>NC_138380.1:3578461-3651520 GCF_054177405.1 Leptonychotes weddellii
CAGCAGCCGCGCCCCGCACCAGTAGGGGGATCAGCCCTGCAACCCCAGTGCCCCGAAATTCAACCAGGTCATAGGACGGCTGGTTCAGGAAAGAACAGGCTACCTGTTGTTATCGGGAATTTCTCTAGAGACACCTTCTAGATGATAAAGGCAGAACCTGGAAAATACTCCAACATGCAGTCATGTAGCATCTTTCCCTAACACCATGTGGTCTCTGCTACTCACAGCGCAGAGGATGATGGGCAGAAAGCATGAATACGAACGCCTCTACGATGGCAAGTTACCTGACTGTGACAAGTTTTGCAATACTTAACCAGTGCACTTCATTCTCCTTGTTAATGGCGCTTCTTCATCTTGAGCTATGATTTTTTTAATGCTAATAATTCTAAATCAGCTCATTCAATAAATATAAAATTAAAATTAATTTAATGTATACATAATTTGCAGCACTTCTTTTTCCTGCAGATGCAGAATGCAAGGTCTGCCTTACAACCAACCATGTGTCAGAGTCCATGAAAGAGTAAAATGCAGCACAACGTTGAGTAACTGATGAAGTGAACTCATCTTCTTATCTTTTTAAACAGAAGGAATAGGTCTTTGCATCAGTGCCCAAGATCATACATGTGATTTCTTAATGTTAAGATTTGTTAAAAGCTGTGATTTACTTTCTAGGCTGCCCACCTGTCACTCCGGGTTATCATCCTGGGCGATTTTTTTTTTTTTTTTTTTTTTTTTACTGTATTCCTGGTTTACTCTCTTTCCAAATATCTTGCTCTCTCTTCTCAGGCTCCTGTGTTGTTTTAGTCATCTTTTCTTGAATTAGTTCACGTGAGATCAATGCTTCCTGGGTCACAAGGCTGAAAATGTGTGCATTTCAGCTTCACACAAATGGGAAGTTGGGTTAGGTTTTAAACTCTGAACTCATGAATTCCGGATCTTCCCTCACAACCTTGAAGACATTTATCCGCCATCTTATCATTATCATTATCATTATGTAAGCTTTGACCACCATCTTGAAGCAGGACCATAAATATTATGTGAATGCACTGTAATTTCCATACTGCTGTCAATAGTAACTCCTTGGGGAAATAGTTATTTCCAATTTTTCGGTATTACAAATGACACAACAGTAACTAATAATGATTTCAAACTTGTTTCTATTTTTTGAACATCTTGACTATTTTGCTAATGTACGTATCCCATCTCTTTGTATATTAAGTATATTAGCATATAGAATTTGTTGCATTTTACCAGATTTTTGTTTTCCTTTTATTTCTGCTAGGTATTTTAAATGTATGTTTATTAGATAAAAATCTAAGAATATTTTTCCTTGTGATCATTTTATTGCTTTTATTCTGAGGATGTCCTTCTTTATTAACAGGACATTACCCATCCCCATTTTTCTTAATTTTATGGTGTAATATTATTTTCTAATTTTATACTGAGCTACTGAAATCTATCTAGAATTAAGTTTGGGGTATGATATGTAATAAGTATTAATTTATATAATAAGTAACGTTGAAGAAATTAGGTAGGTCCGTGAAAAAATGGGCCATTCCTTATTCCAAGAATTTGTGATGTTCTCTTAATATATATATTAATTTCCCTCCACAAATACTTTTTGATAAAATACATACAATAACAAGTAATAATTTGGAATGCCCATCAGTGATGATGAGCTCCAGGACAAGTGGACCACAGAGCATGTGCGATACACAGATGATTTATCTGCAAGTTGAAACGGAAGCTATGACCCACCTCTGGTCTGCTCTGCCTTGGAGAAGCCCTGCAAGTAACATGTTTACCTTGTTCTGACTGGGGATTCACTTCTTACGTAGCTCTGCTGCAGTGTCACTGGGGTGCTTTGGGATTTTTATGTCAGAAAGGCTAACTTTGGTAGCAGTAGCAATGATGGTTTTGATTCAAAATAGATCTTCATTAGGCTCTGGTCCAGGATCCCGGCATTTTATAGCCTCCGATGATTCATCTTCATTACCAGTAGTGATTCACATGAGGATTTTTTCCCCCGTTTTTAAAAAACCTTTGTTTTATTTGCAATATCCTATATATTCCCGTGTATGTGAGGCTTCCTTGAAAGGCACTGCAGGCTGATAATATGGGGTGAATGGTTGGTCTAGGAGGAGACACAGCCTGCATCCCCTCTTTGAGTGAGGTGGAGCTGATGCCAAGAATCCCAATCCCATACCAGCCACTCTCTCGGTGGAGTCAGGCTTCTGGGTTTGGCATCCAGCAAAGAATAACAGAGCCACGACTCAGTCATTCCAAAAAACTAATTTTCGAGGGGCTCTTCTGGTTCTTTCCAGAGCTTAGCACTAGAAATCTTAGTTTCCCAAATCCCCGCTGGGAAGACTCTCCTGTGGGGACCTCTCCTGTGAGTAACATAGCCCCACCTAGTGTCAGCTTAGGATCCTCTTCCGATCCCACACACACCCACGACCTTGCTGAATGTCCAGTTTATCATGAGTTGGCTGGGCCAGACACTGGGACAGAAATAAGACTAACCAAATCTACAAAAAACCCCTGTGAACTTCTTCAGACATGGAAACAGTATTTTAAAGATCCTCTCCCCTCCCTGGCCCAATTTTTAAAAGGTGAACACAGCCCTAGGAAGAATCGACCTGGTTGGGAAGCCAAATCGATTTGGGAGAGGAGATGGCAGAAACCAAACAGTTCCCTTCTGGAAGACAAATAGAATCAATACCATGGTTGCTCTTTTATGAGCCTTTTGCTGAGTCTGAGAAAAGATGGGCAGAGAGAAGAGAAAACAGTGTCCGCGGAGAGCCCAGGGGAAGATGAGGAGAGAGGCACGGAGTCCCGGCCTCGGGATGGGGCTGCACCTCTGGGGCAGGAAAGGGCCCGCAGAGCAGCCCCCCGGGCGCACCAGGCCTGGGAGGATGTCTGCGCGCCCCCGCTGTCTGCCGGCATGTGCACGGTCAGCGCGCGCCCCCGACCACCGGCCGCAAGGGGCGCAGGCCCCACGGACGCTGCCAAGTGCCCGGCCGGCAGCGTGGACCTGGGGACCCGGGGCAGGAGTCCCAGAGGGGCTGGAGGACAAGCCAGCGGCACGAGCACCGCGTGGCCGCCACACATCTCAGCAGAAAGCCTGAAATGCACACGGTTTCGGGACTTGCAGTCTCTACGTCTGGGAAACGAAGGATTGGAACGATTCATCTCGATGTCTCTGTGCTCACTTCAAACACCCCAGGCTTCCGTGGTCCATTTCCCAGGAGGATGAACACTCAGCCTCCCACCAGCCAGCCCAGGGGCCTGGAGAGACTCTGCCTCCTCTCCACCCCCCCTCCCCCCGCCCCGGGGCTGCGTTTCCTCTGGTGGGGAAGAATCCCTCCCCCCAGTCATCCATCCGGGGTGTCCTACCGCAGCTATGTTTGTATATTTTTTATTTATTTTATATTTTGTTTTGTTTTGTTTTGTTTGTCACCCTATAATACATCATTAGTTTTTGATGTAGTGATCCATGATTCATTGTTTGCATATAATACCCACTGCTCCATGCAGTAGGTGCCTCCCTTAATACCTGTCCCGGGGCTAATCCATCCCCCCCCCCCAAAAACCCTCAGTTTGTTTCTCCGAGTCCATAGTCTCTCATGGTTCATCTCTCCCTCCAATTTCCCCCCTTTCATTTTTCCCCTCCTTCTCCTAATGTCCTCCATGCTATTCCTTATGTTCCACAGATAAGTGAAACCATATAATTGTCTTTCTCTGCTTGACTTTTTTCACTTAGCTTAATCTCCTCCAGTCCCATCCGTGTTGGTGTAAAAGTTGGGTATTCATCCTTTCTGATGGCTGGGTAATATTCCATTGTATATATGAACCATTATCTTCTTTATCCATTCGAATGGCTATGTTTGTATTTTAATCAAGGTGTCTGGAAGGGCCGAGCATCATGGTTCACAAGGAAATCTCACATGTTGAGAGGAAAACCGTGGAGCCTCCTCTCCCTCAGCCTTGCATGTGGTCACTGGGTCAGCTCAGGTACCAGCAATCTGTATCCTTCTTGGGGTACCTGCATACCATTCTAGAGGAGTCACTGCCCAGTACCCCGACTCCCCAGGAGGAGCCATTTGCCCTGGGTGCCTTTTTATTCGGGCGACTTACCCTTGCTAGAGGACAAAGAGTGGCCCTGAGTCACAGCTGAGAGCAAGTCAAACGAGACTCCCACCTGGAGATGTACTGGGTAAGGCACAGGCTGACCTGTTCCCACCATGGTCTAGCGGAGCAGGTCATCCAAAGAAGAGCATCTTGGGTATGATAGGCACATTTCTTTTTTTTTTATTCTTATGTTAATCCCCATACGTTACATCATTAGTTTTAGATGAAGTGTTCCATGATTCATTGTTTGTGCATAACACCCAGTGCTCCATGCAGAATGTGCCCTCCTCAATACCCACCACCAGGCTAACCCATCCTCCCACCCGCCTCCCCTCTAGAACCCTCAGTTTGTTTTTCAGAGTCCATCGTCTCTCATGGTTCGTCTACCCCTCCGATTTCCCCCGCTTCATTCTTCCCCTCCCGGATAGGCACATTTATATCGTGTGATCTGTTCTCAGACCATCAGCCCACCTTCCCACCATTCTATTATTATCATTAATGACATTACAAATTAAATTTTAAACTCTCAGTAGAATAAAAACAAGGGTTGGTTAGGACTTCGCACTTCTGTATCCTATCAGAGATATCAAGAATGTGCCCAGGATAGATGTCCTACTGCTTCACAGCGAGAGCCAGACATTGGGATTATTCTGGAGAGAAGACGGGAGAAAAGGCTACTGAGTGAGAAAAAGTCAGACCGTTCCACTTACATTTCAGCTGCTTCTGCGAGAAGCGCTGGTCCACTGGGTCTTCCTCCCCCCAGAGCCCACACAGTAACTACATATACTTTCTACTCTTTCCTCCCTGTCATCCCACACACCAACGGTATCATATTCCTTTTGGCCCGGCTAGTCACCTCTTGCTCTATTGTGTATCGGCATCACTATTAGGGGCTGAAATAAAAATAAGTGTAGGAAAACGGATTTACCCATGGCTAGAATTTTATGTGATTTATTAAAACTTGTGTGGCTCACGGAGGGGTTGGTTAATCGCACCTGCAGCAGTTCCCCCATCTCTGAGTTGTCTTGCAACGCTAGAACCCTAGGAGTCACCCGGCGTGAGCGGCTAATTGCAGCAATGACATGCAAAATGCCGGGCCTCGCAGCCTGGAGAGGACAAGCATCGCACCTGCCTAGCTCCTGTCGTGCATCGAGTCAGCCACGAGGTGGCTGAACAGGTGACCCCGGGCCCCAGGAGGACACCAGTCCCATCTCCTCGTACTCTGCCTGGGATGCCTTCCAAGGCCACTCCTTTAAGGCACCGGAGATTTCTCCTGAGACACAAACACGGTCCCTGGGAGAGAAGAGCCCGCCCACTAATAATCCCCAGCACGGGAAGAAGGCCGGTATTTGAAATGCTCTATTTGAAAGCTCTCACATCTCTGAACTCATGTGATCCATAGAAAAGCCCCGAGAAGAAGGTGGAGAGGAGCAAGCACACACCTGCAGGAGATGAGAAAGTGTGGCTCCGAGAGGTGACCCTGCTCGTCACAGCTCACCACTGTGGGAGGAGACGGCTCCCAGCCTGGAACACAGGTCCGTGGTGCTGCCCCGCACCCCCCGCCGCCCCGGCAATCACTGCCTCACAGCACTTCATTACACGTAGGTTTATCACACTGTCTTCAGGAGCCACGACTCCCCGAGCGAGAAGGCTAAACACCATCCATACATCCTCAGCAGGACTCAACAGCAGACGAGCAGAGAGTGGACGGAGCAGAAGGAGCAGCACATGGAGAGTTCACAAGGTTACGGACTGCTCAAGGGCTGGCGCTCCTCATCAGTTGGCGAGCCTCTGCCCCACACCAGGCATTCACGAGGCTGGAGGGTATCCGGACTCCAGGGAGGGCTACGTAAAGGCCAAAATGTGGTGGCAGTGGGTGGGGTAGGTTAGGGAGACTCTGAGCCTCTAGAGAGCAGAGAATTGATATTCAGAGGGGAGAAGAAGGTGGATGGGTGTTTAGAAAGATGTCTGCTCTTCTGAAGGTGGCAGCTGGTCTTCCCCCCACTTCAGGCCACCTCACTGCTGCTGGGGTTAACAGGTTTCCCTTGCACTCCCCCTCCCCCCACAGCTTCCAGGCAGAGGCTTCCTTCAAGCCACAGGATCCATCTGAGTCGGGGAAGGAATCAAGAAGGGTATTCGGAAATGAAAAGCGGCCAGGGGCTGAAGGTGGTGAGCTCGGGCACACAGCAGTGGGACTGAACTCCCCTCTGCAGCTGCTGCCCAGCTGGACGCATCCAGACGAGAACGCACGCTCCAGCCCGGAGCCTTTCCGGAATAATCATCGCAGACGGCCCCCGGAAACAGCTAAAACCTCAAACAAGGAACGTTTCCCCTACTTTACAGTTTCAGGAAAACGTGGCAAGTTTCCAGAAAGCAAGCTGAGTTAGGACTTACGTTGGGCACTTTATTTTTTATGCGATTGACTTGCATTCGTGCATATTCCGCCAACTCGTCTAGACCTTTAAGCTGTCCTTCTATTGTCTGTGAAGGTAAGAAATATTGGTACATTCCAATTTCTAACAGAACTTTCAATTTCCTGAATGTTACATGTGACATCAATTCTTACTAAATGAGACACGAGCAAGAGGATTCCACAATCGGACAAAGGTTTCTGGTAAAAAAAAAAAAAAGATAGAAATAAAAAGCCCATAGGAATTCTCAGCTAAATCACATTTAATCAGGCCAAGTCTAATTCCCAGCACATCGGGGTGAATCGTATTTCCACGGTGGTATTCATTCATGGTCAAAGGAAACTTGCTCCCATTTCTGTTTTTATCCATCTTTTTCCCCCATATCTAGGGTGCCCGTCACCCACACTACACCACCATAATAAAGAAAAACAGTCAATTTCATTCCTAGAGGGCCATGAGAGAAAACTCACGGCAGTTCAAAAAAGAAGTAGAAAGCAGATTTTTCTGAGGAAAAGAGGATTTAAACAGAAAAAAGAGAAAAAAAGCTCATAAATGCAGAGAACAGACTGGTGGTTCCCAGAGGCAGGCCGTGGGGGGCAGGGAGTGGGTGCAGGGGGTCCGAAGGAACAGGCTCCCAGTTACAAGATAAATGAGGCACAGGGACTGTAGTGAATAATGCTGTGGTGCATATTGCAAGCTGCTAAGAGAGTAGATCTCAAAAGTCCTCATCGCCAGAAAAAAAAAATTTGTATCTAGGTGTAGTTATGAGAGTTAACTAGATTTATGGTAGTCATTTTGTAATATGTATAAATATTGAATCATTATATGTTGTACACCTGAAACTAATACGATGCGATTTGTCAATTATATCTCAATAATAAAAAATGTGTGATAGTACAAGGGATTCTAAAAATAATGAGTAAAACAAAAACCTAAAAAAAAGAAAAAGAATTTAGAGGCACCTTGATTTTCATGTTTGCTACAGTTGTGCAGAAATGATGAAAGAGGTAACGAATAAAGACAGGCCATCAGCCTTTATAAGCCATCACTTGTATGGAAGGCATTAATGCAAGGAATTAAAAAACATATGTAAGGCTGCATCCCTAACTTGGAGAAACCCAGAACCCAGCTGGAACGTGAGTCACACAAACACTCTGCCTCATTCGCCCTGCCCTCCCAGTGCCTGGAACAATACCTGACCCAAACAGGGCACCCGACAAGTACTTGTCAAAGAAGCAAACCACCAATGAGTAAATGCACGATTTACACTTTGTTACAGGCGGTAAAGTGCTTGGCAGGTACGTTTCACCAGGACACTTCCAAGAGAGTCTGATGGTGAAGGCGGCACTGGAGATGGGGGGCACAGAATCCACAGGCGTTCAAAGGACAAACGAGGTAGGCATGGCATCAGGGCCAGGGCAGGAATCTAGTGGTAGGGACTGGAATCAGGAAAGGCCAGGAGGGACCATCTCCCCCATACAGGAACTTTATTGTTCCCATCATAAAAACTGTCTGCAAGGAACCAAACCCTTCATTCTTCCCACACCCCAAACACGTGCTCTTGCCTCAGCTAGATGAAAGGGGAAAAAAACATGCCAAACAAACCCTACAACTCTCACAAAACCCCATGCAGGAATCCCCTTCCTCTGGGAGTCCGATGTGGATGTACGTCTGTGTTCCAACAGCAGCAGTATCCATCTGTTATTCTTTCCTGAGGCTTACTAATATGCTAGGCTCTTCACTAATGATGATCAAGTTGATAGATTATAATCAAGAAAGTAAGTATATATTTTATGAAGTCTAAAACATCACTGAGGTGGACCATGACTTTATAAGCCACTGAGAAAGAAACAACACTGTGACATGTTAAATCTGAAACACTAATTTTCACCTACGTCTTTATTTTTTTAAATAATAGTTTAGATTTATTTATACATTATTATCATCTATCCTTCTTGCCAGTCATTAAAAAGGAAAATACCAGTGAAATGAATTGGTTAAGGCATTCCTGAAACGTCTTCACATTCCAGAGTGATGCTTCTAAATCGCTTTTTAATGCAGACCACACTGATATCATTTTAATCCCTACATAGTTATCACCCTCTGTGCCATGAGGAACGTTTTGTTATTGTGCATGGAATTTTCTCAAAAGCCTCTGACATCCTTGCTGTAAGTTTTAGTTTTAGTTGAGGTATAGTTGGCACACAGTGTTGACGTGAGTTTCAAGTATACGACGTAGTGATTGGACAAGTCTCTGCCTTGCACAATGCTCGCCGCACCTGTAACTTCCATCTGCCACCATACGACGCTATCATAATACTACACCAGACTATATTCCTTCTGCTGTGCCCTCCATCCCTGTGACCCACTCGTCCCATAACTGCAAGCCTGTACCTCCCACTCCCCTCCCCCATTTTGCCCATGCTCCCTCCTCCCACTCCCCGCCTTGCTGTAAATTTTGTTGTCAATGGATAAGCGAAGACAGCAACATCCCCAGCTTCCCCAGCTTTCCCTGGGAGCAGAAATGATTCAGATGCACTCCAATTTCAGAGATATTAAATCTGGAACAGAATCTCTGCATTAGAATTGAAAAAAATATATTATGTATTATGAAAAATAATACAAGCAGAGCTAGGCAAGAGGGAACAGGAATGCCACGGAACAGTGTGGTTTCCAATCAAGTGGACAGAGAGAGAAGGCCTCCCTAAGAAGTCAGCATCCGAGCAAAGATTGGAAATTGCTGGGGAGTGAGGCACACAGGCATCTGGATCAAGAGTCTGCTTCCGGTGAGAACGAGTGGACAAATATCCCCGGCTGGGGCATGCGGGCTTCGTAGAGGGAACGTCACGGAGCCTATGTGTCTGGAATGAACAAGCCAGTGGGGCGAGGGGAGAGGTGAAGGCCAAGTGGCCCGGAGGGCCTCAGGAGCTGCTGCCAGAGCTCGGTTACTCTGAGAGAGAGGCCTGGTCCTCTGTCCTCGCAGGATCTGGAGGAGACAAGGGATCGGACCCAAACTCTGTTCTGCCAGGACCAGTCTGCCTGCCATGCTGAGCATGACCGAGGGACAAGGGAGAGAGGAAGATGACCTGTCATGGGGCCATCACAGTGATCCGGGTGACAGGTATTGGTGGCTCTGAACTGGACAAAAGCAATTGTCGTGATGAGAGAGGTCAGATTCTGCCCGCATCTTGAACATAGAGCCAGTGGGATTTCCTGCCGCATAGAAATACTTCTTTCCAGATTATTTAGGATAAAAGGGGGGGGGGGTTGTTATTCAATGATTAGCATAATTTTTAGACTTCAAAACCTGGTTTCATCTTCATAAATAGGAGTTAAAATTTCCTCTCCCCGTGCGTTTCCTGAACAAGCAAGGAAAACTGTAGGCAGCACCATCACAGAACATTTGAGCGCATTTTCCAGCATCAATAATTGAGTGAAGGGCTGTAATAACTTGAGCTGAGAGAGGGATAATCAGATGTCATGCTCTAGGCTAGGATATGAGCTGATTTCAGAGATCAGCCAGAAGCCAATGTTTCTGTTTGCTTGTCTTTTCTTTCTTCTTTTCTGTCAGATTTCTGGAATACAGATGGAATTCTTACTTGGAAACATGACCTGTATCAGAGCCTCAATATCATTTTGATATTTCAACAATGAAACCCATTAAGTAAAGCCCAAGATGACTCATTACACGAAGAATTCCCCACCAGGAGGCACCGGGGAGCCCCGAACTTGGCCCCAGGGCTTCCCATTGTTCTTTTTTGCCTCACTAACCAATCACTGTGACCTCTGTGTGCGGGTTCCTACCCCTCGTCACAGGCGAGGAAGGAGAGGTGCTGGTGGGTGACCTGGCGCGCAGAGGTGGCGTTTGGATTTGGTGTGCCCCATTCCAAAACCTGGCCTCCGGTGGCCCCACCCAGCTGCCTGCCACAGATCAAAGCTTTCTGAACCCCAGCTGGATGCAAGCCAGGCTGTCAGGATCGCCGCCACGAACTATGTGACCTCAGGCAGGTGGCTTAAATTTTCCATGCATTTCCCCTCTGTTTTAGAGACGAGGAGATCTGTACCTGCCCTTCCTCCCTAATAGAATTTTTTTTTTGAAAAGAAAGTGACATGCTAGATGTGTGAGAGCTTCAGAAAGTAAGAAAAAAGTACTGGAGAAAAGGAGTCAGGAGAACCTTCAATAAACCACGGGCAGCCTGAGGCCAGAAGCTGACTCAGGAGTTCTCTGGATTTCAATGCACACTTTTGTGTTAATGTACCGCCTTTTATAAAAATTTATATAACAGGTAACACTTTCAATCTTCTTTCATTCACTTAGTCTACATTCTTCGGAGCAACCCCTCGCTGTTGCGCCTACAGCCCATCTCCCCAAGCTGCAGAGCTCCGGGAAGACTTCGTGAGCGTGTCCTGCTGACACACATCAGCACAGACTCAGCAAACAGCTGGCATTAAGCATCTGTTGGCCTAAGGCGTTCTTTTTTTTTTTTTTTTAAGATTTATTTATGTATTTGAGAGAGAGGGTGTGTGTGCGCATGAGTTGGAGGAGGGGCAGAGCAGGAGAGAGAGAATCTCAAGCAGACTCCCTACTGAGTGGGGAGCCCAATGTGGAGATCGATCCCACAACCCTGAGATCATGACCTGAGCCAAAAGCAAGAGTTTGATGCTTAAACGACTGAGCCACCCAGGTGCCCCTCGTTGGCCTAAGGTTTACTGAGGTTCTCAAGAGCGTTTATGCAGAAACACCCACCTAGCGTCATTCACCCTTCACCTTCTTGTTACCGTGAGACTATGCATTTAGATTACAGACCTCAAATTTGGAAGACTATATTTATCATAGCGTGACGGAATCCCACACAGTCCAAAAGTAAGAGAGTGTCTCTCAACATCACAATGACGAAGGTCATCTCCCAAAAGTTATGATAAATGAATACATCATAATTTGACGGTCCTCATGACTCTTCACTTTGAGGAGAGTTACAATGATAAAAAACACGAAAAGCTACTTCAAAACATTAAGCTAATAAAAAATCTCAAAATCAGATCCAGCACAAATACTGCAAAGTACATCAAATAAAGTTCAGAAATACATAAATAATGACAAATGTTTCTGAGCTTTTATTATGTTCCAATCACTAGGAAGACCAATCTATATCTGTATCTATATGTAGATATCTATATACACACACACGGAAAAGTGTCCTCAGAAATGCAGCAATTCCCAATGTCTCTGCAAAAGGTCTTCCATGTATCTTGCTAATTCTGCTCCAGCATTCTATGAAGGACATGGTCCCCCACAGGCTGAGTGCTGATGTTACTATGTGTCTCTGACACCTCAAGAAGAATGAAAAGAGCACTGGAGAAAAAGCTATTTACAACTGTTGTCATATATACATAAATGGTACATGTGTATTATATGTATCTCACAATAAATACTATTTCAATCTTTTGTTGACCTCATACACATTTACAAAACTGTAAATTTTGCCACGTATATATATATATATATATATATAAAAGGCCGTATAATATAATATTATGCCTATATATACTCATATAGCTATATATATATATATGCAGGTACTCAATGCCATCAGCATTGATTGTTCTCATTTCAATAATTCTTGTTAAACTGGCATCAATTAAAACTTCCATTTCTTTAGTCATTAGTTTGATGAAATTTCTGCTGTATTTACTCTAAATATTTTTCATGCTTTGTTTTCTGTTGTTGTGGATTTAAAAAAAATTATGAATTCAAAGCTCTCAGTGTTCTTTGAGACATTTTTCTTTACTTTCAAGCCTAGGATATATTTTTCATTTGCTATTTTTATTATAATTCTGTATGACTTTTTTCCTAATATATCTGGAACTTAATATTATGTGTACATACATGTTATACAACTTTTAAATTGATTTTCTTCCAGAGAGCTAACTGTTCCAGCCTCAGTTGCTGAATAATGCTTGCTTTCTCTGCTTAAAGCAAATGAAGCATTCCTAAATATAACAAAGCTAAAGTAGATCATTTAAACGTGTACATTGTTTTTTCATTTTTTTGTCCTAATAATTCTAGTTTTTCAAATTTATCTGTTTTTTTAAAAAAAAGGAGCTTTAACACAGTGCTTTTGGCTTGACTTTAGTAATAAATCATTTTTGTGTTAGACTTGATAAGACCAATAAAAAGTGACTTAAAAGCAAGGCTTCTAGAATTTTTCCTACATGTCTGTCTACCACATATTTCTAATTTGATTTATATTCTTTCTGGGCAGATTAAAGCAGATCTTATGGCACCATGTGGGGTGTGTGTGTGTGTTTCCACAATTCTTTCCTGTTAAATTATCTAAGGAGACACTGGCTATCCCTGGGGTCATTCTCCTAATGATTTTCCATTAGAATTAGCAGATACTTGACTGTGTTGCCATCCAAAACAAATAATAAAAATTTTCCTGGGCAGTCCAGGTCAGATCAAAATGTTAAAGAAAATAATGAGAATAATGAGATGTCGCTTTCATCTGGTGATCCCTAGGGACATTCCTCAGGGTATAGGGAGAAGGTTGTGGGATGGGTCCCTTAATATTGTTGCCCAGACTTTTCAAGAACAGCAGCTTGCCATTTTGGATTGACTTGAGTCTCTGTCTAAGCTAAGGGTCCTAATTTATAGTGAGGGATATTCCTAGGTTAAAGTTTTGTTTTGTTTTCCAGACTACTAAGCTTCATTTCCTAACTGAAAGGTACAACCTGGGTCACAACCCCCTCACCCACTGAAATACGCTGAGGTCACAACCAGGAAAACCACACTGCTCCAGCCAGTGCCCTGTGTGGATGGGGAGTGGGGTCTCAGGTAGTCTCCTTCCTACTCACCTTCTACTCTGTGCTCGCCAGGATTAGTAACCACAGTGGCTCTCTGATCACAGTGTTCTGAAAACCTGGGAGAGTACTTCTGATTAGGGATGCTACTAGCTTTCAATACACTGGTGAGAATTATGTTAGCCATTCTACAATTGGTGGGCTAATCCTACAAAATGAAATTGTCCCACATCCCCTGTGAATTTCAAATGCCTCAGTAGGTAAGATCTACTGTGGATAATATACTGTCAGTACTTCAGTATTGCTATGGACTGAATTGATCATGTCTCCCCAAATTCACATATTGAAACCTAATCCCCAAGGTGATGGTGTTGGGAGGTGGAGGCTTTGGGAGGCGATGAGGTCATGAGGGTGGTGCCCCTGTGAATGGGATCAGTGCCACTATAAAAGAGACCCTACAAGGTTCCCTCTCCCTTCCTGCCATGGGACACAGCGACAACCTTCTGTGAACAAAGACGCTGTCCCTCATCAGACACCAAATCCACTGGTACCTTGACCTTTGACTTCTGAGCTCCCAGAATTGTGAGAAATAAATTTCTGTTGTTTACAAGTCACTCGGTCTACGGTACTTTTTGTTACAGCAGCCCAAATAGACTGAGATGACTACACAATTATCTTGGAAACGTTTTACAAGAAGTTGCATCAACGTACAAATATTTGAGAGAATATCACTGTGGACAGAGGTGATTAAACAGAAAAGATACTGTCTTGGGTATCTTTATTCACTCCATCTAACTCAGCATATTGCAAAATTTGCAGTGTCATAATTAGTAGGAAAGTGCAAAAAGGAAATGCTGGGCAAAAGCTTACGGACCCAATTGCAAGGATGTAATCAAGATCTGAGACTCCCTTTGGGGGACTTCAAACCAAATATGATTACATTGATGAAGTCACACGAAAGGCAAAGATCTTATTAAATTTCATGAATAACGTGGTTTTTTATATTTCCTATTATTGCCAACTTTACACATCTTAAAAATGATACAGCACACTGATAGAAATTATTTTTTGAAAATTAGCTACTGAAATTATTTATCTGTTTTGTGGTTAGCCGTTATTTTTCCCATCCCACTCAGATAACAGCCGCAGGGTTCTGCACACAAATTCTCTCTAGGCTCCTATATTATCACTTTTCTCCAGTTAATCTTTGAAGACTATTGTATACTGTCTCTAAGATCTTTTTAAGTTCTAGAGAACTGGAGGCACACCTGCACTTTTAGAATTTCCTAATAGTAAATATATTTTCAATGATAATTGTCACTAGCCCCCCCCATGTCATAACAAAGGCAATTATGTTGACATTACAATCGTAAGTCCCAGCTCCTCTGTGAAAACACTTCCTCATTATTTCCACTTCAACAGTTTGTAATTTTCCAAGGTGTGCAATCTCCACCTCAATTAAGGTAATTTTCTTCTTTGTCTTATCAATACAAATAATCCCCACTTGTTATTATGTATCATAGCATTACTGTTTACTCTAGCATCCACCTGTACCTGTGCCTTTTATTTTCACGTGCTTCTTGTGAAGAGTAGTTTCTGATTATCTCGTTTCTCCTAAATCCAATGTTATTCACCACAAGTAGATAATAAACATCTGACTACTTTATTATGTATTCAGGAAAGGGTGTGCCAAATAATTCCCACGGAGAATACATATTAATATCCTTTTATCTGTCTGTCACACTGGAGACAGGTGATTATACTGATTTTTTTTTAAAGATTGTATTTATTTATTTGAGAGGAACAGACAGAGATAGCGAGAGAAAGCATGAGCAGGGAGGAGAGGGAGAAGCAGGGAGCCCGACATGGTGCTTGATCCCAGGACCCTGGGATCAAGAGCCAAAAGCAGACACTTAACCAACTGAGCCACCAGGTATCCCTATATTGATTTTTTAAAATTATGTACATAGGTAGCTTTATTATCTATGAATTTTATTTCAGGATAGTAAAAGGGGTTGGTACAAAGTATGTTCCTTATTGGGCTGAATCTAAGACAGCACTAACTATAAGACATAACATCATTTTATGCTGACATTTACAAAAACACTAAACACAAAACCATGCCAACTTAGCTATGACACAATGCCTTACCAGCACTTGTGATTTTTTTTTTAAGATTTTATTTATTTATTTATTTGAGAGAGAGAGAGAGAGAAACAGCATGAGAAGGAAGAGGGTCAGAGGAAGAAGCAGGCTCCCCACCAAGCCGGGACCCCGACATGGGACTCGATCCCAGGACTCCGGGATCACTACCCAAGTGGAAGGCAGTTGCCCAAGCAACTGAGCCACCCAGGCGCCCCCCAGCACTTGTGATTTTTGACAAAGCATCATCTTCTGCACCATCAGAGCACTGGTGATGCAGTATTTTGTACTTAAAATAATAAATAATATTATAATAATAATAAAATAATAATGCAGTTACATGGATCATTATATGCAGTATTTTGTACTTAAAATAAATAATATAATAATAAATAATAAATAATAAAAAAAGTCTGTATGTGATGTGAACATTTTTATAAAAAGTGTTTTTGTCATCAGAAATGTTATTTTGTGAATTAGTTCACACTGTTTACATCCTTTCACTGTTCATATTTATACTGATATGTAATTGCTCATATACTTAGATTAATATTTTTAACTAGTATTTCTAGCCATATACCATTAATACTACTAAAGAAAGGGTTAATGTAAAAAGATTGAAGTATAAATTTTGCAAAAAAGAAGTAAAAATGATAAATGTCTAGCAAGAACACTAAAGTGAACCAACTGAAAACCGATTAGTCATGGTCTAAGTCAGTTCAGTATATGGCCAATTACAAAATAAATGTACAAAAGTCAATGTTGTCTTAGCAAATACATTCGGTTAGAATATGGCAAAGATATGAGTTTGTACTGGAAATAGTAACAAAGACTTAAATACCAATCCTACATATTGTTTACTCCTATATGAAGAAAACAATCACGTTCCCCTAAAGATAGAAGAAACACTTAAAAATGAAGAGATACAGCCCCATTTCTCATTGAGAGAACTCAAAACTGGAATCGCATTAGAGTTACAGATTGGTTTGCTGGGCACTACCATTATGACACTAACTTTTCCAAGATTTAAAAATATAGAGCACAGTAATTTTTCTTAAAAAATGAAAAAACTGAGAAGACACCTGCTAAATGTTTGAAAGAGATTAATGAATGGGAAAAGTACTAAACCTGTGTATGATTAATTCAATCAACAAATATATATTGAATCCAGACCCTGTTCTAGGCAATGAGGATGGACCCATGAGGAAAGAGCCCCGCTCTCATGGGTCTTAGAGTCCAGGAATGGAAGGAGTGCTAATTACATTAGGATGGGCTCGTGGAGGGAGGAGAAGGTACAGAGACAGACCCATGTGTAGAGAGATTTGCATCTGTGATGATCATGATAACCAGCTCTTTTCCTCTTTACCAAGTTTCCCTCCTATCCTGCTGAGCATCTAAGCTCACTCCAGTTTCCAGCTGTGCATTCTCCACAGATTAAAGAGCAAAAAACAAGAGCAACCATGGTGAAAGGTCTACTTCGATGATTGTGGATTTGTTATTTGGATTTCTAGATCACCTGTGAATTAGAGGGAGCTAGAACTTCATTTTCATCCCAGCACCCTCGTAACTGAGAATTAGTTATATGCTACAAAACATTTTATCTTTCAATAATTAAAGATGCTTATTCAGTCTTCCTTTTTGATCTGATATTTTAAGGGTTGACATAAAACTATTTTATTAAAATCTAGAAAATATAAATAAAATTTATTTCTACTTCCCACCATTCTCCACCTGCCTGTTCCTTATGAAATTCAGCATTTCAGAAAAATAAAAACAAAACCAACCCACAGACCTTTTTTGGGTGGCCTATTAATAATGGACCACTAGATCTTTTCAGACTCCTAAAGCATATCATTAGAACTCCAGTGTCCCATCAATTATAGACAGTGGTTTTTATGAGCTTCACTGCAATTTAACTCTGTCGGTGTTTAAGATTTAAAATGGAAGTCATAAGGCATATCTTCACCTGAAATTAAGTCATTTTTATCACAACATATCATCCAAAACTAATTCTGTTCAAAAACAAGAACTAAAACATTCAGGATTATTAAATATCTACCTTTCAAACAATTTGATTCTTCTCAATGATATAAAAGATTATAGGCTGAATGCTAGCTAAATATTAATGAACAAGGTAGAATCAACCCTGGGAATTAAAAAATAATATCCTTTGTCATTTTTGCTATCATGTAATTTTACATTCAGAATCCCCAACTTCTATAATTAAATTTATGCTAAATATAGGGAATGCATATTTTTGTTTCCAGATTGAGATTGATGAATTAGGATTTGCAAAAAGGCTAGATTACATGATGCACAATTTTCTTTGCAAAATACTGTTTATACATGTTAAGTCTGTTGGTGCACTTTAATTACGTATGCCACGCTGGATATACAGACAGAACTAGGACAACTTGTTTAATTTACTCACTGAGCATTAATTCCACCTTCTCATATTCTTTTAAATTTCAAGAGAAGTAACAAAATAGCATTTATAGAATAACTACTGTCTTCCAGGCCCTGTACTACCTGTGTACACATTCGTTATGGATTCTTTTCCTTAGAAACATATGATCATATGATCAGTGAGATGCATGTATGTTGCTGCATGAGGCTGTGGTTCATTCTTTTACATTGTTTCGTACTATTCTATTGCATGACAAAAACCACAGTGTAGGGCCAACTGAGTGGCTCAGTCGTTTAAGTGTCTCCCTTTGGCTCAGGTCATGATCTCAGGGTCCTGGGATGGAGCCCCGTGTCAGGCTCCCTGCTTAGCAGGGCGTCTGCTTCTCCCTCTGCCTCTGTCCCTGGTTCATGCTCTCTCTCTCTCTCTCTCAAATGAATAAATAAAATCTTTAAAATAAAACCACAATGTATTTATCCAGTCTATTCTGATGAGCATAAAAATTGTTTCCAATGCGGTGCTCTTTTAACCACTTTGTTAAGAATATTCTTGTACATGTCTTTCGGTGCATATGTGTGAAATTATGCGGTGGAAGGGAATGGTCATGCTCAGCTTTCAAATATCATCATTTCCCACAACAGTTGTTCTAGTTTACACTCCTGTCATCAGAGTGTGTAAGTTTCTATTACCGGTTTAACTCTTTGAAAGGCTTTGAGGAGCTAAAGGTGATAAGCATATATTGTCAAATTCCATATCTTTACATCCAATGTAGACTGGATGTGGTTTAAAAAAATAAGCGTATCAGTCAGAAGCACCGAATGTGCTTGACTGGTGCGCCGTGAGTCTGTAATATTCTGCATGCCGCACTTTACATGGCCTGCAGAAAAGGTTTTTTTTTGGTTTCCCAGCTTCTTCTCCATTGACGTTTAGTTCAGGAAGGTAAAGATAAGCAAACACTTCCTGAAACTGACAGCATGTCACGTGTGGGGCACAGTCCACATTTCAGGGAGCTGCGCAGAGCAGGGCGATGGGGTTGGGGGGGCTGTCTATACGGCTATCTACGTGGCAAGCAGGAAGCCAGGCTACGGTCAGACTCACTTCTCTGGTCCCGTTGTTTTGCTCTCTGATGTCTCAGAACCTCGACCCGACCACCAGGGCCTATAGACACGGAGGTCCGTTACAAGACTGGGTGGAGAAATGAGAAGGGGCCAGAGATGACCCCTCCCCATCACTAATGGCCCCTGCAGACGGCTCCACCCTCTGAAAGGAGGACAGTATGCTCGACAGGTGTACCAGCCCTTTAGTTTCTGCAGCCAGGCGTCCTTCCCTGCCCACCCTACCCCCTGGCACTCCTATACATGAGGAGGCGGCCCTGGATGATGGTCTCGTTTGGAACGCATTTTGTTGCAAATAAGAGTAAACACAACTTACCAGGACCTCAACGCTAAAGGTAGTTTGAGGAAACATAAGGAATCGCTTAAATCCCAACCTACAGGTGAAATTTCTTCATGTTTTGTTCAAGGCTGTAGTTTCATTTCCCTGTGGTGCCCTTAGTTCTGCCCTTCTCTACCTCTGGTGGACAACGTTATTATCATGGGGCCATGGCTAGCTTCCTTGTGGTCACAAAGTGAACCTCTTACTCTAGGTTATTCTCAAGTCCCACCCACCCTCCACAGTGAACAAAAGGAGGGATCATCTGTGCCTTAGATTCCTGCCATTCAGGATCTTTGGGCCATGCCCACCATTTCACAGACTAATGGTTGGGCATGAACTGGTCACTCTGGGGTGATTAAGGGGTAATATTATTCTAATTGGGTTAGATGAATCATGGAACACCCCCAAAATGGAGTTGGGACTAAACTCTCCCAAACATCACAGTGCCCGTAAAGGAGAGAAGGTGGTACGGATTTTAGGGAGAAAACTAGTGTCCACAATAATCCTGATTGTTCCTTGTAGATTGAAGAGTCAATATCAGATGTAAAATGTGTGTGATTCAGTACATGGATATACTTCTCTGGGAAGAGGGCAGCCCATGTCTTTTCTCAGATTATTATAGGGAGCTTGTGACTTTCAAATAGTTAATAATTACTGCTTTATCACCTGATTAAGTATCTCAACATTTGAAATAGAACATTAATAACACCTGATAAATTAGGCTAAAATTCAAATATCCTCAAGATGGCCAAGTTTAAGGTATTTTCCACAAGTGTCATCCATTTCTTTGCAGAGGAATGATGCAGTGTGACCCTGAGGCAGATCACAGGGAACGTCAACTTGATCCTCCCATAAGCCTTTCCTGTCCCCTCCAGTCACATCCCGCCTCCACACATCTCACTGACCCAGGGTGACTTTTCCATGAGGACCACAGAATGTGGGGAGAAATTTACTGTCTCTGGTCCCTAAGAGACCCTCTGGGAAGAACAGAAAAGTCTTCAAAGAGGCAAACAAGCCTCCGATGTCTGGTTTTTCTCAAATGGACTGACTGAATTAAAGGGCACAGAGTGTTTGTGAGCAGGGTGCCATGACCTATGCCCAGCCCTAGGGCAGTTTGCTATGTGTCATTCCTCACCTATTCAGCCCAGCCAAATAGCAGTTGAGTCTCGCCCTCACAAGAACACTTTCCCTGGCCAACTGCTTACTGCCCACACCTGCCTCTGCACTGCAGGAACTACATCCCGAGGCCCTGGGAATTTTGATTCCGGGTTAATGAAGGATCCAGGTAAGTCACTGGGCTATTTATTATCTTGGACGGAAACTTTAGGAATCTAATGCAACGGGTGGCCAATCCAGAGCCCCTGGAAGACTTCAATCTGCACAGGCGGGATGAGAAATGGACCCAGAAGTAATCATAATGCTTCATTATCCTGACTTGCACAGATAATTCATTAATCTGCACTAAAAACTCTCTCTTCTAAAACAATTCAGAGAATATGCCTAAGTATATAAAATGGTCCAGGCTTCATCAATGTCTCCCTCACAAATGTTTCAAGAAAGAATTGTAATAAATATGTCAGGGAAATTTATCACAGCAATCATTTTTCATTTTTTCTTTTTTATTCCTACTGTAGCAGTTAGAAAGTATATTTATTTCTGGGCGCCTGGGTGGCTCAGTTGGTTAAGCGACTGCCTTTGGCTCAGGTCATGATCCTGGAGTCCCGGGATCGAGTTCCGCATCGGGCTCCCTGCTCGGCAGGGAGTCTGCTTCTCCCTCTGGCCTTCCTCCCTCTCATGCTCTCTGTCTCTCATTCTCTCTCTCTCAAATAAATAAATAAAATCTTTAAAAAAAAAAAAAAAGAAAGTATATTTATTTCTTTTCCTCCAAATCCAAGGTTATGAGGAGACATCAGGTTATGATACATCCCGTGGGGGAAACACCTTTTTTGAAAGTCTCCGTCTTTCCATCAAAATCCAAATGGAAACCCAGAGGACCAGTATGAAGAATTAATCAACCTAAAAAATCATATTCTGGACACCACCATATATCTTTCTGGACTCACTCCCAATCTAGATTCTCTCTTCATCCATCCTATTAGGCTAAAGAGAGAACTACTCCTTTTTCTACCCCCATACTCTCAGGGTTATTCACTCTCACTGGCTCCAAAGTCACTACCCTCTTGTCATTGTTGTGTCCATTCAAGCTTTGCTCAAGTGTAGTCCTCAGAACCCAAGATCTATGTGGGGGTAACAGGTGTGTAATAAGGACTTAGGAGTACATGGTATTATGTGCTGTGAATTTGTAAAACTGGCACCAAGTAGACCTCCCTCCTGATTTTACAAAGTTATGTCATGGAAGTACTCTGGAGGAATGCATTTTCAGAATGCTGTTTTTTTGGTTTGCAAGACATGATTTTCTTTGGATTCACTGCTTTACTTCTCTAAACACTCATTCCCAGTTTCCATGAATATTCCTTCCTGCTTGCACTTTTTTGAAATGATAACCAGTATCACCCTTTCCTTTGTATACTCTTCTCTGTAATTCTTAAGCTCCTGTTTTTTTATTTTTATTTGTTTTAATTTATTTATTTTCCCATGAGAGAGTGAACAGGAGCAGGGGAGGGGCAGCGGGAGAAGCAGACTCCCCGCCGAGCAGGGAGCCCGATGAGGGACTCGATCCCAGGACCCCGGGATCATGACCTAAGCCAAAGGCAGCCGCTTAACCGACTGAGCCACCCAGGTGCCCAAGCTCCTGTTTTTAAAAGGCTTTATTTTGAAATAGTTTGAGACTTAAAAAACAGCTGCAAACAGAGGAGAGAATTCCTGCATACCTTTCAGGCATCTTCCCTCATGTTAACATCTTGTACAAGAACAGTACAAGTAACAAAGTCAAGAAATTAATGTTGCTCCAGTACTCTTCACTAAACTAAAGAATGTGTTTGGATTTCCCCAGCTTTCTGTTTCAGGATCCAAGCTCGAATCCCATACTGCACTGGGTTATTCATGATACAAGTTAGTCTCACTCATCAGAATGTGAACCTTTCCCCTCCCCCATATAAGCAGCCTCCAGGGGCTTCATGCCCTCCCACCAGCACTTGACCTGCACCAATTCACAGACTATTCCAGCTGAATTCTTCCTACTGTTGTCTGACAGTGCCTGACTCAAGCAAGCAAGTTTTCACACTCCATCCTGCCTGCGGTCCCCAATATCTCCCTAGAGTTGGGTTGAGTTGGTGGTTCTGAAACCTCATCTCTCTCATGGAGCAAAGGACATGAACCTGCACGTTGACTGACTTTTCTTATAAGGGTTGGAATGACACTCTTTCCTACCCTTAACATTCCTGAGCAGAAACTGGAGGCTTGTCTCACAATTCAAATTAACAGCCATAAGCTGATAATTCCCACATCCAAATCTCCAAATTACCTCCTCCCAGAGCATGAGATGTTTACATGGATGGGCATGTCACAGGGATGACGATGTGTGCCCTCAAACTGCTCCTCCCTCATGCCTCTCTACCTTAGTAGTGACACCATTATGTACCCCCAATCATGCTGGAATACTGAGCAGCTCCCAGTGGGAATCCTACTCTTAACAGTATAGGGGACCTGACCAAGAACACGGGAGTAGATAAATAGGAATAATCAGGTATGGAAAGTAAGAGATACAGCTGTCATTCTTCATGCATGGTATGATCAAATACACGGAATCAGCAAAACCAATTATTAGAACTAATGAGAGCTGTAAGATCAATGGTCACAAGGTCAGTTTCTGAAAATAAATGATCTTTCAGCAAATAAACCAGAGCCACAATTTCTAGAAGGTTACTGCTACTGCATGATAGATACTCTTCCTGTAATGTAGAAGAACTTTGTTTGCTCAAAGGCCAATTCAACTAATGACCAAATTGCTAAATGACCATTTTGATTAATTTACCTCTCTTCCACCATTTACTATCCATTATGGTGTTGGAATGGAGCAGTGAGCTCCTAGGTCTGAAGCCCAGATCTGCCTCTCAAAGGACATTTGACCTTAGGCAAGTTACTTAATATCTCTGGGTCCTCTTTACAAAAGCACCTCCTAGGGCTACAGCGAGGGTTAAGGAAAGCGAAACACTTTCCTGGCAGACACAGCACTCTACCCCTTAATCCACAGATACACCTTCTCCCTGTATCACTTTCTTCCCCAATTCCTTCGAAGGAATATGTTTTCCTTTGGCAGGTCACAGCACTTTCCCCAGTCAAGTTCAGAATTCCTGTTCCACAACGAGTGTGCAGTATTTATTTCTAACTCCTTGCCACTGTTGTCTAGATACTGCTTTATCGAGCCTGTATTAACTTTCTAGTTTATTCCCCATAACACCACACCCAGACCCTCATAATTTCTTTCCTCCTGCAGCCCTAATCCCATGACCAAGTCTCCTAATTTTAAGTCTTCTGCTTCAGATGCTGAAATACGTTTAGGTGATGATGAAGGAGCTCACGCTGGCCTCAATTCTGACTCATCCCCACGTTTTCTGCCATCCAGGGGCTGCCTTCACAAACCTCAGTGACCCATCTGTTCCAGGTATCTATTTTACAAGAAACACAACAGAAATGGGTGCCTGTCGGGCCATCGAGCCAACAGTGCTACAAAGGGAACATCCGCGTGGAGTGATGGAAACCCAAAGTCGAGTAGTAGCTGATAGATTCATCCAGAATAAGCCTTCAAAGTTTCCCATAATATCTAATACATAGATGGAGAGCCTTCACGCTGTTTTCAAAGTTAAGTAAGATGTAAGGTTTATACTTGAAAGTTCTGTCTGCAAAGATACATTTAGTGCAGCAATTTACTCAATCTGTCCCTTAAAACAAGAGCTATAATTTCCCAGGTAGAGGAAAATGAGTATCTATCTGCCCTCCTTAACAAATGGGAACACTTGGCTGACTGCATTGCTCCAATATATCAAGTAGGAATTTCTGGACTTCAGAAAGTATTTAGAGCACTCCCCCCCAAGCCCTACCCTATCTTCTTTCTAGCTAGTAAATGTCACAGTGACATTTCCTTGTTTGTAATAACACATCACTTAAAAACTACAACTGGGTCATTTTGCCTTTTCCATCAATTTTTTTCTTGACTCTCCTCAACTATGGCTCCACAACCCAGTGGGCTCTACAATGTGAGAACTCCTAGCTTGATCAATGATTTTTCAAATTTTAAGTGGATTCTGCTGTGGGCAGAATCCAAATAGATACTTCATGAAGTGAGAATATAGCACCTATTTAGAAAGATTAAGTGGTAGGATACCATCTTAGTGAACTGTAACTTAAAGAGAACAGGAGGTTTTACTGATATACAGTCACTAAAGTGTATGAGCAGAGAAATAGAGATTTTCTTTGCCCGTTTCTTCAAAAACCTTTCTTGTATTTATAACAAGACAGTTTTATACTCTTTTACTCTACTGATCCCGTTGGACCTTGCAAGGGTTGCTTCTACTAGCCCTAGTCAAAGTCAGGGTTGAGAAACTCAATATGCACGACTACCATGGAATTGCTTATTTCCACTTTAGGAAGTCAACACAATTCAGCGTCAAAGATTTGCTAAAGAGACTTTTAAAAACCTCATGGGTTCCTCCCTCTGTGTATCTACTCTCATATCTCCACTGCCAGAATTCTGTACCATCATGGCTCATAATTACTGAGCATGCGCTAGAAGCAAGGTTCTATCTTCTGTTCCATGAATAAAAATATATGTAAAAATACAGACTTAGATCTCAGGGTGTTTTTAAATAATATAGCTAAGTAGATAAGCTAAGCAGAAAACATAAAACATGATTAGAAATATAATAATAGTATTTGCTTGGAGACCACCTAACAACCAAGTTGAAGAGGAATGGCTAACTCTGGAGATGTGGATTGCTTGGTAATGGCCTGAAGCCAGGGGAGGGAGTAGCTGGCAACGGGAGCCCCATTCCCTTTTTCTCCTATTTCATCCTCCTTCTCAAGTAAATGGCACTGAAATGTCCAATCACAATTCAAAGACATGCGAGACCATTACGTGCAAACTACAACTAAGACCATTTTTCCAAAATGAAAGACTTGTAGTGATCTGTCACAATCACTAACAACATGGCTTATGTGGTAAGGTGTTACTCAGCCAAAGCAACAGAGCCCTGCTCTCTGAAGTGTGGTCTGAGGAGAAGCAACATTAGCGGCATGTGGGAGTTTTTCAAGATTTGCAGAATCTCGGGCTCCACCCCACAACTACTCAATCACAGCCTGCGTGTTAACAGAACTCCCAGGCGACTCGTGTGCCTGGGAACATTGGAGAAGCACCCCGACAGGGGAATCTTAGTGAGGAGGGGGACACATCATCCAGGAGTCCCCTCTTTGCTTGATGCACATGGGCACTAAAGCAATCGCAGCATTTAACGTGTAAAGAAAATGAAAACGTTCCACTCTGGTGAAACTGCACGTGTTCTTTAGGTAAAACACGGTCTTGTGTAAAATGCTGTGCCCCCCACAGCCTCACTGAAACCCTAACTCTTCCATGAGTCCTTTTCAAATCCCATAAGCCAATGGAAGATTACTCAGCCATCAGAAAGGATGAATACCTACCATTTACGTCGACATGGATGGAACTGGAGGGTAGTATGCTGAGTGAAATAAGTCAATCAGAGAAAGACATGATCATATGGTTTCACTCATATGTGGAATATAAGAGACAGCACAGAGAGAAGGGAGAGAAAACTGAATGGGAAGAAATCAGAGAGGGAGACAAACCATGAGAGACTCCTAACTCTAGGAAACAAACTGAGGGTTACTGGAGGGGAGTTGGGTGAGGGGATGGGGTAGCGGGGTGATGGGCATTAAGGAGGGCACGTGATGTGATGAGCACTGGGTGTTATATGCAACTGATGAGTCACTGACCTCTACATCTGAAACTAATGATGTACTGTATGTCGGCTAATTGAATTTAACTAAAAAAAAAAAAAAAAAATCACATAAGCCAAAATACATTCTTCCAGCACATGCACTGACCTTAGATAGCGCTTACTCTTTACACGCCTCATCAACTGCCCAGTACTCTCAGAGATACGGATAACCACAAGCAGACAGAATCAAGTTGAACAGTCTCTTCCTTCCATCAGTTCCAACCCAGGCACCAAACTCAGATGTGCCAAAATGGCTGCCAAGCATCCCTACAGCTGAAAGTGGTCTTTAAACTATGAGTAAGGGAAGTGATGGAAGGGTGTGAAATCACTCACACTCAGTGGCCACGACCCACCGGAGAGGAAGCCTCCAGTAGAGAAGCTGGTGGGATTCTCCAGCATCTCCATCTTTTGGGTGGGAGAGGAAGGAACGTGCGAGCTGATGCAGGTTGTCCCTCAGCACATGCCAAGTGAGAGGGGGTCACAGAAGTCTTCGGGGGGCTTGAAGTGGGTGCCCTGGAAGCATAAGCAGTATCGACCCAGACCCCACCTGGAAAAGCTTTCCATGGAGAAGCTGAAACCAGAGCCTTCTCTTGAGCGGCCAACTATGAAGAGCTGTGTAGTGCTATAGAAGCACCCTGTGTCTGTGATGGTGTGATGGAAAACGTGCGGGTTTCTCGTGACAGAAATGGACCATGGGAATGAAAAAGCCAAGAGCCAATTAGAAAGGAACCCACCCAACAAAGCAAAGTAAGAGCAGAGGGTGACACAGGAAGCCTGAGGACAAGGGACAGTATCACAACTAGAGAAAAAGCCACAGTCATCTTTCAATATCCTGGGCGCTGGTGTCCAAAGAAACTCCCTCAAAGCTCCTTGTGAGCAAAGGGTCAGCCTTGTGTAAGTGTCACACCCAGAGAGACCTATTATCACCAGATCCCTAGAGCACCCACCATGTTATACTCTGCCTTTACCCTCATTTCTCCTCCTCCTGAACCCAATCTTGGAGCAGAGAGAAATGGGGAACTGGGTGCAGAGCAGGACTGAGGAGAACACTAGGAAAGAGACAAGGAGAAGACCCCCGCCTCCCAAGGGAGGGGCCAGACCTGAAGCAGGCTCACGTTGGCCGAGAGGGGAAGCTTGTCTTAGAGTCAGTTTTGGAGTCGATAATACATTAGGCCACACTGGGCATTTTAACTTCTGAAATCACACTATTTGTAATGCAAAGAACTGGAATAGGCTATAATATCCTCAGAATCTGGGTACAAACCGAACCAGCTGAATATTTGTTTCCAGGCACAGCTGGAGGACAAGAACAAGGGTGTTTCCCGACGGTCCTGTGAGTCTATTACGTTCGGTCTAACACGGAGAAACTCGTTCAGGGGAAGGAGCGGGGTCACGTCTAATGCTTACCGAAGCCCCCAGGTGCTCCACACATTATACAGCATTTTTTTTAGAGCTCATTTGGTTGCAGGGAAAAAGTGGAAACCTGTAAAAAGTAGCTCAAACTAACAAAACAAAACAACCACAAACAAATGCATTATGGATGTAATGGACATATTCGGAGCTCCCCTTGGGCAGGTGACTTTTGCCCCACCCCTCTCTTGAACCTATAGTCAATGTTCCATCGAGCTACCCAATTCCAGTTGCCACAAAACCCCAGGCCTAGCTAGATAACACATTAGTGAACCCAAAAGGTTTTTACTGACACTTCTCTGAAAAGCCAGATACAACACAGCAACATTTCTATTCTGTTCCCCAAAGTGTATCTCCTGGCCGCCAGCAACATCATCTTTTTTGTCTTATTCCCTTTTATCTCTTGGCACAAAGCCTCACAGAAACCCTCTATTTTTCTGATAAATTCAGCTCCGGCGAGCTCTGTCCAATAATAACCTGGAAATGAGCTATCACTCCCACTCCGGCTTAGAAAGCAATTCAGTGACCTTTTTTTTTTTTTTTTTATTCTCACATATTCCTCTTGGGATACAAAGTTCAAATGCAAAGATGCTTACCAGAAAGTTTGTTCAAAAAAAAAAAAAAGGCTTTATTTGGTGGTAATGGGGAATGAGAGCAAACATAGGAAATCTTGTTAGTCATTAAAGAGGCTTCTTTATTTTCTGTCAATTTTACATAATCGTGCATCTCAAAACACAGAAGGAGCTGAAAGGAAGTAAGAGGAAGTAGAGATGTAGAGACGAGCCTCGGGCGAAGTGTAACCAGAGAGTCTGGAAGGGAGTCAACGTGCATGCTTCAAGGCCCATCATTCCCACCCCCGGCTCACTCCCCGCCCTCCCTTTCTCTCAACAGCAATCCTTAGCTTCCCATGACCATCCCGGGCTGCCAGAGTCTACCTGATCTTCCACATAGTGCCCTCTGTCCTCTGACGACTATCTATGGGTCTCTCGGTTCAAATTTCCAAAGACACTGTTTGATTGGCTCAGCTCAGCCTGCGGATTTCTTCCCCCGGAGCACATGTTCAGCCCTGGTCTGATCAGCTAGATCTAGGAGAAGGCAGAGTCCCACGTTCAAGCAGGAGAGGCAAGGCCGTGGGCAAGGCCTTTCTTTTAGAAGATAAATGGCCCATGAAGCAATGAATAGCATCTCCATTAACCAGGTGTCCAACTGGCAGCTGAAGAATGAATTAAGAAAGAAACACTGCGCACTACAAAAGCCAATACGGTGTGGAAGAAGATGTGCACTGCTTTATTTTTGTTGTTTTCAGATCATGTCCCTCTTTATGATTTCTCAGGCTTCTATTATACAGACGAAGTTAAGCTGCAGGGGCCATACGCTGGAAGACACCAGAATCTACTCTCAGTATCATAAATAAAAATCATGGGAAGCAAATACAGCGTATGCTGCATGGTAGCTCTATGGGCCCACCCTGGTTGCCAAGGATCGTGGTTATCATTTGGGGGAGCAGGAAAAGTTTGTTGCACGAAGCCTTTAGTTTGCATGCTATTTCTAGACCATTAGGGACATAGTGAGAACAGGAGGCAATGAGTCTATGGGAAGCCTTCCCCAACGATCCTGAACTGACCACTGTTTTCTCTGACCACAATCCCAAGTTTGGCTTTATTCAAGTTTTAACACCCTGGGTATTTTATTCTGTGTTTCCTGTCTCATCTGTGATGACCCTGCCTATCAAAGTGGCAGTTCCTTTTTTTTTCTTAAACAGTAAGCAAGAAGTCCAATGTTTATAAAATAGATAAATAATACTTAGCATTGAGGAAATTAATAGATAGGTTGAAAGAAGCATGGGTTGCAGCTTAATGAATAAAAGATTCAATATTATTCATTATTTACACATTTTCAGTTTGAAAACACTTTCTTAGTTTTACTAGCCCTATGACTGGAAGTGACTTGCATATAATCATATAGCTCAGCTTCCTCAGTTAAAAAATAAAAGGAGGACTAAAAACATACCCATCTACTCTGGCAGCTGTCCTGAGATGAGGTAAGATAGCATTCATGAAAAAGTTATGACAAGTGGGGAAGAACAGCATACAAATTGTTGATCATCTCATTTCATACAGTACCTCCACCTTCAGCCTATAAGTTTATGTCAGATAAGCATAGTATGTGTCTGTTTCATACTAAAGTGTGAAGGACTCCCCCGGGCTTAGGGTTTACATTAGGCACACTTGATTATAGAATTGGTTGTGATATCTATGCCCTGGAATGCCTTCATAATGGCAATCACTCTGCCTATGGCTTTTTCTCAGGTTGGAACATCAGCAAGGAAGAGCTTGACGGAGCTTTGATGCCTTAGTTTTCAGAGAGTGATGGGGGGTATTGGGGGGGGAAGGCCCAGAGAGCAGTAACCACTTACCTAGGACTCTACCCAAATAGGAGGCACAGCTCAACTAATTCTCAGATCCAGTCTGCTGAATCCTTCTACCTCAGTAAATAATCCTCCACTGGATGGGCTTTTCCACATTTTAACTCATACATTTAAAGCTATCTTAACAAAGGCCCAGCACATCTTCATCTCGCTTACTTTATGAAAAATGTGAACTTGTTCCATTGTGTCCACATTATGGCAGATACAATTTTTAATTATATAGCAACGTCTAGATGTGTTATGATCTCTTAATACTGCATTTGAAATGTTCATAAGGGGCACCTGGGTGGCTCAGTTGGTTAAGCGACTGCCTTCAGCTCAGGTCATGATCCTGGAGTCCCGGGATCGAGTCCCACATCGGGCTCCCTGCTCGGCGGGGGGTCTGCTTCTCCCTCTGATCCTCTTCCCTCTCGTGCTCTCTGTCTCTCATTCTCTCTCTCAAATAAATAAATAAAATCTTTAAAAAAAAAAAAGTTCATAAAACAGACAGAGACACTGAAAGAACATGCACATTATATATGGAATGAAACCCATGCAGACTCTCTCAGGCCCTGTGGATGTAGGGACAGGACCAGCAAGGAGCCGGGGAGCTTTTGTCCATCTCTGCTAACTACACACAGATCTCTGGGCACTTAAAAATAAGATCAGAGTGGGGGTCTGTCAAATTCCAATTGATCTATCTCCTTCACAAGGCCCAAGATGTGAGATAATTAAAATACAGCATTTGAGGAACAGCTTTTGACTTAAAACGAAGTAATCCAGCAAGTTTAACCAGAAAGGCAATTATTACTCATTTACTGCCCTCTATTCCTGGAAATTTAACTTATGCATGAGCTTATATTTGTTTTATGTATTTTACCGAGAAAACGAGGACAATTAAATTTTTTTTAAATCAATAGAATGTAAAACCAAAATAACATAAATAGGTTTTCACTAATATCCTGGAAGTCATTAAAGCAATTTATGTTTTACACATTACATTAAACATTCTCAAATTCTTTGGAATGATCTAGGCTCTGGGTAGTAAAAAGAATTTACATTTTTTATTTATATGGGTCCCCTTTCCTATTTCTTTCAGAAATGACTGACCTTACAATTAAGTCCCCTGCTTAGTATGAAGAGCTAAGGTGAGTGACACAAACCATGACCTGGACATGCTCTTACTGACATTAAATATTAGTGAAGTGTCCTCTTGGCTGAGTCACTAACCTGCATGATGTACAAGCATATAGCAGATGTGGCCCTGAATCTGAGCTCCAACAGAGTCAGAGCATGCCAGAGCCCAGTATGACGGGAGGCACCAAGGATGGGGAGCCAGGGAGTCAGTGTCTCGGCTGTCTCATTGACTAGTGTATTTTGTTGGAGCTCAGTTTTCATGAAATGAAAGCATAGAACAAAACTACCTCTGAAGCTAGATCCTGTTTTAAAATACTACATATGAGGACCGGAGGACTGTGTGTCATAGGTCCCAGGTGCCGCCACAGGAGAGGACAGGTATCAGTGGTCAGGATGAGGTTAGCTGGGGGTCCAGTCAGAGCCAGAGGCTCAGGGACAGGTTAGGTACAGGGATGAGAGCAGATGGAAAGGTCTGAAGTTCAAGCCAAAAAAGCAGACTGGAGAGTGAGACAGGCAACAAAGAGTCAGGAGGGAAACCTCCTCAGCTGAATCTCAAGTTGCAATGTCCTCGCTGGTGGTGCGGGGCTGGTGGGTCTGCGCTGATGGGTGAGGACAGAGACATGGCAGGACACACCTTGCGTGAGCTCCTCACGTCCTCAGCAGCTTGCGGGTCTGTGGCTGAACTAATCGTTTAGGGATGGTTTCCCACAGAAGGGGATGTGGTGACTAAGCTGCGCCCCAAAATCCAGGGGGAAAGTCCCTTAACCCGTGAAAAGGAGGAGGAGGCTGCTTAATTCCAGAGACGTGCAGATGGAGGAAAAGTGTGTGTGGGGGCAGGGGGGGAACGCCTCGACAGGCAGAAGCTCTGCTGTCCAAGTAAGAAGGGCAGGGAGGCGTGGGAAGGACATGGGAGGGAGCTTGGAGCAAGGACAAAAGGCAGAGGAAGAAAGAGCCTTCACATCTCACAGGGTATGCTTTAACAGAATGTGAAGTTTGGAGAATGTGACACCCAGGGGAGGAGAGAACAGCTCACCGGGAAGAAAGGGAGAAGACTGGGAATCGTGGGAAAGAGACGAGCACACGGATGTCAACAAAGTCCTGGTGAGAAGGAGGCTGAAGGTCGAAGCAAGGTTGGGAGGTCCCGCCTGGGCTGACCATTCCTTCCTGGATGTAGTCTCAAAGCACAGAGGGATGTTACGTTTTGAACTAAGGATTCAGGAAAATAAAGTGAGGAGTAAGTCTAATGACAGTTGCGTTATCCTAGAAACTTGATGTCACCAGTTCTAGGGCCACAGGAAGTAAAATCCCCAACTACTGATTCAAAAGCCTGCACATTGAACTAAGGAAAAAGATGGAGTCCCACTCCCAATAACGGCTGGGTCAAAGTCACAACAAAGCAGATATCACACGTAGATCTCTGCAAAATACAAAACAATCTGACAACTGGTGAACAACCCACATTAGCAGATTCTGGAGAGGACAGAGTTTGAAGCAACTGCCTACCACAGCTGGAAAGCGAGAGGAGAAGTCTAGAATTAAGAATGAAGAACATCAGTAAGAGAGCCTGAAATTCTGTGTACAAGTGGTGCCCACATCTCTCGGCCTCCCCTGAGCCATGCAAGTACCGGCGAGATTCCAGGTGGCCTAGATGAGGATAAAAGAACAAAACTTACATGTAAATTGCCACTCTACTTACCAGCTCACAAAAAATTAATAAACAAACAATCTTCAGAGGAACGTAACAGAATCCCTCCATTCAATATGCACAATGCCAACAATAAAATTCAAGATCAGTTGACATACAAAGAAATATAAAAATGTGACCCATTCTCAAGAAAGAGGCATGATCGGGCGCCTGGGTGGCTCAGATGGTTAAGCGTCTGCCTTCGGCTCAGGTTATGATCCCAGGGTCCTGGGATCGAGCCCCATATTGGGCTCCCTGCTCGGCGGGGAGTCTGCTTCTCCCTCTGCCTCTCTCTCTCTCTGTCTCCTATGAATAAATAAAATCTTTAAAAAAAAAAAAAAAAAGAAAGAGGCATGATCAACCCAGACCAGTCCCAAGATGACCCAGATGCCAGAATGAGAAGACACAGATTTTAAAGTGGCTGTTTTCAGGGCACTTGGGTGGCTCAGTTGGTGAAGTGTCTACCTTTGGCTCAGGTCATGACCCCAGGGTCCTGGGATCGAGTTCCAGGTTGGGCTCCCTGCCCAGCAGGGAGTCTGCTTCTCCCTCTCCCACTGTGATTGCATTCATTTTTCTCTCAAATAAATAAATAAATAAATAAATAAATAAATAAATAAAAATCTTTAAAAAAAAAAAAGTGGTTATTGTCATGAGATCCGTTACTTACAGGGAAAAGGTACTTACAATAAAGGAAAAGACCGTAATCCAAGCAGGAGAAACGGAAACTATGAAGATAGGACAAAGTAAAATTTCTAGAATTAAAAACACAACATTGGAAATAAACGGCTGGATGTGCCAAAAGCAGGATGGAGAAAGCCAGGGGAAGGGTTGCTGAATGTGAGAAGACAGCAACGGAAATGAGCACATATAAAGAAGACAGTGGAAAAGAAGTCTGAAAGCACAAGCATCTCCAAGACCCGCAGGACCAGACGAAGTGTCTGACTGTGAATAACTGTCATCCCAACAGCTTACGAACAGGACAGAAGAGACATGTGATTTCACCAAACGCAGTGAATCTAAAGATTCAAGATGATCTATGAAGCCCTAACACGATAAATATGAAGAACACCACGTCAAGGCACCTAACCCTCAGACACCAAACACCAAAGATAAAGAGAAAATCTTTTGGCCCATTTCATTCAAGGAATGATGACTCAAATGACTGTTCACTTCTCTGGAGGAAAAAAAAAAATCAAGACCAGAATTCAGTGAGACACCATCCTGAAAGTACTGAGAGAGAAACCAAAATCCTATCAAGTTGGGATTCTAGAACCAGAAAAAAATACCTTTAAGAATGAAGGCAAAGTAAAAACGCAGGAGGGTCTAGCCAGGATTACTTCACAAAATGCATTCCTACTGAACTAAAGTGATTCAGCTAATAGTCTTTTTTTTAACATCCTAAAGGAAAAATGACAGAGACCCAAGCCAAATCGAGCCCATAGGCCAAATGTTTGCTAACCCTGTCCTTGTGGTGAATTAAGCACTAGAAATAGAAAGGAGAAGTAAGTAGGAAGTAGAAAATTAAATTCATCAAAAAGAACTTAAAATACTTGGGTTTTGTTAGTTGGAAACCTTAGGAGTTTCCTGGGTATGATCTGAAACCGCCCCCAAGCCCCACACTTGAGGGCAGGGAACAGACGGAGGAAAAGCAGGCCAGTCCAGATGGTGGTGGCCGTTGAGGTGAGCAGGGGAGGTGAGCAAGGAGCTGACAGACCAGGCTTGCGTGGGGCCGCCAGACCACAGATCACACCCTCCTGCCAGAATCCTACAGGTTTACAGAGGACTTAACAAGGCAGAGTCACCTACAGCATCCGGAGAGTCTCAAGGATACCTTCCTCTCTCAAGGCTGAGACCTAGGAACCAGAGTGCACATTCCAAGCACAGAGGAGGGGGCCAGCTTCAGGGTCAACCTGTGGTCCTGTCCTCTCGCTGACCTCCTGCAACAATTATACCCATGCCTCACATAAAACAATAAAAATGAGAATTTGAAACGCAACACGGGGTCTAGTTTATCAGTAAATAAATGTTTTAAATAGGAAAGTTTATTTTCCTCGAAATATGCATGAGCTTAAAACTGTAATTTACCCTGTATCAGTAGCAATGGCTTTTACGCACCCTGACTTTCACATTTCAAAAAGCAATGAAGAAAAGTATACATACTGGTGAAGTAGTAAGTTGACAACTTGGGAAGAGATTTAATGAAAACATTTTCAAAAAACAACAGATTAGAGAATAATTCTGGAATACGTGAACTACTGCATATTGAAGTTTAAACGGTCTGTTCTGCAATACTGAGTAACCAACATCTTTTACCATAGAAGATTTTAGTATCTTTTAGAATATGAAAAAAGAAATGCAAACATTTTGTGTAAATAATAAAACTGCAGCTCTTCTTTTTATAAAGGTTATACTGGTTTTTTTTCGTTTATTTAATTTATTTTTTATTTTTTATTGTTATGTTAATCAGCATACATTACATCAGTTTTTTTTTTTTTAAAGGTGAGACCTTTATTAGTCCTTGTACATCAGTTTTTGATGTAGTGTTCCATAATTCATTGTTTGTGCATAACACCCAGTGCTCCATGCAGAACGTGCCCTCTTTAATACCCATCACCAGGCTAACCCATCCTCCCACCCCCCTCCCCTCTAGAACCCTCAGTTTGTTTTTCAGAGTCCATAGTCTCTCATGGTTCATATCCCCCTCCAATTTCCCCCCCCTTCATTCTTCCCCTCCTGCTATACTGGATTTTGATAAATCCTTGTACAATGGTACATAACTTTTCAAAACCAAAATTTTAAACATTCATATTGTTTAGTAATATTATCACAAAATATATCCATTAAGCACTCAAAAAACAGCCCACAATACATCATGACTATAGAAAACTTAAGTGGAAAATATAGTAAATATAAGAGTCATTCTTTCTCCTAATTCCAAGTTAATCACACTTAATAGTTTGGTGTAATTCCTTACCATCTTTTCTCTTCAGATATGTATTTCTATATAATTAGTATCATAAAATGCATACCAGTTTGTATACATCTTAGGAAGGAAGGAAGGCAGGTAGGCAGACACGTATAAATTTCCAGAAAGTATCATACTCCAGTACACTGGCAGAACAGCAAGCCCCTCTGGACACAGAGCCTCCCACTGTGGAAATACCCTACGTGGGCTGCTCGACTGGTCAATGGGCGAATTCCAACTGTTAGTCAGGCCTCAAGTATTTACAGAACAGCCTGACTTGTTGACCAGTGCTTGGCAAGTACTTGGTGAATACCAGTCACTGTGCCCAACCCCAGACCAACATGATAGATACGACTTCATCATCCCACAGGGACATTTTAATTTCCCAGCCCCATGTGACCATAACTCCCAGAACTACCTTCTCAGGAGCACCAGCTCTTGCCCATACTGGGGCACACAGTGGGGTGGTTACCGACGTGATCCTTAGCAGCCGGGAGCAGCGGGCCCTTCCCCATCCCCTCCACCGTCAGGAGCGTGGAAGCTACCGCACACCTGGCAGGAAACAGCAGTGATGGCTAAACCCAACCACCGAGTAGCCACCCTAAATCACAAAGACAGTAAATGCTTCCCAAGAACAAATCATCATAATGTGCGAAACACCAACTGCTGTCCCTGTGATCAGTAAGTGAAAGAGACAAAACACAGGTGGGTCCAGTGACCCTTCTCCTGAGACGGTGAGGCCCTTCTTCCCTGAAAGTCCCCCACAGAGAACCCTCATGGAAAATGGAAACAGGCTTATTTCAAACTTCTGATAAAATAAACTGGTATTATTGAGTTCTACATTCCATTAGAACTACCGAACCTAAGCCTCACGTGGTGTGTCGTACTTTCTGGTGTTGCCTGCCAGCTCCCTGGTGTGTGCGTGTGCCTTGTTCATTCCACGCTCGCTCACTCCCCTCCCGGGGAGTCCCTCTCCAGCACCGCCAAATCACCACACCAACTTCGACACACCACGCACCACAAATCTATAAACTCCCAAGGCATTCTACAACATCGCTGGACTCTTCTTCGAGGAAGGGGTTTGGAATGCTTTTCTTCCAGCAGATAGACCATAATTACCTCACTGTAGGGCAACGGGGACTATCAAAAATGTTAAAGCATGAGGGGTGGGTATGACCAGAGCTTCACTGTAGAGAATGAAGGCAATCTCTAAGTTTATATTTGGGTTCTCAGCTCTTGGAACTTTTAATCAGAGTATATAATGTTTGTTAAAGGAATAACTTCACTGAATCGGTATAATTCAATGGACTAAGCATTTGTTGCACACCTTTTAGGTGCATCCTCAGGACTAACAGGTTCCCTAGTACCTTCTGAATTGTTGCCCACTTCCCAGGGTTGAACACCTCCCAGAAAGTTTTATTGGTGTCAATACCCTGCAGGCCAATTCTGCCAAGAAGCCACTTGAACGCTGGAACCAAAGGCACTTTCTAGAAGAAATTATTGAATGATCTTCTGAACCCCACAGATGTCTCTACCACATACTCACTGATGTGTGAAACTTTATTATTTTTAATTTAAAATCTTATAATATCAGCTACTACATATTAAAAAGACATTTCCTATGGATATTAAATAAAGTAAATGTGACAAGTGTAAGTGCTCGAATCATAGTTAATGAGCATGGAGATCAGAGATATGGCCTGCTGATTGAAATATTTCACCCGGATCTGACTGGAGTGGAAAATGCTGAATATCACTCAATTGATATAACGGCATTCAGTCTAAATCCTCATCTTACATAACTCAACAAACCAGGAGTTCCTTCATCCACCAAATGAATCCAGTATCATCCCTAAATCCAACTCCACATATGTGCAACTTTCAACAAATACAACCATCTTCTACTAACATGCTGATAAACACATGTGTGTGTCTGCAAAAGACCAGAGCACAGATTCAGGTTATACATCATATCTAAGATCCAAAGTACTTCCTTCGTTTTTTTTTTTTAATTAGAAATACTCTAAAGTATTTTGTAAGTATTGTACATTGATACATCAGCTGCTGCACGGCTTGCCTATGGAACCCAGCTAAGGAATTTCCTTGCAAACTAACTGCAACCTGAGGTGAGCCTCAGGGGAGAAAAAGAAGAGTCATATTGGCCAAGGCCAAGCGGACTGTGCCGCACACAGACTCCGTGTGGAACAGGGGGCCTCTGGGGCCGTCTGTTTCTCTGCGCGTGCAAACACACGTTCCCCACGTCTTGTCCCTACACACTCCGGGCTACCATGGAGGTTCTGCAGCAATCCCGCACCGCTGCCTGGTCTCCTTTCTCCGAACGGCAGTAATTTCCTGGAAATCATTCCAGGCACGCGTGGACCATTAAAGTTAATTAAGCACGTGCCCGTGACACCTAGGAGAGCGCGCGCCCCGCAGAGCCCAAAGCGCTGCCGGGGAAGCGCTCTTCGGCAACCTCTAGCCCAAGGGTCACACTGATTCCCGCGGCCCTGCCTCCCACCGCTGACCTTTCCTGCCACCTCCCCCCGAAAACTCGGCAATCTGGGGGGAATCTTGCATGTGCCAGCGAGCCGACGGAGCGCCGGGCCGGCGCCCAAGGCTCTCCCGGTCCCGGGTAGCCCAGGCATGTGCACTGGCCCGCCGGACTGTGGGCTCCGGTCTAGGACGCACCACCTGTTCTCACAGCCCCCGCGCCCGTCGGCCGCCTTGACTCAAGGACCATCTCCCCCACCCCCCCAGCCCTCAGTGGCCGGGATGCGAAGGGAACTGAGGCTCGGAATCCGCAAACCAGAGAGAGTCCGCTCGCCCGCGCGCTGCGGCCTCAACCCGCGCTCCACGTCCCGCCCAAGCGCCTCCGTCGCGGTCCCTTACCTTGTGGCCTTTCCCCGGGGGACACCTGACGTTATTGGAGGCTCCCGCTGTTTGATTCATGTCCGGAGGAAGTTGGGGGCCCGCAGCTCCACCTTCAAAACTTCCTTGGCGCGGAGGGCGGCAGGGAGCGCGTCTCCGGGAGGCGAGGGTGGTCCTGCCCTCCGGCCACGTCTGGCGCCGCCGGCGAGTCCTCGGGCGCAGGTGTCCGCGGGGCTGCGCGCGCTGGACGCCGACGCCCGCGGCCCCGAGCCGCACAGGAGAAGCAGCTGCTGGGACCCCGGAGGGAGCCGGGGCCGGCGCCAGCGGCTGCGGGGCGCTCTGCCTGGCGCAGCTTTCCCGGGCAGCAGTCCCGGACTCCGGACCAGGAGGCCGAGCGGACCCACAGGCGCTCCGAGGAGGGGTGCGGAGGTACGTGTCCGGCGGGTGGGACCGCGGGAGCGTGGCCGCCGCGCGCCCTGACGCCCCCCCGGGCGGAGCCTCGGCGGCGGGCAACTCGGGTTGGCGCCCGCGCGGCCCTCGCACGCCGTCTGCGCGCCCGCGGGCTCGCTCCGGAAGCGGCCGGCCTCAGAGCGCACCCGGCACCTCGGAGGGCCGGCGCCCGCTCCCGCCCGCGCTCCTGCGCCCGCTCCCGCCGCCAAGTCCTCCCGGGATGGTCGGGAGGTGGCACGCGAGGCTCTGCCAGGCGTCACCGCTCGGGCGGAGGCCGGGAGCAGAGGGGCCGGCAGCAGGCTGCCTGGCTCGGTCCCCACCGACTCCAGCGGCTCCCTGGGCCGGGGCTGCGTGCGCCGCCGGGTCCGCTGGGCCTGGGCCGGGTCGGGGGAGGGCGGCCCTGGGCGTCCACGCCTTTTCTGCGCCCGAAGTCGTTGCAGCGCGCCAAGGCTGCTGCTTGGTCCTCTCTCTGTCTCCTTCTGTCTCTCGCTCTTGCTCTCTTTTCCGTTGGCGCCTGTGAAGTCATGATCTAATTAGGCAGCATTGGGATAGAGGTGGAAAACTGACCCTTGGGAACTAAGAAAAACAAATCAAGAAAGAGCAACTGCTCCGTGAAGACCGCATTGCAACGTTTTAGAATCTCAAGTCTGAATAGTGGACCAGGAGCACATTAGAACACGGATGTATTATTTAGCAAAATCTTGGTTTGTTTGTTTGTTTTTCTGGATTTATCCAGATAGAACTATTTCAGTTTGACTATTCTGGATGGAAAATCCAGCCACATAATTCAGTTTGTTTGTCCGGCCCACAACCTCACTTTCATCATCAACTAAGTGACGGTAGGAGTTGGTGGCCCCTGTGAGAACCTTACTCCTTCCATCATGTTGGGTTCCTAACAGAAGCACCTCCCTTGTGGTGCCCCTTTAAAAGGAAAAAGATTTCACTCCCTGGCGTTTGCTGATGTGCCCTGCTTCTTCAGCACCCCCAAAATCCAAATAGGAATAATGTCCGTTGTGTAAAGTGTGTTATCCTCTTTCATGATTTTTGCCCCCCAAAGAAGTTCAAGAGTAATTCAGGACACTTCTGTTCTAGGAATGTGAAGGCACGTTCTGGGGGTCCGTGTGTGTGGCAGTGAACAGAGCCTGGTGGTAAAGGCAGATGTTGCCTAAATCTTGGCTTTGCACTCCCTAGCATACGTCTTTGGGATGATTCTTTATTTATTTTAAAGTTCTGAGGTAGGCATTATAGTGCCACATTCCAGGTAAAAATACTGAGACCCAAAGTACCGATGTGTAGAAGGTGCTTAGCCCTGGAACAGGCATTCACCAGGTGGCAGGTGGCATCGACATCCTGGAACATTGGGAACACGAATTATTAACTCACAGACACTGTTGTCAACTCCATCTGTTCTGGAGGTAGAATCCACAAGTGTGGGCATCCTGAGAGTATGGCCCAAGGAGCTTCTAGTCCTCATGCTACTCTACTCTCAGCCTCTAGCTGTTCATCAGTTACCACTGACGTGTTCCTCCCTGTTTGTGTCTCCAGGGCTTCTGCTCCAGGTAAGCAGATCCACCCTTCTCAGCAGATTCCTCAGGGAGCTGTGTGCTGGGACCTCAGCTCTCTTCTGGTTCCAAGAATCACTGATTTTCAGTGTGTTCAGGTGTTTCTGGCTGTGAGGCTGGGAATGATGGCTTCTAAGCTCTTTCCGTGTTGAGGTTGAAACCAGAAGTCTGTTTCTCTTTCGTCTTGGTTTTCTGGTTTCCTTCCTGTTTAATAATCACTCCCTCAATTTATCTCTCTTCTCTCCTATTATACTGTAAGTAGCAAGAAAACCCTGGTGGCAGCTTCCACACGGCTCAGAAATCCCATTAACTAAATGACCGAGCTTGTTAGGTAACGTTAGAAAAGCTCTTCTGTTTGGGCATAACTGCAGCCTGCTCTGTCGCAGAGCATCCTGCCATTTTGTCATAAACATCACACTTCCAATGGGATCGTTGGGAGCCATTCCAGAAGCAGTCTGCTGTCACCCACATCACTGTTTTTCAATGATTGATATCAAGGATCGGTCATGCAACGTGGTCACGCTTTACCAATATGCCATACTTTTTTGATACCAGAATTTGGAGCTTACAGATTTGTCAGTGTTTATCAGCGCTCCATCTTTAAGTCCTGGACGAGCAATACCATGCTATAGATCCCCCTCTGTCAGGCTCCAAGAAGCAAGTAAGAGGGAGACGAGCAGAAGCTTCCTGATTCTTCCCTTCCCCCCACCTTCCTCCACCTCTTTTCTCTCTGGACACCAGCAGGCTATGTACTTGCTACTCTAACTGGTCGTTGCTGCCTTCCCGGTCCCCTGAGCGTCTTCCCGTCCTCTAATGGCCCTCAAGTCAGAGCAAAAACTGACCACCCAGATTAGTGTGATAAAGGAGTTCTCAAAAGTAAAAGCTGAACAATCTGGCCATAATTCCTGACTCCCTTCCTACCAGGAATGAGGAAATCAGCAAGTCAAATACGATGTAGGTTTTGCAAAGCTAAACTCAGAGGCGCGTTATGGGCTCCATTCAGCTACTGTTTCTTTGCTTAACAATTGTATATTTTGCTCTAACTTTACGAATGTAAAAACACACAAGTGCTGATACTTGATATCTAAGGGGGGAAGGGATATCTGGGAATAAAACTCGGGTTTCTGCTAACTTGCTCCAAGGAATAAACTGTTAATGTCACTGTTGGGCCGCCAATGCTGTGAGTTGGTCCCTCAGACGAGAATGGCGATTCCTCTTTCTGACAGTAAGATTGAAAGTTTCCTGGTCTCGCACTGTCTTTCAGCTGTCCTCTCTTCACACCCTACTAAGAAGGCTGCAGAAGAACAACAACAAAAAATTTATATTTTGTGCCTTGTATTTCTATTGACTAAAATTCATATCTATAATAATCTCTTTCAGAAAAATGGGGTAGTTTTAGTTTAACCACATGTGATGCAGATTCAGACTTTACAGCAGAGGGAAGAAGGAGCAAAAGCCAGGGACATTTTTAACGTCTGACTAAAATGCTGACCCTCTCACCTTCTGCCCTGGATCTAAGGGAAGAGTAAAGTGAACTTATCGTAGATCATTCTTTCTCATCAGTCTGGAAGCAGGACTGAGAGAAATGCATTCAGGGTAATTAAGCTTTTCCTATGGTGAACAGCCACCGTTTCCATGATTAATTTAGTTTTAACATTCATTAATATTTATTGGACACCTACCGAACTATCAGAGGGCATTCTGTGGAGCTGATGTTTCTACAGAACACTCATACCAAGCACATATTTGTCACTCTGGCATCTAGAACAGTTCTGGAGTACTCCTAAATTCAATAATATCATGAGAAGATTTCCAGCCACTAGAGGCACATAGTTTGAAAGCTCAGTGCTCCTAGGAACTGTGTCTGATATTCATACATTTGCAGGTACATCATGTACTCCTTGCAGGTCCATCCAGCCAAACTTGTCATTTGATTGCTTTGGGGCCATTTATTAAAAACCAGTTGATTATATAACCCTAGGCAAACTGTGAAGCAGTCCAAGATTGCTTTTGGCAAATAATGCCTACCAATTAGAAGCTGTTGTAAACACCCTGCTGTCCAGAATCCATTCTTCAGTGGGAGACTCCTGTCATGGTATCCGTGACCTGTGCCTAGAGTGTGTCCCACGCTGGCTCTTGGGGCTCCCTAGGCTTCCTGTGATGCTGGCTCTGCTCCTGTTTGAGCCTTAACTGTCCTGTTCCTTGTTTTCTCACTCCAGGTGTATGGGGTCTTCCCAATTGATAGCCCTGTTATTTTAACTTTTAAATAGTCTTCTCAATGCATTTCATAAAGAAAGGGGAAGAGGGGCTATTAAAATCTTGTGGCGGGCACTGATCGGAATAAATGCAACTCCTGGGCTACAAAGAGAAGGGGTTATCCTAATGTGTCTGTATCTTGTTGAAAAAGTCAGCAGCTAAGGATATGTGAAGTGCACAGTATTTTCACTTTGTTAAAACTGCCACACAGGGCAAATCCCAACTATGCTCTGTCTTTAGAAGGTCCTTCCAAGTGGCCTCGATGCTTCAGGGAGGGATCCAGAGTGAGGCCAGGCAGATCTCCATCGCCACGTCTATGTAGTAAAGGCGGCAGGCTCTGTTGGTGCCCCGCCCATATCCTGTTGGCCATTTCTGGCCCTAACATCCACCTGCAAGCACCTGTGTGGACTGCACTCTGGGTGTGTGGCAATCTGGATATGCCTTGGAATTCATGCCCTTGCTAGCAGTCTTAAATAGCTGACCAATGGGACTTGCAGGTAAATATTCTGGCCTTCAGCCTAGGATAAGAGAACTTCGAGGTGCATGTTCTACCCTGTCTCAGAGTTCCCCATGCCCATGCTGGCAACTAGACTGAGTGCATCCTTCTCTTCCATGTCTCATGCCATAGCCATGAGAAAGCCCTGGCTGACCTCCAGCTACAGGGAGCAATACTGACAGGCCCCTGAGCCAGGCTTTGGAATCCAACTCGGTACTTAGGTGGTGGTTCACGCCCCCACCTCCCAGCTGGTAAGGACTGCCCTGGGGATGTTGATGAAGGCCTGTTCTTGGAGACTCAGGGCCTCACTGATGGCCAGCCTTCAGTCATAGACTCCCTGAAGGATGTCCTTAGACCCCAAAGACCCCCAAGCTTCTCTCCCTCGCTCCTTCACCGGGATCAGACTTGCTTTGTGGTCTGGTAGCTTCCGGAGCATCTTCTGCATTTTTCCCTCCCGGAGCATCTTCTGCATTTTTCCTTCACGCGGGTATTTTCCTCTCATGTCTATCAACAACATGGGGTCTGTTTCTGGAGGAATGGGGCTGGCATGTCCTCATGGTGTTTCCAGCATCATCTTCCAGCATGACTAGTTGTACACAATAAGCCTGGTTTTAGAGTCTCTTTCTATGGGGAACCTCAAGCCAAGACTCATCAAGAGGTACAACCTAACAACCACAGCCTTAGTTTATTTAGCTTTATCATATTATAAAGTCACATGACAGTTGTAAGTAGAAGAGGCCTCCAAGGGGATGCAGCCCAGTGTACTCATGTTGCACATGGAGTAAGAGCAACCAGTTCACCTCTCAGTCGATGCACAGCCAGGAGGAGAAGGTGGTTTCAGGTAACTATTGGTAGCTTAAGTATGATAGATTGCTGCTCTGTGTATGAGAGGGATCATTCCAAATCAGTCCAAATAACTGATTTAAAAAAAAGAAAAGAAACCAATTTGAATTGGCAGCTTCTTGCATCAGCACTGACAAATCCTGGCAAAGCCAGAAGCCAATCCCAAGCACACGGGGTTGCAGGTATAGTCCCCACTGTACGTGTGCTAGGGTCTGGAGTCTGCATGGGGAGAAGAGTGGGGAACCTATGCACAGCTGTGTTCCGAACGTGTTTAGAAGCTGCTGTGAACGTCCGTGAAAGTAATCAGTTACGTGTTTGCCTCAGCAATGGGATAGAACTACTTCATCTACGCTACAGTAAGGCTGTGTGAATTGTCTTGACATTGGCACAGGGGCTATGATAGGAAGTTTTGGAAAATGATGCTCTGTTCCATTTCCCTGCCTTAAATAAACCATGCAGCTGTGACTAAGTGGGTACCTCCCTACTGCCTTTTTCCTTGACTAATAAAATCCCCAGTCATAAGTCAGTTGCATTGGTCTGATTATGTGGCACTTCTGAAAATATATGGGTGCCTTTTTAATTGATTGCATATAGTTAATTCAGGGTACCAAATTATTATTTGTAGAATTCTATAAAATATTCATACGACAAAGTCCATTCTCTAGGTTTTACTATTCTGATGAGATGTTGAAACCATGCTGGTTGAGGGGCGCCTGGGTGGCTCAGTCATTAGGCGTCTGCCTTCGGCTCAGGTCATGACTCCAGGGTCCTGGGATCGAGCCTCGCATCCGGCTCCCTGCTCGGCGGGAAGCCTGCTTCTCCCTCTCCCACTCCCCCTGCTTGTGTTCCCTCTCTCGCTGTGTCTCTCTCTGTCAAATAAATAAATAAAATCTTTTTAAAAAAATGCTTAAAGAAAAAGAAACCATGCTGGTTGAATTCAGCAAAGTGATATTGAGTAGTGCCGATTTGTTTTTGTACTGATTTTTCTTCATTTACCATCTTTCTCTGCCCCTTACGTATGCCAGCTCAGATCTTCTTCCCGACTGCCCCTCACGCCTTCCCTTCCCCTGACCCTGTGTTTCAGGCATCATGCTGTTTCTCACATTTGGCACAGCTTCCTTCATCCATTCTGGCAACCTCCCTCTGCCCCCTCTTTTTGAAAACCCAGATGCATACTCAGTTCCTCAGCACGACCTGCATACTCAGGACAGACGGTTCTTTTCACTCCAATATGTTAATTCCCCAGAAACGTATGTCAAAATATGACATTGATGGTCAATATATGTAGGTTAAATATGACTTCAGGTTTAAAGAATCTACTTATCTTAAAGTAATTGCCACTCTACTCCTTGGAAGAACTGAAATAATTCAGTGTGGAGGCATAGAAACCTGCTCTACATCACATATACTTTTAGGGAAAATAAATGAATTATTTCATTTTTAAAAAGTCAGTGATGTCTTTTCTTTTGATATTGGTGGAATCTGGCTGATGACTTTCGAATTATCGTCTAAAGCTTCATCAGATGGAACCTTACTAATTTGGCAAAATCTGGGCTGGTTTACTTTTGGGTCCTTTGCAAGGAAGGAGTTGACTAAGCAAATCAATAGTACAAACAAAACTGAACTCCTTAAGAGAAAAAAATTGTCGAGCAACTTAGCGTATCAATCACCTCACAACACAAAATTTACCATTTTAAAACCTAAAAGTTACCATTCAGTGGCATGACGTGCATTCACGACATGGAGGAAACATTCCAGAAGGGATCCCGCCAGTGGGAAATCCCGTCCTGCTTGCCATAAAGACCCTTATTTCCAAGCCCACAAGGGTGCTCATGACCTCGTTGTTTGTCATGCTGGGGAGCTGAGAGCAATCTGTGCTCTTTCCTGGGAGAGGAGGAAGGAAAATCTGTGGGTGCACATGAAGTGCTGTGCAAGGGAGAAATGATACTTCCCTCCCGTAGGGATACAGGACTTCTCCATCACAGGCTACTTCCCTCCCGTAGGGATACGGGACTTCTCCATCACAGGCTACTTCCCTCCCGTAGGGATACGGGACTTCTCCATCACAGGCTACTTCCCTCCCATAGGGATACAGGACTTCTCCATCACAGACTGCTCCAAGGTATCTAGTTAATGGCTGAGTCAGGATTAGAGCCTGAGGCATTACCATGGCTGCGAATTATTGCTACGAAAGTAGTTTAGCTTAACAGAGGTTTTTAGTTCCTTCAAAGTCTTCTGTGGGCCACACGATGACTCAGAGACTCAGCCACATTGTCCTCTCAACATGTGGCTTCCAGGTGGCCACTGCTGGGGGGACAGGAAGCTGGAGGGCTACGTATGCATGGGGCTGTTGCCTCCTCACGGAGGGGCATTTTCATCTCCGCTCAGAGTTCACTGGCCCAAATTAATCCGGTGGCTCTAACCAATCGTAGAGGGTTGGGGATTGTAATTTCTATGTGCCCAGGAAGGAAAAAACCACATATTGGTGATAATGAGCAAGAGCTCCTAGAACAGGAATCTTAAATCTTCCTGCTTAATTGTGCCCCTTTTTGGTACATATCAGCATGTATGTTTGTGGTCATATTGCGGTGCAGACCTGCCGAGCTGTCCATGCGAGGGACCAGGAGATGAGCACGTGCTGTGGGAGTCAGGGAAGGTCGCTTGGAGGAGCAGCAAGCAGCTCGGGCTTTACCTTGAGCATTGAGGAGGATTTTGAAAGTAACGAGAGTGATTCTGGTTATTACAAGTCATGGGCATCACTTAAATAAAGGTAGGGGGCAGGTGGAGACATCTCTCAGCCTGTCTTGGTAAGCCAGGCAGGTCAGTCTCATTCTAGGAAAATGATTACGTGGAGAAAAGGCAGGTTGGATCATTGAATGCTTGACTACAGAGCTGGGACGGTTAATAGGCAGGAATGGTTCAATAGCCACTAGTTCTTAGCAGGAAGGAAGAGTGTGCTATTTGGATTCTGGAGAACCAATTTCACTCTCCATTTGTATTTGCAGATTCAGCTTCAATACCATTTTCTCATGTTCTGAAAGTTCAAAAGCAAGCACTCAGGAGACAGTTGGCTGTGCATTTGTTCCTTGGGTTTTCTGAGACTAACCACCCGGTGAATTCCCTGTGTAATGGTGCTCCTCACCGTGGAGGACATGGGAAAGCCAGCAGCATGATGACTGTCTCTGTGAGTGATGTCAGGGCTGCAGACCCTGGTCGGGACAGAGAGCATAATGGATGGAACAGGGCTTGGTGGTGCCTGTCCTCTCAGCTACCGGGGCTCTTTTTGTGTGGCATGATGGACTCGGAGCCTTTGAGGGGCAGTGGTGGGCCATGGTCTCCAGCAGCACTGTCCCTGACAATATACAAAATAAAGTTGCAACTTTACCAAATACAGTGTATTTAAGGGAACTTCATCTTTAGGGACAATATGCATGTATTTCAAAGGCAAGTAAATGAATAGGATGTCAGTAATCATTGTTAAATTATCCCGTGCTTACTTTGGATGGAAATAAAGCTCCTAGAAATTATAAGGTGTTAGGGACACCTGAGTGGCTCAGTCGGTTAAGCGTCTGCCTCTGGCTCAGGTCATGATCCCAGAGTCCTGGGATCGAGTCCCTCATCAGGCTCCTTGCTACGCCGGGAGCCTGCTTCTCCCTCTGCCTGCCAGCCCCCCTTCTGTGCTTACTCTCTGTCTCTCTCTCCCTCCCTCTCTGACAAATTAATAAATTTAAAAAAATCTTTAAAAAAAGAAATTATAAGGGGTTAAATGAGAGCACACTAGTTGGATGATGTCATCATATGTTTTTTGCTGTTCTGTGGTGGCATTGTTAATAACCTAATGTCATCATTAAGTCTTACAAGAGCAAGCAATTTTTTTTATTGCCAGGCCAGTCCTAAAAAAAACAGTAAAATAATTATCATTTTGGTGACCTCGATATCCCTTAGTCCCACCCCTTATCCCTGTCTGCATGAGGTGGCATGGGTGGGGGCCACGAGATATGGCAAACGTGTTCACCAGGTGCGTGAAACGGAGTCATCCTTTCTAGGAACATGTGTATTCCCGCCTGCGCATCCTGTCCCCAGCGTGGTCCAAGATGCAGTGCCAGCCCCCCAGCTCGCCTGGGAGAAGTTCTCTTACTGTCCTTGTCACTATCAAATGTAAACAACTGAGAGAGCTTTAGAATGGGTTTTTTTTTTTTTTTTTAGTAGAAGGAAAAGGGAGAGAAAGAGAACATTGGTGGCATCGAGAACCTGGAAAACAGACATAAAACAGGAAAGGAATAGAAACATTATATAAAGTTTCATGTCTTCACAATCTAAAGTATTCAGGTTTGGGGCATTAATTCTTAGCATTTCTACCTTTACTTTGCACATGAACAAATTTAAAAATAACATTGTATGTGAAGCACACTTCAATCAAAATTACAAGTAATGATGATTAAAGACAAATTATTGTGATGGATTTGTAATGGCCCAGTGTAACCACTCAACATTTGTGCAGCAAATCTATATGGAGTACATATTATGTGCCAGGCCCATGTGAGACTCTAAGGAAATAATGACTCTAGAGAGGCTCGTCCCCTGCCATGAAGCTCCTATCATAGTGGATGAGACCTTTAAACAGCAACAAGTGAACAGATAAAATAATACAAGTCATCACAGGGGATGTGAAAGAAGCAAGGACCTGACATTGAATGTAATACGTAGGTCCTTAATTTAGACTGGTATTCAAAGAAGATCTCTGACTTAATGTTTAGGTTGAGGCCAGGGAACCGTATGTATGAGGACCACAGGGTATGAAAGTTTGGCGCAGCCAGGAACTGACCAGTAGGCAGAGTTGTAAGCACTCCGTGAGCAAAGGGGACAATCTCGCACAAGAGGGATAGGGAAGGGATTTGGGGGAAGGAGATCTCTGTAATTCATACTTTGAGTCTCCTCTCCCAAACCCATCCTCTGCTTCTAACACATCAACAATAGATAAAACATAAATGGAGAAAGTATAAAAGACATAGCTAGTTTTAGGCAAAATACACATCTCTGTGGACCATAATAAGCAAACAAGAGAGATACAAGCTTTAATTAAGGCCAAAAGTACCATCTTGCTGGTCTCTAAGCAAAGGCAGCTGGGAGTTCAGTTTGTATAAAGTGTGGTCGCAGGTGGGGGCTTTGCAGGCTCAGAGCTTTACACCAAGGGCTCGGGTGGTAGTGGTCCCTTCCAGTGACTGAGTGAGCTTTTTTTTTTTTTTTAGATTTTTTATTTATTTTCTGACAGAGACACAGTGGGAGAGGGAACACAAACAGGGGGAGTGGGAGAGGGAGAAGCAGTCTTCCCGCCGAGCAGGGAGCCCGATGCGGGGCTCGATCCCAGGATGCTGGGATCATGACCCGAGCCGAAGGCAGACGCCTAAAGACTGAGCCACCCAGGCGCCCCCCCCTTTTTTTTTTAAGATTTTATTTATTTATTTGGCAGAGAGAACACAAGTAGGCAGAGAGGCAGGCAGAGGGAGAGGGAGCCCGATGCGGGGGCTCGATCCCAGAACCCTGAGATCATGACCCGAGCCGAAGGCAGACGCTTAACGACTGAGCCCCCCAGGTACCCCCCTGAGTGAGCTTTAAAAAGTTGTCATGGCTTCCTTATGTGTGCAGGGAGCCGGAGAGATTTGACATTGCCTGCAAGTCAGAATCGGGGCTAAGCTTCCCCCGGCTCAGTGGCTGGGTACATAAGCCCCCTGACACCCCCTAGAACAGGAATTAGGGCATTGCTATAAAACTTCCTCTGATTCGGGGCCTCAGGGACTGAGTAGAGGCAGTCACAAAACCACCAAGTAAAGAGATGGACAGAGAAAAAGGGGAAATTACAGATCAGTAACTCTACTCCCTGGGTCACTCCCAAGAAGGTCTTGGCGTGCATTTAGGACACCCGTTACTAGCATGTGCGTTCTATCATGGTTCATGAAAGGAAATAATTGGGGGGAGGGGAAGCAAACGTCCCTGAATAGGGAAAAGACCAACCAACCAACAAACAAACCCTGTGTCCATAGAACAGACTGCCACTGATTATTAAACTGAAAGAACTAAGTGTGCATATATGATAGTGTGCACCAATCTCGAGAAACGTCGATGCCGGTTCCGTCGGGATGGAGCAGCCCCATAGCTCCCAGGCTCCCCCCTTACAGCTAACACATAGCAAAGAAGCACAGGAGACTGAAAGGCAGGACGAAGAAAGTGGACTGTCCTGGGACCTCCAGAGCCAAGCAACGAAGGACAGGGCCGTGCGATCCCAGTGTTTTCTTCCCCTTCCCCATAGACCCCACACGGGGCACTGTGGCTCCTCCAGCCTGGAATCGCCGAACGGCACAGACAAATACAGCACCAAGGGAAGCCTGGCCAGTTGGCCAAATGCACTGGAAGAGGGTGTCCTAACGATAAAGCTTGTTTAGCAATGCCTGTGCTGTTCCAGTCAAAGGAAGAACAGAGCCAGCCCCTGCCACGGTTTCAGCAGGGCAACGCGGGAAGCTGCTATCCCACCCGATGCCCCACCCAGGAAAGTGGGCATCAGACTCTGAGACCCTGTCAGAGCGGCTCAGCCAGATATATCAGCCTAACCCTGCACCTGCACCTGCTTCAGGGAGAGGTAGGAAGTGGTGGGGGCAGGGTCATCGACACCCTGCTTTCCCCCCATCACTCCCGCTTGTGTCCCCCTGTCAGCCCTCCTAGTGTCCCTCCATCACCCCCCGCTCATGTCAGGGGACCCAGTGGGAAAGTGAACATACCCACCCACCCACTCGACCTTTGTGCCGCATGCACCTCAACAGGGGAACTGCTTGCTCACAAAACATGAAATAGGATTCAATCTCAATATAATACCCAAAATGCTGATCCAAAGTCTCAGCAAAGAGACAGACATTAGAATGAAAAAAAATGGAGTATATGTAACTGAAAAATAGAATTACCAACACCCCCCCAAAAAAATCCAGCACCCTCCCTGGATGGGCTCAATAATAGAGCAGAGATGACAGAGGCTAGAATCAGAAAACTCGAGGAAACATCAGTAGAATTTGCCCCATCTGGACAACAGACAGAAATAGAAACAAAAGGAACAGAGCTGAGGCCCTGTGGGAAAACAACAAAAGAGCTAAATTTACATCCTTGGAGCCCAAGACAAAAGAACACCTTGGAAGTGAGCAGAGAGAAATGACACATTACTCACAGGTGGACACCACTTCCCATGTGAGCAGATCTCTCCTCTCAAGCCACGGAAGCCAGAAGGAATTGGCAAATTTCCAAGCGCTGAAAGACAACCACCCACTGCAAATTCTCTGCCCAGAGAAAACATACTCCAAGAAAGCAGGGGGAGTAAAGGTACAGTCAGACAAAGGAAAGCCAAATCCATCCTTAAATAATGGCTGGAGGAAGTTTTCTAAGCAGAAAGGAATTGATAACAGGAGATGGGCTTATAATTCAAAAAAGGAACAAAGTACATAGGTGTGGGCAGACACAAGGGGAGGGAATGGACCAGCTTACTCCTCAGTGGTTTTTTAAAAATCCTTTTTGATGGTGAAAGCAAAAACTATGTTAGCATATGATGTGGAGCTCAGGGCACATAGAGGAAATACTTACAACAAGTCGATTTAAAAGATGGGGAGAGTGAGGAGCTTGAAGGGAAGTGAGACCCCCTACACTCCACTCCCAGTGGGAAGACGTGGGCACTCTGACTGTGACAAGTTTTGTGCGTATGTTGTAATACCCAGAACCACCTCCATGGAAACTATGGGAAGTAATATACTGAAGTATACTGTGAATAATCGAGATGAAATCTTAAAAAGTGTCACTGAACTCACAGGAAGGTAGGAAAAGAGAAATAGAAAAATGAGAAATAGGGGAAACAAACAAAGAAAATGGCAAATTGATTGCTAACTTATCAATAATTACCTAAAATGTAAATGGTCTCTATATGCTAATTAAAAGGCAGAGATTAGCAGAGGGGATTAAAAACATTGTTTATTTAAAAAAAATGTACAGAAAGAAATGTAGAGAATGGTACCATGTATGTAAGGACTTCAATGCCAGAACCATGCTGCAAGTTCTTCATGATCTCGTGTAGAAGTACTACAGGTATCAAACCAGGTTGGGGGGATGCACGCCAGCATGAGGCTCCTGCACCTGGGGAGGGGGAGCAGGGCAAGTGGAGAGAATGGGCTCAGGTTTAACTGTATGATATTATCTCCTGAGAAGAATCTGAAGCAAATATGACAAAATGTGATTAACATTGGATAAATATCTGGTAGGATGCCTATTATCATCTGAACTCTTTCATTTGTTTGAAATAATTTATGATTAAGTTAAAGAGTTGTAAAGCAGTGATTAAATCACAGGTCTCATAGACCATTATTAGGAGGTTTGATTTATGTAAATATAGTTGAATGGGCAAGGTAATAATATGGCTTCAGGTATATAGTAGGTCCTAGTCCTAACTAAGAAATTATATTTTTAAGCAACTGCACAGAAAACTGTAAGCTTAAGGAACATATTCCAAGTGGTATTTCTCAAATCCTTCATATCAGTCCCATGGAGAGTCAGTCATTCCTAAGTCTAGGGGCAGTTCCTATTTCATTTTCTGTTCTTTAATGAGCTTAGTTGCTGCAGATGATCATATTCCAGCTTAAAATGTAACAGCAGGATAGGACACATGTACAGAGAACTATGATGGTGCATCAACTCACTGAAAAGACATTGACTCTAACTTGGCCTTATCTACGCATCTAGGGCTTATTTCAAATGATTGGAAAATATGGAAAAATGGTACAGAAATGTCAACATCAGTGCCCTTAACTGTGTGCCCTTTCCTGCCTCCCTGGCTTTTTTCCTCAGTACCTGCTACTCATACTCCTCTTCTCAGGTACATACAACGAAGCAAAGTCTTCTACAGTTGATTCTTATAACCCACAGTAGGATGGTCCATAAAGTCTCTAGACCCTGAGCTAAGTGAGCACAGGACCACTGCTCCTGCAACAACTACAGCGTTAGGTTCCTATGAGCTTTTGGTCACAAAATTTTCATTAACCAATCAAGAACCATCTTTTATGTGCATTTCTGTTTAAAGACACCATATTTTTTTTTTAAAGATTTTATTTATTTTTTAGAGAGCGAGCGAGAGAGAAACAGCATGAGAGGGGAGAGGGTCAGAGGGAGAAGCAGGCTCCCCGCTGAGCCGGGAGCCCGATGTGGGACTCAATCCCAGGACCCCGGGATCATGACCTGAGCCGAAGGCAGACGCTTAACCATCTGAGCCACCCAGGCGCCCCTAAAGACACCATATTGAATATGCATATTATTGATTCACTACTATGAGTTCATGGCCAACAGCCCCTAACTCAGCCTCAACCAAGCTCACCTGACGCGTGTTTTCTCCATAAGGCACATCACAGCCTTCTCACACCTAAGCACAAGAACATTTGACAGCACCTCAGCGTGACATTTGGAGTCTGTTTTCAGCAGCAAAATCACCAACAAAAGGCACAAAAATTTGAAACACATGGCACTACATGGAGTGTGAAAAGGACTCTGGTATACAGCGTGAGCTGAAACGAGGAGGCAAAGCGTGGTCTTGCTTGACCTCACCTGCAAACACGCACGATGGCAACTTAAATTTTTCACCACTTTGAGCATGTTTGTGAATGACTGCAAAAGTGCCCTGAGATAGATTTGGGGGTTACAGATAGATTTTAGCAAGTAGGAGAATTTGCAGATACGGAATCCATGGATAATGGGGATCGACTGTACTTAGAAAATGGCTCCAGCCTGGTACCCTGTGACCCAATCCGGGCATGCCTGCATGCATGTGCAGATGTAGATGTGCCACACTGAAAAGACATCTGGGGACGCCTGGGAGGCTCAGTCCTGGAATCAATCCCTGCGACAGGCTCCCTGCTTGGGGCGGGGAGGTGGGGGAGTCTGCTTGTCCCTCTGCCCCTCCCCCAGCTCATGTGCTCATGTGCTCATGCTCTCTCTCAAATAAAAAAATAAAAAATCTTCAAAAAGAAAAGACATCTGAGACATACCAGGATAATGAGTTTTGCAATCTTTGCCAACATAATAGTGAGGGTCACCCCCCCCCCAGTGTAAAGTCAAAGACTAAGTGATCTCCAAGCCCAGGGCCTGTCTTTCAGTTCCTTGTGTGCACCAGACACTCCCTGCCATGAGGATTCCATGTCCTAGGTCCCCTCCATCTAGAAGGCAAAGCTCTCTTCAACCTCCCCGTGGCTGGTTCCTTTCTCACCTTGAGACCAAGAATCAAGGGTGCTTCCTCAAGAAGGCCTTCTCTGACCAGCCGTATAAACTGGGACAATCCCCAGCCATCATGCTCTGCTGCAGCAGCCCATTTGTTTCCTTGAGGAGTTAACCCGATTAGCTTTCATGGGGGGTGGTATTTTATACCCCAAAAACCTGCCAAAATGCCTGGCACACAGCAGGTCTGGGCATATTTGTTGACTAAATGGCTGAATGAACACTTAAGATGGCCAAGTCAGGCCCAAGGTCATTCAGACAGGTTATCTCTTGGTTCTCAGCAAGGGGGGGTCCTACAGGCATAGTCTGATGTTATTCTGTCATAGTAATGCCATTTCCAGATGACATCAGACATATGCAAATTAGGAGTGAAGTGAAAACCTCAGCTATCTATAACAGTGATTTTCAAGGGCAATCCGAAGGGCCCCTGGTTTCCATGAGGCCCTTCAAAACCCCAGCAGTGGGTGAGGGGAAGCTGCAGGAGAGAGCCCTGGGCTCCCACTTGTACTCAAACTGCCAATCTGTACTGTTTTATACATTTAGGCCTCGTGACATGTCTTGTTTGACAAGAGGATTTCATGACTAAAAAGCTAAGATGATATTAAATTGGCCAGTAGTTCTCAAATACCTTCCACAGTGTGGCCCAAATAACATAACCAGGTGTCTCCTCTATTGCCTCAAATACTCTCCTTTCAGGACAGGTGGGTTGACTCAATGTCCAGACAATGTGTGAGACGTGGTTAATACACGGTGATTTTGCCCCTGCTGGTCACCGCCCAACAGGCCTTTGCGCACACCCATGAACATTATTATACTTACTTCAAGGGAAAGGTAGATTCTCACTTCCATGGAGCCATGGGAGGAGCACTCAGCCACACCCATCCCAGTCGCCCAGGAACAAGATTATGCCATGCTACAGATATGTTAAATTATCTCTTCTCTTTGATTGTTAACCATTTCTATCATCAAAGTAACTAAAATTTTCTAGTACAAATCAAGTTTTCAAAATTCATGTTGACTGTGTAGTGACTGGAATTATGTGCAAATCTAAGCCTTCCTGTGTCTCTCTTTTTCTCTCTGTTTCTGTCTCTCTTTGTCACACACACACACATTATGTGAAGATAATATACAACTATACCAGTTGTTTTTTCAATGCATTTATTATCCCCTAATTCAATAAATAATTATCACAAATTTATGATGTGCCAGGCATTGGAGATGCAGCAGTAAAAAATACAGACCAAAATCTCTGTCCTCATATGGTTCACATGTTAGTAGGGAGAGACAGAGCATAAAAATACGTGCCGTGTTGTGTATGTCAGATCATGGTAAATGCTATGAAGCAAACAGTGCAAGGAAAGGGCACAGGACGTGGAGGGAGTTGGGTAGGACACCCCACTGAGAAAATGCTAGTTGAGCATAGACCCAAAATGCGAGAGGAAGTGAACCCATGGCAGCAGGTGCAAAGGCCCTGAGGCAACACCACATGGCCTCTCCAAGAGGGGTGGGGGGCCCATGGACCTGGCATGGAGTGAGTGAAGAGTGATCAGGTAGGGAGGTGATGGGCTGGGGTATGGAGGGCCACTAAGGCCACTGGAAAGTTACTGGGTTTTCTTTGGGTGAGATGCTAAGTTATTGGACTTAATGAGCAGTGAGTGACAAGATCTGATATTTTTAAAAAGTCACTTTGGCTGCCGTGTTAAGATTTAGGTGTAGGGGTTTAAAGTAATTGCGTTATAACCTATCAGGAGGCTGTTGCAGAAATCAGGCAAAGCCTTGGGGTCACAGTGGTGGAGGTGGGGAGAAATCAGTGGATTCTGAGGGCATAGTATCTTTTTACAATTGATTGATTTTTTTAATTTATTTATTTTAGAGAGAAAGAGCGCACACGTGTGGAGTGAGGGGCAGAGAGAGAGATTCTCAAGCAGATTTCCCGCAGAGCATAGAGCCCCACACAGGGTTCTATCTCACAACCCTGAGATCATGAGCCAAAATCAAGAGTCAGAGGCTTAACCGACTGAGCCACCCAGGCACCTCAAAGGCACAGTATGTTTAACACAGAGCTGAAGGATGTTCTGTCAGAAACCCTGGAGCCAGGCTCCCAGGTGTTTGTGGGAGGAACAGGTTAGGGATAAAAGATCAGGGGTCTGGTTCGGTTTGAGATGCCTATCAACCACCCAAGCAGTAGGATATATAAATCCAGATTTCAGGGGAGGGCACCCGGAGATAAGAAATGGGAAGTAGTTTGTGTGGATAGTGCTTAGAAGTGTGAGATTGGACATTACCAAGGGAGTGCGTGTAAGCTGTACTCTATAGTCTAGAACCAAAGAGATGGGGATCTGGGACAAGGAGCTCTAATGCAAGCACAGCAAGTTGTGGGGTTCCATCACTGTTTCTCATGGATGTACCCTAACTCTACATAGAGCAGGTGCTCAGTAGTATTTATGAATGAGCAGTGGTCTGTAAGACTTGCTACCATGATCTGGTCAATGTTAAATCAAGGGCAAGAATTGAAATATCTAATTTCTAGTCCAGTAGTCTTTTATGGGCCCTACCCCCCCACACCAAATTCAATTCTCATTATTTTACTCACAATAAACACTAATGCCCTTGACACTTCTTTTCTAATTCCCTTATTAAATTACAGTTTGACGAAGTTATTTTTCATAATTTTTTCTTAAGTTTACATTGCCTTTGAAACTAAAATGCATTTTTTTTTCCATTTTAAGAGAAAATGAAGACATGGAATAATTTTCTCAGTGAATCAGATTTAAAAAATAAGACTAAATTTTTTTAATTTAATAAAAATGCTTTTTACCTAATTCATTGAATTACAACGATAGTCAACCCTTTTTAATCTGGTTATTATAGATTCTCTCTACATTATAAGAAATTACATGCTATATTAGATGTTTAAAAACCTAGAAAACAAAGATCTGTCATGATTTGTGTCAGATAAATTTTATAATGAAAAGGAATAATAGGTATAGGGAATGCATTGATAATATAATATGTGTTTTCCTAAATATAGGTTAAATTAAATTTAGGATTAGATTCATTCCAAATGAATGTTTTTATCAGCATTGATTTAGAGGAATACTTTTCTCCCTTTCAGGTGAGTGACTGTGTATAGTCAATATTGCTAACACATAAAAGCCATAAGTTTTGACTTATTGTCCTCATTCTGGCTTTCCTCCAGGGGAGTGAGAACTGACTGCCTCACCTCCCTATTCCTCATCCTTCTCCCAGTGATCCTGGAATCTCCACTACTTTCTCCCTTTTTTGAGAGGGGGGCTAGCCTACAAAGATGGGAGCTTCTTCCTCAAAACAACCCTGCTGTTCTACCAACACTTGTCTTGGTTAATGTAGACACGTGCTGAGCACTGCAGGTGCATGAATCTGCTTCCTGTCTGACCTAAGATATCAGCGCAGTGAGTTTTAGTGTCATGGGTCCAGTGAGCACCAGAATTGGGCATCAGTGGGAAGAAGGAAGCGCCCCATGGCCTCAATGAAGCAGAAGACAGGACCATGAGTAGACAGTGCTGGAAACTTCCAAGAAGGGAAGATGTCGGGGGCGGGGGGGCTCAGCCTGTGAGCCTCTCTCTTTATGCCTATTTCCCCATTAGAGAGATTTTCCTTTGCAATCTGAAAGATGACAAAATCTAAAGCAACATTTTTCCATTTTTCCAGGAAGGATATCACATTATAATGATGTGTGCACATCCTATGACTTCACCGATTTCTTTTCTCAAATAGAAAATATCTAGGGCGCCTGGGTGGCTCAGTTGGTTAAGCGACTGCCTTCGGCTCAGGTCATGATCCTGGAGTCCCTGGATCAAGTCCCGCATCGGGCTCCCTGCTCGGCAGGGAGTCTGCTTCTCCCTCTCCCACTCCCCGTTTGTGTTCCCTCTCTCGCTGTGTCTTTCTCTGTCAAATAAATAAAATCTTTAAAAAAAAAAAAAGAAAATATCTAAACAAATTAACAGGAAAAAATGGTGGCACCCACTTTCCTGACAGTGGGTAGAAAAGGGGCCTCACAAGGAGACATGAAGTTGCTTACAGGAAAAGAAATGAGTGCTACAGATTTCATCTATCATACAGTTTTTATGAGAGATGACCCCAAATTGAAAAGCACACATATCAAGTATTCACATGACACCCTAAGTGAGAGCACCTGGTAGAAAGTCTGGCACATCCCTCACATTCAGCGAATAATTGTTTGCCCAATTCATTACCTACCTCAGAACGAACTGGGTAGGACTGAGGGAAGTCCTTAGTCCAGCAAAGGACATGTGGAGGGACCACCTGGCAGTGACCTCGAGAATCCCACATTTCTGACCACACAGAGCCTGATGGCCTGGACCAAAGCCACCTACCTGTAAGGGGGTCAGGAATCTACAAGGGTACGAAACGCCCACAACTGTTTGCTCTCATCAGCACTGTGAGCACCTTCCAATTCTGCAGCACAAAACTTTGTCAAAGCATTGCTCATTTAATTTTCACACCCCAGTACTTGGGTTTTCTGACCACATGTGATGTTCCCATCATGACTGGAAAGGCCAAGGAATGTCAGCAAGTCACTGGTTTCCTCCTCATCATTATGACATTGCTGGTCTTAATTAACATCAGATGATTAGTGATGCTTTTTCTGGGCCACATAATAGGCAACCGTTTGAGTATAACGTGTTTGAAAGTGGAAAGGAGATTCACACTGTGTGAGGGATCACATGAATCAACAAACTGGTTTTATGGAGAAACCACACTCTCTTAAGCCCAAATTAATGCTCATCAGAAGCGCGTGTCTCATTTAACACAAACGAAAATGAAAAAAGTTGTTCTCACTCTGTCCAAGTGTATTTTATAAGCAAAGACACTGAGATTCACAGTAAACAGTTTGTAATTGGTAGAGCTTGGGCGGGAATGGAAGCCTCATGATGCGGGGCCCCCTGCCTTTCCCTTTAACAGGTGTGGATGGGTTTTTAGGGAAACATTGCAAAAGGAAAACCCCCTCAGGCCCCCGCATGCCGTCTCCAACAGGAGATACATACAGCGCTGACCTTTGTCATTTTCGGATTCCATATTTGCGAAATCACCTACTTGCTAAAATGGATCTGTAACCCCCAGTCAGTGTGCACCTTTGTGGACATTTGCAGACATGCACAGAGCCACAAACATGGAGTGGCCGGTGGTGTGATTCCCCACTGAGGGCGACTTCAGCTCTCAGGCTGCAAACAAGTGTTTTTTTCATGATCTGTTTAGTGACATGTTTTCTGCATTTTTTGTGCTTTTTGTTGCTGCTTTTGTCATTTAAAATGGCCCCTAATTGTTGTGCTAAAGTGCTTTCTTGTGTTCCTAAATGCGAGAAGGCTGTAATGTGCCTTATGGGGAAAATACGCGTGTTAGATGGGCTTCGTTCAGGCTGAGTTACAGTGTTGTTGGCCGTGAGTTCAATGTTAATGAAGCCATGATAGATATTAACTAAGGTTTCTTTAAACAGAAACACACATAACACCAGGTTATATATTGATTTATTGGTGAAAAATGATGTGACCAGAGGCTCAAGGAATCTAAGCTTGATTTTCCTTTGGAAAAACGGTCCAGTGTTCCCTAATTCAGTGTTTATGGAGACTCTATAGAATGACAAGAACTGACCGTGCCTTTCTTTGAGTGCATTGAAGTGTGCATTTGGGGTTTGACTTAAATACGCTATTCCCTCTGTGTGTGTGTGTGTGTGCGCGCGTGCGTGCGCTATGCATTATTTAATCAACCCATGTTTCTAAAGCTCTTGGAGAACCTGGATATATCAAGGATTCATTACCCTAGCTCCAAAAAGTGCATTCTAACACAGCGTACATTACACACAAACATCTCAGGGATGTAATATGGTGAGAGAGCTACGAACACCCCCAGGAGGTGGTTGCCGATCCCTGCCTGGCAGACCAGCGGTGTCAAAGGGACTGCTTGCAGGATGTGGGAGCTGGCGATGGCCGGCCACACAGAAGGGGTTCTGTGTGGAAGTTGTGCTCACCATCATTACCCTGAAATTGATTTTTAAATTGTGCATTAGTGTATTCATAAGGGAGCATCATCTGCTTTTTTGGCCAAGAGCAAAATTGTGACGTTGGGAAATTTTATCAACAGAGTCTCTGCTTTGTCCTTTTTCTTTGACCTCAAAGGCAGGGTTCTTATCATTTTTTGAGATATGGACCTGCTGGCCATCTGGTGAAGTCTGTAAACCCTCCTAAGAATGAAGTTTCTAAGTGCAAAAAGATGAAGAATAAGAAAGAAAACCATAGGGTTACAAAGGCAATGAATTTTATTGAAATTTGTTACCAAAACTTAAAGAGAATAAATTTCACGTAGTACCGTATGTGATTTTTTATTAAAATGTTGTAGGTAATAATTTAAAAGTCACACTGAGAGTGAACAACATCTGAAGATATTTGCAACTGCAATATGATACGAGAAATCAGCAAGGGGTAAAGAAGCCAAAGATGTTGCTAATGGAACATTGCCCGTTGCCTACATCCACAATAGAAGGAGCAGCTAAATTTCAGTTAGTGCTTATAGGCAATAAAGGTGTAATTTTTCGTCCTTATTGTTTTATGGACTCCCCCCCTTTTAAATTTCAAGCATGAAATTTCCTTGTCCACCCTCCAGTCTGTTCCTTCTTTCTGAAAGTAGACGTCACCTTTTGTCACCTTAACCTTAGAGGGAATTAAGTCCGTGCATTTTATCAAAGAGAGAGAGGCACCCTTTACTGTACTGCTCAATCACAGGAGAGATCTTCTCTTCCTTTTAAAGAGATTTCCAGTGATAGCCCCTGACGTCTTAGTACTGTTGTACTAGGAATTGTACTTATACCTGTAATTAGCCTGCGCTTGCAATACTCAATTTGGTCATAGCAAGTGCACATTCCGAAAGCCAGTGAGATTGATGTGGAATTGCAAAATTTGCAATGAATCTGTTAGGCAGCAGGAGGCTGCAGTTGTCCCTATGCAAAATAACTCATGTAGCATTATGGAAATTTGTCTTTTGCATTGCTTCACTATCTTGATTTTAGGTGCATTTATTACTAAGAGGTTGTTCTAATGCAGTACTGTATTATTATTGTTGATAAAATAATAATGATATTTTGCAGTCACCGTGCATCTTTCTTTGTTCCCTGACTTTGTTTGCACAGGAAAATTAAAGGAACAAATTGCCATTTAATGCTTTTCCACCTCTGCAGTAAAAACCAGCAGGAACAGACAGGCTTAGAATTATCAATGAGCAGGCCCCAACAGGTTATGAAACTATGTAAATCACAGTGCACTTGAGTAAGTGAGCTAAAGTTGCTTCTCTATCAGCTTAGACAGAACTCATGGAACTCAACAATGGCAGCTATGGAAAACACACAGAAAGAAAGAAATGCCTGTCCAATTTTCCTTCTCCTTACTGAGCCATTTCTGGGAGAGCAGAATGACAAACCTGGGTTTCACTTACCTAATTGCTGCTTCCCTCCTCTTTCTTTCTTGCTGGCAGATAACCTTACCTTTCCTTCCTCCCAACAGATGAGATTTTAGGCATTTAACCATGTCCTGCTCCATGATATGATGAGGACATGGGGCTAGAGTATTCTAGTTGGTATGAGTCCTTAAAGCCAAAACAAAATGAACTCTAAACATAACAAATTGATACAATGCAAAATAGATATTCTTCTACATCTAACACTTTATGGCCCTTCCACAGTCTTACAAAAGAATAATAAAGAACAGACAATGGGAGAGCAAGGACCATTGGAAGAGGGCGGTGGAGACACTCAGAGCCACTACGGGCCAGGCTCTGGGGCGGGCAGGAAGAGTGCAAAGATGGAGAAGATACCTCCAGCCCTCAGCAAGTCTACACTGCAGTGTGGCAGACAGACAGCAGTCCGTTTATTGGAAAACTGTGTGATGAGTGCCTTGGGAGACGTAAGTGCAGGTGCTAAAGCCACAAAGAAGTCCGCACCAGGCTTCCTCAGCATGTGGTCCCTGACGGGCGTTCAAATGAACTAGAAGACACCACCCAAACGAGGAGCGGCAGATGGGTTTCCTACTGAGAAACAGCAGTGAGGGGAGTGAGGTGGGGCACATTAAAGAAACAGCACGTAGTTCAATATGACCAATATGCTGGTGAACACCTGTCTCATCCTACTGGGCTCTGCAGAGCTGGGGCCAAGATGCTCTGTGAGTGATAAACACTCTCTTCTCTGACCAGAGACCTCATATTTCCTCTCAGAATCAATCCCACCCCCATCTATCTACGAACTTAACAACAAGCGTTATGCTGAATGATGCTGATGGAGAATTATTGACGTGGAAGCAGGATCTGCAGTAAGGGCCCTGTTGCTACACGGAAGGCTGCATCAAAACGTGGTGCAGGTGAGCGAAGCAAGTCTAACATCCATGCCATCAAAGTATCAGAGACAACAAAGATATGGAAAACATATTATTTGAAGAGACAATGGGAGGGAACTCCCTATCATGGTTGAAGGCCACTCTTCAGATGCAGGAAGCCCAATAAACTCTGAGCAGGACAAGTAAGAAGGAATCTATGCTGGAATACGTCCGCATGACATGCAGAGCTGGGGAGGCTGCAGGTGCGCCTCTCAGAGAGAAAAGGCAGATCATCCACAGAGGATGATTCTAGGCTGAGAGCTAGTCTCTCAACAGCATAAGCAGCAAATAGAGAAAATCTCCCAGTTGACAACTCTTTCTACAACAAAACTATTTTTCCAGAATGAGGACAAAACAAAAACTCTTAGTAACAGACAACAAACAAACAAAAAAACTGAAGGAATTTAACACTTAACAGACACTTTCTTTTTTTTTATTATGTTCAGTTAACCACTATATAGTACATAATTTGTCCTTGATACAGTGTTCAACGATTCATTAGTTAAGTATAACATGCAGTGCTCATCACAGCATGCACCCTCCTCAATACCCATCACCCTATTACCCCCTACCCCCACCCTCCTCCCCTCTGAAACCTCCAGATTTTTCCCTGGGGTCTATAGTCTCTCATGGTTCATCTCCCTCTCTGGTATCTCCCCCTTTGGATTTCCCTCCCTCCCCCTATGGTCCTCCGTGCTATCGCTTATGTTCCACATATGAGTGAAACTATATGATAATTGTCTTTCTCTGTTTGACTTACTTCACTTAACATGATTCCCTCCAGTTCTATCCATGTCGATGCAAATGGTGGGTATTCGTCCTTTCTGATGGCTGAGTAATATTCCATTTTATATATGGACCACATCTTCTTTATCCATTCATCTGTTGATGGACATCTCAGCTCCTTCCACAGTTTGGATATTGTGGACATTGCTGCTATGAACATTGGGGTGCATGTGCCCCTTCTTTTCACTACATCTGTATCTTTGGGGTAAATACCCAGTAGTGCAATTGCTGGGTTGTAGGGTAGCTCTATTCTTAACATCTTGAGGAACCTCCATACTGTTTTCCAAAGTGGCTGTACCAACTTGCATTTCCACCAACAGTGTAAGAGGGTTCCCCTTTCTCCACATCCTCGCCAACATTTGTTGTTTCTTGTTTTGTTAATTTTTGCCATTCTAACTGGTGTAAGGTGGTATCTCATTGTGGTTTTGATTTGTATTTCCCTGATGCCTAGTGATGTTGAACATTTTTTCATGTGTCTGTTAGCCATTTGTGTGTCTTTTTTGGAGAAGTGTCTGTTCATGTCTTCTGCCCATTTTTTGACTGGGTTATTAGTTTTTTGAGTGTTGAGTTTGAGAAGTTCTTTATAGATCTTGGATATCAGCCCTTTACCTGTAGTGTCATTTGCAAATATCTTCTCCCATTCCGTGGGCTGCCTCTAAGTTTTGTTGACTGTTTCCTTTGCTGTGCAGAAGCTTTTTATCCTGATGAAGTCCCAATAGTTCATTTTTGCTTTTGTTTCACTTGCCTTTGGAGACGTGTCTTGAAAGAAATTACTGTGGCCGATGTTGAAGAGGTAACTGCCTATGTTCTCCTCTAGGATTTTGGTGGATTCCTGTCTTAGATTGAGGTCTTTCGTCCATTCTGAGTTTATCTTTGTGTATGGTGTAAGGGAATGGTCCAGTTTCATTCTTATATGTAGCTAATTTTCCCAGCACGACTTATTGAAGAGACTGTCTTTTTTCCATTGGATATTCTTTCCATTGGATATTTTTTCCTGATTTGTCAAAGATTAGTTGACCATAGACTTGAGGGTCCATTTCTGGATTCTCTGTTCTGTTCCATTGGTCTATGTGTCTGTTTTTGTGCCAATACCATGCTGTCTTGGTGATCACAGTTTTGTAATATAGTTTGAAGTCAGGCAACGTGATGCCCCCAGCTTTGTTTTTCCTTTTCATCCTTCCCTTGGCAATTCAGGGTCTTTTCTGGTTCCATACAAATTTTAGGATTTTTTTGTTCCAGCTCTTTGAAAAATGCCAATGGTATTTTAATAGGGATGACACTGAAAGTGTAAATAGCTCTAGAGAGGACAGACACTTTCTGACAGAACTCCCTGAACAGTGCTACCCAAAGCACAGGTGGGTCCAGGACCAGGTAAGGAGCCTGCATCAGGGTGTCAATCAACAGCCTGCATCTTTCATCGAGAGTCTTGCCAGGAAAAAAACGTGTTAGCTGCCGCAACCAGGGTTCTTAATGATGCAGTCGATTTGCATTCTGGATCAAGCTCCTTCTCAGGCTATGACTAGTAACTGACAGTTTGCAGACCAGGGCTAACATGCAGACTACACGTTGAATGGCAGTGTTCAAAAGGATGTGCTTCAGGAAAGGTTTGGCAAGTAAAACTAATTGAGGAAATAAAATGGCAGGCAAATACGTAAATCTAAAAAGAGCAATAAGTAGATTTTGAAACTGATCCTTGAAGTTAGAAACTTGGTCAAGAATGGACAATCAGAGTTAAGGCATTATAATTGGATTCATTTGCAAATATATTGGGTGCCCTTTAAAGTTTTTCAAGGTAAATATGCATGTTAAAATTTTTTGGGCTTCCAAAAGATCTAGAAAGAAAAACATCCAAACCGGTAGAGAAGAAATTGAATAAAGAAATACAAACAACAAAAACAGACCTCAATCATTCCCAGGAGGAAAAACAGGAGAGAAAAGGAAAGATACAGAAAAAGTAGCACAAATGAAAAGAAAAAACAATGTGGAGGAAATGAATTCACACATATCAGTGATCACAGTATTGACCCAAACTCTCTAAAGAGACAAAACATAAGAACTCAGAAAACCTGAAACCAAAGGATAGGAAGAGAGATGTCAGACAAACACTAATTTATTTTTATTTAGGAAAAGCTAATACAACAATAATACATAGAATTGGAGAAGCTCTACTAACATCAGAAAAATACATACTCTAAGAGGGAAAGGACTTTTTAAAAGTAAAGATATTAATTATATGTTGATGAACCTCTTCACTAAGAAGATACAGCAATTTAAAATGTGTATCCACCTAATTCTATAACTTTAAAATACAGAAAATGTAACTATATACAGACACAAAATTTCAGCACAACAAGAGGTTGATGGCAGTCCACAATTAGACCAAGCTCTCCTAGCAGTCGGTGATGGATAGACCAAGGATGCCAGCCTCCATGCTTGTAGGTTAGGCATGCACATGCACCAAATGCATACAAAGTCTTCACAAGGAAAGGAGCACAGGGAAGAGGACAGCCACCATGAAGAAAGCGGGAAGAGCTGCTCTTTCCTATTCAGAAAAGGATGCAGAAATTGAGGTGTGGAAAGAGCAGCCTCATTCTGTCTTCCTCGGGTGTCGTCTCTGAGAATGGTCATCACATACGTATGCACAGTGGGCCCTGGGGAAGTAGCTTCCTTGCCTCCCTATTTCCTGACCTGCACCACTGTGCTCATATGTGAATTTCTAGGATGCCAATCCATCTTTAATTTCAGCTGCTACTGGGAATGGTTGAAGATCAATAAGTTATCAGATATCAACAGATTGGCATGGATGAGTAAAATCGGTGAGGGAGGCACACACAGAGTAGGATAAAAGGAAAGAGCAGGAAAAAACTCAAGCACATGCAGCTCCTTGAAATCAGGGAGCCATTCATGGCCACAGAGTTGTCCCTCATATTTCATTAGTAGTTTATTTATACAGAGTTTTTCTTCTTCCCTTAGATTCTATCTTAAAGTAGTCAATACTCTTGCCAATACCTGACTATTTAGATTAAAGTTTATTATGACCATGTGCCAGATGGCTGGAGAGTGAGCTCCCTCCCATATGGGGCCACCAGATATGTCTCCTGGCCATTGACTCTGCTTGTTCCTACCTTGGTGACTCATTCTGGCAGGACCCAACACCTCAAATCCTCACCAATTTCTTTCTACCTTTCCAAATGTTGTGCAATTTCCAAAGCCCATGTCAAATTCCACCTCTTCTATGCAGCCTCCAGGTCCAACAGCTTCTTCCTTCACTGAATCTACATACCATTCATAGTCCTCAACATGTACACGTGCTGTGTTATGTCTTCCCTCCTGGCTTCCTAAGTTTTAGTCCTGGGGCCACATTTCAGGGCAGGATTCATTTTTAATACTTTCACTATGGCATCCACAGGGGAACATGCTCATTGATTGATTCACTATTGGATTGATGAGACACCAAAATGAGTTAGAGCATATCACTTGGATTCTTAACAGCTTGGAAACTCAATTACTTTATGATGAAGGATCTGAATTTCAAAAAGGTGAATTTTGAAACAACTTAATTCTATAGCTATTTCTTAAACTCCAGTATACCTTCTGAGTTATGTATGCAGTGTTTCAGTCTTTGTGAAAAGAGTCTATTTATTCACTTTCACCAGATAAGATCCACTATTAACTTCATGAGAATAGATTTGTTCCCAATTCTCCAAGCTTCTTATTTAGTTTTCTAGATCATCATCACAATCAACTTTGAGGTCTCTTCTGTCCAGTGATCCAGGCATGTTGACATGACCACAGATTTGGAAAGACTTGGAGAACTGCTCCTCCTCTCAAAAAAGGATCATTATCTTTGCCTTTGCTCACAAGAAATACCTTGGGGTAACTGGTTGAGAAATGTGGACATTTTGCCATCAAGCACCAAAACACAATACGGAACAAACGCAGCGTGTCAGTTAGATGAACAGAAGGAACAAACAGCATAAAAAATGTCTTTGAGCTGCAGCCTAAGAGAGTGTCCCAGATATCATGGTAGGGAAATGTAAATGAACTCATCAGGAGCTCTCCACAAGTGGAACAACAATGACATCCCAGCTACCTCAAAATCTTGTTTAAAATGAAGACTCCTGGGGACGCCTGCGTGGCTCAGTCGGGGAAGCATCTGCCTTTGGCTCAGGTCATGATCTCAGGGTCCTGGGATGGAGTCCCACATCAGGCTCCCTGCTCAGCAGGGAGCTCTATCTAAATATGATAAAATCACATCAATACCCACTTACCTTGTCTTAGCTGCTCCTGGGTGCCGATGGCTGATGTAGCCCTTGTCCTCCCAGATGCCCAACCACTTGTTAGTCAGTTATCCATACCTCTACCTGTGACCTCTGGGTTAGCCACATGCAGCTGGTCCAGGACCCAGCCCACCACAGAACCAGCTAAATCTTCATCAACATCTGTCTGTCATCTATCTATCTGGCTAGCTAGCTAGCTAATCATTTATCTGATAATAGCATCCTGTCATATATGTTTATGTACATGGGCTACTCTGTTATTATGCCACTTGTTTGGGGAAAGAATAAAGATAAAAAAAAGCCTTTGATGGGTTCTGTCTTCTCCATTCTCAAATCTGGAAAGGGACAACCAGCTAATGAGACACAAGGAGATAGGACTGACCACTATACCCAGTGGTCTTCTCTTGACTTGATATGATGTTTCTTAACTGATGGAGGTGTTACTGGGTGGGTGATGGAGTCCTTCTTATATCTCTGTCAAATTATACCATATACATGACCATTGGGTCTCTCTATGCTTAAGCCTCATGCATGTGTATGGAAGAGAGTACTGTAGGGGAAATTGGAATAAGCCCCAGGCAAGATGGTCAAATCTCTGGGCTCTAGTCTTCACTGTGAACTTTGTCAAATAAATAAGTCACTTTTATCTTTCCTAGTTCTAAATTTTTTCATCGGTGAAATGAGCTGACAACCAGTACCGTCTTTAACTGACAGGACTATTGTGTCAAATTAAATTCTCCATGAGACAAGGCCTTGCACCTGTGAAGTATGGGACACATGCACCCTGGGAGAAAGCCTTCCGAGGGAATACCACAGAGCCAGGCAGGGTGGGTTATAGGACAGGAGCACATGCTTCCTGGAACTGACCCTCTCCTCTCTCTCTCTCTTCATTGCACGTGTGTGCATGCACACACACACACACACACGCATGCACACACGCACATACTCCTGTATCCTGTTACCCGACTCCATGACCCCAGACTCCATATTCCCCTAACTTGTCGCATAGTGTATACCTCTCCTGATCCCAAGTATTTGCCCCAGCCTCCACTAGGGCCCCCCTCACATCCCAGGTGGTTTGCTGTGTGACCCCTGCTCTTTCCACACTGAACACTAGCTACGCCTCCGGAGAGGTTCAGCATCGCCCCTACTGTGGGCAAGGATCAGTCACCATCACGATGGTGATACTGTGCATTTCACTCACCAGAAAGAATCCTAGTTGCCTATTGACCATGCATGAAGGAAAAATGTAGCATTCTCAAAGCTGTTTGCTGCCCATTGTGATGTAATTTGGTGATTAGAATGCAGTCTATATTGTTGGTGTTTCTTTAGTGATGCGGGCATACCAAACAGAAAGATTGCCACCACTGAGCTCATTTGATGAAAAAAAAAAAGTTTTTTAATTTGTTTTTATCCTAGAAGATCTCCCAACTATGTGATTACTCATTAATTTCTTAGGATTAAAAAGAATAACATTTGCTTACTGTAGCCACCCTTGTAATAATAATTAAAAAAAAAAGGATACTGTTCAAACACTAATGAAATAGATAGTCGTGTGTTAGGAAAACAGCTTTTAATGGAAGAGTTAAATACCAATTTGGTGCAGCTATTATTAGAGGGCTTTATTCCTGGATTTTTGAGGGTCTCTTCATTTACAGATAATCCAGAAATAATTAATTTAGAGCTTAGATACACTTTAAGAACATTCCCAGGACCACTCTACAAAGCTCTTTAATGCTAATTACACATAATTTATTTGTGAGTTTACTTACTAGGGGATTTGTAGTTCAGTATTATGTTGGTTTTTAGTATAATGAGGATTTACTATACCAGTATGTGCCCCAGATTATTAAATACCTTCTTTTTCTTTCCTACCTTCTCCCCATCCTCTGTTCTTTTCTTGCTGTGATTTGTTCATTTACTCAGTTAAATGTTATCAAGCACTATTGGACACCTGCCATACTCTGTAGGCATGTAGGATGGTGGTGTTAGAGATGTCATAAGGATTAGAAAGCTCTGTGAGGACCTGGGGGTGGGAGAGGAGGCACATGACCAGCCCTGGAAGACTGGGGACAGCCTCCCCAAGTACGAACAGGAATCAGTCAAAGAAAATGAAAGCAGAAGGAAGGTGGCCACTCGGCACACCAGCCTCAGGAACAGCCAAGGTCTCTCCAGGGAAGAGAATCCTGTGGCCCAGGTGTACTTGGAGATTACAAGACCTCTGCAGAGGGATGGAATCAGAGCCATACAGAGAGACCTGATCAGTGGGTGGGATTTTATCCTCAGGGTGAAGGACTGGGGTTGATGGGACCTGTCTGCATAGTGGGGAACAACAGGAGGGAGTGGGGTAGAAGACCACGAGCCAGGGGTCCCCAAGGAGGAAGGTGAAATAAACACAGCAAATGGCCATGGTTCCTGAGGCAGGATTCTGAGAGGGCAGGATGTAGAAATATCGATAAGAGAAATATTAAGATGGCAGAATTGTCAGGACTTTGTGATTAGAAGCAGAAAGCGAAGAAGGAAAGGAGGGCCAGTCCCTGAGCAAGAAGGGCAAAGAGGGCAAGGAGTGTGTGTGTGGCGAGGGGAAGTGCCTGCTGGTGATGGAAAGTGCGGGGCCACGCTCAGGACTCTTCCTGTAGCAGCTGCTGTGGGAGTGGGTCTGGTTGCCAAGGGAGACAGTGAGAGCAAAGGAGCAGTGCATCTGGACCACGAGGAAGACCCCCACAGAAAGTGGCCAGAGAGGAGGCAGAGAGATCAAGACTGGATGGAGCCTTTGAATCTCTTTGAAGAGAAGAGAGCATTTCAAGAGAAACAGGTCAACAGAATCAGAAAACTGCCAAGAAGTCCAGGAATGTGAGGACCCGAGATGATGCCGGCTGGGACCGTGGCTGCTCACGGACACGTGCACGTCTGTTCTTCCTCCTGGGCTCACCAAACTGCATATCCCAGCTCATTGCGTGTAGACAGGAGCCGTGTGACCATCTGGCTGATGTCCTGTGCGTGGGGGTGATGCTTCCCCCTTAGACACCTGACCCCATATCATTGTCCCAGGTGTCACCAATCTGCAGTGACCTTGGAGGGCAAGCTTGGTGGCTTCACGAGATAGAAGGTGCCTGACCCCCACATTGGGCTGACATAAGAGAGCCTTCAAAAAGACCAGCTGCCCGAAGCCACGGAAGGGTGAGGGTTTTCTGTACGGAAGTGGGTACATTCCAACTCCTGTAGTGTTCGCTGGCTTTAGCAACAAGCAATCTGCTGGTGACATGTGGCGGTAACAATTTCAGAGTAATGGCGAGGATATAACTGGGTGCCAATAAATCAGAAAAACTAACTCAAGAAGCTCAACTGTGGATGGTAGGAAGGATCACGCCCCAGCTGTGTGGCAGGAATAATATTTCTTGAAATATTTCACATGCTTTCTCTTTGGTGTTTCCTTATCTGTGACCTCCTCTGCTGAGCCAGAGGAACCCATTTGCCTCATGGAGATTTAGGATTGTTATAGCCAAAATGCAAAGAGAAAGAAAAATACAGTGTTCGGCTTTTGACATCCAGGATGGGACTTCAGAGTCTCAAAACCGATTTGTTTTGTCCAGAGTGAGAAAATTGTTTTGAAAGCCAGATATTGTGGAGAGAGAAAATAATTCACAGTCACAAAACTCCGTGTCTTCATGTCAAGGGGCCTCAGCCTGACATTCTGACCACTGAGGTCACTATAAACCAAAGCCAGTCTCAGCCACTGGGAGGAACACAGTCCCAGATAGGTGATTCCTAATGAACACATTTCAGGTACCCAGTAACGTCTTCAGGGTGTAGATTGGAGCTAACTTGTACCCTTGCATGTTCATGCTTCTATGGAAGGATCTTAAAAAAAGGTACAACCCAGAAACGTAAAACCTCACCTGATTTTCCTGGGAGAGTGTCACACACACAGCCATACACTACCATACAGGAGAAAAGGGTGCTGGGTCAGAGACCCGGCCTCCTCTCCTGGGAGGAGGGGCACGGCCAGAGAAGGGGGGACGTTCAACGCCAGTGCTCAATCCCTTATCTTCTCCCCTTCTGCTTGGCATCCCTTATGGCAACTGTCCTTAATTATTCAAACAACTTGTGCTTTACTCATCGAGGTTCTTGATGTGGCAGTGTCCTTCCGGGACTCTGATGTGGACGGTTTCCGAATCCATTGCTCTTTTTTAGAGACGAGCATGCAGTATTGCTGCTGTGCAGACCAGCCTCGCGTGAACTAACTGGTCATAAGATTAGAGAACGTGATGCTCTCTACACAGGTCACAGAGGATCTGAAATGTTCTGATTCTTTATTTCGAGTTAAATATTGCCCTCCTCAGGCATTCTTCATGGTTCTGGAGTGGGCGTGCGTGGAGGAGGGGTTCACAGCAGCCACTGGCCCGGGCAGTGTGGGAATGCTGGGGGCGGCGCGGTGAGGGCCCCCATCCTGAGGGCAGGGGTCTCCTTGGATGATAGGCTGGTCCCGCTTTCTCTCTGTCCTCTGGAGAGTTCTTTCTTGTCCCTTCCCTGCAGAGCTGCAGGGGGCAGCTGTGTTGGATCCAAAATGGAAATAGAGAATGCTGCAGAGGTCCTGTGTATTTCTTCCCCTCAGTGTCTCCCAGATGAGTTTAGTATCTTTCTTTTTTTTTTTTTTTAAGATTTTTATTTATTTATTTATTTGCCAGAGAGAGACACAGCGAGAGAGGGAACACAAGCAGGGGGAGTGGGAGAGGGAGAAGCAGGCTTCCCGCGGAGCAGGGAGCCCGATGCGGGGCTCGATCCCAGGACCCTGGGATCATGACCTGAGCCGAAGGCAGACGCTTAACGACTGAGCCACCCAGGCACCCCGAGTTTAGTATCTTTCAATAATAAGTGTCTTCTGATAAAACAATAATAAGCTCAGTCTTTGTTGATTGATATTCTTTTGGACTGCAGGTGGTCACTGGGAGAGGTAGCCTATAAGTTACTAGTTAG
>NC_138380.1:3652020-3657898 GCF_054177405.1 Leptonychotes weddellii
CCCTCCCCTCTAGAACCCTCAGTTTGTTTTTCACATTCCATCGTCTCTCATGGTTCGTCTCCCCCTCCGATTTCCCCCCCTTCATTCTTCCCCTCCTGCTATGTTCTTTTTTTTTTTTCTTAACATGTATTGCATTATTTGTTTCAGAGGTACAGATCTATGATTCAACAAAGACTGACTCATTTAGAGAGATAGTATTTTCCATGAGGAATTGCTTAAAGTAATGGGTCCAACTGAGTACTAGATTAGACTAAAATCTTGTGTCTTCCTCCCTGTTCCACCTGCAATATTCTTGAAGGACGTTAAATCATTTTAAAAATCAACATTCAATGAAATATTTATTGAGGATTTTTTGTGTGGGCCAGACACTTCCCAGGTGCTGGGATTACAGATGGGGATTAGCAAACAAAGAATCTGGCCGCTCCTTCTAGTGGAGGAGCCAGAGAACAAGCAATTAAATACATGATGGGAGATCGGGGGCTATGAAAGCAAGGGGCGAACAGTGCTTTGAGGAATATGGTAAGGCATGGATTAAGGAGTGGTGGGGGATTCCCATTTTTGAAAGGATTGTCACCAAAATCCCCACAGGAGTAAGTTCTTGGGATTCTTCAGGAACTCTTCATGGTGTAAATACTTAGTGCAGTAGAAGCTCATGTTTAATTTTTCCGTTTGTCCCCAGTTTGGGCAAATTCAAAATGGATCACTTCATTGGTAATTTTCCTGGGCTAAGTGATATTTAAAAAGAAGCAGCTGTTTAGTACATTTGTGCATATTTTTGCTTATTTAGGCAGTAATAAATTGAGAGCACAGGCTTTTCTAGAAAGTCATTGAGTGTCTGATATTGTGTTGTTTTTTTTTTAAGATTTTATTTCTTTATTTGACAGAGAGAGAGAGCACAAGCAGGGGGAGTGGCAGGTAGAGGGAGAGGGAGAAGCAGGCTCCCCGCAGAGCAAGGGAAGCCCGATGCGGGACTCAATCCCAGGACCCCAGGATCATGACCTGAGCCGAAGGCAGTCGCCCAACCAACTGAGCCACCCAGGCGCCGCTGATACTGTGTTTCTATGTAAGAAGTCATGATGTTACTGAGCTGGAAAGGCCTCCCACTTCAGAACTAAGGAAACATACCTTCTTTTTCTCTGAACAAATCATGACACTTGCAATATGTTAAATGTACACTTTCATATCCTGCTTTCTTTGGGTAATGTGATCTCACCTTTGCATAGGATAAGAACCAGAAGGAAATAAATGTATTATTAATCATAATCGTCTTTTAAATATATTATTAATAATAATTGCCTTTCACTGAGGGAATCAGTATCTGCTTTTATTCTTCACTCGGTCTTTCTGTACTTCCTAGGTTGTCTACAGTGAGCATATATTGATTTTACAACGAAAAATAAACTTTACCGAAGGTACTGAAGTGTGTGTGATCTCCTTGCAGGATCCCAGGCTCCCCTACCTCTCAGTCCTCCCACTCTTTCCATGTGCTCATTAGCCCCATTTTCTGAAGCGTCTCTGCAAGTTGGAAGTTCCCAGCTCAAAGCTGAGCTCTGAAAGCCTGGCAGTTTGCAGAGGGGCCTTCCAGCCTGGTGCAGAGGAGGCTCCACGTGAAGGCCCAGGCACAGGTTCAGCCTGCTTCCCGGGAGCCAGACTGTGGCCGTGTCCCCTCCATCCCCTCCAGCTGCCTCCCGCCCCTGCTGGCCAGGCGTCCCGTCAGTGACCCTCCCCGCTCACTTCCTTCCCCTCCGCCCTTCGCTCTCTTCCCACTGGGCACCACAACTTCCTCTGTGGCTCGTGTCAGTCTGGGCAGTGGGGCAGTACTCCCCGCCGTGCGTTTACATGAAGGTCCCAGTGGGGAGGGTCTTTCGCTCCTGTCAAACCTGTGAGACAACCAGCCAGGAGCCCCTCTTGGCCCATCGCGCTCTCCCTCCCTCGGTGTGAGTCTGACCCACCGGCCTTGCCCCGGTGGCCTGGGAGCCGGGGGACAGGCTGGCGCCCTGTCTACAGTGCCAGGTGCTGCTGGGGGACAGCCTTCTCTTCTGACGTTTCCCCAAGACGGCTGGCTTCACTTTACCTGAGCCGCCATGTCAGTGGGAGACAGGGGACAACTTGGGCCAGAGACCCCTGAAATCCCCACACCAGGGGTGGCCGCGTCTCGGGAGAGCTGGGTGCCCACGAGGAACCTCTCAGGTGTGGTCCCAGGCCCATCTGGGACTCACAGCCGCATGTGACTGCCCGGGGGACAGCAGGCCGTGGGTGCTGTGTCCAAAAAGGCAGCAGTGGTGGGTGGGGGTGTGTGTGGGGGGGGTTGTGTGTGTGTGTGTGTGGTGGGGCAGGGTAAGCAGAGTCACTGGAGAAGTCAGAGGCGATCTCTTTATGTTGTGCACACACAACAGAGAGAGAGACAGAGTCAGGCCTAGGCTGTTGAAAGGCGGATGCTCACACGGACACCCAGGGAAAACCAGAAACACCAGGAAGGTCCTAAGTCCTGAAAACCATCCCCTCCCCACAGAAATTGGTTTTTTGTTCTCTAGAGTCAGAGATTTATTAATTAATTCCTAACAGCTTTATCATCGGGAAACCACAAGTTGTCTGGTGTGTGGGGAAGGTGGTGATTCCCGTTTTCAGCTAATATTCATGATCGACATCGGTGTTAGTGTTGGCTCTGGAGTCCAGATAGACCACAGCTTCTTCCCTGGGGGGGATGATGTGCATTCATCTCTGCTCAGCAAAGGACGAGAGCTGGGCCTGACTCCACACCTGGGGAGTCAAGTACTGACTCGGAGCTCCTCCGCCCGCACCCCTGGAGCCCCGTCCCACCTGAGTCCCATCTTGTGCAGAGCCTAGTTCTCCCTCCCCTGCTCACCAGCCTCTGTCTTTCCCGCCCCATCACGTTAGCAACTTTGAGCTTGGTTTTCACTCTTCTTTTATTGAAAGAAGAGTGGAATATTCTAGAGAGTTTTTCTTGTCACAACATCAACCATGCAACCTTTGTCTGATAAAATAGTACCCAGGAGTTTCCAATAGTACTTAAAAATCAGTGGCACCGTGAATTTGATGACAAACAGTATAAACCATTTAAAATATAGATCTAGCAGGTTTGCAGTTAACGATAGACCTACATGTTATAATAAGCATCTTGGGCACAAAATACCCTTTATATACACACCAGGGCTTGTCGTTCTTGGACCCATGAGGAAAAAGCATGGGGAAGGAGTCATGAGGTGGATGATCATGGGACTGGGTTCTGGCTGGAACACACATGAGCTTTGGATGAAGTTGCCTCTTTCTGAAATGACAATGAGGAACCCTTGCCAATGTTGGTAAATGCCACTTGCTTTCAAGGTTTCAGAAATTGTCATGATCATTTGTTTTCCAGGAAAAAAAAAAATCTTACTTTTGGAAATGGCTTGGGTTGGGCATTATATCACTTTCTGTTGAAATTCCTCAGTCATGACTGGTTCGGACCCAAGAGCCGTGCAGAGAGGAGGACTGAGCGTTTGGACTTTCATTAGCTTCCCCCTGCGTTCTGTAGAGAGCAGGGTGGGGTGCGGGACAGGTCTGCCCACGACAGGGTTGCCAAGGGAAACCCCTGCATTCTTCCTCCTCCATTCCATTGGGTTTCCACGGCCTCCCAAGCCGAGAAGGAAGGCAGTTTTCAGGTTTCTGCTTCTGGTTCGTTCATTCTTCCAGGAATGGCTATGGGCTCCATCTTGATCCTCACATTTGAAGAAAACTGGTAGGATCATATCATTAGGTTTGCCAGAAGCATACATTTTATATCAAGCATGAATTTTCTTCCAAAGAAATCCCGTTCTGTCTCACATGATGAAGAATCGGGATTTCAGCAAATCTCCAGAGCCGTTAGCCTTGCAATATGGTGCTGAGGAAGTGTTTGACATTTGTGTGTGTCTCTTTCTACGTGTACATGCCCCCCCACACAAGCTGGTGCTGGATCTCTGTAAGCCATTGGGGATTCATTCTCATCCCCATTTCTCTCCAGATAGAGATGAGGAAGCAGTTGGGATGGAGAGAGGGTATCTTGGTTCATCCCACGGCGTAAGTACCTAATTGCCAGTAAAGATGATGGCTGGAGGGGAGGAAAACAAGGCAGTACGCCTCGCTACAGGATGGTAGAGGTGAAATTTTCTTTTGGTTCTCAGGCAGCTGATGTGGGGAACAGGTACTTGACTTTGGGCGGAATCCTTGGTTTCTCTTTGCCTGAAATCCCATTAATCATTCTTGCTCTCTTTGGATGTGTTTTCTGTGTCTACCTGGCCATAGCTCAAAATAAACCTTTCACAGGGATGCATTTTAACCGCAGACATATAGTATCATGTAAGTACCTATGAGGGGAGGAGGGCTGATCCTTTGACCCAGACGCACACGTGGCCACCAGCATATGTGCCTGCCTGTGAACAGGTGTGAGCACATACATTCACACATGCACGCACACACACACAGCATTGCACATTGGATATCCAAGGATGGCTGCTGAACTAACACGGCTTACACAAGGCCAAATGCCTCCTAATAAAAACAACTGTGTTATTCTGTAAGTGCCTCAGGTCAGGTGCTTTGAAGCAGACAGGTGGTGGGGTTTGGCATACCAGAGGGTGCCTGGGGAATAATGCTGTGAAAAATAAAAATGAAGCAGAACTGGACAGTGGGGCCCTCGGACCATAATAAAGGTCTGAAAAGTCTCAGACAACCCAGATGGAGAGACTTGGAGCATAGATTATGCATCAAGGAGAGGGCAGAAACAGCCCAGCCCTGCGGCCCTTGCCCGGCCCAGGGAATGTGTGCTGCTAGTTTACCTGCTGTGGGAGGCGCTGCCGCTGGACACTGCCCACATCCTGGGGGCTGAAAGGCAGGTTCTCCTGGGAGGAGGTCAGATCCGTGCAGCGCCTTGCCTCACTGGCACACTATTCCGTGCTAGAAGGCAGAAAAGACCAGGGAGCTTAGAATTTGTAGCTTGACTAGATTCTCGGGGTTGGGTTGTGATACATGTTAAGGACACATTTCCTCCTTTCCTCCCTTGTAGAGACGTGTGAAGTGCCTTGTAAAAGTCGAGCTGAGACTAATAAACAATTCGTTTTATTTAATTAACTACATAACCAAGCCAGTGTCATTACTTTCTAAAATCAGACTTACTGAGTTAAAATAGATATCAAATACAATTCAGCAATTTTAAGGGTATGGTTTGATGAGTTTTGATAAATGCATGGAGGCATGTAGCCATCTCCACAATCCTGATAAAGAACATTTCCATCACCCCGGAAAAGTCTTCCCTTAACTTTTGGTAATCAGTAATCAGCCATCTTACTAGAGTTTTGCCTTTTCTGTTACTTCATATAAATGGAATCATGCAGTACATATATATGTATGTTTCTGGCTTCTTCATATCATGCTTTAGGTATTCATTCATGTTGTTCCATGTATCAATAGTTGGCTTAATTTTATCGACAAGGAGTATTCTACCTTAGGATTATACCAGTTTATCTACTTATTGGTTAATGGCTTTGGGGTTGCATTCGATCTGGGGCTAAGATGAATAAAAGTGTAAAGAACATTTGAGTATGAGTATTTGTGTGGGCATATTTTCATTTCTTTGGGGGAAGTGCCTAAGATTGGAATTGCTGAATTGTAGGATAAGTATATGTTTAACTTTGTGAGAAACCATCAGACGGTTTGTACCATTTCATATTCCCACCAGTGTTTCTCAGAAACAGAAACAGCTGTGTTCCTGAGAGTTCTCATTACTCCACATCTTCACCAAAACTTATTTCTCTAAATTTTAGCCTTTCTAGTAATTATATGATAGTATGTCATTGGAGTTAAAAAATTTCCTTCACAACTAAAGATATTGAGCACCTTG
>NC_138380.1:3657998-3678589 GCF_054177405.1 Leptonychotes weddellii
ATCCAGGGACTCCAGGATCATGACCTGAGCCGAAGGCAGTCGCTTAACCAACTGAGCCACCCAGGCTCCCTGCGAGGTAACTTTCTATACCCGCAGTTAACCAAATCGAAGGATATCTAGAACAGATTTTAGTTTATGCACTGTGTCTCCAGTTGAAGCCTTTTAATTTGTATATTATATCTAATAGGAAGTCACCAGACTTCAGATGGTGAGGGAAACTTGAAAACTCAAACACGGTATTATGTATCCTCTCCTAATAAGACATTTTAAATTATTGTTATTATTTTAAATCTCTGGGCTTCCTTCTTTGGTATTCAAGTTATTTTCATATTTTTAACAAATAAAGGCATATCTTTCATCACAATTGTTTTTTGAAAATCTCTAGAGATCTGACTTTCCCCTTTCTCCCCAGATGCTTAATTTAGACAGAACAGTATCATTTGTCCTGAATCAGCTTTTGTCCACTGCTCAGAATTGATTCCGGTTTATTTCATGACCAGGAAATTGCATATTATCCAAAAGCATCACTTCACATTATGTCCTAATAAAGTACCCTACTCTCCTCGGTGATAAATTAAATTAAAATTATCTATGACAACTTCCGTGGTCTAATTTTAGAGGATCCCCAATCTCTTCTCCACCCTAGTCTCCTCCTGTCATATCGTTTTATTATCCCATTTCAATTACTAAACAATGAAGTTTCCAAACAGATCTCCCACAGAACAACCATTTGTTCAATAAAAATGTTACACTACATTCAACTTTCTCGTAAGTCAACTGTAAGTTGAAATTCTGTTTTTAAGGCCTCTTCCAAGATACTGGGAGTACATTAGAAAAGAGATATTGCATTTGGTTGATAATAGTTATCTTTGAACCTTTTCTATATAATTAATAACCATTCAAAAAGAAAGTTCTAGGGGCGCCTGGGTGGCTCAGTGGTTAAGCGACTGCCTTCGGCTCAGGTCATGATCCTGGAGTCCCGGGATTGAGTCCCGCATCGGGCTCCCTGCTCGACAGGGCGTCTGCTTCTCTCTCTGACCCTCCCCCCTCTCATGTGCTCTCTCTCATTCTCTCTCTCTCAAATAAATAAATAAAATATTAAAAAAAAATGATGATTTTCTAAACTTCGGATTCCAACATGGGTTTGACCAGACAGGAAAGAAGAAGACCCGAGATCTGCCCCCCACCCCCTCACCCCCACTGGAGTCAGATTTGCCCAGTTCAGCTCCGTGATTTTGTCTGAAGTAAATGCCTGGGGTGATAGATAATCCTGCCCAGCACCGAGAGCTAAACTGTGGGACTTCACAGACCCGCCTGCCTGGCCCTGCTTTGCCCTTACCCTGCTCCCCGTGCTGCCTTGTCTTCTCCGGAGGCCAACAAATGAGTGTTCGGGAAGCTTCAGAATGGCTCCCTGGCTTCAGGCAGTCTGACCCTTGTGGCTGAGATGGGCGCTGGGTTCTCAGCAGGCTCTGCGGCCGGACGGGCCAACGTCCTGCATTCAGGTAAGACCTAGTTTCTCTTTCCTGGTTGTTGTATGGCTATGATTTTTTCAATCCTATTTGAAAAGTCGCTGCCTCATCCAAGTTCACTAAGACATCTCTTATGTCTTTTCTCTTTGAAGTTTCATGTTTTAGTTCCTCCATTTAGATCTATGATCCATTTCAAGGTAATTCTTGTGCATGGTGTCAAGTAAATATTGAGGGTCATTTTCATTCATATGTATATCCATCTTTTGCTGCAGAATCTATTGGAAAGACAATCCTTTCCCCCCTTGAATTACTCTGGGGATTTCTGCCAAAAAAATCCATTGATTATATGGGTATAAGACATTTTTGGACTGTTTATTCTTAGTTCCATGACATATATGGCTGCCGTTATGGAAATATCACCTCGTCTTGTTTACTGTGGATACACAGTAAGTCTTAAAATCAACAAATATAAGTCCTCCGACCCTCTTCCTCTTTTTCAGAATTGTTTAGACCATTCTGGTTCCTTTGTATTTTCATTTCCACTCTGTAATTAGTTTGACTATTTCTGTTTTTCAACAAAGCCCTAGGAGGTTTTGATTGGGATTATTTATATATCAACTTGGGGAGAAATAACATCTTAAACAATACTGAGTTTTTCATTTCATGAATGTGGTAAATCTAATTTATTTAGGTTGTCTATGATTTCAGCAACATTTTGTAATTTTTAGTGTACAGGAAATGCACATATGTTGGTAATTTTATCAAAATAATTTTTGAGCAGTATTATTTTTAAATTTCAGTTTCCAATTGCTCGTTGGTAATGCAGAGAAGTGCCCTGTGTCCTAAAGCTTTGTTGAACTCACCTATTATCAATAGTTGATAATTTGTGGATTCCTTGGGATTTTGAGCAGATTGTCTCTCTCTCTCTCCCTCTGTGTCTCTCCCTCTCTTCTTCTCTCTCCCTTCCTCTCTCTCCCACCGGGGAAGGTGGACATCTTGTCTGTTTCCAATCTTGGAAAGCATTCAGTCTTTCACATTAGGAATGATGCTATCTCTATCTTTTTGTGGGAAAAGATCCTTACTCTCATAAACATCACAGCAGAGGTTTCCAGAGTGAGCCTTGCGGTATTAGCAGCACATTGAAACTTGTTGTCAATCCCAATTCTTGAAGCCATTTCAGGCTGAATTGGAAACTCTGGCGATAGGACCCAGCAGTCTTTATTTTAACAAGCCCTCCAGGAAATTTTAATATATTCTGAAGTTTAAAAGCATTACTTCAAATTTTTTTTATTTCATTCTCTTTTTCTTCTTCCTTCTTTCCTTTGCTCACAACTTGTAGAGTATTTGGTAGTCATTTGGCCACGTGTCTGAAGATGGATCTATCTGTATATTAAACACAATGTTCTGATGTTTGTTTAGGGATCATGGTATTCCCAGAATGCCTGATAAAAGTCCAACGTGACCTCCCTCCTCTTCATGACAGAAAGGGGCCCTGCCTGACACACCTCCCCAAAATGATGCTCTGCCAATGTGAATTTTTGCCCCAGGTCCTTTCATTAACTTTTAAATAAAGCCCCTTCCTTCCAAGGTGGCTACTTGATCTCACACTTCTAGGAAACAACATTGTCATAATGAATTTGCTAATTTGCTAATTGTTTCATATTTGACCCACAAAACTTCACCATCTCAGAAAAACAGGGTAACTTGAGGAAAGTTACAAAGTTACAAAGAGAAACTTTTTCAGTTGCTTGAGATGTGTGATGCCAAACAGATTCCCTTACACAGCCCTCTGGGGGGGGGTGGGGAGGGGAGTGTTGAGAAACAGTAACACACAATGATGCATCTAGATACAACTTGATTGCTGTGCGTTTCAATATTTCTTTCTTTCTACCTTGAATTAACCTGACTCTGCACTAAAGACAAGCAGATCAGATGAAAGAAACCTTATTCTGCTTTGACATTCTGAAAAAACAAAAATACAACACATACCCACACATCGAACTCTTCAAAGGAAAATACAGAGGGAAGATGTTCAAAGATAAATCATTTATCCAAGTTTATTCTCAGAGCCAGAGTTCAGAAACGTCCACTGTTTCTGAACTCCAGCCATGCTTTTTGGAAGGGAAATCATTCTTAAAGGGGTGATGTTTTCATTCTTTTTGTGGTAGCACAATGCGGGTGTAGCCCACAGATGTTTCAGATTTAGGGCTCTCATCTCACGTGTAGGAACCATTTCTGCTTCCATAAAAGTGTGGCTCAAACACATCTGTACAATGCAACAGCATTCCTTGTAAAATTGATCAAATGTTGCCCCAACCCTCCTCCCTGGTTTCATCTCCCTGTAATACGTATATGGAAGTATTTTATCATGCTGTTACCTGCCGTATGTCACAGGTGGGAGACCCAAAGATCTACAGGAGGCTGCTCTCCTAGGGCAATGGTATTTGGGGTCATTGACTGTTGAGGACCACGGAGGCAGTCACCTAATTGGTGCACTCGTAAGACTGGCCCCAGGAAAAGCCCATCCCTGTACATAAATTGGGGCCAAATCAGAGCTAATGGTATTCTCCAAACTAACTATTCAAAGCACACACACAACAGAATAATTTTTAGAAGCTGGACAAGTATGGATGAACGTAGGAGTTGCATGAATAAAATAAATATCAAAGCTTTTTCGTGTTCTTCTAATATACAAGCCCACAGATTTATCCACATAGAGAAAGGAGAGTAGTCTGGGTTATTGTGAACTCTTTCGCCTCTGTTAAAAATAAGAAACTGCATAAATACTTAAGCAGGTTTCTTAATGATGTTGCTAATGTTCTGAGGCATGGACTTCTCTTGGCAGTACACTTGGCATACCTGCTAGCAACTTTTGTCCCCATTAGTATCGAAGTCCTTTCCAAGTAATTGTAAGAGAATAGAGCTCTCTTTTTTTGATACAAGGCCAGCTTTATCTGCATGTTGTAAAGGTTTGGCGAAAAATAATACAAACTGCAGCACAAAAGTAGCATGTCGTATCATTATCCACAGTTTTCCAGAAAACAGGAGCCACCTGCTTTCTCCCAGATTTCAGCAATCCAATTTCCCCGTTTATGCAAAACCACACGGTTCAATTTGGATTCAGTAGATACAGCCGGCTGCCCCAGGATGCAGTACAACAATCATCTAAAAAATGAGGTCTCTTATCTGTGGGTCTCCCAAGAGCAAGAATTTTTACATTTATTTATTCAACACATCTTTCTCGAATACCTAACACGTGGAAGGGGCTGAAGGTAGAACAGACAGCACCCTAGTAGAGTTCCTACAACCAGAGACCAGGCGCGTGGGGGAGAGAGACAATGGGCAAAGTCAGAGGGACGGAACAAGGTGATTCCAGACCCAACACAGTCCGTGAAGGTGGTGAGCGGGTGGTGAGGGGGGCAGGGGGCAGGGTGGCAGGACCGTGAGAGGACGCGCCCCCAGGAAGAGGCGACACTCAAGCTGGACGTAAAGGCTGAGAAGAAGACACCCATGCAGACCTGGAGAGGAAGAGATTAGTGACATTCCCTCAATGTAAACCTGTTACTCAGAACATGGGGCAACCAGGAAATTTACAGTATGCGCTTCTTACTCAGAAAAAAAGGAAGCCTTAACACATAATGGACGATCATCTGGCATGGCTTCGGTTTGCAGAGTCAGAAATGCCGAATGAATGGTGACACAGACCACAGCCTTTCTTGCCCCTCCTCCCGGGTCCCTGACTGCCAGCCTTCCAAAGCCGTGCTTTCTGCCGCGTGTCGTCCTGACCTTGTGCCACTTAGCCCTGGGGGATCCTGTGCTCCACACGCATCCACATCATGGTTGCAGAAGGACCAAGTCTCTCCTTACTCCTTACCTCTTACCCCTTGTTCTCTGGCTTCAAATATGCTCACGTCTGTATGTTTGCTGGTGAGGTTCTGTCTGTGATAAATCCCTTAGTGACAAATGTCTCCTCATTGAAGTCCAGCTGAAGCATGTTTCCCCTGTACTTCTCTTCCTCCCTCCTCCCTGCCCTCCCCACTGCCCTGGCATCTCTCCTGCAGCCCTCACCCCGTTCAGATGGGCTTAAGGAAAAGCAATGGAGAAGGTGCTGCTTGATGCAAAGGAATAAATCTATAAGAGTAAAATTCCAGGGAGACGGGGCATGCCCCCAGCCCACTATCTCCCAAATGACATTGTCCCAGTAGTCTCCTACTTTAGCATCTCTGAAAAGAGGCTTGTCATCTGCAGGACAGGTCCTTTCACGACATGTCTTCGGTCATTTGTGCTGGATGTCTTCAGTTCTTTCTCACATAGTTTCCCCAGGAATATTGAGACCCCAGAGACTATTCTTGGAAGGAGAGGACAGAATCGACTAGTTCTCTCCTGAGCAGTGAGGTTCTTAGTTATGGCCCCTAGAAAGACTCTCCCATTGCCCGAGAGACAAGCAACACAGGTCGTAATGGCAAAATCAGCACAACAGGAAAACCCCATAACTGGAAAAATCTAAGTGTCCATCAATCCCATCAAACATAAAATGAATAAATACACTATGGTGTATTAATATTCATATAGGAGGATAATATGAAACAGTGAAAATTAATAAATTTGAGCAATATGTATCCACATGAGTGATTCCTTTACATACAAATTCTTTTTTGGGAAAAAAAAAGCACAGATCTGTTACCTCTTTGGTTAGGTTTATTCCCAGGTATCTTATGGTTCTCGGTGCAATTGTAAATGGGATTGATTCCTTGATTTCTCTTTCTGCTGCTTCATCATTAGTGTGTAAAAATGCAACTGACTTCTGTGCGTTGATTTTATATATTCCTGTATCAGTTCTAGCAATTTTTTGGCCGAGTCTTTTGAGTATCATGTCATCTGCAAAGAGTGACAGTTTGACTTCTTTGCCTTTTATTTCTTTTTGTTGTCTGATTGCTGAGGCGAGGACTTCCAGTACTATGTTGAACCACAGTGGTGAGAGCGGACATCCCCCTCGTGTTCTGGGAGAACCTTAGGGGAAAAGCTCTCGGTTTTTCCCCCATTAAGGATGATATGCTGTGGGTCTTCCGTATATGGCTTTTACGATGTTGAGGTATATTCCCTCTATCCCTACGTGGTGGAAAGTTTTTATCAAGAAAGGATATTGTATTTTGTCAAATGCTTTTTCTGCATATATGGAGAGGATCATATGCTTCTTATCCTTTCTTTTATTAATGTGGTGTATCATGTTGATTGATTTGTGGATGTTGAACCACCCTTGCAGCTCAGGAATAAATCCCACTTGGTCTTGGTGAATAATCCAGGGAGGTGGGTGGGGGGATGGGGTAACTGGGTGATGGGCATTAAGGAGGGCACGTGATGTGATGAGCATTGGGTGTTATATGCAACTAATGAATCTCTCAATTCTACCCCTGAAACTAAGAATATACTATATGTTAACTAAATTGAATTTAAATAAAATTTAAAAAAAAAAAACAAGTGGGGCTCCCGCCTGGCTCAGTAAGTAGAGTATATTACTCTTGATCTCAGGTTTGAGGGTTCAAGCCTCATGTTGGGCATGGAGCCTACTTAAAAAAATAAAAAATAAGAGACATTTTTAAAAAGCAAGTGATATGATTTCATCATATAACATGAAATCATTTTAAAAGCTCCAAAACAAACAAAGCTGATGTGTTTTGGGAACACATATATTTAGTAAAATTGCAAAGAAAAACAAGGAAATAGTAAACACAAAATTTACAGTAATGCTTAATTTTGAAGGAGAAAGAGAGGCAACTGGGGAGAGACTCGAGTTTTGTTAATCAAACTCTTTTTCTTGGGTTCAGTGGTTTATGCATGGGCTTTTTATCTTTCATATCTTAGATTCTTTTGTATTTTAAAAACTTTCAAAACTAATTCAATTCAAAACCATATGGCTCTAAGGCTTATTAACAGTTTGTTCATTCCAATTAATTAAACATGTTGCAACCAAATCCACAGTGGAATTTGGAGTCCACAGGGAAAAGTAATCTCCAGAATATGATTCCAGTGAAAAATGGAAAAGCCAGCGGTTTCCTCGGGAGAGAGCTCTTTTTTGATGGGGTCCAGCACCAGAAGGGGGAACTGACTCCCCGAGCTCAGACCCCTCCCCAGGAGCCCTGCTGAATTTCTGCTGAGTTCAGAGATGAGCTGCGATGTGCCTGCTCACTTCACCGGGAATCACTTTCTTCCCAAATGAGCCAATTGTTGATGAAGATGCTGAGTGTCCCCCTGGCCAAGGGCTCTAATGGGTCCAGGCAGGAAGCAGGAATTGTACAAAGTAGTGATTGAGGGAGCAGCTCTGGCTGCTACCCCAGCTTTTCTAGACTGTTCCTTCCAGCTTTCAGAACTCCACTGCACGGCCCTGCCCTACCGACCTGATCTTATCTCCACGCCCTCCCTCATCCACATCTCTTCCCCTGGGCCCCTGCTCTCACCACTCTGCAGACACCTCACCTTCCAGCCAAAGCCTTTCCTCAACCCACTGCCTTGGCTGAAAGTCTCCTCTCCCCTCTGGACTCGGGCCACATCTAACCCTCTGGCAGGGTCTCCTCCCAGCCAGTCACTCACTCAGTCCGTCACCAATCAGCCTGTTTGTAAATGCAGAGCACTCAGGATTTACTGCCTCGGTGAAACCCAGATGAATCTCATCTGTATTGATCTCAACACCAGATGTACATTTAGTCTGACATTTAGTATGTGTAAATGCACTGTCATATATTCTAATGCAGTAGTTACCAAATATTTTTTACCCATGGCCCAATGTCAGTTAAGTGGGGACAGTTGACTAGCTAGTCAAGATTCAGCTTTATGTGGGAATAAAAACATAAAGATAATGATAAGCCACCGTACCTGAATATTTCCATTGGTTATTCATCGTTGACAATATGGGGATGGTGATTAATATTTGAGTTACAATAGGGATGCACTTAAGGTCTATTTATTGTAAAATCCAGGCACAAATATTGCTGATGCAGATATTCATCTCTACTCATTTTATGTGAATCAAACACTATTAAAAAAAATGGAACTGATAAAAATGTAAACCAGTAGGAATTTGTAACCCCAAAGCAAAAATAACAGCAATTGAACATCATAATTAACTCAACACTGATGTTGCAATGATTATAGAATCCTTCCTGAAAGTAGAGAAACGTAACTATCCGTCGGTGTACCTGCTTTCTAGAAGCTTTACAAACAGTGCCAGCCATTTCATGGCAACCACACTTCTTCATAGATTACTGAATAAGGGTATCAGGGGACTCTGCTATTGGGCTCATTTTCATTTATGAACGTTAATTTTAATAACCCTTAATAATTCACTTTTTAGGTAATGTGTAAAAGCTTTTAGTCATATGTAAAAATAAAAGTGTCTAGAATTGCGTATGTTTTACTGATAATTCTAGATAGTACTTACATAGTTTTGAAAAATGTCTAGGCCCATGACAGCTGCCACAGATCAATCTGAAAATCACTGCTCTGACTCTGTGTTTTATATCATCCATATATCACGCCTGCTTACATGATGTTGGGTTTGTTCTGTTACCGGTTCTTGAGTCTCTAAGCTCAGCAGAGCACACCTGAGGTGGAGTATCAGAAGGACCAAGGCTGGATTCATCCTCATTTACAAGTTAGGTGATCTTGGACAAGCCCCTTAATCTTTTTGGGCCTCAGTTAACCAACATATAAAAGTAGAACAGTATCTCGCAGAACTGTTCTAAGAACCATCGGCACGCAGGACATAGAATCAGGCTCTGGTTTTAAGAACTATGGAAACACAACTTCCAACCTCAGTGAACTGGAAGATTAGTAAGAAAGACAATAGGAAGTGAAGCGAGGCGATCTGGCTTAGATGCCCCTCTGCTCTGACCCCACCACAAAAAGCTGACCTGGCTCCGACTCTAGGTGGCATCTCCTTTCTCATGAGCTGTTCTTTCTTGAAGGTATTTTCCTGCCTCCAAAGCAACTCTCCATGCTCCAGAATCAAGCAGTGCCTGGTTTGCCAAGCTCTGACAAAGTTGTGCATAGAAAGACTTTGGAGTATTACTCATTGCAGGGGTTACATTTTATTTGTTTATTGTTTTGTTGGTTTTGGCTATTCATTTTGTTTCTTTATTAAGTTTTTTATTTTAATTCCAGTGTAGTTAACATACAGTGTTATATTAGTTTCAGGTATACAGTACAGTGATTCAACAATTCTGCACATTACTCAGTGTTCATCATGGTAAGTGTGCTCTCAATCCCCATCACCTCTTTCCCCCATCCCCCACCCACCTCCCTTGTGGTAACCATCAGTGTGTGCTCTGTAGTTAAGAGTCTGTTTATTGGTTTTCCCCTTTTTTTGCCTTGCTCATTAGTTTTGTTTCTTAAACTCAAATACCATATGAGTGAAACCATATGGTATTTGTCTTTCTCTGACTGACTTATTTCACTTAGCATAGTACTCTCTAGCTCCATTCATGGCATTGCAAATGGCAAGATTTCATTCTTTTTGATGGCTAAGTAATACTCCATTGTATATCTATATACCACATCTTCTTTATCCATTCATCAGCCAGTGGACACTTGGGCTGCTTCCATATCTTGACTATTATAAATAATACTACAATGAACATAGGGGTACGTATATCCCTTTGAATTAGTGTTCTTGTATTCTTTGGGTAAATACCTAGTAGTGCAACTGCTGGATCATGGGGTAGTTCAAGTTTTAATTTTTTGAGGAACCTCCATACTATTCTCCACAGTGGCTGCACCAGTTTGTATTCCCACCAACAGCGTAAGAAGGTTCCCCTTTTGCCACATCCTCACTAACACCTGTTATTTCGTGTGTTTTTTTTATTTTAGCTATCTGACAGGTGTGAGGTTTTGATATGCATTTCACAGGGGTTACATTTTAAAAGCCTGTTTCTAGAAAGAGTAAAATTTTAATCCAAGGGGAGATCTTTCCATCACAATGTTCTCAGCTTGGGGCTGAAGCCCCTGGATTTGAATACAGAGCCCTGTGTGCACGCGTGTTTAGGTACATGCACACAAGAATTTTAGAGGGAGACAGTATATAACTTTCACCAGATTCCCAAGAGGATCCTTCATCCTAAAAAGCTTAAAACCAAGTCTAAATGAGAACATTGTGGACAATGCAGCAGGACCAATGTGGGTGGTACTTTTATATGGTACAGACATTATCCCCAGTTGTCAATTGTATACTGACCCTACTGTGTGAATAGTGGAGCTGCCCTGGAGAGAAATTAGGCCTAAGATCTTTTTCCAGTTACTTTTCAGCCTGCAAAAATAAGCATTACCCCTTGCACAGTTCTCTACCAGGGAAACTCCCAAGCTTCTCAAGACAGTAGTCTGGAGTCTTACAAAATCATCCTCGAAGAAGCACAAACTTTTATTTCCCTGAAAATTGGTCATCCTTCTGCGAGGCATTCTTGTGGGCTTGACCCTCTCTCCTGGGGCCTGTGGGAGGCCAGCTGTCTTAGTCCAGCTATGCCTCAGACCCTTTGTAAAACGTTCCTGGGATTTCATGCCAGGCAGAGGAAATCTAGGAGTGATGAAATCCTCATTAGTTAAGTAGAAAAAGACCAGAAGTGAACTGGAAAAATGAGGAAGGACCAAAAGCTACAGTCTGCTATATAATAACATCAGAGGCAATTTAAGATTAATCCCTTTTAATATGGAAACCGCATGCGGGGTCTGGGAATATATGGTGGCAACTGTAAATACCTTCTGTGCAGCTGGGAACCACTCCTGGGAACTAGTCGAGAAAATCAGTTTACAATCAATTATGAAAATGCAGTGTGACCTTAAAAGGCTTCCAGGCTGAGATCAGAACTGGAGTCTGCTTGATACGTGGTGAGCGTGGGCTCGGGCTCCGGCCATGCACCGTGTGGATGTCAGTCCCAGCTCCCGTGCAGACTGGGGGAACTGGGTTTCTCTGTGCCTCAGTCTCCCCATGAGGTTGTTTCGAGAATTACACTGTTAGGAGAATTGCAAGTTAATGTATATAAAGCACTTAGAACAGTATCTGATGTGATATATGTTCGATAAATACAGTCTCTCATTTGTCACAGTTACTGTTTTAACTGACACATTTTTCTTACGTTAGTAACTGGATTCGTGTGGGAATCATTCATGCAAGTCGGAAAATGTTGTGTCCCAAGACAGCCCCTCAGGGGTTGTCAGAGAGGGCTGAGCAGCAGCTTCATCCTCCTCTATAACCTTCAGGGAGATGATACCAGCCAGTGACATTCCTCTTGGCTCGCCCAGAATGTGGTACCTGTTGGTCCTGCATGGAGATTTACTGACCAAGCATAAACCTTGATTTGTGCAGGTGGAAATCTGTTTGACACGCTCTAACCTCCTAAGTTTATTCTTACTTTTCTCCATCCATCTTTTTTGAGTTCATTTAATGTTGGTCAGTCACCTGCAATTCTACAATCTCTTGGTATTTCATCAAATTTAATGTGGGGTCATAAAGTCCTAAGAATCATGATCTCACCGTTGTGTCCCTTTTACTCCTCTTACACCTCACCCCCGCCATGGGACCTGTTCCCGTCCATTGCTGGTCTGTGTGTGTCTGCCCCTCTTCATGAAGCCTGACAATAAGTCACTGGAGAATTGTTATGTCTTGTTCCAGTTCTCTTGCTGTGTCTCTCCAATGTGCACAAACTTGTGGGAACTGAGCAATCAGTAGGTGTCCACAGGTTAGTTGACAGGGGGACAGGAGGACAGACGGGCCCCTTCACAGCACACAGTGGTGACTTGGGGGTTCTCAGAGGTGGCCTCCTTCTGCACCATGTCCCCTTCTCCATGCTCTGGCCACCATCTGCGGTGCCAAGACCTGTGTTGTTCTCTGGGAAGTATCTGTGGGATGATCCCAGGTCTCTGTGGTGTGGAAAGACAAAGGCCCTTCAAGCTACAAAGGCCATATAATAGAAAGGGAATGGAGTGGGGACAGAGGACACATTTCCAAACAGTTGCCAGGAGATAAATGCTTAATGTTGTCTCCTTCTACAATCCACAACGTGCAAGGGGGTAATGTGACGATAGCAATTTCATTTTGCATTTTTAATGTTGGGCCAGGAAGTACCAAGCAAACAAGAGCAAACATTTGTGTTCTTTTCCTGTTTTCTCTACGAGACAAGTCTGTAATGGAAGATTGAACAGCGCAGCGTCTAAACCCAGCGAAGCCCATGCAGTGATGGCAGGAAGTCCACTCTCTGAGGGTATGTTAGAATTCTAACACCCTAGAATGATCAGATGTGGAATTAAGCAGGTAAAGCCTTGACCCTTATAGGAATTATTAAGGTTGTTTACAAAAATGCCTTCATTGAAAATTATAAAATGATAATCTGTGATTCCCTTTTTATAATCTGGGAAGTTCAAACTAATCTAGAATGGCAGAAAGCCATTCAGTGATTGCCTGTGGATGGGGAGGGGCAGCAGGGAGTGGGAATGACAAAGGACCCCAGGGAATTTTGAGGGGATGGATGTGTTCATTGTTTTCATTGTGGTGGTGATGGTTTTCTTTGCCAAAATAATCTAATTACACACCTTAAATACTGCATTTTTTATACCAATTATTTCTAGGTGAAGCTGTTAAAAACATGTCCTCAAATACTGCTTGTATAAAAATGCCCAGAGTAGTTTTTGTCAAAAGAGCATCAAATAGGAAACAATTCACTTGCCCATTAACTGGAAAATTGAAATTTTTTAACGTTGAATCTTTATGTAATAAAATATATCATGGCAAATAAAAGGAACTGTCTATTTACATAGGCAACACTGGGGTGAATCTCAGACACATTCTACTGAGCCAAGGAAGCCAGACACAAAATCACATGATTCTATTTATAGTGAATCCTAAGAACCAGCTGAAACTATTTGTGATGAGGGCAATCAGAAAGTGGTCGTTTCTGGGAGCTGAGGGAGATTGACCAGAAACGGTGACGAAGAAAATCCCTGGGGTGATGGAAGTGTTTTAAATGTTTTTTGTGCTGTTTTGATGAAGATTACATAGCTAGATACAAAGCACATGGAACTCTTGAATTTAATTAGTACCTGTTGTATTTTAATTATACTGCAAGAAAACTGATTAAAAAATGACTAATCTTAGAGATGATGAAGGATACGCACACACACACACACATAGAAAGAGGGACAGAGACAGAGAGAGACAGAGACTCAGAGAAACCAAGAAGGGGAGGAAGCCGACTTCCCTCTCTTAGCAGCCGGGTGGAGAATCCTTTATCTGTCATGTTCAAATGTGCTCCAGATGCCACTGAAGTATTGTTAAAAGCAAAAGCAAATGTATTTGTCCCTGTCTGTCGGGTACAATTAAAGTCGAAGAAAATTTATTTGTGTAGCTGCACAAGCCAAGAGTGTGCAGCGAGGACCATCTGGCCTTCCCGGGCTCTGTCGCTACAGCACACACAGCCTGTGCTCCCATCTCTCTGGAAATATCCAGGTCCTGCCCAACTGTTGAGAAAATGCCCAGGATAAAACCTGCAAGCCTCTGGTTGTCCACGGCTTGGGGGAGGCGTGCGGGCATCGCGATGGTGGTGACACTTCTCTCCACTCATTTGCTTTCCTGCTGCCCCATAGAGGCTTCGTGCCGACGTTCAGACAGTGCACAAGCTGAGACGCCCAAATATTCAGTGCATTTCAGCCACCCACTTGGTCCTTGACCTTGGTAAGTTAGTTAGCATTTTGGCAACTGTAACGTCTAAATAATTATTTTAAAATATACCTAGGATTTGAATGGTTAGGATAATTACTAAAATAACAGATTAAAGCAACTAGTAGAGGGCTGTGCACCTGAAATACACTATAAATGACACATTTTGTTTTTATTGTCCCAGAAAACATTCTGTCCTTTAACTGAAAGGACAAGAATCACTAGAGCATAGCTAAGAGTACATATTACACATCAGATTATCTTTTATGAGATGGGGAAAGTAGGGGCTAATGGAGAAATCATAAACTGTATGGCTAACTAATTGAACAAGGGGAAAGAGACTTCCCAAAACAAATTCAGGATTTTCAAAAGTAGGTGAGTATGTATGTTGTAAGTGGGTAGCTAAAAAGGTCATGTGCACTGAATTTTCACATAGTCTCCAACGTGTGAATAGAATTCTTACTGTGGTCTGGAGAACCCCTATTCTGGGACATTAAAAAGGAATTGGAGAGAGAGGCGCCTGGGTGTCTCAGTCAGTTAAGCAGCCAACTCTTGATCTCGGTTCAGGTCATGATCTCAGGGTCATGAGATAGAGCCCCATATCAGGCTCTGTGATGGGCGTGAATCCTGCTTAAGATTCTCCCTCTCCCTCTGCCCCGCCCTCCCTCTCTCTTTAAAAAAAAAAAAAAGGAATTGGAGAGTTGAAAAGAAACCAAGTAATAGACTCCATTCCATGAAAACAAAACACTATCAACTACAAATTCACATATGCTGAAAAGATATCAGTGCATGGGGGGCATGTGTGTGTGCACGTTGGTGGGGGGAGTGTAGGTTTTTGTATACTCATTGAGCTGTAGCCCACCCTGTCCTCTAGGAGACCCTTGGACCCACCAGCCATATATCCCCATCTCAGGGCTTTAAACCTACTTCCCTCTCCTAGGAGCACCATTTCCTTAAATATTCCTCTTGGTGCTATCAGATCTCCTTAACCAGTTTTAGTTTTCTTCACAGTATTTATCACTACCTCATGATTAGTGATATTTATTCATTCATTCATTTGTGACACCCCACACACATACACAGGAATGTAAGTCCCATAAAGTCAAGGACATATTTGTCCTATTCATCTCTGTAACCCTAGTACCTAGGACAATGCCCACACACAGCGAAGACTCAATAAACATTTGTTAAAGGAAACATGACATCATCAAAGGATGCATCTTCTTCCACTGCCTTCAATTTTTTACACAAATCTCTAGTATTCTTGGAGGTAAGTTGTTAAAGAAATGAATTAATCAATGGATAGTGAAGATTTTGACTCTGTGAAGATTTAGGTTTACACATGGGAATACCTACTAGGTATGGCAATCCAATTCCTATAAAAAATTTAACTTTCTTTATGTTTGATGTATATGTTTCATCTTTAGAGTTTACAACTTTTGGGGACAACTTGGCTGAGTGGGGAGTGGGGAGAGAGAGACAGCCCTGGGGACCCTAAATGGAGTAAGGACCCTAAATGTAGCAGAGGGTCCTCGGAAGACACTGGGGTAAGGGGTGCTCCACAGGCTTGCCTCAACCTCGGCCCAGCCTATGTGGCCGAAAAGTGGAGCAGACTTCATCATCCATCACCTGTCTCATCTCGCTGAAGTCAGGGCACCATGGTTTAGGGGCGATAAATACACACAGTCCCCCTTTTAGTAGAAGACACCACAGGCTCATTCACGCAGTGGAAGGAGAGGCATACACATTGGACAGGTTTGCTTTCTTTGTTTCTTTTTCTATATTTCAAGTCAAATGGCATGTTCCTGGAAATACAGGATCTGGGCTGCAGGCAGAAGCCTCTTCATTCTCCCAGCAGCCTGTAACTTGGATACAGTTGTTTGTTTCAGCCTAAGAATGGAGAGGGAGACTCCACTAGGATGGAAAACAAGCATGATTTTTGAGGACTTCCCCTAAGCCAATAAATTCTCCCCCCAAAGATGCTTTTTTAGACATTTATTTCCCTGATTGCCCTTTCCAGCCTACTGACATCGCTAAGGAATAAGATTTCGTCAGGTGGGCTAACTTTCAGAGGCACACACGCCGTTGTACCATCTGAGATTTTCTGTCCTTCCAAGAATCACTTTTCACTCCCTGGGGGGCCATATCACCTCCTTTGGGAACATATAAATACGAACTTTCACTCAATGCACACAGCAGCTTCGTGAAGGAGGTCTTAGAGTGATTTAAATCTCATGATGAGGGAAAGACGAAAAGTAAAATAAATTTGCCAGAGTTCTGAGTTAGTAACAGCTGAGCTGGGATCTGAACTTTAGCCTGCCCGACTTCAAACAAAACACAAAAGAGCAACAGCAACAACAAAACATATGCTCTTGAACTCTATGCAGTGTGGCCTCCCCTTGAGCATGAGAAGCAAGTCACAACTGTCAAGTCCCAGCGCACGTGAGCGAAGCAAATGCTTAGGGAGCATTTCCGGTTATTCCGAGAGAATCTGTCTGGGGGACTCAAAATTTAATCTGGTTGGCAAGTCCTCACAAAGATTTCATATATTTTTGTAACATCTTTATTGAGATAAATTAACATACGATAAATCTCACTCTTTTAATGGGTACTAGTCAGTGTCGTTTAGTACATTTGCTGAGTTATGCAAACATCACCACTGTCTAATCTCAGAACATTTTCATCAACCCTAAAAGAAACCCCATACTCATTGGCTATCACTCCCCAGTGCTACCTTTCCCCCAAAGCCTGGCAATCACTACTACACTTTCTTCTCCAGAGGACTTGTCAATTCTGAACAATTCGTATAAGTAAATTATACAGTATGTGGCCTTTTGTGACTGGCTCCTTTAATTAGGTAATATTCTCAAGTTATGTCCAGACTGTAGCACCTACAAGTACTTCATTCCTTTCTGTGAATAAAAGTCCATATTTTGTCTATTCATTTATTAGTTGATGGGCATTTGGGTTGTTTCCAATTTTTTGGCCATAATGAATAATTCTGCTATGAACATTCTTGTACAGATTTTTGTACGAATATGTGTTTTCAATTATCTTGGGGGTTGTGGTAGGCAGAGCCATGCTCCCCACTAAAACCATGCATGGCTAATCCCTGGAACCTATGACTGTGTTTTGCTACATGGCAATGGGGACCGGAAGTTGCCAATCAGCTGATTATAAAATGGTGCAATTGCCCTGGATTATCCATGCAGGTGCAAAGGTCCTTAACACTGGAAGAGGGAGGGAGAACAGGCGATCAGAGTGAGATGAAGTGAGAAAGACACCACCTGCTATGTCTGGCTCTGAAGGTGAAGGAAAGGCACCCAGAGTCAGGGAACGTGTGGGGACAACTTGATGGGAGCCCACTGAGACCTGTGTTGAGCTTACAGCCTACAGGCCTGATAGATAACAGATCTGTATTGGTTTAGGTGACTAAGCGCATGCCAATTCATTACAGCAGCGAAAGCAGGTGCATCTCTGGTAGTGGAATTGGGGGTCGTATAGTGACTCTGGGTTTGACATTTTGAGGAGCTGCCAGACAGTTTTCTAAAGCAGCTGCATGGCCACCAACAGTGCAAACTGTTGATCCCCTGCAGTGACTCCTTTGTAAGCATTGTGCTTTATCACTCAAGAATTCCTCCTTAGAGATACATCTCTGTATATCTGTTTGTAATTACTTGGGGAGGTATTCTCATACTTTTCTTTAGTTCTTTAGAAATGACATCTTTTAGATCTTTGAACACATTTCAAAGAAGAGATGTGAGTTTTTCATCCAAGAAGTCCAACATCCGGGCTTCCTCGAGGGCAGGGTCCACGACTGCTTCTTGTCCTGTGTGTGCGCCATAACTTCTCATGTCTCCCCCACTGCCTTTCTCTTAATTTCTTATTCAGTGCTGAAAAATTTAAATATATAATGTACTAGCTCTGGAAATCGTATGTCCCTCATCCTAGGGTTTGTCATCATTGGGGACTTTTTGGACTAATTCAGTGACATCAGCATTCTTTGTCATGGGCAGTCTTGGAAGTCTCTGCTGCTGAGAATAAAACATTTCTATCTTCCTAAAATAGGCAGTCTTTTTCCTCCATCAAGATTCGTGAAATGGATAATCCCTAAACATCAAAGAGGGAGCGTGATTTGGCCATACATATGAGATACATGCCCACACTGTGGGAATATTTGGATCTGGGGAGTGGTGGGCCCCCTGCAGCCATGGCAAGGACACGTGGCAGGCTGTGTTCAGTGGCTACAGCCCAGAGCCACACCAGCCATGCTCTTTACATTGCACATATGTTCTTTGCATTTTGCAACATGGAGGATCTAGCTGAGGAGATGAGATGGAGGGGACACTCGGGGTATGGCAGTGTGCAAAGCCTAGGTTAAATGTCAGCTAATGACTGGACAGAGATTGCCTTAGATGCCAGTATGTCTTTGAACAGTCTGAACCAACATGTCTCTCCACCTTTGCCTTCAACGCTTTCCGCTCTTAGGCACCTACAGCCCTGCCTTAGCCTTCGCCTCCTGCTGGCTCAGACCCTGGAAGTCAGAGTCTCTCAGACCTTTCTGGGGCATTTGTTTGGCCTTCTCGATCCCCAGGGGTGTGTTGGACCTTTTCAAACCCTGCCCATCCCACTCCCCAGCTTTTCCTTTAGTTTTTCAGCCAGCTGCATGTTTGTTCTAACCATTATCACTGCCTCAAGCAGCTGTAATGTCAAACATTGCCGGAATGTTTTCAACAGAGGTCTCCACCATTTGCAGTGAGTGAGCCCTGAATCAGGCCAGATACAACCAGTCCTCCTGGGGGCATATTCAGGGTGCTGCCAGTCAGGTCAAGTGACAGCACTTCTCTGAGAAGGGGTTCTTGTGGAGCTCCTGGTTTCCACATTTAGTGCTATTTTGGGCTGTTGGTTGGGGGGATGGGACAGTGCAAGTAAAACACCACAGGCTCACTGTTCTTACTGAGTGACAGCCCATCATTGTTCTCAGATGAACACTCCTTGGATTGTCCAGAGCTTTAAAAATGTTTTTTTTGACGACTTTTGCCAGTGTTCTTGTTTCTTCTATGGGGCCATGGTGGGTTCTCAGAGATCCTTATTCCAGCATTCTGATGTGTTTCCTCTTCTAGGGCCTCAGTTTGGGAAGGTTGTTCCTTCTCTTTAAAGTAGTGGCTTTCTTTCCTGGCACCCTCAGTTGGGTGCTGATGAAGGATTCTGGTCCAGTGTCCAGAGGCACTTGCAGAAGCTGTTGAATCTCTGTTTCTTCGCTGAATCACAACATGCTCACAGACATTTAACCTAGGCTTTGCACACTGCCATACCCCGAGTGTCCCCTCCATCTCATCTCCTCAGCTAGATCCTCCATGTTGCAAAATGCAAAGAACATATGTGCAATGTAAAGAGCATGGCTGGTGTGGCTCTGGGCTGTAGCCACTGAACACAGCCTGCCACGTGTCCTTGCCATGGCTGCAGGGGGCCCACCACTCCCCAGATCCAAATATTCCCACAGTGTGGGCATGTATCTCATATGTATGGCCAAATCACGCTCCCTCTTTGATGTTTAGGGATTATCCATTTCACGAATCTTGATGGAGGAAAAAGACTGCCTATTTTAGGAAGATAGAAATGTTTTATTCTTGCCTTCCCATCCTGTCTTGGAGCTAAAGCGCAGGCTTATTCCCTGGGCTCCACCAATCATTGTAACAATGAGGCAGCAAACATCAGGATAAAAGACAACCAGTTAATAACAGCAGAGAAGAAAGGTACAAAGACCCTGGGACCCTAATAGCATTATTGAACCACTTCACTCAAAACCCTCCACTACTGAATAGTAGATGGTTTTAATGTGAAAGAAAATACTAAACCTGATTATTTTTTGCCGCGGTATAGCTGGTTTTCTGTTAGTGGATACATTCTCCTCTCATCCAGTGCCCAAATGCCACTCAGCCTGTTTCATATTCAGCTTTGTTGTCGGGAAGCAAGATTTTCTTTAATGTTTTTTTCTTTTTTCCTTAGGTCACAATCAAATCATGGTCTCTGAGAGGCAAAAATATTTTAATTTGCCATCTGATTATTAGAGAGATTCAGGGACCATACGGGGGAGGGTTTATCGTCTGAATCAAAAACCAAAGCACATAGTCATCCAGATGAGAGATAAAGATAAAATATTAAATGCAAGACTCATGTGCCAGGCACACTGGTACATCCAGTATGTACATACAGCATCCAGGACATACAATACAGCATCCAGTGTGTGCAACATCCAGTGCATATGGCATCCAGGACATACAATACAGCATCCAGTACATACGACATCCAGTGCATACAGCATCCAGTGCATACAGCATCCAGTACATACGACATCCAGTGCATACGGCATCCAGTGCATACAGCATCCAGGACATACGGCATCCAGGGCATACGGCATCCAG
>NC_138380.1:3678689-3713899 GCF_054177405.1 Leptonychotes weddellii
GGCATCCAGTGCATATGGCATCCAGGACATACAATACAGCATCCAGTACATACGACATCAGTGCATACGGCATCCAGGACATACAGCATCCAGTACATACGACATCCAGTGCATACAGCATCCAGTGCATACGGCATCCAGTGCATATGGCATCCAGGACATACAATACAGCATCCAGTACATACGACATCAGTGCATACGGCATCCAGGACATACAGCATCCAGTACATACGGCATCCAGTGCATACAGCATCCAGTGCATACGGCATCCAGTGCATACGGCATCCAGTGTATACGGCATCCAGTGCATACGGCATCCAGTGCATACGGCATCCAGTGTATACGGCATCCAGTGCATACGGCATCCAGTGCATACGGCATCCAGTGCATATGGCATCCAGTGCATACGGCATCCAGGACATACAATACAGCATCCAGTGTGTGCAACATCCAGTGCATACGGCATCCAGTACATACAGTACAGCATCCAGTACATACAATACAGCATCCAGTGCATGCAGCATCCAGTACATACAATACAGTATCCAGTGTGTACAGCATCCAGTTCACGCGGCATCCAGGGCACACGGCATCCAGTGCACGTGGCATCCAGTACATACAACATTCATATTATATCTTCTAATCCATAATGAATGGTTGGTAAAACCCATATAAGTCAAGGGCAGAAGAAACGTTTGTCCACCATGTAGTATGTACTACAAACTGTGCTAAGGGTTTTCCTTCATTATCTCATCTATTCCCACAGTTGGAAAGATTACACATTATTTCTGTTTTCAGATCACAAAAGTGAGGCTTTGTGAAGCTGTGAATGTCTAGAGGATCACACAGGAAACCGCTGGCACCTCCAGGAATATCATACAGTTCTGTCTGACCCTAAAGTCCACACTCTGTCACTCTGGAATGACATCTTTCCAGAAGTTTCCTATGTGCTGACTTGGGACGGGGAACAGAGTTTGGATGGGAGCCCTCTCTACTTCTATCTCCTTTCACAAGAACTGTTCAGAATAAACTGAACAGAATAAAACCATCTAAATACTCGACGATGTCTGCAGTCTGGCAAGGGAGCAATTCTCCACAATGACCGATTAAGGTGGAGAGCCCCGACTTCCCTGACGCAGATCAACAGGAGGAGGGACGTCTTTCTGCCCTGTCGTTCTTACCACCATGTGCAAAGGGGACTCATTACCTATGCAGCCAAATGCAAATGAACGCTCAAGCCATTTAGATCTGGGCCTGTTTCCTTCTTTACCTCCACTTAAGGGAGCCCCCAAGCCCAATTATGTGGCAGCCTGCACAGTAAGGTACGCCAGGGTTCAGATGTTAACAGTGCAGGAACCGCTGTGACCCAATTTGGGGCTTTACATTTTTAATAATATCCTTTTAATGAATACTGTGTTTCACTGAAATGTTTCAAACTAGTTTTGCTCTTATGTGAGAAAGGAAAGCCAGTTCTAGAGAAATACAGTTGAACCAATTTTCAGGGTTGAGCTGGGATGAAATAATTTTGCCTTTATCATTTAAGTTAATTGTAATGAGCCTGAGTCTAATGAGCCCTACCTCTAAACTCCATTTAAGACAATACTTAATTGCTTCATTTTAATAAATGTTGTCAGGATAGTGAATATAACAATGACTGAGCACTCCATTACTACTGGCACTAGAAATGAAGATATACAAAGCTTAATGAGATACGTAATCTGAAAAGGCAATTAGTACCCAGAGGTGGAATAGGACATCCTCCTGAAAGCTACATAAAGCAAAGCAATTTGTTTGAAATAAACACAGGGATTCAGATTAGGTTGACGTTGCTAAGTACCTACTATGTGCCGATAGGTGTTTTCACATGCTTATTTCATTCCTTCCTTATTTAATCTGATGAGGAGATCAAGGTTCAGAAATCTCATGTATGGTGCACAGTAATCCAGCCACTCCATGGCAGTTTCATGACTGAAAGCCTTTCTTCTGGAGTTAGTCGTTAAGATATTATCCTCTCAGTTTTTTGCTAACTTTTCAACAAATGGAGGTGAAATCCAGAAAGTCAGTGGATCAGAAAAAATAAGTAAGAGAAACAAATTCCATTCCCTGATGAATACCAGGTTTGGATTTTCGCTTGTGTTATCATTCTAAACCTTAAAAATATAGATGTCTGTAAATGGAATGTTTTTCTTACTGCCCTAGAGACAGGAGGAGCTCTTGCCACATGAATGGATTGAAACAGCTCTTGGCAGGTAACTGTATCTCACTTGTGTGAGAAGATATTTGCCGCAACGTCAGGAGTAGTGCGATTTGTTTTTACTTCCTTCCCTCCCCACCATGACTTCAAGATGCGTGATTCAGGTTGTCTTAACCTAGCTTCTCCAGAAACCGGAGCTAAAGGAAACAATTAACTGGAAAAGTTTTGTTTTGGAGAAGCAATCCCAGAGAGAGAAAAGGAATGTGAGGAAGGAAGGGCAGAAGAGGTACAGGAAAGGCATGGACACGCTCCCCACCGCACCCCGGCAGGTCCACACGGAGTTGCTGCCGGGGACTTCACAGGTGCCTCCACACCACAACCCAGCATGTCTGTCAGAGGCTTCGCAGGAAACCATGCTTTGGAAAACTCCATCAGAAGGAGCAAGAGGGTGTGTATCTGCCGGATCCTTGCCACTACCCGAAGTACTTCCAGGTTGCATAACTCTCCACTTGAGCACTACTGAGGAAGTCCATATCCACGCTCTGTATCTTGGGCCCTGGTGTGGCCGGCCTCATGTGGCAGAACTGCCTGGCCCATGGGGAGCTGGCCGTAGGCGGTGGGAGAAAGCAGTCTTGCTGGTCACTAAGCTGCCCTCGGAGCAGTCGCTAGAAGTTGAGCAGGTGGTGAAGGATTTTGACGTGTCATGCTCTGTGACACAATGATCGCTCACAGTTACCTGGTAAAGCAAGCAGCAGAGGGCCCAGATATGGATGAAACTGAGAAAATCTGATTATCTTGAGTCTTGTTTTCAACCCAATCTGCTAATCATGTATGAGGACAGAGGGATAAAATTTCTGAAAATACAGTTTCAGCTCATCTTCCATATATGGTCATTGAATCTACTGGGGGAGAGTTGAAGACAAATTTGGGGACCTCGCATATTCCTGAGTTAAGACACTACCAGGTGAGGACTGCATTTAGCAAGGATATAGAAACTCAAAGAAGGTCACAGGTCTTGCTGTAACACTGAAGAAACATAGGTTAAATTTTCAAATTTCAGATAAAAGAACATTGGATACAAAGAGACACAATAAACTACCTTCCAGGCAGGAACAAAACCTTCCCAGGTAAACAGTCACTTTATCCCTGAGGGCTCTTTGCCAAGTCTGGAAACACAGCCAAGGAGGAGCACTAAGTAGGCAGTGGGACGTTGCAGGCTCAGGAGAAAATAGCTGAATTCTTAATGACCCTGCAGGAGAAGGATCCACAACACAGAGCAAGCATGATGACCTGAAAATTCTGCACCTCAGGACTTTTACTGAATGAAATGTGATTCAGGAAGCAGGAAGCTAGATTGGAACATAGAGAAAGAGCTCATGGCCATGTGATGTAGAGATACAGAAGTGCTTATGGAGGGAGTGTGATGTCTGATCCCACTCTCGAGACATTGGAGATGAGCAAAAATCGTCAGAGACTGCCCAGCTCCAACCCAGATCATCTCTTCATTGGCTTGAAGAAAGCAGAGCCATACTCCAGTTGCCTGACAGAGCAAACAGTGAGCCTTTACCAGGGAAGAATGTTCTCTACCTCAGTTTCTACTGTTCTTTTTGCACAATATCCAGCATGCAAGAGAAAAAAATAATTGTGTGACATGAAGAAGGAGAAAAATGTGACCCATAATCAAAGGAAAAATTTGACAATAGAAGCAGAGTCAGAAATGACCCAGATTCTGGAATTAGCAGATAAGGACTGGTAATAGCTATTTAAAATATGTTGAAGAACTTAATGGAAGAATGGTCAAATTAGGAAAAAAGATGGAACATTTCAGTAAGAAAAAAAAAAAAGAAGGAAAGAAGGAAGAAAGGAGAGAAGGAAGGAGAAAAAGGGAGGAAGAAAAGAAAAGGGTAACTCTACCACATTTAAAAACCTAGAATCAAATTTCAAAATATTGGAAATGAAGACTTATTGGATGGGCTTAATAGCAGAAGAAAAGATTAGCAAATCAATAAAAACTATACAAGCTATCAAATCCTGATCTATTTCTAGTAACTCATATCTTTACTATAAGCCACTTTCTCCTGTGTGTCATAACATCAAGTGAGTTTTTTTGCTGTCAGCTGGAGATTGTGGGTTATATATTGTAGCTCATCTGTATGATGTTATCTTCCTCTGAAGAGTGTTGAGTTTCATGTTGGCAGGCAGTTAAATTCCTTAAAAGTGGATCATTTTTCTCTTGTTAAGCCTTGGTTTTAGGCTTAGTTAAGGAGTGTTTAATTCCATTTTTTTTTTCTCTTTTTACAACAGAGCGGCTTTTTCAGGGTCACAAGTGATAACTCACCAAAGTCTATACTCTCTACTTTTGTGCTAGGCACCAATTCCCACTTCTCGTCACTCATGTGACCTTTAATTTCTGCCCAGCACTTAAGTTCCATGCAACTGTTCTTGCTATTCTTTCTGTCAACCTGTGACTAGCTTGGGACTCACCAAGGACCCTGGGGGTATGTCTGCAGACATGTAGCGTTCCCTCTCGGCTTCTCCCTCACCAGTGCCCTGCCGGCATGTCCAGCCGCCTTAGCAGCCTTGACACGGATTCTCCTCCACCCCAGTGACGCTGCAGTTTCCTTCCCAGGCTCTCTTCCTCCAGGAAGTGGGAGTGAATGTGGGGCTCCCTTCCTGTGCCTCCTTTCTCACCAGGATTGGTGCCCAGTATTGGGTATGGCCCACATCCTGAAAGAGTTGTCTTACCTACTTTGTGCAATCAGACACTGGCTTGCCCATCATGGCCAAAATGGATGTTCCTCTGCTCCCTCCCCCTGCCTCTGAGACCCAGATAAAATGCATTTCTCTAGTTTTCTTTCTTATTCTGAATGCAGAATTAATCCTTCAGTGTTCGGGGGCCCCACAGTTCTTTATTTATAAAAGCTATAGGCATGCACGTGTAAATGTATTCCACCCCAGATCCTTATGTGAGTTCTCTGCTAGACTGAGGGCTCACTGGGGGCAACGGCAGGGTCAGACCACTGTTCAGTTCCCACCCCGCACAGCCCCGGCACACACGGCCGGCCAGTGTGAGCTGTGGTGCCCGCAGCCTGCGGCAGAGGACCTCGGGGCAGGCGCCCTGCTCAGAGGCACAGCCAATGGGCAGGGAGAACGGTTCCAGAGAAACTTCTGCCCTGTGGCCTCTGTCAGGTGACTGCCGCAGACCAAAACACGTATCTTAGAAGCGCAGCTGCTAGATGAGCTGAGGATTTGCACACCTTTGGATTTCAAAACCGTCCCGGCCCTTCTCTGCGCTGCCCTCTTGAGGCGGCACTTTGCGAATGTGGGGCTTTCTCAAGGCAAAGGGCAGCTCAAGAGTGACAGAAATGCTGGCCGGGCTAGGACACAGGGTGTCTTGTGAACACAGGGTGCGTGGAGATGGAGCCTTTCAGCATAGCCCCGCCCCGCCGTACCCTCTCCAACAGATACGGTGAAGTCCTCACCTCCGGAACCTCAGAATGTGGCCTTCTTTGGAAATAGGGTCATTGCAGATACAGTCTGCGAAGTTAAGGGAGCATGTTGGAGTAGGGTGGGTCCTTCACCCAGCATGCCCAGGGTGTTGAGCAGGGGAGAGAGACAGCGAGCCCAGACGGCAGAGGCAGAGGCCAGCAAGGTGCACCTGCCAGCCAAGGGGCCGGGGTGCTGGTGAATACCGGTCATGGGAAGAGGCAAGGGCGGACCCGCCCCTCCAGGCTTCAGGGGAGCGTGAGCCTGGCGGCACCTTAATTTCTAACTTCTGGCCCCCAGAACTGTGAGGCAATGAGGTCCTGTTTTCTAAGCCACCCAGTCTGTGGGAGTTGGTTGTGGCAGCCCTGGGAAATTAAGGCAGACATTTGGGGGTACTGGGTACAAGAGAGCTCGTCACGCTAGGAAGGGCACCGCGCTGGGTCTCAGAAGAAACAACATCCTGCCCCTCCTTCTGGAGGGTCTGGTTTGGCATGGTAACTGTTGGCACTGGGTGATTCAATATCCGGGGACGGTTGTTGGGGGGATTGAAGGCTGAACAGAAGGGTCAGTTGATGGTACAACAGAGATTCTCCACGAGATGCAAGCCTAGGATTTATTTCAGCTGGTTGTAGAAACCCAGCCCTTGAGAAGCAGGTGATTCTCAGAAAAGTCTATCCCTGTGTCTGTTTACCCATGTCCTTGTCACATCTGAATGTGTCACCTGCTCAGCCACACCATGAGACCTTGGATGAGTCACAACCAGCTGAGGCCTCTGCTGTCATCCATCAAATAAAGGATTTTGATCACAGAGTCCTTACTAAGATAATATGATTGAAAATTCAAGGCAGAGGGGCGCCTGGGTGGCTCAGATGGTTAAGCGTCTGCCTTCGGCTCAGGTCATGATCCCGGGGTCCTGGGATCGAGTCCCACATTGGGCTCCCGGCTCAGCGGGGAGCCTGCTTCTCCCTCTGACCCTCTCCCCTCTCATGCTGTTTCTCTCTCGCTCGCTCTCTAAAAAATAAATAAAATCTTTAAAAAAAAAAAAGAAAAGAAAATTCAAGGCAGAAAGGGTTTGAAATGACCTCTCAGTGGTGGTGTTGCTAACAGAAAGAGAATCCTCCGTGAAGAAAACATTCATTGCTTTGCTGAAATATATATATATATATGCTTTGCTGAAATATATATATATTTATTTATTTATTATTTTATCATTATTTATTATTAATTATCAATTCCCAGAACTGCTCCATGCTGCAGTAAGAACAAATTAGGTGGGTGATAGCTCTCAATGCAAGTATTTTTTCTGGGTATGCTACAACTAAGTTTCCTTTTTTTGCCTTTTATTTTTGTTCTTTGTCCAGTAGTAAACAGTTCCATGAATAATTTTGCTGAATCACATCGACTACCCTGAAGTTACTCTTTCTGGGGTTCCTTCCATTCTTGTTATCATTCTTTGCTGAGGTTACACTATTTAGTATAATCGACCAACCTGAAAAATAATGTTTTCAGTATCATTATTCACCTCATTAATATAAACAACAGCAGTGTGTCATCCTGTACCAAGACTCCTACAGAACCTGGGGGAAATGTGCTCTTACTTAGAAAGAGGAAGTCACATCCGTGGGCAGTAGGAGAAGTCCTTGAAGTTAGTGTCTCATTTCTAGTCCTGGCTGTGTCCTAAGGATGTGAATCGAACTTTCTGGAATTTTTTTTTAAGATTTTATTTATTTACTTGACACAGAGAGACAGCTAGAGAGGGAACACAAGCAGGAGGAGTGGGAGAGGGAGAAGCAGGCTTCCCGCTGAGCAGGGAGCCCGAAGCGGGGCTCAATCCCAGGACCCTTAGATCATGACCTGAGCTGAAGGCAGATGCTTAATGACTAAGCCACCCAGGCGCCCCAAACTTTCTGGAATTTTTGACTATAAACTATGGAGCCCAGAGACACAATCTTGAAGATCTTTTCCAGATTTGGGAAGTTTAGCTTCTAGGTCCTGTAATTCCATGCTGTTTGCAGCATTATTCAAATTTCTTGTACTTGGCTAATATCGCAGGCTTCTGTCCTCTGAATGAAGTTTAATATGACACAGAGAAACTTGTTAGAAAGCAGTATGATTGCCTCACTACTGTATTGTATGCAATTTCATTACAGTTGCTTTGATTAAGTGACAGTGAAATTCAAAGAATTCTTAAGCTAACGAAGCGTAACCCTTTCTTTGTGAAATCACACTGGTTACTGAGATGAGGCTTCCAGAATTCATTGTCTTTTCTCCAAAGACTGATTTAATAAGTGGTCCCCAAATCCCTCTATTTTAGTGTAAAGCCTGAGAAAATATAGAGCTTGACACATCCACCCTCATCTCTTTATCATGTCCAACTCAAACAATGGGCTTTCAAAAAAAAAAGAAGTCCAGAATAAAGAGTAAATTCATCTTCTCTCAAGGTCTTCCTGCTAATTGCTCTGATACCACTTGGAAGATATACTCATAAACTGAGCTTTACTCACATGTTGGTGTCATTGTGAAGGGAGCAACAGGGAGGACAGGAGTTACATGTTTTATCACTGATATGGCATTTTCCTTCCTTTTCCAGTTAGACTGAGATCGTGCCCATACGGCACAACTGAAGTTTGGGGAATGTTTTCATCTAGTTGCTCCTAAATCTGTCCATGTGGCATATTTGCTATTACCAGATGTTGACAGGGGCTCTGCGCACATGGGTTGGTAACTATGTTAATGAAGATAGGCTAATGGCGTGGTCAATTATAAATTGTGACTGGAAGGCTTCTCTGACAAAGAGTTCATCTTCACAGATTGGCCACACTGTCTGATATCTCTACCATGGAAGGGATTAAGCACTCTATTTCCTGGAATGGAGAACAAAGAAGCTGGCCAAAGGTTTTTCTTGAAACCAAATCCAAGCTGCAGTATTACTATATTTTAATTCCGTCTTAGCAGAGAGAGAGGGTTGGGAAAAGGGGTGTGAAAGGCAGCATATTTGTTTGCAGAGGCAGAAGTGGAGTCTGTGGGGAACTAAAAATATGTTAGGGTTTCCAAAAGTAGAAAGAAGGACGGACACCAACTACAGACAACACCTATGTTACCATCTTGCTGAAGGAAATATAGGCTGTGTTATTTAGTATAAACTCTGCTAGACTGAAATTCAGGAGGTCAGTGTTGAAACTTCCTAAAATTTAGTTGTATCCAGCTGGACAAGTCATCCCCATTTTTCTCAACTATAAAAGCAGGGAACGTGATAAAACCATCTAAACTTTATCCCAGCATCAACAATTCATAACTATCGGCTCTGTTCTTGCCTTGCTTCCCTGGCCAGACAGCCTTGGCAGCAAGTAGACACAAGAGACCACAACCACTACCAAAACATAGTCAATAATGGGTGACCTCTAAACAGTGAAACAAAATAAACCTACAAGACGTAAATGTGTTTGATCTGGGATCACGAATTCCTATGTTGGAAAAGTTGTCGAAGCCCGTTTGGCTCAGCCCTGTGGGAGCGGAAGAGCACAGCTGGTAGGTCAGTAACTTCCCGGAATGCCCCACGAGGCTGCCCTGGGACTGCAGACCTGGTTGGAACAAAGCCACTCTAGAAATGGGAGAGGTGACAGAAGAGACTGGAGGGCAAATGAAGGACCATGTATGCCGATGGTAAATGGTGAGATGCTAATTAAGTAAATTGGGTGCAGGGGAGTCAGCCTCCCAAATTTATGCTCCCATAGTGGTATAGCAAAAGAAATGGGCAAACAAGTCAACAAGACCTTTGACAAAGGTCAAAGGCAGGGGAGCAGAGACCACAAGGAAAAGTCAGCAAAGCCACTGCATACTCAGCAAGTCTCACGTGGAACCATGCACTGGCTGACAGGTGTGAACAGGAAGCCACTCGTGGGGGTACCACCAGATGTCAGCATGACTCCGGTTCACCTTCAGTGGGTTTCACTCTCCTGGACCCGGGATATGCACATCTTCCAACAGGGCAACGATGAATTGAGGTTGGGCGCTGTCAGGGCAGACCTGGGCTTCTGAAGAGGCTGACTGCACAGAAATGGAAGGAATCAGCAAGGCAGAAAAAGGGAGAAAAAAAGTATTTAAAATAATTCAATATTTGATGTTTCAAGAAAATGAATGTCAAATCAGAACTTTATCGGGCTCTCTCTATTTTAGCAGTGTTTGAATTTGAGTTAACATGGATGGAGGATGGCACATCATAATCTTCTTAGGGTTTAGGGTCTGTAAACTCAGATAAATCCTTTAAAGAATTATTACAAATGAAACAAGTTGAAACCCACTGTCTGGATTGTAGCTGCAGTTTCTAATCCTGGCTCTATAATTTACAAGGATTGTGAGTTTGAAACAATTACCTAATCTCTTTAGAAACCCATTTCCTTTATGGTAAGATTGGGACTGTAATTGCCAGACTTGCATCACATAGTAAATCCTATATACCATCATTTGCTTACCATGGTGAGGCCTTAATGCTTAGCACCTGACATAAAAGATTAGGTGAAGAAAGGAGGAAAGAGAATTTCTCACATCCCAGCACCTTCACTCCTACATCACAGATGATGGCTTTCCTCTGCCTGCCTACCTTATCTTTCTTCCTTCTCTCTGGATTGAAGATTTTATAAGACAGCTTTTAGGCGTAATAGTAAAAATTGTAGCGCTGCCCTTTATCGGCCATGTCACCTTGGAGAAATTACTTAATCTCCTAAACCTTCACTTCCTCATCAGTAAATCAGGAATTGAAACACATATTTTTGAAATACTATGGGGCAGACAAAAAATAATATCTGGCAGACACTTGGCAATTAATCAATTGCAAATAATGTTTTCCATGGGAGGCGAAAGGGAATTTTGGTGGTTAATATTTATCAAAGGACATCCATGTTGTCTTTTTACTTTGCCTCAGTGATATATAAGTTTATCATCAGAAGGGAAACATTTACCTACATAATGTTCATAGCCCAGGCATCATCTAGAAACTACGAGGTAATTAAACACGGCATTTCTCAATAGTTGTATTTGAGGTGGAGGTTGAGGTAGGGGAGACCTATGGAGCCTGAAAGGGACACAGCATCTACAGTTCAGAAACACTGTCACGAAGGGCATTGAGATAGCTTCAAACGTCTTTGGACCAACCAGAGTGACTCCTACACCACCAGAGAGATGAGAGACCTCTTCATGAGGAGATGGAGCATGAATCCCACAGTCTTACCCCCACAGTTACATCTTTGGAGATAAACACTGGTCCCTGCCCCAAGTGTGGAATGGTGAGGGTAAAGGTAAAAGCAAGAGAACAAAAGTTGACATTATGGACAGAGACTCCAGGCCTGTTCTGAGGACACAGAAAGAGGAAGAGCTAGCTTCTGAAGCCCTGAAGAAATGCAGTGTGGTTTATTTTTCTAATAAAAGCAAAAATCTGAAGCTGCCATAGAATATATAAATATCTGCTCATCTCCGATACCCAGAGAGGAAGACAGAGAAGAGAGTACACATTGAAGAGTCACTGTTGATGACTTCCTTTACTGTGCAGAAGCATTTTAGTTTGATGTGGTCCCACTTGTTTATTTCTGCTTTTGCCGCCTGAGCTTTTGGTGTCTTATCAAAAATATCATTGCCACAGCCAATGTCAAGAAGCTTTTGCCCTATGTTTTTTTTTCCAGGACTCTTACAGTTTCAGGTCTTACATTAAGTCTTTAATCTTTGAGTTGATTTTTGTGTGTGGTGCAAGATAAAAGTCCAATTTTATTCTTTTGCGTGTGGATATCCAGTTTTCCCAGTGCCACTGATTGAAGAAAATATCTTTTTACCCATTGTGTGTTCATGGGGCCCTTGTCAAAAATCATTGACTCTAAATGCTTGGAATATATGAAAAGGCAACCATTACTTAGAATAAAAATAATTAGTCTCAGGTTTAGAAGGGTCTGTAAAAGTTTCTGTGTCTAGCTTCACCCATATAACTCAGAATCCCTACAAAATGACCCATAGGAGATACTCTTCCAGCTTCTACTTAAATAATCGTATTTAAGTATTGGGAAGTTCATTAAGAAGAGATCTGACATTGCTGCATTATTCTTGTTCATGATGAGCTGAAACCTGACTCCCTGTGATCTTCATGTATTTGTCCTAATTCTTTCCTCTCAAGTAAGGATGGGGAAAACTATGGCCCTTGGGCCAAACCTGGCTTGATACCTGTTTTTGTAGTTTTACTGGAATATACCTGTATTATTATATATGTATAAATATATAATTATATAATGCAGTTACAGTAATTGCTAAAATTCTATGCCATTCATTTTGTGCCAGGCACTGCTCAAGGAGATTTCTGTGTATCATGTAATTCTTACATCAAATATTAGTGCCATTCTCATTTTATAGATGCCACAAAGTAGGCAACAATTGGACTATTGAACTACTACGGTTGACAGCAAATAGGTGGCAGAACTGGGACCCAAACCCAGACATGGATTTTTCCTCCAGAATCTATGTTAGAAACTCTCATAAACGGGGCCTATTTCTTTCAATAAGTGCACGCACATAAATGGGGGCTGCAGACTCAGACATTTCCAACTGAGGTGCTGCTCTATCAATAATGTTTATAGACTGTTGCTCTGGAGGGAAAGCAAAGTTGTTCTTTCTTGTCCCTGATATAGATTTGCAGATAGCTATTAAATTCCTACATATTCTCTTATATGCCTCTCCTGGCAATTGCCGAACCCCACTGAATTTGTTAATTTTTTGTCATTTAATTTAATCATACTTAAGGTAGGCAAATGATGTGATTAATATTATTTATGGAAGCTTCCTACTTCTCAGACCACCCGCGTCCGGGACCAGGCTCTCCTGCGACCTTCTTAAAGTCATCATGTTATTCTGAAGCCTACGTTATGCCCCTGCATCAGACAAACTGGCATCCCCTTGCAATTTGGCTTTCAATTTTTCAATTCTAATGAAAGGGGAGAGAAATATTATCCCATCAGAGATTTTGGAAAAGCTCCCTTCAGTTTGCTGCGTGGGTGGGTGAGCGCCAGAGCGGGACCGTGTTTCAGGTTTTGCAGGAAAACTCCATTGTGCCTTTTCCTCCTGCTGAGTTCTCTCCTCGTCGAAGCTGTTGTGTGTGGGCAGAGGTTCGGGGTAGGATCCTAAAGCATATTAAAAACAAAGTCTGTCCAAGGTCTAGAATTCACACCAATAGTTAAATATCGAACTACTCATTTGTCGTCTCTATATACATTCTCCCAGATAATAGTTGCACGTGAATTTTGAACTGTTAAATCTTTGTGTGAATTGCACCCATAGTCAATTTTCCAGCAGGGAAGTCTTGGTTGGGACAAAGGAAGTTGCATTTATTTATTCATTTAGCTCTCGACTTCAAGTTTCTCTAATGAGAAGATATTACCCTGGTGAAGTATGTTTGAAGTGCATGATTGAGAACATGTACTTCAGTGTTTAGTATGTCTCAGGCACCTCTAAGTGTGAAACAGAGAAAAATGGTACCTACATCAAACAGGCTTTTATGAGTGCTACATAACAGACAGTATGAAAAGTGGCTAGCACTGGGCTTGCTTGGAGCAGAACTTTATAACAATCCAGTTACTGTTATCACAATCCAGTTACTATTGTATTTTCATGTGTTAATGACTGGTGACTATAGTAACTCTGTTTTCTGCTGTCCAATGCCTTAAATTTGGCATCTTGACAAGGGCATTCTTAGGGCTTCTCAGAGATTTAATGTGGCAGGGGAGTAGGGGCAAGAGAAACCGAGTCCTGCCAAAAAGACCGATTTGGGTCATATCCCATAGTGAGGCTCCTGGACATCTAAGTAAGAATGCATGAACTCTAGGAGCCTAAGAAGTACAGCAATAAAGCAATGAAGTCGAGCATCTCCCAAAGTCCAATGCCAATGTCATTAACAGTTCTCTTCATAAATGAGAAGAAAGTTAATACCTAAGTTTCTATGGGACATCTGGGTGGCTCAGTCAGTTAAGCATCTGCCTTTGGCTCAGGTCATGATCCCAGGAGTCCTGGGATCGAGTCAGCATCAAGCTCCCTGCTCAGAGGGGAGTCCGCTTCTCCCTCTCACTGTGTTCCCCACCCCCACCCCCCGACTCAGGCTCTTTCCCTAGCTTGCTCTCTCTCTCTCAAGTAAATAAATAAAATATTTTTAAAAAATACCTAAGTTTCTAGACACAAGCAAGGTGATTGCCCATCTTCCTATTGTTCTCTGTACTCTTGTCAAAGAGAATACCAGGGGTCTGGTCTCTTGGGGCTGACTTTATGGTCTTCTGTGATATTCATTAATTTATGGAAACCTTCTTGACCCTTTGTGGCCTGTGCGGACTGGAAAGTAAGTGATCCAACCACAGGCAGTCACTGAGCTCTAGTTTTGGAAGTCGCCCAAGGCTGTCATTACAGTTTAGGAGACACAGACCATGGTCTAGCTAGTAAAGGAGGCTCCTCTTTGTTCTGTTTTCTGCTCCTCTGCCTTCTTCCTCCCCTTCTCCCTATCTTTTTTAGACCACAGAATCCAAACCACTGCATTCGGGCTTTGGCCAAGGGCTAGTGAAAATGGTTCTGATTTTCTTTCCAGAGGACTCTCACTGAAAACCATCATTAATTTCTCCTGGCTTTTCTGGGCTGTCAAGTTAACTGTTTTCTGACCGTGACAAAATGAAGTAGTCCAGACCAGCCAGTAAGTCCAGAGCCGGGAACCAGTTCCTTACTGGGAAATGCCACGCCGCCCGTTAAAACCCTTCCCACAGAAAAGCCTCCTGGCTGAAATTGCATTCCAGAGCGTCTCAACTCATCATCCAGACAGAGCAGTTTCCTTTTTAGGATCACCTCACTACAGCCTAGATGCTTGGGAACTCCTAAAGCATTTACTATATTGATTTATTAACTGGAGTGTTAGAAAAAGATTATTATACAAAATACGATGCATTTGTGTGTCTGTGTGTATCTTTGTTTTTGTGTGTGTATCTTCCTGAATTAGATTTAAAATTTTCATAACAACAGGAATTTATACCTGTGTATGGCATCTGCAGTGGCTTTGTGGAAAGTACCTAACAGAGTCCAAATACACAGCTGTTGATAGTCAAAGGCAATCTATCTCCCTATAGCTGATGTTCCTTAAACATGCTGACCTCTCAGTTTAAATATATATGTAGCAAATGTTATCATACACCTGAAACCCACTCTTAATTGCTAGAAGATATATGGGAAAAAATTAATTCTCTCAATACTGAATTTAATCTTACACATACAAAATAACATTTGTTTGTGATCTGTGGAAGCTCAACATTTTAACATAGTTTATTCTGTCAGACTCAGAATAACCTGAATTTTGCGGAGTCCCTGGGCTTATACCTCGTCAGGAGCTCAGCTAATACCTAATGACATTGGAACCCATGTGGAGCAAGCATTTTGTGGAAATTCCTTTACAATAGCCCTGGAGTGTTGTTTTTTAAAATTGGATTTGCCATTGAGAAAAAATGGCTACAATTTCAAGCTTTAATTGTAGTCATTGGAGGCTGGAAACGACTTAGGACCTGTTTGCCTTTGGAACCCTCCTGGCCATGTTTTAGCTTTTCCTGATCACCTGCCCTCGTGATGAGGAACGGCCCAGGCCAGCAGATCCTGCACACACCATTGCAGGTAGCTGGCATACTCTCAGAGACCTTAGCCAATTTCCTACTGTCCTTGGAAAGTCTGCTTTGACTACACTGTGGCCTGGTTTCCCTACCTTAGTTATATGATCTGTGGAGGAATAAATCTCTGGAGAATTTAGCCAAACACTGAGCAGGAAAAAAATTGGACATGATGCTAAGATGTGTGCCTGCCTTCTTGAAAAACTGTCTCATGTTGTTCAAAACATGTAATTGTTTGGTTTATGTTTATGATTTAATAACTCAACTAACACCTTCAACATTTTTGTAGGCACGAGGGTGGGAATAAGGAAAGATGTCCATCATTTATGGCATTGAAGACTACGGCCCAGGAACAGAGGAGTGTATGAAGGGGGAGTCTGGCGCCTTTGGGGATGTGATGGAAGGGGTCTGTCCTGTCATCTGTCCTCTCTGTAAGTGGCCTTTTCTCAGGGAGCTGCTCTTTCATTTGAGATATAGGACAATAGTCTCCACTCCAAGCATGTTCTGCAGTCCTTTCTCTGCTGCCCACAAAATCTGATCTTCAGTGTACTACTCTAATCTTTTTCTAGGCTCAAATGAATTACAAACAATTGCAAGGCACCAATGTGTGAAATATTGAGTATATTCTGTCTTGACATAATAACATATATGTAAACTTTTTAAAAATTACTTAAACATGAAATCAAACAAATTTTACTAGTTTCTCCTAAAACCCAATGGGAAACAAGTTCTAACTACGTTATTGGCTGAACTGTGTTCTCCCCAAATTCATAGGCTAAAGTCTTAACCCCCGGTACCTCAGAACATGACTATATTTGGAGACAGGGCCTTTTATAAGGTGACTGACATTACATGAGATCATTAGGGTGAGTCCTAATCCAATATGACTGGTCTCCATAAGAAGAGAACATCAGAACATAGACACACACAGATGGTTGACCATGTGAGGACACAGGGAGAAGACAGATATCTACACACCAAAGGAAGAGGTCTCAGAAGGAACCAATCAGCCAGGATATATAACTGACCCTTGAATAACACAGAGTTAGGGACATTGACCCTTTGCACAGTCAAAATTCTGAGTCTAAGTTTTGGCGCCCCCAAAACCTTACTGATAATGTAAACAGTCGATACATATTTTGTATGTTATATGCATTATATACTGAACTCTTACAATAAAGTAAGCTAGAGGAAAGCAAATGTTATTAAGAAAATCATAAGGAGAGAAATTTTATTTACAGTATTGCCCTGTATTTATCAAAACAATCTATGGGTAAGTGGACCCATGCAGTTCAAACCCATGTCGTTCAAGGGTCAACTGTACCTACTAAATTTTGCAACATCCTAAGTTGCACAGAATGTCCCCAGCTGGGTTACCCTGAGATTTAACTTGGTTATTATTCTGGTGACCTGCAGAGGAATTGGGGCAGCTGCTGGGTGGGATTCCTGTGGCCTCAAGGGAGAGGGGCTTCTGCAGCGACGTTCAGCACAGCAGAGGGGCTGGCTCTTGGTAGGAAGGATGCTGAGTCAGTATCTTCAGGCTGATACCCTGCCCCATGTTTCTGGTTTCTGGGTTTTCCCCACCAGAGCCCCGACCTTCACATGCCAGGTCTGCCTTGGCTATGCATTCCAGCACGTCTCTTGGAGTCCCTTACAGTCTCCAGCCTGCGGTCCCTTGTGTGCCTGTCCTTCTCTTTGTGAGTTACCACCGGGGCTCTCTGGCTTTGCACGGAGCTGTTCGCTTCTTGGTAGCAGTTCTCAGTCTCCCATGAACACTTCCACAGCGGGTCAACACAAGGACTGGTAACCGGCCAACGCCTCTGTCTTTGTAGGCACTGTCTCCCACTCCTAGTTTTCAGATGCCTGCCTCGTGTGTCTGTCACGGCATTTCCCTCCACCGGGACAGTTTTCAAGTCACCATAAAGTGCATGGTTAGAGCGCAATCTGCATCCTGGGCCGGAGACTCTCCGTGCCACATCCGCACACCAGAACGGCCCTTTCTTCTCCTGCCTCGAGGAGGGGAGCCCATCCCAGACCTGGTCCCACCTCCTCGGGCCACAGTGGTACCACTTGTGCCAGTCTGGGTCACCCAAGAAGCAGAGACAGGCATGTGGATAAGCGTGTAAATAGTTTATCAGAGGAACCACCTGTGATAGGAACCTAGGGAGGCCAGGAGAGGCAAGGACTTCCACGCAAGCCAACAGACCCCAAGTGAAGAAGGAGGAAGGAAGCCCAGATGGAAGCGTGCTGGGCATGTGTGCTGCCGACAGCTTCCCAGGGCCGTCGGGGGGTCCTCCCATGCCCTGTTCCAGGCAGCACGGCCCCATTGCCGTGGTCTCCCATGGCAGCGCAACTCCGAAACACCTGTCTGGAGTCCCCGTTCCCACGTGCTCCCCTTCCATCCTCTCCCGAATTTGCCCCAATCTGTGCACCATTCCCATGGCACGGCCCTGGTCAAGGACACCAGGTCTCCCATCGCCAAATCATGTGGTTACTCAGCTGGACATCAGCAGGTGACGTTGCATCTTGTGATCGCTCGCTCTTGCTTGACACACTTTCTGGGCTTGGTTCTCAGACACACTTTCTTCTGGTGTCCTTCCTCCCTCTGTAGCTGCCCCTCCTCATTCTCTCCAAACCCATATTCCTTTGCATTCCTGACTTGTGCCCCCCACTGGGCCCAGCATCTCCGACATCTCTGATTTGTTATGTATAAACCTGCACCAGTGACCCCCTCCACTCCCAAACCAAGGCACCTCCTCCTCTCAGCTTCCCCATCTCGGGAAATGCAGCTCCACCCTTTCAGATACGGACCCCAAAAACCCCAGAGTCCCATTTGATGTCCCCTTTCTCCCACACCCAACTCCACACTCCAGGTGCCATCCAGAGTTAGGCACCGTCCCTCCGTCCCCTACTTCCTCCCGGACCATACTGCCTCATCTCCTGGGTGGTTCCTCTTAAAACCATCCTCTTTCTGGCCTCCGTGCCCCCGTTCCCAGAGCCACGGAGTGGTCGCCCAGCAGTGTAAGTGAGAACCACTCACGGTTTCCTGTCTGGCCCACAGCAAAGGCCCGAGTCCTTATTCTGGTCTAAGAGACACCACAAATTCTGCCTACACTGCATTCTTCCTTCTCTGTCGACTCAGCATTTCCTGCCATCCTCCTCCTCACTCACTGCGCCCCAGCCGCCCTGGCCTCCTGGCCCTTTCTCAACCCCACAAACTGTTTTCCTCTCTGAGGGCCCTCGCACCTGCTTTCCCTCTCCCTACAGGGCTGCTCCCCAGTTGCCGCATCTGGATTACCAACTCGGCTCACGCCCTTGCTTTGCCAAGGGCTGAAGCCAACTTTACGTTTCTCAGCAGCATTTACACCACCTGATCTGTGATATTTCTGTAGTTTGTCTCTCTGCACCAAGAAGTTATGTCCACTCAGAGAGAGTTTTATACTTTAGTTTGACGCTGACATTTCCAGCCCCGAGCTGAGCGCCGGGCACAGACTTGGCACTGTTCCATGCCTGTTGAATCGAATTGAATGAATGCATGAGTTACAAATTACATGCTCTCTATTTACATAATTTAAGCCAAGGGGATGTGGAAACTTGGCAAAAATAAAAGCGAGAGACAGATGGATGAGCGAGAATATGAACCATATATTTTAGGGGCAGAGCAACTAAATATATGGGACATGTCACCTGACAACAAATTCTACTAGGATAAATACAAAAAGATTGCAGAGAGTTTTCATCTGTGACATTCTTATCAAAGCATTCTTTCATACAATCCCTTAAAATTAAACTGGTTTCTCTGTTTTCTTACAATGTGTGAAGCACTAAATGGAAGCGATACTTTGGAAAACAATGAATGAAGCAAAAATTGCTTGTTGAGTCATAAAATGTCTATTGTCAAGCAGCTAGGATTTCAGATTTAGCAAATAAAAATTCAGGACATCTAGCTAAAATTGAGTTTCAGAAAAACAACAAATCGTGCTTTGTGTAAGTATGGCCCACGCAATATTTAAACATGTTTGTTGAAATTCAGACCTAACTGGGCATCCTGTACTTGGCAATGCCATCGTGAGACAGGAGGGCTCACGGGACACCGTTCCCTGCCCTCAGTCTCCCCAGCTGCCATGTGGAGACAACCACTACGGTATCTCTTCATCTTGCCAGAAAGAGGAACTCACGGGTAATTTTCATTTTAGGATGGGTTTCATACATTTATATATCCTGAGGTAAAGCAAAAGCAGAAAAACTGAAGGATGAAGATACACCCCTGACCTTGTGTGATGGTGAATTTCAACAAGAGAAGTCATTCTAACCTCAGTGAGGATCTAGATGATCAAGGGATGGGGGTTCAAAGCAGCAAATAGCTTTTGCTCCTGTAGGTTACATCCACTGCTATTTAATATATTAGAATTTTTTTTTGGTGGGGTAATATATTAGAATTTAAATTAGAGGGCTGCCTGGGTGGCTCAGTCAGTTAAGCATCGGACTCTTGATTTCAGCTCAGGTCGTGATCTCAGGGTCATGAGATTGAGCCCTATGTTCAGGTCCATACTTAGCAGGAAGATTCTCTCCCTCTGCCCCTGGCCCCCACTTCTCTGAAAGAAAGAACAAAAACTAAACTAAACTAAACTAAAATAAAATAAAATAAGATAAAATAAAAGTAAAAATAAATTAATTAAAATAACATAGATAAAGATAAAGCCATTCCATGCCAATATAAACAAATTATTTTTTGAAAAATAATTTCCCAAAACAAAATAGTGAGAGGAGTGGTATTGTTTTATATTCTTATAAATATTTTTAAATAGCTGGCTTCACAGTGATAGCCAGATTCTCATATCTGCTTCTGCGTTCAGTCTCCTGCAGTGTGTTGTTTTGGTTGAGGAATCTGAAGAAAGCCTGGCCACATACAGATATGAAATTAGGAAAGGAGGGGCCTGAGCTTCTAAGAAAATTGTGAATATTTTCCCCTTGATGTTACCCCCCAAAAGGGACAAGTGGTAACTCCTTAAAAGTTAGTTGCAATGTGCAACTTGAAATCCTAGTTACGGACTTTCACCGGTATACTCACGAGATGAGCGCAAACATGACATGGTATGTACGACATCATAGTATTTTTATGAAAAGAATGTTGACTCTGCAGCCCTCCTGAGGAACCCAGGGGCTCTCCAGCACTCTGAGAACCGCCGCCCCATGCCAAGATCAATAAAGTCAGCTTTTAAAAACTGAGATGAAGAGTGAGCAGAAGGACAATGACTCTCCTCTTTCATATGTATAAACTAAGAACACAGGAAATAAAATCAGAGCATGGAGGCCCACGGTGGGAGGTTCGTGTTCTGCTCCATGTGCCCGTGGATTCTCTGCGCCCTGTCAACACCACCTCCCTGCCGTTTTCAGCCCATCTTCCCCCATTACAGGGTCTTTGCTAGTGCCGTTCTGTCCTCCCGGATCACGCCCCACAAGTACTCCAGTACTCTACCAGTGCACACACATGCATGTGGGCGCCCGCATGCAAACACACACATGCACACACATGTACTCACATGCACACACGCATTCCAGGACCTCCTCCCCTGAAGAGGAAGACCTCGTGGGTCTACACTGCTCTAGTTTTTATCTTAGATCTTTAATGTATGAGTGAGAATATGGTGATGGCCCCTTTGGCCTTGCGCTTCGTCTTGCCACTTCAGCATCCGTTCTACACGCCATGCACACGTCTTCAGGGGTGCTCTGGGGGGACAGGGCAGCAGGAGAGTGCCCGTTCCCCAGGCTCTGGGCTGGCTTTGAGCCTTAGCTTCCCTGCCATCTAAAGGGGAAGAGGTAGGAGCAAGAGAGTGTAACGTTGAGCGAAATAAGTCAGAGAAAGAATACTATATGTGGAATTTAAGAAACAACAAATAAGCAAAGGAAAAAAGAGAGACAACGCAAGAAACAGACTCTTCACTCTAGAGAACAAACTCGAGCTTATCAGAGGGGAGGGGGTGGGGGATGGGTGAAACAGGCGATAGGGATGAAGGAGAGCACTTGTCCTGATGAGCACTGGGTGATGTATGGAAGTAATGAATCACTACATTGTACACCTGAAACTAACATTACACTGTATGTTAACTAACTGAAATTTAAATAAGAACTTTTAAAAAATTAAAGGGGCGGAGTAAGCATAGGTTGCTGCCGTGGGGCCCTCCCAGGGTGAGGTGCTGCGGGTGTGGGTCACCTGGTGAAGGGAAGGAGTTGGAGAGCTGGAGGGCTTGGCCTCCAGGGTGACATGTTCTCAGCCAGAGAAACAGTGCAAGGGCTGGGGTCTCTCACTTTCCTTTTGGATGTTTTTTATGGGAGAACCATATGTTGGTTTTGGTCAGCTGCCCGGCACTTAGCATGAAAATTGACAGTAAATGCCCAGTAATTACCATTGTGTTGTTTTATTAATGGATTATATCCAGTTCTCACATTTGCTTATTTCCCTTAAAATAATCATGTGCTGTGTTCTTCCACAGCCTGTAGACCTCACACAACTTAAAGAAGTGGTTTTTTTTTAAAGTGTGGCACCTGGCCGGGCAGCATCAGCATCACCTGAAAACGTGCTGGAATGCAAATTTTTGGACCTCATCCAAGAATCAGAAACTCTGGGGGTGGCATTGAGAAATGTGTGTTAAGCAAGCCTTGCAGGCAATCTTGGAGCAACCTGATGTTAGACAGCCACTGACCTAAATCACTGAAACCACTGGATTAAAACACAAATAATAAAACATTAAAAATAAAAAGAGTGCTAGCAGGAAAGATAAACACATCAAGCCATGATCATTAGAACATTTCAGGGACATGATTAATTTACCATATTTGGTCTGGAACACGGCAGATTCTTGATGGAAGATGGGGCCCATGAGTTCTGATCGGGTGGGTGGTAATGGAAGGATGATGTTTCTGGGTAAGAATTTGATCCAGTTCCTCATTCCCCAGGTTTGGATTGGGGCCTAGAGGTCAATCTTGTACACAGTTTTCAGATTCCCATTCTCTTTCTTCTGGGGCTCTTTAAATGTTGCAAACATTTCAGACATTTATGTGTCTCTTGTTCTCCCTTCTGGCTTTCCAACAGCCTCCAGCCCTGGGCTCAAGTGGGGCATACCGTGGTTTGAGGGACATTAAAATGCCTCCCAGCCAGTGCCTAGAAACCTGTGTCCACGCCCCAAAGAGCTATAGTGGGGGCATCAGGGGTGGGGGGCGCTCTCTCTAGGGCCATGATTGCCAGCAGGCAGGGAGGGGTCCCCGAGCTCCAAGATTCCAAGTGATGTGGAACTGAATCCTTTCTGTCTCATTTCTCTGTGCATCTGTCAAAATTCCAGACTTCATCAGTGTTCTGAGGCTATTCCTAGAGGTATTCCCTACACTGACTGATCGCTTTTTAAATGCATGGCTTGCCGAGAAGCTATCCCAAGTACAGAAATGTCACAACTGCATAAAGCCCAGTCCACCTTACAAATAATTGATGAGGTTTAATTTAATGAAGCCCAACTGGAAATCCTCACTCCCCCTGGCTTGGACCAGTAGCTGTCTGTAAGATCTCTTGACACCAAGAGTTCCTTTCTCAAATGCCTTGGGAGTGGAAAATTAAAGGTCAGGCTGTGTGCCAGCCACTAAAATGGACGTCAGTCCCTTTTTGGATGTAAGACATGAAAGTCACAGGTGAAGGCAGCAGTTTTCCAGAAAGGGTAATGCATCAATTAACCAGCCATTAGCACCTTAGTTTGAGCAAATTGCATCTTAGTTATCAATTAACACAAGCCTAGGAAGCCAGCTGTGGGAGGAAGGGAGGGGGAGGGTAAAGAACCGGCTTGACCCTCTGGCAGCCCATGAGAATACGAGACGGAAAACAGCGAGTGGTGACTATCCACACCTCCTCACCCTTTCTCCCTCAATTCCCTTTGATTCCTGAGAGTACTAGGACATTTTTTAAAGATTTATTTATTTATTTGAGAGAGAGTATGCGTGCTTATGCGGGAGCAGGGAGAGGGGCAAAAGGAGAGAGAGAATCTCGAGCAGATTCAGGGCTCGATCTCATGACCTTGAGATCATGACCTGAGCTGAAATCAAGAGTCATAAGTTCAGGAAAGCAAAACAGACATCCAGTCGTGTGGATTAAGAGAGATGAGCATGTGTAGGCATGCCCAGGACTCAGCAAAGCCTCTGTGAATCAGAAGTCTTCAAAAGCAACAATGCTAACTTGATATTTCATTTTCTGGTGGGATGGCAGCTCTTAGAGTCCTCCCTGCTTTTCTTGGTCATTGAATAGACATAGAATTCGGGCTGAGCTGGACCTTTAAACGATTGCATTTCAAATATCATATTTTAGCTAGGCTGGAAAAGGGCAGGGCTTTGCATATGGAGGACAGAGCCAGAGATCCTGCTAGGACATCCTGGGAAGCCCATGTCTCCTTAGTCTGTGTTGGGTTCCAAAAGTAGGATACTTGTCAGTTGTGAGCAGATGAACCTTCTAGATACTCACCTGCGTGAAATGGTATGCATGAGGCTTTGCTCGTGTTTGCTTGTTTGCTTGTTTGGGTAAAGGAAGAGTCTTTGGAAATGCTCCTTGAAGGTAAAGAAGGAGGACAAGGCAAAGCTGACAGGTCAGAGAAAGGAGCACTGGAAACAATGTATGGAAGGGAAATGCACAGCAGAGGCCTTCGACTTTCCGACCTTCTGAGGGAGAAAGGAGCAGAACCAGCAACTGATGGAGGAGACAGAGTAACCTGGGTCCTCAGGGAGCATTGTTCAGGAGAGCTGTGGACCAGGTTGGGAAGGAGGACTCTTCTAGTTTGGCCAGGAACCAGGCTGAGCTCTGCCTGCTCAGATGCAGGGACTCTGGCACATCCTGAGGTGACTTTCAGGCACAGAAACCTCCAGCTGCCTGGTTGGGTGTTCCACAGGTCCAGGACCAGTTCAGTCAGGGCATTGGTGATAGAGACACTGGGAAGTGAACACCGAGCAAGAGCATACTGCGGGGAATCAGGAGCCCCACTGGCTGAATAAACATGTGGGAGGTGCTCTTTGGGATGCCAAGAAATAGCTCAAGGGGGATTTTCAGAATGCTGGGGCTTAGGGGGACCTTAAAGCTAGGGAAAGGGGGGTTTCACAGTTTATTTGACGTTGCATTGTAACCATGGATGCTGGCTCTGGGATTTGGACTTTGTATGTGTGAAGCAAAATATTAAGTTTTAGGGGGCTTTTTTTGCATTGACAGTCTCTTTTTCTCAAGTTTTCTTGCCAGTGAAATCACAAAGCTGCAAGATGGAGCCCTGTGAACTGGTAAAGGGCCACAAGAGTCTGTAATAAGAGAAGGCAGCCACCCCCAACCCTGAGCTCTCTGCCCTCACCCACCTCATTCCAACCCTCAACCTACATTGAGTGAGATTTGTGAAGAAGGAAAGGCAATAGAATTGGAAATTTATCAACGCTTGGAGGAGAGAAGAGAGAGGAGGGAGGGAGAGGGAGAGAGAGAAAGAGGAAGGGAGGGAGAGAGGGAAACAGAAGGAGAAAGACAGGGAGACAGAGAGGGCAGGAGAGAGAGGGAGGGAAGGAAAGAGAGAGAGGGAAGGAGGGAGAGGGAGAGAGAGAGGGAAGGAGGAGGGGGAGAGGGAGGGAGAGTGAGGGAAGGAGAGAGGGAGACACACAGAGAGGGCAGGAGAGAGGGAGAGGAAGGGAGAGAGAGAGAGGAAGGAAGAGAGAAAGAGAGGAAGGGAGAGAGAGGAAGGAAGGGAGAGAGAGAGGGAGGGAGGGAGGGGGAAGGAAAGAGAGGGGGGAGGGAGGGAGGGAGAGAGAGGGAGACAGACAGGGAGACAGATAGGTCAGGAGGGAGAAAAAGATCGGAAGGGAATGAGAAAGAGAGGGAGAGTGATGGGGGGGAGAGGGTGGAAGAGTGAGTGAGGGAGAGAGGGAGACAGAGAGGGCAGGAGAGAGAGAGAGGAAGGGAGAGAAAGAAAGAGAGGAAGGGAGAGAGAGAAAGGGAGGGAGAGGGTGGGAGGGAGGAAGGTGAGGGAGGGAGGAAGGAAGAAAACATACTTAATGTTTATATTGTAACATTAACAAATAGCATCCAAACAGACTTTCTCAAATCTTGTGTTGCTTTTCCATATGTGTAGGAGAAAGATTTCAAGCTGAAAGGTAGAATAAACAATAAGAGATCAAACATGAATGAGGTGCCGGTAGGAAAGCACCTGGTTGCCTCAAATGAGTTGGAATCATCAGAGCCAGATACACGACCAGCCACATCACCGAGAGGAATTAAGGCAGGATGGGTAGAGCTTCTGCATACAAGCTGGCAGCTGAGGGAGGAGAGGTGCTGAGCTGTAGGATGTGATGGTGTTCTGATTATTTTTAAAAGGGAAGAGTAGTTCCTAAAATCCATACTGTTTGGGAAGAGGTTACTTAAGAAATTGTGAGCACGTCAAGAGAGTATGATGATGGACCAACAGAATGGATTCACTAAGGACAAATTCAAGGCACTAGAGCTCTCTCTCTCTCTCTCTCTCTTTCTCTCTCACACACACACACACAGTAGGATTTCCCAGCACAAAGATTTGTGTAGGTCCGTGAACTCTCTAACATGCAAATTTTTTGCATGTGCATATGTGCATTTTTCAGTAGAATGTCTGTTGTGACCTTCAGTAAAATTCTGAAAGGAATCCAAGACCCAGAAAAGTCATAAAGGGATGGGTGATGGAGGAGTATGTTTGTGTACTACACACCAGTTATTGCACAAGACGCGTCTTCGTGGAGTTTATAAAGCAATTCAGGGCCCTGTATGTGTGTATTTAGGTAGAATAATTATCACCTCTATCACACAGAGAGACAAAGTGAAGAGGAGGTGAAGTCCTCTGCTGATGAGTGCACTTCTGGGTAAGCAGCATACCTGGGATTCTTAGTTAAGCCCAACTCCTCTCAAAATACTGTGAAAATTCAAATACGTTATAGCTATTGGGAAAAGTTCCTGACAATGTAAATGTGAATACAATGTAGAGAAGTGGATTTAATCTAGTAATATCATTAGAAAAATGGAGAATCTTGTTTCAATAAATCAATTTCAATTGAATGAAACTCTATGACATGTTTCTACCCTTTGTACTTGGTCAGATTCTGCCTCGGTATTTTTACAATTTTGCAAAGTGGTTTTCAAGCAAATTTTTTACATAATGGCACTTTAATCAAAGGTGGGTTCCTGGTGATTTGTTAGTTTTATTGAAGTATAACTGATATACAAAAAATTGCACACATTTAATGTATACATATTGATATTGGTGAGTTTGGACATGTGCATATACCTTTGATACCATCACCACAAGCACGGTACCAAACATATCCATCATGTCCAGACATTTCCTTGTGTTCTTTTGTATATTGTTTTTGCATTTTTTAAGTAGGCTCCACTCCCAGTGCAGGTCTTGGATCAGGACCCTGAGATCAAGACCTGAGCCGAGATCAAGAGCTGGACTCTTAACCAACTGAGCCACCCAGGCACCCCTGTTTTTGCATTTTTGAGGGAAATAAGAACATTTAACATGAGATCTATCCTCTTAATGTATTTTAAAGTGCACAGCACTGTATTGTTAACTATAGGTACTATGAGGTACAACATATCTCTAAAAATTATTGATCTCACATAACAGAATCTTTATACCCATGGAAAAACAATTCCCCATTTCCTCATCTCCCCTGGAAACCAACATTCTATTTTCTGCTTCTCTGTTTGATTATTTTAGATTCCTCATGTAAGGGGAATCATGCAATATTTGTCCTTCTGTGACTGGCTCATTTCACTTACTACAATGTCCTCTAGATTCATCCATGTTGTTGTAATGTAATATCCCTTTACATACACACACACAGGCACACATACATTACGTCACATTTCCTTTATTCATTCTTCTATTGATGGCATTTGAGTTGTTTCCATATCTTGGTTTCTGCGAACAGTGCGGCAATGAACATGGAAGTACAAATATCTTTTTGATATCCTGATTTCAATTTGTTTGGATGTATACCTGGGACTGAGATTGCTGAATAATATGGTAGTTCTATTTTTAATTTTTTGAGGAAACCCCATACTGTTTTCCATAGTGGCTGCACCATTCTACATTCCCACCAACAGCGTATAAGGATTCCAATTTCTCCACATCCTCACCAATACTCATTTTTGTTTACTTATTTGTTTTTGCTAATAGCCATCCTAACAGATGGGAGGTGCTATCTCATTGCACTTTTGATTTGTATTTCTCTGATGACTAGTGATGCTGAGCACTTTTTCATATGCCTATAGCCACTTGCATGTCTTCTTTGGAGAAATATCTATTCAAGTTCTTTGCCTGGTCATTAATCATGTTATTTGGGTTTTTTGCTATTGGACTGTAGGAGATCATTAAGTATTTTGAGTTTTAATCCCTCATCAACTGATGGTTTGCTAATATTTTCTCCCATTACATAGAATGCCTTTTCACTCTGTAGGTTGCTTCCTTTGCTGTGCAGCTTTTTAGTTTTATATAATTCCATTTGTCTATTTTGGGTTGTTGCCTGTGCTTTTACTATCAAGTCCAAGAAATCATTGCCAAAACCAATATCAAAAATTTTCCTGGTATGTTTTCTTCTGAACCAAAAAGGAAATCAAAAAATACCTTGAGGAACACCTGGGTGGCTCAGTCAGTTAAGCGTCTGCCTTCAGCTCAGGTCATGATCCCAGAGTCCTGGGATCGAGTTCTGTATCGGGCTCCTAGGGGGAGCCTGCTTCTCCCTCTGCATGCTGCTCCCCCTGCTTGTGTTCTCTCTCTTCCCCCCATCTCTCTCTCTCTGACAAATAAATAAAAATCTTTAAAAAAAAAAGACCTTGAGACAAATGAAAATAAACACAACATACTAAAACTTTTGGGATGCAGTAAAAGCAGTTCTAGGAGGAACATTTATGGCAATAAATTCCTATAGTAAGAAAGAAGGAACTCAAATAAACAACCTGAATTTACGCCTCAATAAACTAGAAAAAGAAGAACTGCTAAGCCCAAAGTTAGTGTAAGAAAGGAAATAAGAAAGACTAGAGCAGAAATAAATGAAATAGAAACTAGAAAAACAGTTGAAAAGATCAACAAAACTAACGTTGATTTTTTAAGACAAAATTGACAAAATTTAGTTAGACTAAGAAAAAAAGAAGACCCAAATAAATAAAATTAGAAATGAAAGAGGAGACATTACTACCAATGCCACAGAAAAAAGAAGGATCATAAGAGAATACTATGACCATTTATACACCAATAGATTGGATAACTTAGATTGATGTTTTCATAATTAGGGGCTTTACTCTTTCTTATACAATCAGAAGTATGAATCCTTCCTTGGCAGTGTTGCTGCTTAGGACTCTCCTGGACACAAACATAGGGACTTATCCGGGGGGGGCATGTTTAGGAGTCCCATCATGGTATCAGAACACAGCTATGAAGTTGTTCATCCTATCATGCTTCTCTCATGATATCATAGTTCTCTATCAAAAGACACAATATGTGTGGAAACACTGTAAATCACAACATGCTTCATAAACACAATGGCTGACAAGGTTATGTTGCCTTCCCCAACCAACCACCTGAAAGTAACAAGTTTTAAAATATGGGTATGATATGTATAATATAATATATAATATAATATAATATAATATAATATAATATAAGAATAATATACATTTATTTATAATATTTATGAGGTAATATCCAATGATGTAATTTGAAATTTCCATAATTTTATGTGTTAGAAGTAATAATATAGTGAATGAGAAACTCAGAACTTAGATGTTTTGGTTAAAATAGCAGACTAAACCCATTAGTGATTTTAAAAATAAGGATTGATTAAAGCTTTTGCACTTAATTTCAAAAAAATCAGTGACAAATATGAATCAGGAGCCTTCTTCATGGACAAACACCAAGTTGACGTGAGCAGGCTGGCTTCTCTCAAAAGCAAAGGACATGGGCTATCCCTTCCAGGCAATTCTCTGAAGGAGAATACCTTGATGGATTGAACAGTTTCCTTTTAAATGTGCAGAAAACCATAACTGCTCATATATTTTTCAGAATGTTTTCTGTTCTTGCATTAAGGAAGTGAAAGCACTATGGTAGGGAGGGGTGGGAAGTATCTAAAATTACTTCATTCTTTCTCAGAAGCATTAAAAAGATATTTAAATTCTACAACATAAAACTTAATTGTAGTGATTTTATTCATGTTTTCCAAATATAGTAAACTCTAGTTTATGGGGCAGTCTATCAAATGGAAGCCTATTTACTGGTGGTTTAGTGCTTCATAGTACCAACAAGAAAAACAAAACAAAAATAAAACATGATTTCACAGCTTGTCTCATTATGAAACTTGATGTTCATAAATAGAATGTATGGAGGAAAAAAGTTTTCCTATAGTCTTAGTATTAAATGTTTTCTCTTCATCTCTGATTCATCTAAAATTGATCATCTCTGCATTACTAGGATATTTATTCAAATACAACATTGGATTGCTTGACTCAGCAGATCTTGATGGAGAGGTAATGAAACACGTATGTCTCCTTCTGACGGGAGGTTTGGATCTGTGAGACTTCACACGTACAACTTCACTTTGCTCGTATTTTGCAGGCTGATGTTTCTTTTCTTTGAAGCAAGGATTCATACATCAAAATGATAGCTTACGCCTGTGGTACAACCAACCCACTTCTTTGAAATTCATGAAAATAAAGTTTGTGCGCGGGAAGGATTCACATGCTTTTTAAAACTTTTGTCTCCCCATTGAGAATGCTTTTCCTTATCTGGTATCAAAAAAAGAGGCCAGCAACCTTATCATGCTGAATATTGGCAAGCTTCAAGCTATGGGTAGTTCACACGCCCCGACGTTTATCAAACAATATCTTCCTGAAACGCAAATGTCATTGTCTTTCTGTGAGTCCTTAACCATAGGGTCATTCCCTACCCTTCAAATCCATTCTCGGCACTCATTCCAAATTATCTTAAGTTCCAGCACATTCCATTGTTTCACGTTGACATGATACATGCTTCCTCACATGCTATTCCTCTGGAAAGAAGTATTCTTTCCTGATCATCTCCTGTCTGCTTCCCTATCCAGTTTAATTCTTTTTTTCTTCTTCACACGTCAGTCCAAAAGTAAAACTCATTAGTTTGGCTACAGTGCTATGCTCTGTTACCATAGCACCCTGTCCACCCCTCTGTTGGAGAAGCAATGGCACTGAATGGCCCTGACTGACAAGCTAGACTGTAACCACTTCATCCTATAATTGTACGCACCGTGCACCTGACAGAAGCCCGGCACCTCAAGGGCACCCAGTCGATGCTGGGTATTGTTATCCCACCCAGATTATTAAAGAATGGTACTGGGACATTTTACCCAGAAAAAGTCTTACAAAACTGTTCATCAGGACACCTAAGCCATTGGTGTCCTCCATCCTTTCCTCTGACATTTTATTATAAAAATATCAAACACAATAAAATTGAAGGAATTCCACATTGAATATCCATCCACCACTGTGCCAACTCTGCGTATTATTATACTCATCTTACCACACATTTATCTGACCATTTCTCTGTCCATCATCATCTTCTTTTAGGAATGTGTTCATAATAGCCTGCAGACCCTCAGTACCTCAACATGCTCATCAACTAACTAGAATGCAACATTTTTCCCATGGAGGCAAAGTGTACATATACATGCAGGTATAAATATTAATAGTGTATTCTGTTTCCAAAAATGCATACACTTGTGATATACAACACTGCTCTCAAGAGGAGAACATTATCGCCACCTGCAAAGTTCCCACGCCTCTCCCACCGAGTTGCTAACCCCTCCAGGTGAGGCAACTACTATTTGGATTGGGTTTTCACCACTGATTGGTTTTATCTGTTCAGAAACTTCACGTAAATGACACGATACAGTCAGTTTTCTTCTGTGTGAGGCTTTTTCCCTTGGGGCAGTGTTTCTGGGATTCATCCACTGAGCTACAACCAGACTGTCTCAGAGTGGTGGCGCCGTTCTCTGCTCGCACCAACGCGGATGGGGGAACTCCATTTCACGGGCTCACCAGCACTAGTAGGAGGTCGTCAGACTTTATCTGAGCCATCCGGTGGCTGTGTCCTCCACCTCTTAAAATGCCTGGGACCTATTTCCAGCCTCCTACGGCGTCTAAAAGTCCACATTTTCTTGCGTTCCTGTAATCTCTAATTTTTACTGTTACGGGTTATTTGGTTACTCAGTGATTTTCTTCCGAAAATGCTTGTATCGTGACAAATGCAAAATTAACTAGATATTTAGAAAATGGCACAAGATTCTCTGTGAAACATCAAGTGCAAAACCTGGACGTGGTGCGCGCTCACGGTCCAAGAGGAGCCGACTTCATAGTAAGGTATGGGGCGGGGGTGCAAAATTGCCATGCGGGTTGGGGCTGCGCTGCACAGCGGTTCATGTGGATGATGGACAGGGGAGCTGCGTCCCCTGGCTCAGCAGAGAGTGGGGACAAGTGAAAACCTTGATGCCGGGTTGTGCGTACTGGGTTTCTACACCCCTGAGCGAGTAGTTCAGCCTGCCCATGCTTCAGCCTCTTCATCTGCAACTTAGAGGACTAACAGCACCTATCTCGTTGTTTGTTGTAAGAATTAAATGAATTGCATCGTGGAAGTGCATGTGGAAGAAGACCTAGAATATTCCGTGGCTGCAGTGGATGCCGTGGTATGCTCAGCAGGTCCTGGTCCCCTCAGCTGCCAGGAGGATGTGTGCACAAGGGACATGGCTAACCCGCTCCGTAATGGTCCTTGCTCAAAGGCAGCTGCCTCACCATGCTCACATGCAGTGACTGGCCCGCACAGGTGTGCAAGGGCCTGACCAGCTGGCCTCACTTGGGGACATCTCCTAATGGCCACCCAGCTGCAAAGCTATGCTTTTGCATATGTTCCCTTTATTCTATCTTCGCTTCTACTGCTTAAGTTCAAACCTTAATCAGCTCTCGCCAAGACTAATTTGCAAAGCCTCCTTGCTCATTTCACTGTATCTGGGTCCAGCCCCTTCTTTTTTTATTTTATTTTATTTTTTTATTTATTTGAGAGAGAGAGCACAAGCAGGGGGCAGAGGGAGAGGGAGAAGCAGGCTCCCCACTGAGCAGGGAGCCCGATGTGGGGCTTCATCCCAGGACCCCGGGATCATGACCTGAGCCGAAGGCAGAGGCTTAATCAACTGAGCCCCAGGTACCCGGGTCCAGCCCCTTCTAATCCATAGTCATCTCTTTCGGTAGAATGCTCTTTCTAAAATGCCAGTCTAATCATGTCACCTTCCTGCTTGAAATCATTGAAAGGATCCTCACTGCCTTCAGAATAGAATCCAAGTCTCTCAGTGCAGCACTGAAAGCCCTTCAAGATCTAGTCAACGTCTATCTCCCTCTCTATCCCACAGCCGTAAGCAACCACATAATGTCCTGGTTGTGCCATGCTTTCTAAGTTTCATGCTTCTGCACCTGTGACTTCCTCAGCCTGAAATGTCTGCTTCCAACCCACGCCCCTTTTCCCCAACTCTCTTGTCCTAGACTTTGCAGAATCGGACGTCACTTGGCTCAGAAGCTTTCCCTGTCCTGCCTCCATTCCGGGCTAACTGTTCCTCCTCTGTAGTTTATCAATGTTATCAATACCATTTCTGATAGGGTACTTACCACATAATATTGCAAGTGTCTGTTTACTTATTTATCTTCCCCATTGATATTTGGATAAGTTGCAGGCAGAGATTTTTTCTGTCTTAATCCTTGGAACCTATCAGAATATCTAGCAACATAGAATATATATTTAGTAAGTATATGTTGAAATTTTATTTTTACACAAAGTGAATGCACTTACAGAATTCAGAACACTTCCGTTCCCTACAAATCATAGTATTGAAAGGGATTTTTATAAAGACTATGTTGCATAGTGAAAATAGCATCTGGAGTCCAACTTACCTGGACACTAAGTCCATACTTAGCCATAAAAGCTGTGTAACATGAGGGATATTCCTTAAGGGCTCATAGTTATTAAAGAACATCTGAACAAAATAAGCCAATCAGAGAAAGACATTATCATATGGTTTCACTCTATGTGGAATATAAGAAGCAGCACAGAGGATCATAGGGGAAGGAAGGGATAACTGAATGGGAAGAAATCAGAGAGGGAGACGAACTATGAGAGACTGAGGGTTGCTGGAGGGAAGGTGGGTGGGGGGATAGGGCATTAAGGAGGGCACGTGATGTGATGAGCACTGGGTGTTACACGCAACTGATGAATAACTGAACTCTACATCTGAAACTAATGATGTACTATATGTTGGTTAACTGAATTTGAATTTTTTAAAAAGAGGCTATCTAAAGAAAAAAGAAAAGAAGGAGGAGCAAGATGGCAGAGGAGTAGGATACCTAAATTTTGTCTGGTCCCAGGAATTCAGCTAGATAGGGATCAAACCATTCTGAACACCTACGAACTCAATAGGAGATCAAAGAAAGGGATAGCAGCAACTCTCTGAACAGAAAAGCAACCACTTTCTGGAAGGTAGGACATGCAAAGAAGTGAATCTGAGGCGATACTCAGGAAGATAGATGGTGGGCGAGGGGGCCTCCATTGGCCACTACCAGCAAGTGATTGAGAGCAGAGCACAAAATCGGAAATTTTAGAAGTCAGCTCTGCTGAGGGATGTTGCTCATCCCTCAGCAGAGGGGGGTGGAACTCTTGCTGGGACAGTGTGGTCTCTGGACCCTCAGGGTCACAGAAAGACCAGGGGTGCCTGAGTGCGGCAGAGCTTCCAGGTATTGGAGCAGGGAAGCTGACTGCAGAGACAGAGCCGAGGAGTGGGCTCTCAGCTTGGGGTTGCCATAAACCGTATTCCGCGGCACAGTCAGGCCACTGCTCCTCCAGCAGGGACCCAACAAGCAGCAGATCCGGGGAGATTCCCCTTCCTCCCCCGGGAGGAGCAGCGCGGTAGCGCACCAGAGGTATCTGCTGGGTTTGGAGACTCCAGACGGAGTCATGAGCCAGAGATAAAAACCCTCGGTCACAGGCCGGGTGAGCACAGAGTGCGGCCAGAGACCAGGGAGACAGGAGTGACTGACTGCTTTTCTCTGGGGGCACACTGAGGAGTGGGTCCCCGAGTTCTCGGCTCCTTGGGGCAGAGATTGGGAGGCCTCCATTTTCACTCTCATCCTCCAAAGCTGTACGGAAAGCTTGCAGGGAACAAAAGCTCCTGAGAGCAAACCTGAGCAGATTAGTTAGCCCGGACCCGGCAAGGGCGGGGCAATTCCGCCTCCGCAAATATATTTGGGAACCACGGCAATAGGCCCTTACCCAGAAGATCAGCAAGAACAGCCAGCCAAGACCAAGTTTACCGATCAATGAGAATGGCAGAACTCCAGCGCTAGGGGACTACTGCACATAGAATTCATGGCTTTTTTCCCATGATTCTTTAGTCTTTCAAAGTTAATTTTTTTAATTTTCTTTTTTTCGCATTCTTTTTTTTTATTTTTCTTTTTCCCTTTTCTCTTTTTTTTTTTTTTTTTAAAGATTTTATTTATTCATTTGAGACACAGAGAGAGAGAGAGAGAGAGAGAGAGAGAGCATGAGCAGGGAGAGAGGCAGAGGGAGAAGCAGGCTCCCCGTTGAGCAGGGAGCCCGATGCGGGGCTCGATCCCAGGACGCTGGGATCATGACCTGAGCTGAAGGCAGACGCTTAACCATCTGAGCCACCCAGGTGCCCCTTCTTTTTCCCTTTTCAATGAACATCTTATCAATCCCTTTTTTAAAAATCCTTTTTATTTTTCATTTTTAGAGTCATATTCTATCCCTCATAGTAGT
>NC_138380.1:3714399-3740703 GCF_054177405.1 Leptonychotes weddellii
ATCACAGACCTGTACCTCTGAAACAAATAATACATTATATGTTTAAAAAAAGAAGAATATAGTAGGAAGGGAAAAATGAAGGGGGGGAATCAGATGGGGAGACGAACCATGAGAGACTGTGGACTCTGAGAAACAAACTGAGGGTTCTAGAGGGGAGGGAGGTGGGGGGATGGGTTAGCCTGGTGATGGGTATTAAAGAGGGCACGTATTGAATGGAGCACTGGGTGTTATATGCAAACAATGAATCATGGAACACTACATCAAAAACTAATGATGTAATGTATGGTGATTAACATAACATAATAAAATAAAATTTAAAAAAAGAAAAAGAAAAAACAAAAGAGCATCAGTGAGATCATATGATACATGTCTTTTTCTGATTGACTTATTTTGCTTAGCATAATACCCTCCAGTTCCATCCACGTCGTTGCAAATGGCAAGATTTCATGCCTTTTGATGGCTGCATAATATTCCATTGTACATATATACCACAAAAGAAAAAACAAAAGAGTGAGTATTTACCAAAAACTTCAGAGATTCACTCCTTAATTACTATAAAAGCTGATATTTGCTGAGGATTCAGTATGGTTCAGGCATTGTGCTAAGCTCTTGACATGTGTTAACTTACTCAGTCCTCACATAACCTATATGTGGCAAACACTAATGTCGTTGATATATCTTTTATTTTCTGACATTCCTGAAGTATGGTATTCTATTCCTGGCCCCACTGTGGTGAGGGGTAGGCTTTGCACTGTGAGTTACGAACCCATCACTGTGAGGACAGGCTGAAATACTGAATCGCCGATAGGAAATTCTCTTCCAAGACTCTCTTGTTTGTGTGCCCCCAAAGATAGAAGTATTCAAGATGGCGGCTGCTCCGTCAGCGTGGGTCCCTGAGTGACTGTGCTGAGTAGTCTCCCCTCCTGACCCACAGCGGAGGTGTAGGATGAATGAAGACTACAGCTACATTTTAACCCATGAGAACTGGGATGGTTATCTGGCTGCAGCATCCTAGGGCTCTCCCTCCTGCTCTGCTGGTTCCCTGCCTTGTAGCTTTAGTTCCATTTATTTTACAGATGAAGTGGCAGGATTCACTTTCCATCTTTTCTCTCGACCTACCTATGACAGCTCAGGCCCCCTTTCCACCTGTCTACCCAAATGCTACTGTCTTATAAGTAAGGTCAAGTCTAATACTCAATCCAGGAAGTCAGTTTTGCTCAAATGGATTTTCATTCATCCCTCAATTCTCTGAATTTTATTTAATGTGTTGTATATGCTACACCAACTGACCGTCCACTGTACGTTCTCCTGTGTTGTCTCTGGGTGGTCCACATGAGAGAAGTATCCTTTTAAAGAGAATGAGCATGTTAGGAGGACTGTGCCTTCTGCTTCCTTAACAATGGTCCCATCCTCCCCCTACCGCAGCAACCAACACCACGAGAGTTCCATATCATTTTTCATAAGTAAAATAAAAGACATTTTTGCTCAGTTGAGGTTAACTCCTTAATAAACTCTTGTTTCATTTCTGGCATATATTTGAAGCTGAACATTTTCAATTTGGCCAAACACCAACTCCTTCCCTGCTCTTGCCTCCAAAGATATGGTGACGTTCAAGTCTGAAATTCAGTGTTTTATTTTTCCTGAAGTTGCAACTGTCATTAAGCCTCTTTTTTCCAATAAGGAGTTGACAGCCTGTACTATATTTACATTGAGTTAAAGGAGAGGAAAAAAAGTTATAGGAATAGTGTTCAAGCTTTCCCCCAAGTACCTTTTCTGTCTTTTTTATGGGAAACAATATGAAGGAGGGTAATGTGTCTAATGAATTTCTACCTGCGTGCTCATAAAGATTTATGCACCAGGATGAGTGCTATTATTGACCAATCAAATGGTCCAGCTACTCCTACCCATTTTATAAAAGTTAATAATACCCTCACTGGCCCAAAAATGGAACCTTATAAATAAGATTGGGTTTTTTTCTACCTGACATTCAGCTCTGTTTTCCTGGTGGATATTGATAGAAGTGGGGGAAAGGGTACAATACAACCCTAATAGTATCTCAGCGCCCTGATATGTTTGCAATGAGGTCATTACAAAGTTGTACTGCTACTCTCTGTTACTGGTACTTGCGGTACCCAAGACAAATGTGACCTTAGATAAGGCCTGGCCAGGGACATGGTCAACTAGTAGCTTAACTTGGAGCAATTCACCTAATATTTTTAAGTGTAAGCTTTGAGAAGTTTCACTAAGTTTTTTGTTAGGCAGCTAAAGAAATAGAGGTCATACAGGCCAAATAGTAAAATATCACACAAAAATAAAAAATCCTCAGGGATTTATAAAATACTGGGAATCAAAGAACCTAGAAGAGCCAAAACAATTTTGAAGAATAAAAAGAAAGTTGGAGAATGCTATCTGACTTGTAAGCTTACTCAGAAGCTGTATTATCACGACTGCATGGAATTGGTGTTAAGGACAGACATACAGATCAATGAAAGTGAGCAGAGACACCTGATTTTCCACTGATTTTCAAGCTACCAAAGTCATCAATGTGGAAAAAAATAGAGAAAGAAGGGAGTTAATTCCAGGTGGAGACTTCAGCACAAGAGAAGTCGTGGTCATGAAGAACATGGCACCTTCAAAGAAGGATGAGCATGACTCCAAGCGTAAATGAATCCCAAGTTGGGTTTGAAGAGTGATTCACTCAACAGACAGGTTAAATTTCTCTGGATACTTTGCATCCCAGCAAGGCACTAGGTCAATGAAAGCATCGCTCATAAATGTGATCTTGCAATAGCTCTCTGGCAACTGTGAGCATGAGTCCTCCCATCTTTTCTCGTATGCACGGCTCCTAATAAAACCCCTCCTTCTCCAAGGCCACGGGCTACACCAGCTCCAATAGATCTCTATAGCAGAATAATTTAAAAAGGAAAGAAGCAAGAGAGCAATTAAAATAGAGAAACCCCATCCTCAGTTTTATCTTCCTGTTCCTGAGCCATAGATGTGAAGGGGTCTTAGATATACCTGCTGTCAGGCTGCTCCATTAAAGCCAAGTTGGTCTCACTCTGAGACCAGCAAGAAGCTGCCCCAGGTTTATGCTTGGGAACGAAGTAAAAGTACTTTTTAAATAAAAACATGCAATGCAGAGGGATGGAGAGGAAAATGCACCCTTTGATATTCCAGAGCTATTATTGGGGAACATTAACTGAGAGAAGACACAGCTGGCTTGGGTGTCCTTTTTTGGATCTGCAAGGGCCAAGAGGCAGTGCAGGGGGTGTGGAAGGTGGAGGGAGAGCCCCATCCTGACATAAGAGGAAAATGAAGATGTGCATGGTTTGCTGAGTCAGGCTATACCACTGAGTAACACATTACCCTGAGGAACAAGATGGAGAGAAGGCTGAAGGATGCTATTCCAGGCTTTTTGGAAGCTGGTCTGTGGAGTCATAGAAGGCAAGGACAGGAAGCTGTGTTAGGGTTTTCCAGAGGAACAGAACCAGACCTTATATATACACAGAAAGAGATTTATTATAAGGAATTCGCTTACAGGTTTATGGAGGCTGGTAGGTCTCAGGATCTACAGGCTGGGTCTGCAAGATGGCAACTAATGAGAGCCGATGGTGTCATTCTAGTAAGAAGGGAAACAGGCTGAAGACCTAGGACGAGATGAAGTTTTAGTTCATACCTGAGAGCAGGAAAAAAACTGATGTCCCTGTTCAGAGGAAGTCAGGCAGGAGGAATTCTTTGTTGGGTGTGTAGGTGTTTCAACCTTTTTGTCCTATTCGGGCCTTCAACTGATTGGATGAGACCCACCCACATTAGGAAAGGCAATCTGCTTTACTCTGTCCAATTCAAATGTTAGTCTCATGCAAACACCCTCCCAAATACGTTCAGAATAAGGTTTGGCCAAATATCTGGGCACCCTGTGACCCAGTGAAGTTGACACATGAACTGTCACAGATGTTTTGGGGTCATGGGCACTGACCATATATTCTGAAATAGTTAGGTGAGTGGACCCCATAAAGTGAGAGTTTAATTTAATGTCCTCCAGCTCTATATGTAGATTTTACACAAGGGAAAAAAGGAAATGCTTAACTGAGAGGAGCTACTGGCCTCTGGAAATCCCCACACCAAAACCCAGGGAGCAGGATACAGGCAGACCTAGTTGGCTGGGACTCCTGGTGCTCACATGTACCCCTGGTGAGTGAACGCAAGTAGAGCTCATCCGTGAAGGGGGAAGAGGAAGTGGTTGTTTTATGACTTTTTAAACACTTACAGCTTCATTAAACTTCTTGTTCACCTGCCTCCGAAGTTTAATTGCCCTTCATGGGTGAGAAATTATGTTTATTTTAATGAGAATCTCTTCTGTCTATACTGATTTCCTGAGACGGGCTGATGGCAGTGGTCCTATAAAATACCGAATTCTGTGGGCTTTACTCTCCTGAGATTACGTAAACACCTCTCTCCATCCAGACCAAGCTCGCGCATAACTTCTTCCAGGAAACTTTCCCCAGTCAGAGGCCAGGCTGCCCACCAGTGAAGGCCAGTGTTTCTAGAACCTGGGGTTGGCATCCCTTACCTTGACACTTGATGGTAAAGATCTTTGGTGTCTCTGGTTTTTCTCACGTTTTAGTAATCCCAGACAGGAACGTTCTGGAAATAGTTTCATTGTTGTAAGCCCACTCCTGGTTCCTGTCCTAGTCCTGTGTCTCATGCAGACCCCTGCAGTATCACACGTGGGAGCTACGGCATCTGTTGAGCTGAAAGGAGGAAAGAAGAGGTGGGGCCACCCTGGCGATGGCCCCTGATCAGCCCCAAAATGTGCCCTCCTTCTTTCTCTCCACGGCCGCCCCTCTGGTCCAGATGCGTGGAATCCTGCACGGGTATCCCGAATGGTGCTGCCCACCCCTGATCCAGTCTCCAGTTAGCCTGTTACCATTCCGGCCCCCAACCAGAACTTTGCAGAGGCCTGTCCCGTTGCTCTGAGGACAAACTCCCAGCACCTCAGTCTGTCGCCAGGAGCCTGGCTCATATGACCTCTCCCTACGGCTCCCTTCTTCCCCTCGAGCCATGCAGTCCCAGTTCCTCAGAAAAGCCAAGCTTCCCACTCTTCCATTTCCTTCGCCCAGAATGTTTCCTTTCCTAATCCCCCCCCTTCGTTTACTTTCTTCAGGGGTCCCACAGGTCCTGTTTCAGCATTGCCTCCCAGGGAAAGCTTTGTGACCCCTCAGATGAGGTCAGATCTCTCTGCTCCTGTGTCACTTTGAGCGAGTCATAGTTGTGCTCAAGTTAGCAGTAACTCCTGAGTAATAATCGCTAATCAATAATCTATTCCTAGGAATAATCAATAACTCAGGGGAGGAGCTTCCACATTCCCAAGCAGAGGGGGCTACAGCCGGAAGGGGACTGGGGTGTGGTGGGGCCGGCGCTGGGTCACCCCATGGAAACCGAGGCTCCAGAGCCCTTTCTACAGGAACACATCTGGGACAGGAAGGGGTGGTGGGTGCAGGCTGGGGAAGGGGGCTCAGCCTGAGGAGTTCCACCGGCCTATCCACCCCCTGATGCCTAGCTGCAAGGCGCCCGGGCCCCCTGGCTGGCACCATGCTGAAGAGCTGGAAGAGGTAGACAGGGCTGCTGCTGGAGGAAGCTGCACCTGAGCACCCTATGGGGGGAAGCACGGAGAAAGGGAGGACAGGGCTGCAGAGGAGTGCAGTGATTTTGCCAGGTGAGCACGAGCAGACCAGACTGCTGGAGCGCAGGCTGGCGGTGCTCAGCACAAAGAAAAGTATTCCCTGAAAGGAGACAAATGTGGAGCAGGCTCAGGCACCTCACCCATCAGCTCTCAGCCCCAAGGCCACCCTGGACGGAGCTCCCTAAATCAGCAACTGAGAGGTGAGGAGACCCAGGGCCGCAGGGAAAGAAGCTCTGTCTGGAGGTGCTGGGCCTGAGCTCCTGGCCTGCAGGAGAGCTGGAGCCACCGGTCCTGGACACCGCGGTGCCCGCTCGTCCTGAGCACTTTCCGGCATGGCTTCTCCCATGCCCCCGTTCCTGCAGGCACTCCCACCACATGCACACTGGGCACCACCAGCTGGTCCTGCTCTGTTGACTTTCTTCTCTGGAGTCTTTCTCTAAGGCTCACTTTGGGTGGTTTCTGTGACTGGGTCTTCAGTGTCTCTTGTCTTTTCTGCAATGCCCAATCGGCCATTAATCCCATTCTGCGTAGTTTTCATTTTGGTATTGGAGTTTTCCTAAAAATTTAAGTGTTTTTTGTTTTTTTCATTTTAATTTCCATGCCTCTTTTTGGATTCGTGGTATGCAGTTATAAAAATGATTTTCAGGTTTCTTTCTGCTAATTCAAACATTCATGTCTTTTCTGGGTTAGTTTCAATTGATTATTATCTGTATTATGATGTGATTTTCTGCTTTCGATGCTTAATAATCTTTGGATGCCAAACTGTGAATTTTAGCTTGTAGGAAGCTGAAGGTTTTTATTTACAACTTAGGTTTTTTAAAATGATTATTATCTTTTTATTAACTAATTTAAAAATTTGTTATAATTATCTAGAAATATTTTTTAGCTCCCCCCAGATTGTGTTAAGTTTCTTGGAAGCCATTTGATCTTTTTAGGTCTTGTTTTGAAAATGTGTTGGGCATGTGAGTGTGGGATTAATGATCCCATACTCGTGAAGAACACCCTTCTGAGCAGTGCACCCAACACCTGATGTATTATTATGAAGCTCTCCAGTCTGATCGGGGGACATGAGCACTAGCACGTGCCTGTGTGAGTGCTGGGCACCCTGACTTCCAGTCATGAGGCCTGGCTTCCATCCCCGCCTTCAGGAGCTTCCTCGTGTGTGGATTAGCTCTTTGGTGAATATTTGCGGGGAGTCCTCAGTAGATCTCGGGGTCACTCTCCATCTGCAGCTCTGCAATTTCTGGTAATCCACCAAACAAACTGTAAGCACCTTGGTCTCCCCAAGCTCCTGCACCATCTCTGCAACTCTGGAAGATTCTGGTCTGTGCCTGCTACACCTCTTCCTGCACTGCGGCCAGTCAGCTCTCAGGGCAAGAATCTACCGCATTTGTGAGACTCTGTTTCTCGTCTCCCAGAGATCACACTCCTCCACAATCCCTAATGTCCCAGGGATTTTTTTCTGTTTTTCAGTTTCCCAGTCTGGATGGTAAATCCAGTCTCTATTAAACCACCTTGGCCAGAAGCAGATATCTCATTGACCAAGTCCAGATTACCCCATATAGCCTTTTTCAAATGGAGATATAATTTACAAACCGTTAACATTCGCCCTGTATGAGTGTACAATTCAGTGCTTTTTGGTGTATTCACAAGCATATGTAGTATATTCACTATCATCATGATTTAATTCCAGAACATTTTCATCTCCGTGAAGAGAAATGCCACGCCCCTTAGCCGTCATCCCTGTTCCCTCCTCCCCACAGCCCCTGGCAACCACTAATCCACTTTCTGTCTCTCTAGATTTGCCGAGTATGGACATTTCATACAAACTGATCCCACAATATGTGACCTCTGGGTGGGCATCTTTCATGCTAGGAAATGTAAACTGAGGCAGAGATACTGACAGGCTGGCTGGGTGTGGAGCAGGTGCCCCGGTGCGCACACCCTCAGCAGAGCCCGGCAGACTTGCTGTTTCCAAGCTTTCAACCAAATCTCTGTGCAACCACAACATGACCAGCGAACTGCCTGAACATAGACTCCAGGGGCCGTACTGGAAACGTCTTGAAGCAAGCACAGAACAAAATGGCTACCAACAGCAAGGACGGTCTGGTTCAGAGTTGCCATGTCCTGTTATTTGAAAAACTTCATTTTCAACAAGAGATCATGAGTTATGTGAAGAAACAAGAAAAGTATGGCAGAGCCTCAAGGTCAACCAAGACCTAAGAGCTTAGGGTCTTCCCAGGCTTCCCAGAGTGTGCTCACAGCCCTTAGCTGTGCACTCCGACCCTGTGTTTCTCGATTCCCAAGAATCTGTCAGGGCTTTTTACAGCCTCTGTAGACATCTCTTTCTGCAGATTTTCCTTCTAAGAGTTCTGATTAGCCTATTGTTTGCCCAGCCTGAGTCAGCTGCATAGGTAAACAATGGCCTCTAAATGTTTTTGACAAAGGCCCCTGGGAAAAGGCTTGTGCACCAAGCAGGCTCTCCATCAGGTAAAATAAAAGCAGCCATCCAAGTGGAGTCTTTCAGAAAACCATACTGTGGTGCAACAGTTATGATTCTTGATTCTTGGAGTGAGGCTGGGATGGGCTTCACCCCCATGCTGCCCACTCGGTGGCCGCTGGTTGTCACCAGGGGAGAGCTGATGGTGCTCTAGCCCGCTGCAGAGCTCTGGAGAAGGGGAGTGGAACAGAGTAAGCTAAAATGCCACGCAGCTTGCTGATTTTACTGAGACTTGGCTGTTTTTCTTGGGTAAATGCTCCTAGGATTGCTGCAAGCTTTTGATGAATTTCTAGAGTCCTAGAGAAGTTCATTCTGACATTTTCTGCCAATTTTCTCATTGCTTTTCTGGCGGAGAGAATTCAGAACCTCTAAAGGAAAAGATTAAGTATGCAATTTGCCGCTTCCTCTCTTCCTCCCCCCCTGCTGGAGTGTGGTCTCCATGAACCAGGAAATCTCTTCTCTCTGTTGAAGACTGCAATCCCCCTGCAAATCAGTGTGACCCGCACAAAACGGGTGACGGGGAGACATTTATTCTATGAATAAGTGGACGGGTGAACCGAAGGTCAGCGTCTCCACGCTGTCTGCTGCCCTCTTCTTCCTTTCCGTGTTCTTTTTCTCTGCTGCTGGTAGCATTCCACTCCCTAATGTTCACACCCTCACCCCGGTGTCTTTATTGTACCCTCGATGCATAAGTACCCCTCCACCAGCTCAGCCATAGCCAACACTGTCCAGAGCCATCCCTAACTCTACTTCATGGAACTAGGACTTCGAGTGACAGAGTTCTGGTGTCAGTCCCTCTCAGTGGTGTCCCAGAGCTTCCTGAGTCTCAGCAACACATCTTTAGAAGTTAGGGTTTCAGGTGAAGGTACATTTTCATCTGGAGGGCTTTGAGCTCTGCTGAGATGACACAATGCATTTGTTCAAGAACCACTTGCATCCGAGGCTGACTGGCAACTGAATCTCTTCACAGAAAGGCCTAGAAATGGGAAGGGTGTTCCTGCTCAGGATGGGATGCTAGCTCTTGCTATAACATCAGATGTTGCAGCTCCTGATGGGGCACCTCCCTCATTTCCCCCCAGAGGCTTCCATTGACTTGGAAGATCATTTACTTGACACAAAAGATGTCCCTGTCTCTCTCTCTCTCTCTCAGTTCTCATTCCAGTGATGTCCTTGACCTCGTTTTCCCAGCCCTTTTCATTCTCCCACAGTGAAAAAATCGATTCTTATTCTTTTCTTAAGTAGAAACCAGAAATATGCAGGAGGAGAGGGTAACAAAGGATTTCGAGGTTGAAATCACACTAGTTGTATGGAGCCTGATTCTCCAGGGGCAGTGAATCCTGTCCATGCATGGACGCACATAAATGTGTCCCAGGTTGGCTTAAATTTGTTTTACTTGGCTTGCTGTAGCCCTTGAGAGAAATGAGAGCCCGTTCATATCACTATATGGGATTTCAGTGCCTGAAAAATGCAGGCCACTCCTTCCAGCCCTGCGCTCTGCTGAAGGACATTTTCCCATGAGAAACTGCCTATGAGGCTTTGGGTTCAGTTTGGCTGGCTTAATTCTGCTGGGAGCACTGTCAGGGGAGACAGCGAGCCTAGTTCTGATGCCATCGGAGCCTGGGGCCCGCGGCTGGTCATTTGGCGGGCCATTGGATCTTCTGAATTTATTTGCAGAAGCGTGTGTATGTATATATGTGCATTTTTTTCAACGGGGGGTGAGCAGCTTTCATCAAATTCTCCAAGGGGCCCCGTATCCCAAAGAGGTTAAGAACCAGTGGTTTCAATGATTTAAAATGGCCAATTATTTATTTCCCTTTTTAAGCCTGCTTTCTGGAATTGAAACAGCTCATCACACTTCTCCATGCTCCCAAGGCCTTTAAATTGAGCTTGAGGAAAAAAGTCTGTTGCTTCCTCCTTTCCCCTCTCAAAAGGCCACGTGGGCCTCACGTGTAGAAAACAGTTCCTTCCATTACACGTTCTTTCTGCAGCACTTCCTAAAGGGTCCCCATTTCTCCACTAAGTAACTCCCGATAGCCAATGGAGAATGAAATCTCAAATCAGCCACCTTCTGAGAATTGAAGAGGGGGGCAGGGAGCACGTCTGTTCACCCTAGAGCAGCGTGATCCTCAGTAGGTGCCGTGTGGAACCCAGCCGGTGACCCAACGCTAAGCTCAGCGCTGCCGTGCCCATGAAGACTGGGGACCATACAGCTCTCTGCCCTTAAGAAGGTTACAGTCTAATTGACAAGACCAACAACTAGTTGAACATTTTATAATTCTTAGGTTGTGTCTTCTGTGCAAGTCACTGTATACATTTCAAAGATGCTCAAGGGAGATAAAGTTCCCTGAAGCTTGGAATAATTAGGAAGTGTTCTTGGGAGGAAGGGAGGCATAAATCAGGCCTGAAAGAGTGGGCGTCTGAATATTCGAGGTCTACCTTTGGTTTATAGATGTTTTCCCAATGTGGCAAAAAGAAAATAAAACAAGATGGCCCTAGTACCTTTTCTGCAGGGTCAGAAATATCACAAAACAGGCTAGGGAGCTGTTGACCTCACAGGGGCATCTGCTTATGGATACAAGTAAGCCCTCACCCCCAGCCCTCATTTACCTATTTCAAGAATGGGAAGGTGAGATGAAATTATCTCTACGGCCCCAAATGCCCCAACATACATTGACTCTGAACTCATGTTGCCAATTTTGCTCTATTATCAGTACTGGTAATAAGCAGAGAAAGTGTACACTGTCATTGATCAGGTGAGTGTTGAGAAGCAAAGAGCCCACCCACGCTCACACTGAGAAACATCTACCCCATCTGCTTAAAATCTCAGAGTCAGTCACTCCACTGTGGCACTGGAGGGCCCTGCTAAAATATAAATGAGGTTTCTGAGAAAGGTAGATGAAGCCATCTGTCAGTAACATCTTCGGAAGAACTCGTTCATTTTGCCTCAGTAGCCGGAATACGAAACTGGAAGTTTGGGGTACGAGCTGGAAGATGCTGGACCACAGTATTTGGGATGGACGGACCTAAGTGGAAATTATAATGAGGGGAAGAGGCACCAATCACCAAAAGGGAAGCAAGGGTTGCTGAAAGGAGCGACAATAAGGACTAAACCTACGTGTGACGTTCAAAGACAGACTGACCAGACACATGAAAGTCTGAGAAGGGCAGGAGAGGATGGGCAGCAAGCTACAATACGTGGGCCAGTAAAAACAAAGAGAAATGGAGACAAGTTCTTGGCTTTAAGACTTACCTCCTCAAAAGCTCTAGAACACAAGTTTAAATGGGAAGTGGCAGTTCTGTCTGCTTCCCACTGCCCTTCGAATTTTTTATTGCTCAACTTCTGCAGCGGCACCTGCAAAGCGAGCATGCAGACGGATCAAACAAATGAGCAGAATTTCCACCTCACCCCTCCTCTATCTCCCCACCAGCTCCTGTTGAATGCGATCCATTATTGTATACAATACACAAAGATCACACAATTGAAGACTTAGGGTTTGGGTGTATAGCTTAGAGAGTTTAAAGAAAAAACCCACATTTGTGTGGTGTTTTTTTCAGGTAAATTGAAAACATGTTTCTCACTCTCAGGGAATGTGCCCAGACTGGCTTATGAATGTTAGAGAAATCTTGGTGCTTGTCTTGTCCCCAATGGTCTTCCATGTCTGAGAAGAAACTTCTGTTGCTCACGAGCCTCTTGGCATTTCAGTACTCCCATCATTTTACTTCCTCCTGGATGCAATACAAAAAGAGAAAGAAAACCATTTACCTTAAGAAGCCAGGGCTTCTAGTATCTTTTTAGTGTAACTATTGGTTTCTTACCCCCAAGACATCTTCCAAGAAACCCTCAGAGTGTCATAACCTGTAGGAAATGAAAACTCTGAAATATTAATAATTATGGAAAAAGGGATGGCATTTCATCTTTCTGCTGCATCTGGGAGAGGTAGAAATTAACTGAGAGCAAACGTCACTGATTTTGATAAACCAGACAGTGTGGTCTGAATTCCTTAATACTTCAAAAGGCCCAAAGCCTTTTTCTTCCAACTCCCTTCCAACACTGAAAGGAGACCCACTGGCAAAATTTTGCCAATGAGCAAAATTTAATGAGCTGGGTGAGAATGATTTCTAATTAGTACATTAATTAATTTTTTTGTAAATAGATTCTCCATAGTAGTTGAGAACAGTTTGTTCTGAGCAGAGATAAATTTGCTTTATTTACAGTGTTGATTTACTTGGGGAATCCTTTTTTTTTTTTCCCAAAAAAAAAAAAGTAATTTATTTTACAGTTGAAGTCATCTTTGGCCCAGACTCTAAGTTACCACACAATTTAACTAGTAGAATCTAATTGAATGAGGTTTTATTACGCTAAGAATTAAATTTTTTTTCAGAAAAATAAATTATAAAAGGACCCACACACACTTGAAAATAACACCTAGCAGAAAAATTCATTAAAGGAGTAGATCTCTTCTCATGTTTATTTCAATAATATGATTCATCTTAAAACTTGGACCTTTGGGGGGTTAATGAAGGGCTTAAGAGTCAATAGTCTGAGGCTTCAGGATAGATAGGGTACCCAGGACCTAAATAGAACCATGAGATAATGGACTAGAAGTGCTCTTGAAATCACCTAATCATAATGCCGGCTTCCTCTTCCCGCCCTTCACAGAGCCCATATCACAGACATGAAGACTTAGGCACAGGAATGGGAATTCACTTGATTGAGATCACACAGCTGATGAGTTAGGGCTTGGGTGTATAGAAGGCAGAAAGGCAAAACCGCAATAAACAGTGCCTTGTACGCAAAAGGACATATTTTGTCCCACATAGAGTAAATCCAAGGTGGGCAGTCCAGGTGTGATAGTCCCATTTTCCTTAAAAATCTAGGCTGTGTGCATTTTTGTGGTCTCCCACGTGCGCCCTGGGCAGGGGCTACAACTTTTCATCCACCTGCCAGGCAGCAAAAAGCCTGAAGATGAAAGAGCAGAAAGGGTGTCCTCAAACGCTCTGTCCCCCACTGAAGGAGCCTTTCTCCACTTCCCAGCCAAGAACATCTCCCTCATTGGTCACAGCAACCACCTGACCGTTCACAGGCCAGTTTGGTCTGAGAAATGGCATCTGTCAGCTGAAAAGCACACACGCACGTACACACATATCCATACCCACACATACGCAGCAAGACAAACAAAACACAGCAACTGAAAAGGGGGGTTTTGTAAATAAAAAAGAGGGGGAAATTGGTATTAGGCAAATAATTAGGGTTTGGTGTTTTTGTTTTTGTTTTTGCCACAGAACTACTTAATGTCAAAACTAAAACTCAGTGCTCTTAAATTATTTTTATTTTACATTGAGAATCCTTCAATGTAAAAATCCTCACTGGATATATTTAGGGTAAATAGCAAGACTTCAACAGTGCTGCATCATCTCTTTCTGCTCTCCCAGTGGCTACCAGCGGCATTCAGATGTTACTTTCTGGAAGGCATCCTGAATCTAACACCAGATCTGCTGTAAACCCCAAGACCACAACCCAGAGGTGTGATCTTGATCATGTTGTGTATTCTGTATGACTGTGAAAGTTTGTACCTACAAAAGGGAGCTACCCAGGCATAGACTCAGGGGCCCTTATCCTCTCCACCAGCCTTCCCAAGAAGGCCAGTGCAGGAAAATGTGCAGTCTAAATAATGCACTTCCTAATGATTAGTGATGTTGAGCATCTTTTTCTGTGTCTGTTGGCCATCTGGATGTCTTCTTTGGAAAAATGTCCATTCATGTCTTCTGCCCATTTTTCAATTTGATTATTCATTTTTTAGGTGTAGAGTTTTATTAGTTCTTTATATGTTTTGGATATAATCCTTTATGAGATATGTCATTTACAAATATCTTCTCCCATTCTATAGGTTAACTTTTAGTTTTGTTGATTGTTTCCTTCACTGTGCAGAAGCTTTTTATTTTTATTTTTATTTTATTTATGAAGTCTCAATCATTTATTTTTGCTTTTGTTTCCCTTGCCTCGGGGGACCTATCTAGAAAGAAGTTGCTACAGCTGATGTCAAAGAAGTTACTGCCTTTGTTCTCCTCTAGTATTTTTATGGTTTCAGGTCTCATATTTAGGTCTTTTATCCATTTTGAATTTATTTTTGTGCATGGTGTAAGAAAGTGGTACAGTTTCATTCTTTTGCTTGTGGCTGTCCAGTTTTCCCACCACCATTTGTTAAAGAGACTATCTTTTTCCCATTGCACATTCTTTCCTCTTTGTTGAAGATTAATTGACCATATAATTGTGGGTTTATTTCTGGGCTTTCTATTCTGCTCTATTGATCTATGTGTCATCTATTTTTGTCCCAGTACCATACTGTTATGATCACTACAGTTTTGTAATATAACTTGATATCTGGAATTGTGATGCCTCCAGCTTTGCTTCCCTCCCCCCGCAAGCTTACTTTGGCTATTTGGGGTCTTTTGAGGTTCCATACGAAGTTTAGGATTGTTCGTTCTAGTTCTGTAAATAAAAATGCTATTGGTATTTTGACAGGGATTGAATTAAAAGTGTAGATTGCTTTGGATAGAATAGACATCTTAACAATATTTTTTCTTCCAATCCATGAGCATGGAATGTCTTTCCATTTCTTCATGTCATCTTTGATTTCTTTCATTAGTGTTTTCTAGTTTTCAGAGTACAGATCTTTCACTTCTTTGGTTAGGTTTATTCCCAGGTATCTTATTGTTTTTGGTGCAAATGTAAATGGGATCAATGCCTTGATTTCTCTTCCTGCTGCTTCATTAGTGGTGTATAGAAATGCAACAGATTTCTGTTCATTGATTTCATATCCTGTGACTTTACTGAATTCCTGTATCAGTTCTAGCAATTTTTTGGTGGAGTCTTTCGGGTTTTCTATATATGGTATCATGTCATCTCTAAATAGTGAAAGTTTTACTTCGTCCTTGCCAATGTGGATGCCTTTTGCTTCTTTTTGTTTTCTCCTGTGGCTAGGACTTACAGTACTATGTTGAATAACAGTGATGAGAGTGGACATCTCTTTTTTGTTCCTGACCATAGGAGAAAAGCTCTCAGGTTTTCCCCCTTTAGGATGATATTAGCTTTGGATTATTCATTTTGCCTTCATTATGCTGCGATATGTTCCCTCTAAATCTACTTTGTTGGGGGTTTTTATCATGAATAGATGTTATATTTTGTCAAGTGCTTTTTCTGCACCTATTGAAATGATTATATAGTTCTTACATATTATATGGTTCTTTTTTTTATTAATATGATGTATCATGTTGATTGATTTGTGAATATTGAACCACCCTTGCATCCAGGAATAAATCCCACTTGATTGTGGTGAACGATTTTTTTAATGTTTTGTTGGGTTTGGTTTCCTAGTATTTTATTGAGAATTTTTGCATCCATATTCATCAGGATGATGTAGTTCTCCTTTTTAGTGGAGTCTATCTGGTTTTGGTACCAGGGTAATACTGGCTTCATAGAATAAATTTGGGAGTTTTCCTTCCTTTTCTATTTTTTAGAATAGTTTGAGAATAGGTATTAACTCTTCTTTAAATGTTTGGTAGAGGGGCACCTGGGTGGCTCAGTTGTTAAGTGTCTGCCTTCAGCTCAGGTCATGATCCCAGGGTCCTGGGATCAAGCCCCGCATCAGGCTCCCTGCTCAGTGGAAAGCTTGCTTCTTCCTCTCCCACTCCCCCCTGCTTGTGTTCCCTCTCTCACTGTGTCTTTCTCTGTCAAATAAATAAATAAAATCTTAAAAAAAAATAAATGTTTGGTAGAATTTGCCTGTGAAGTCCCAGATGACAATGATTTTTGTTTTCATCCATTTATTCACTCATTATTTCATACATTTAGCAAGTATTTTTTTAAGTATTTCTGAAGAAGATAATAACCTTACAATAACCTTTTGTCCTTGAGGACATTATAACACAGTGGGGATGTGATGAGGATGAGGATGTTGCTGATGGTGGTGATGAGGATGTGATGATGAAGATGATAGTGATAATGATGAAGATGATGGTGATAGTGATGATATGATTATGATGAAGATGATGGTGATGGTGATGATATGATGATGTGATGATGATGATGGTGATAATGGTAATGATGATGTGATGATGAAGATGTTGGTGATGATTATGATGAAAATAATTACAACTACTGATGTGGTACTTGCTAAGTGCCAGAGATTATTCTAAGCATTTTTTTTAAGATTATTTATTTATTTATTTGACAGAGAGAGAAACAGCGAGAGAAGGAACAGAAGCAGGGGGAGAGGGAGAGGGAGAAGCAGGCCTCCCGCTGAGCAGGGAGCCCGATGTGGGGCTCGATCCCAGGACCCTGGGATCATGACCTGAGCTGAAGGCAGACGCTTAATGACTGAGCCACCCAGGTGCCCCTATTCTAAGCATTTTTAAATTATTTCATTTAATCTTTTAATAACTCCATGGATTAGTTAATATTTTTATCTCAATTTTGCAGATTAGGAAGATGAGACATAGAGGTATGAGGTACCAGTTAAAGGCCAATTATGTTTTTATATATACCTCCAAGAAAACAGAGTAGTGCATTGTGCTGGGTATCTTCTATATGGTCCCTGATCATCTCTACCTCTGGTATTCCTGGCCTTAGGCAATCTCTTCCCCAATGCTGAGGGGATGTCACTTTTGTGATTAGATTATAAAACTAATTTCCATCTTGCTAGTAAACTGTCTCCCTTAGTGACTTTGATGATGCAGGTTGCCATGTTGAGATGGCCCATGTGATTAAGCATTGAGAGAGGCCTCTGGATAACAGCCAGCTAAAAACAGAGGTCCTTAGTCTAACAGCCTGAAAGGAACCAGATCCTGTCAAAAACCACATAAGTGAGTTGGAAACTGATCCTTTCCCAGGTGAGCCATCAAATGAGACCTCAGCCCTGGCTCACCTCAGCAGAGGACCCAGCTCAGTCATGTCAGATACCTGACCCATGAGAACTCCAAGACAATGAATGTGTGTTGTTTTAAGCCACTAAGCTTATGGTAATTTGTTGCACAGAAATAGGCAAATAACATGTATATAATACTTTTTAGGAAGGTTTCCTCAAAAAAAAAAAATCTAAAAGCAAAGGGAATACACATTAGAAGTAAAATTAATATTGCTGGTAATAAAAAATAGAAATTAAACTAAAATTAAGATACAGAAATACTTTACAGTTTGCCAGGAAAAGCATAGTAAATCATTGGAGAGGGTTTGAGGGGATGGCATTCCTAGTTTGGGTGTAAATCAGAAGAATTTCTTGGAAAGAAACTTTGTAATATGTATCAAATGACTTAAAATGTATTTTCTCTTTAACACAACAATTCTGCTTATAAGAATCTCGTCTAAAGAAATAATCAGGTTTTTGTGTAGAAATATACAGGGTGCTGCTCCATGAGTAGTTGCTTATAATTATATAATTACAATCTAACATTGAAAACAACCAGAATATTTAACACTATGTTATTAATTCAGTAAGTTAGAATAGCTCCAAAGATAGAATCCTATGTATTCCTTTAAATGTTCAAGAGAGAAAAAATACTGAATGACATAGAAAAATAGTTATGATGTATCAAATCACAAAGTGTGTTATAAAATAGAACGTACAACAGGTCTTGGTGTAAATTATATGTACAGGTGTGCATATGTGTAGCCTGCCTAGGGAAAAAAAGATTGAAAAAATGTATGTTAGGATGGTTAAAGACTGTTGTCTTTGTTGCTAGAATTACAGTATTATAGATGATTTTTATGTTCATATAGTTCTTTGTGGCATTCTCCATTTTAAAAAATGATTATAGGTTGTTCTTGTAATTAGAAAAAAAATCTGCTATTGCTAATGACATAACTCATTTCATGATGCCAGATGATATGTTGCTGTATATTCATTTTTTTTAAATTTTGTAGACAGAAGACCCAGACAAATACATTAAATCAAGAAAATGCTGATAATATATTGTCTCTGGGAAGCAATGAAGTTAATCTTTCATTTTGCTCTTGATAGTTAATTTATGTCTGCTCATACATCACCTAGGCAATCCATCAGTGCAACACCATGGCCATTGGAAGCAAAATGATATCTTAACAATGTTAGCTGTGGATGAGAACTGCTGAACTATTAAGTATAAAGGGTATAAAGTAATTAAAAGACATTCCACTCTAAAATATGGAGCATATAGAATGTTCTTGCAAACTTCTAAGAGAAGAAAAAAAATCTACAAAATATGGAACCAATTTCCTGCTCCATGAGAGTTTCCCAGAGTAAGTAATTTATTGTTCACTGAAGCTTAAATGTGATCCCTGGTTGAAACTAGCAACTGCAAATACTAATCAACCATGTATGCATATCTCATGCTATCATGGGATCCTACATTATTAAACTACACAGTCTCATTCATAGTATTTATTCTTCAGCAAGAAACTCTGTTTCAATCTATCAAGACTCTAGCAGAGCATAAACATGATTAGTTAATGATCGTCTGTCCATGCCAATGCATCATGAATAACTACTGATTGTCTCAGCCTATCTACACATATGTAGTCAGTAGATCATGATAGGGAGTTAAGTTGGTGCCAGTGATAATAATGATGAAAATGACAGATGGCAGGTGAGGAATTGGAGAAATCCTGGAACTATATTCTTCACAAAAACAGGCACTCAGATAAGCTGTGTAGAAAGAGAATGACCCAGATGTGTCCATGTTGAGGAGTAGCACCTTATGTAGTAAGAATCAATGCAATCATAGGCTCACCTATAAAATACAGAGATAAGAGATAAAATATTAAAGAAAGGCACGAACAGGCACTCGAGGATTTTTCAAGTCTATAGCCAAATTCATGGCCCAGTTGCTGCCCTACAATGGGCTTTCAGTTCTGCAATATTATTTTTTATTTGTAATATATTTGTTTATTGCACACTTTTGTGAGAGCAATCTAAAATCCATTGTGTGACCAAGATAGGGAGGAGCCATTTCTCTGAGCTGTAACTTGTAGTTTGTTGAGCACATATGCACTCTGCTAGGATTTAGGGACTCAGTGCTAGCAAACATACTCAGCCCTCACCAATAAGCACTGATGAAATTGGAATGCCAGGATTTTCTCTTTGACTAACAACATTTCTGCGAGTAACTGAGCAGTCCCCTGGGACACAGGATAATGGGGCAGATCTTGATACAGAGCCAGGTGTGGTGTAAGGTGAAGTTCATCACTCCACTTGTCATCCGACAAGAAAATCCATAGCATTACCTGATGGTCTGATCATAAGCATCCAGCCCCTAAATGAGGTGAGCAGAGTGAATGTGCAGGGGTGAGAGGCAGGCCATTGGTGGTCTCTCTCCCAGTCCATGCCACTGAACATCCTTTCATTCAGACCACAATGCTTAAAGATGCAGCTGGAGCCAAATTCACTTGTGCAACTTAACAGCTTAGTAACCTTGAACATATTACTTGGTCTCTCTGAGCTAATGCATCTCAACCCTAACGATGGTACCAAGCACAAATTTAAAAATCCCTTAGATGGTATATGAAATTTGGTCATTGTCATGAATGTAAATTCTCTAACATTCTGGAAACATCTGGAAATATGCCTTCTGCATATTCTGTAGGACATTCAAATAAATACTGACCTGCTATTGGGTTATGGATGGTGCAAAAGGCACGACCCAAGAACAGAATCTGGGAATCTGCAGCTGCTATATCATGGGCATTATGGATGGAATTTTGCACAAAGTTAGTCCGTGGGATTCTGCCACAGTGAGTTTAGTAGATGCGTCATGAGGTTGGTGGAAGTATTTCCCCGGTATTTCATATGCCCGATTTGTCTCCTGGTTTAGAGGGTATTGTCCAAGCCCATGAAATTGACCTTCACCCCTTCTCTGCCCACCCCCAAGAGTCTCAGGGTTGAACTGGCCACCATGCCAGGAGTTGAGTGAAGAAGAAAAGTAAACCATTTGGGTGAGTTCTTCCTCTACATAATGTACATTATTAGGTGAGATCCAGGCTTATCACATTTCAACAAATTCCAGAGTCAGGAAAGAATTAGTAGGACAAAGTGGCCTTTCTGAAATGAGGTGACTACGAATCATTGAAAACCATATTGTAAGGAGTTTGAGTGGCTACCAACTGTCAGTTAGGAGAGCAGTGTGTCCCAGGTGCACTGCGGGCCACCAAACCCGCCCGCCGCTCACCTCCTGCAGCGAGCTGCCTGCTCCCATGTGTATCTCCCAAGTTTGCCACTCCCAGCCTTTCCTGCATCTGGTAAGGCAGAGGGTGGCCACGGAACTTCCATGCATTTGATGTAAGACTGTGACTTCCTGACTACTGCCCATGTAACGTCGTGACCATTGCCTAGCATGGTGACCATACATCATGGTGCAGCGGGTAAGGGTTCCAGCTCTGGAACCAGAGCGTGAGCTCCGATATGGTTCTGCTATAGCATGTAGCTGGCAGGCACACGGCTGCACCACGACCAGTACCTCCTCAAGCAGCGATGAGGCATTGATCCTGATGTGGGCAGGGAAGAGTGTCAGGAGGACGAGAGATGGTCATCATGCCCTTGCAGGCAGCTGCTCTACCCCACAGCAGTGCCATCAGCCCCGCTGGGTTCCCTGCGGGCAAATCTGGCCTCTCATTGAATGTCTGGCTCCCCAGCATCCAGAAGTCTTGATAGAGGAACTTTAACACAGCACTGGAGGGGGCTCAGACACCAGGAGAAAGCTAGCTCTCACTGCAACTAGGCTAGCTCAGACATGCACCCCAATTCTCACATCAGCCCTTGTCCAATCACGGAGGAGTGCCTTGTGTCCCTGCATCTGTGGGCCCTGAGGGACTGGCGTCCTCCACTCACTCAGCGTGGTCGTCCTGGCCCTTTATCTTGGGTCCACGGTGCAGATTTGCCATGAGCAAATGGCTTTCTCCGGTGATCCCCATTTGCTCTGTTGGATCTCTAAAGACAGTTCCCAACAGAAGCAAGTCTAAACATTTTCAAAGTGGTTTCATTGCCCTTTTGAGGTAACTTAAAATAAAAAAAAATAAATTGGACTTGCAGAATTTTTCAAGATTTTATTATTCTCATGCAAACAAATTATAAGGATGAGAGTCAATGCCATGTTTTGAACTCGCCTCAAAAGTGTGATTTTTTAAAATCAGTTCTATTGAGGGATATTTACATACCGATGAAATACACTCGTGTTAAGTGTGCGGTTCAACAGGCTTTGACAGATGCATGTACCTGTGTAACCTTCGCCACTTCTACCACTGGAATATCTTTCTCATCCCCAGACTTCCCTCCTTTCCTTTCAGGAGTCCACAAAAGCCAAAATATCTCCTCCCACTCTAGGTTAGTCGGACAGAATCATACCCTATGTAGCGCTCTTTCACTCAGTGTAATGCCTTTGAGAATCATCATTTCATGTGCATTGTAGGGCATTTCTTCCTGCAGATGAGCAGGAATGCCGTACCCCATCACATGGATGTAGCACAATCTGCTCATCCTTCCACCTGCCTATGGTTCTCGCTAGTTCTCAGTGATCACGAATAAAGGAACAGCACGGTTTTTATGTGGACATATGTTTTTCTCTTGGATAAGTACCCAGGGGTGGACTTCCTGGATGATATGGTAAACATACCCTTAAATTTACGAGAAACTGTCAAAAAAGCTATTGAAATGTTTCCCAACATAGATGTACCATTTTCCATCTCCACCGGTGGCTACACATATTTGTTTTCATTTGCTTTACATCTTTGTCATTACTTAGTGCTGCCAGTCTTTCAAAATTTGGTTACTCCAGTGGTCTTAATTTTAATTTTTCTGATGTCTAATAATGTTGAACATCTCCTCCAAATGTGCACATGGACCACATATGTAGAACATATAATACAGAATATATAATATTGTATATACATCTTCTTTTGTGAAGTGTCTGCATGAATCTTTTGACTTTAAAAAATCACTTTTTGAGCTATGATTAACATACAAAAAGCTGTGCATATTTAATACACACAATTTGATGAGTTTGGAGACAGGTATCTACCCATGAAGCCATCATCACAATCAATGCCATCAACAGATCCATCATCTCCAAAAGTTTCCTCCTGCATTCTTTACTTTTTTCTTTTTGTGGTAAGAACACTTAACATAAGCAAATTCATATTAACATAAGCAAATAAGTAGTGTTAATTAAAATTAAAAATAGAACTAGCATATGATCCAGCAATCTCACTTCTGCATATATATCCAAAGGAACTGAAATAAAGATCTTAAAAAGATACCCGCTCTGCCCTGTTCATTCCAACATTATCCACAATAATCAAGACATGGAAGCAACCTGTATGTCCATCGACAGATGAATGGATCAAGAAAATACATATTTACATACAACTGAATATTATTCAGCCATTAGAAAGAAGGAAATTCTGCCATTTGCTGCAACACAAATGAACACAAATTATGCAAAGTGAAAGAAACGAGTCACTGAAAAATTCTGTGTAATTCTGCTTATATGAGGAATCTAAGCAAGTCAAACTCATAGAAACAGTAAAATGTTAGCTGGGGAAGGTGGACAAAATGGGGGGTGTTAGTCAAAGCATACAAAGTTTTAGTTATGCAAGATGAATAAATCTTAGAGATCTACCAACTATTTTTAATTGTGTTGCTTTGCTTTTTATTATTGAGTTGTAAGAGTTCTTTATATATTCTGGATACCCGCCTATATATATATTATATATAGATATGTGTGTGTGTGTGTGTGTATATGTATATTTCTATATATTAGCTACAATAAGTATCTAATTTTGATGAAATCCAATTTATCAGTTTTCTTTTCTGTAAACTTTGGGCTTATTGTCTGCCGGCCTCAGCCTATCAATAACCAGTGTCAGGGCTGGACTGGTCCTTGTGGTTCTCATTATGATTGCAAGACTCCCTCAGCAATAACCATCAGGAAACTTTGGAAGAAAAGGTTTCTTACTGACAATATCTGGAAATTACACAACACACCTGGGCCCACAAGCAAGGTTTCCGAGGAGCAAGCAAAGGCCTAGGATTCTGCTCTTTATTGGGGTCCAGGAGGGTGGGGGCTTACTCCGTCTTGGTGAATTTAAAACATAAGAGCAGGAATTCAAAGCACGGGAAGAAAAAAACAAAACAAGAAACCCAAAAAGTCAGTTATCAAAAACAACCAAGATTGCTAAGACTAGGATCCTGGGGTAGGGGCAAGGGTGGCCCGGCTCTCCATCTAGCTGGCAGGGGTCTTACTGTAAAGAGTCCCCTTCCCAGAGCAGACCCCCACCATCGAAGCTTAACTCAGGCACCTGCCTTACAGAAAGAAAGGCCAGCGGTCAGGGCTTTCACGACAGTCTTTTTGTGTCCTACGTAAGAAATCCTTAGCACCACCAATATCACAAGAACTTCTCCTGTATGTTCTTCTAGAGATTTTATAGGTTTAGCTTTCTCCTTGGGGTTTATTCTTTTCTCTTTGGACATCCAGTTTGTCTCAACATCACGTATGTTGAACGTCTCCTTTTTCCCTCCATTTCATTACCTTGACAGCTTCTTTGAAAATTCGTGTACTATTTAGGTTTGCTTTTTTTTGGCCACTATTCTGTTCCATTGATCCGAATATCTGTTTCTATGACAACACTACCCTATCTTGATTATTGCAGCTTTACAGGAAGTCTTGAAATCAGTTATGGTAACTCCTCCAACTTTGTTCTTCCCCTTCAAGATCATTTTGGTGATTTAGGGTTCTTTGCATATTCACATAAATTTAGAATCAGCCTATCAAATTTATAAAATAGACAGGATTTTGATTAGGAATGCCTTGAATCCATATATCAATTTTGGAGACAATATCTATCTAAATAATATTGAGTCTTCCAACCCAGGGACATGATATATTTCTCCATTTATTTATTTATTTATTCTTAAATTTATCTCAAAAAGAAAAAAAACCTTATGTAGTTTTCAGTGCATACGTAGTGAATGCATTTTGTTAAATGTATTCCTAAGCATGTCGTTTTTTGATGTTAACATCAATGTGACTCTTCTCTTAATTTCAGTGCCTCATATCAGGAGGCATCAATGTGTCTTATCACTGATTATGTTAATTTTGGTCACATGGCTGATGTACTTCCTGCCGGATTTTTCCACAGTAAAGCTACTATCTTTCCTGTTGTAATGGGTGACTATTTTGCAGGGAGACACCTTAAATCAGTGGAGATATCCAGTGTCTCCACTAATTTTAACATCTTCATCACTTTTGGCTATAACAATTTTTGCTGTGGTATTTGCTCAATGGTGATTTTCTTTTGTATCATTCCACTAAATGTATTAATTAGAATTCCAGTACAAGAAAAGCTGACCCTTCTCCTCTGTTCATTGATATTAATATGGACTCATAAATATTTATTCTATAGCTTATTATTCTTGACTACCACCATTTCCTTTCTTCTTCAAATTGTTCCAGATTCAGTCGCTGTGATCTGTGAAGCCCATGCTCTAATAAAGTCTTGAGGAAACACATGGGCACAGGGTTCCCTTACCTCTTCATATGTTGAAAACAGCTTTCCAGAAGTCTGGATACGTTTTAAAAATGCTGCTTTATTTTTGTCTTCCTTTATGTTCATTTTTGAAGAATCAGATGCCAGTCTAATTCTTTTATCTTTGTAAATTATTTGATCTTTTTGCTTGAGACTCTGAGAAACCTTTTTTATCTTTGAAATCTAAGCATCTCACTGGGGTGCATCTCAGAGTTGATTATTCTGAATTAATGTTCCCAGGTGACTGATAAGTCCTTTCAAGGTACAGATTGAAGTGATCTTCTCTTTTTTTTCTGGAAGGTTTTCTTGGGTTATAGTTTTAAAAATTAGTCCTGTTCTCTTTTCTTCCTTGACCCCCCAAATAGAAATGGTTTTCCTACTTTGCCTGTCCTCCATTCTACTAAATTTTTTTGATGCTTTTATTTTTTTAACCTCATTTAAAAATTATTTTTATCATTTTCTTAACTTTTTTCAATGCTTCTCATTAAATTTTCATTTGAGTCTATCTCTTGTAATTCATTACTAAAATCTGAGATAACTTCGTCTTTTTTTTAATTTCTTTCCTGAGTTTAATGAACTCTTTTTTGTTTTATTTCTCTCTGGGTGTTTTTTGTTTGTTCATTTGTGTTCGTAGTTTTCAGGGTTCTTTCTCATGTCCTCAAATGCTCATCTGGGTCCATGCAACTCCACTCGGAGTTTCTTCTGCTCTGTGATGATTTGTCAGGTGGGGAATCTACCTTAGTGGGTGTGTGTTGATTTGAACTTTGGTGGGGTTTTTTGCAACAACTTGTGGAGACATGTTAAACTTTTGCTGTTCGTTTTTGTGGAACTAAAGTCATTCACCAAATTCCAAGTTTAACAATGCCTCCCATTTTTAGTGAAGCAAAGTTCAGGGACTTCAGAGGATTTGGTTTTAGTGTGAGTATGTGTGGTCGGGGAGGGTCTATGTTTTTTCTGGTTTTGCAGCAGGACCTTAGAATGCCCCCTTCGCTTGTTCCCCTTCATCACCCAACTGCCAAGGTCATGTCTCACTTCCTTTGCCCTGTTCCTTCCTACCTAGAAAATCAATTTTCTAGGTAAGAAGGAAATTTTGAAGACTATCCCTTCATTGTGTGCATACTTTCAAGTCCCTTCTGGTACTCCAGACTCTTTCTAGTGGTTTCAGACTGAGGGCTGACTCAGTCTTTCTGGCCATGGTTTTGGGTCAGCCTGGGTCTGGGGCTAGCCTCCTTCTTTTCTCTCCCTGCCCTTGGGACTGGTCTGCCAGGGGTCAAGGTGTGTGTGGGGAAGGAGCATGAGAGGCTGAACCCCCGAATTTAGCACCCCTTGCTTTTCAAGGTAGTGATTTTGAAGTATGAGCATTTTCTGTAATTCTGAGGGTGTGGTTTTTGTGTGCTTTTAATCTTCCTTCCTTGCTGTTCTCCTGTCTCTTCTGGACAAAAACTGGGCAGATAGTGATGAAGGCTGTTGCCATTGTCTTCAGCTAGTCGGACCTCATTTATTATGTTCTTCCTATACTTACTTTTGCTTGATTTTTCCCTCCTCTCTCTCTTTTTACCTTTCTAAGTTGAA
>NC_138380.1:3741203-3852312 GCF_054177405.1 Leptonychotes weddellii
TTAGATCAGTCGATTGACAATGCTGTTCATGTGTTCTGTATTCTTACTGATCTTCTGTATATTTACTCTATCAGTTACTGAGAGAAAAGTTATAATTTAGCTACCATGGGAGATTTACTTATTTCCATTTTCAGTTTTCTTAGTTTCTGCTCTGTGGATGTTGAAGCTCTGTTATGTGGACATACATTTAGGAGTATTAAGTCTTCTTTTTTTTTTTTAAAGATTTTATTTATTTATTTGACAGAGAGAGACATAGTGAGAGAGGGACCACAAGCAGGGGGAGTGGGAGAGGGAGAAGCAGGCTTCCCGCGGAGCAGGGATCCCGATGCGGGGCTCGATCCCAGGAACCTGGGATCATGACCTGAGCTGAAGGCAGACGCTTAATGACTGAGCCACCCAGGCGCCCCTGGATGTGCGCATATGTATTATTCATTATGCAGTGTCTTTCCTGACCTGCCAGTGTCCCCTGCTCTGAAGTCTGCTTTGTGTGATACAGTTATTCGTGCTCTGGCTGTCTTGTAATTAGTGTTGGCACAGTCTTGTTTCCATCTTTTGTTTACTTCTAACATATCTGTATCTTTATGAAATGTATCTTGTAGAGGACATATAATTGCTGTGCTTCTTTATTAATCTAAACTCTCACCTTCTACTTTGTAAATGGAGTGTGTAGACCACCTACATGCCATCTATTTGTTTATTGTCAATATTTTTCTTTTTCCTGTCTAATCTTGGATTCAGTATATTTTACAAGTCTATTGTTTGCCCATATAGGCTTATTCACTATACTTCTTTTTTTAGACAGTTTACAATTTAAAATGTATCTTTTACTTCTCGGAGTCTACCTTCAAATAATAATATACCATTTTTAGATTTAATGTAAATACCTCATAACAGTATATTTTAATTTACTCCTTCCTATCTTTTGTGCTATCATTTTTATACATTTTATTTCTGCATAAACTGCCCAAAACATTATCATTTTTCTTTAAAAACTCAGTTATTTTTAAAGATTTTTTAAAAGAAAAAGTTTTTATTTTTATACTTACTAATATATCTACAATATCTGATGTCCTTCCTTTCTTAATGTAGATTCACCTTCTCATCTGGTATCAGTTTTCTTCCATCTGAAGGATTTCCTTTAACATTTTTTAGTCTGCAGGGAGTTGAATCATTGCCTAATCTCAAACTTGCTCCAATGTCATATTTACAATGTATAAGCTAGAGCCTAGAATGCTCCCCAAATTTGGAATTAAACACCCCTTAGAATCTCTGCCCCTTTCCTTCTTCCACTTGTTAAAATACTTTTAGAACCCAATGAGCTGTTGGAGTCTGTGGTACAATTCTCAGGTCCTACCTCTCCCCTCTAGTACTCAATAATTAATTTACCCAGATTCTGGAAATGTTGGCTATAGACAGCTGTTACCTGAATCTCTCTCTGGAAATTGTTCTCAGATGAAGATAGTCTTCTCATCTAAGGTCATGGCTCTTTCTGGGGATAGCCCACATCCAATGACACTTGACTTCCTATCCTTCCTTTAGGGCAACCCTGAGGAGCAATCTCATCTCCCCACAGAACCTGCAGAGGCCCTTTTATAAGTAGGTCACAGTTCAGCTTCTGCTGCTACCTTTCCTGCATCCATCACTCCCCCGTGGGTGTTGATCTCAAGAGCATAACCCAATAGATGTCTTTCATAAAAATCTCTGTCTCGTGGTCTGTTTCATGGATTACCTGATCTATGACATCTAATCAGGAGTGGTCTGAAGAAACAGACTCTAAAATGGAATCTGGGATCATCTGGATCATTTGCTGGTGGGCTGGCAATAAGGACTATAGTGATGGTAGGTAGAGCATAGCTAGCCCCTGGTCTGTGGTAGTGACGCATTTACTAGAACCTTCATCAGTGGTGGAAGAGGACAGGATACCAGAGGAAGGAAATGTACTGGCTGGCACGAAATGCAGTTTCTCAGTTATTAGAGAAGTATGGGGAAAGAACAATTGCAACGATCATGGAATTAGATGATAGATGAGTGGGAGAAGAACTAAAGTGGCTAAGGGTCATTAATCATCAATTAGAGTCTCAGTGTGAAAACCAGAGGACTTCTTTAGCAGTATATAAAAAAGCTTTCATCTTCTGATGAGCCGAAGGGCAGAAAACAAATCTGTGTATCAGGTCCAGAAACTACTTATAAGATAAATAGAGCTCCAGAGAAGGTTAATTTTCAACTCTAGGAGGAATGTTCTGCCAAGGTCAAAGCCATGATTGAGAAGAGTGGGACCCTGAGACTCGGGATAGGGAAATCTCGGAGTGTGCAATGGAAAAACCTTGGATTCTAGACCCTGTGGGTCTATAGAAGGAGCCAAATCCTCCCAATTAAGTCTAGTGTTCTGTATTTGCTTATAGATGATGTGGAAGATTTTGCCTTACAAAATGACACATGTGCTCCCTGACCCCTCCATTCCTTCCCATTCCCAGGATTGACACACACTTTCCCTCCTGGTCACTAGACCAATAATAAGGGACCAATCGAAACATAACCAGGCTGGAAAAGTTCTGGTTCTGCCAAAGGAGAAAGGGACTATATACTGAATAAGCTCTAGGAATTAGTCAGCAGGGCTAGCACGTGCCAGCAAAGCGTGTATAGGTCAGGATCCTGAGGATGCTGAGTCAAGGCCCAGAATATAGGGCTAGACAATGAAAGTTTATTTATATGGGAGAATGCTACCATGACACAGAGTTTAGCATCCTAACAGCACCTCAAAGAGTGAGTGCGGACAAGCTAGTAAGATAGCTCCGGGAAGCCTGATAAAGCAATGACCCACACCAAGTTAAGCACCAATGCCAGAACTTCCGTGACACATGGTGATAGAAGGGATCAAAGACTCAGAGAAGTTGGTATTTTAATGTGGATATAGGACCATAAAGGCCCAAGCAATAAGCTGTACAGTGATGAGAAGGACACCAGCACTATGGAGAAGCTCAGTGGTGGTCGTCTTCTGTCAGGTAGAGCTGATGATAGAAGATGTTTTTACAGAACTAGACTCACTATTATTCATGGGGATGATGGGATCCCTAAATAATAGAAACAGGATGACAATGCATAACCATCAGGGGCAGGGTGGGACAATTATTTAATGAGTAGCAAGATCGCAGTGTCAGTCAGAGTTTCTGATACCAAAAGAGCTATGGATGTAGTTACTAGAACACTGTATATGTCAGATCAAGATCGAGTGGCAGCCAACAAGGATTTATCAACCCAGAAATCAAGGATAAATGACCAAAAGGCTGAAAGGAGCTGCCCTAATAAAAACATGATCCATGGCCCAGTTTCTAGATTTTGCTCATTTTTCAGACCCAGAGCCCATTGACTGATGGGGAGGCCGTCTGCCTAGGTAAAAGAATCTTGAACACCATAACAGCCGTATACAATAATGATTTACCCAGGCTTTCCCCAGGGGGGATTATGGTCATTTATGTAAGTAATACACCCTGATGGAAAGAGAATACTACATATTTTGAGAACTCTTGGACAGAGGGTCCCAAGGATATATATGTCATCATGACCCTGCCCACCAATACCTGGTGTTGTGTGTAGGGGGACAGATAATAAATGGAATTCTGAGGCCAGAGTGGTATATGGAGCCATCATCGGGTCCAGGGACATACTCGTGGATATTTCCTGGTCGCTGAATGTGTAACTGAGATAAATACACATTGTAGATGGCAGAACCTCTTTGTTAGTTCTTGGCCTATAAAATGAGAACTACTGTAGTGGAGATGGCCAAGCAGAAGCCTTTGAAATTGTGTCTTACCTCCCTGCCAGCTTAGTAAATTAAAAATAATACTGCATCTCAAAGGGAATGTAGAGATTAGTTCTGCCCTCAAAAACAAATGGAACTCAGTGGTGGTACTCCCCATCATTTCCTATTTAATTTACCAACCTGGACCCCATGCCCAACTCACCTGAGTAGTAGCTGTACTTGCAGCTTCTATGACAGTTGTGGCATCTTTGCTAGAGCAGATTAACACGAACTCAGGTGCAGTGTATGTGACCTCTGATGTGGGAAATGTATTCTGTTCCATTTCTATTGAAAAAGGAAATCTCAGTCACTTGGAACAGACAACAGTATACATTTATGGCCTGTCTTCACAGTGACATGAACCTTGCTACTCAAAGAGTACTACACCATCTGGATATTCTGCAGAACATCACATGCACCAGTATATTGAAGACATCATGTCACCTGGGACAGAAGTAGCAAGTTCACTGGAGGCCTTGGTAATACATGTACAGTCTAGAGTTCAGAAGTAAAGATTAAAGGGCTCACCATATTGCTGAAATGCTTAGGGATCTCGGACTTACCCTCCCAATTAATATATATCTTCTCACCATGAAGATGGCAGCACCATGATGTGGGTCCTGAAGGCAGCATGTTCCACACTTGGGAATACTGCTCAGGCCCATACACCAGATGATTCTTAGGCTGTTAGGAGGTCCAGGATATGGTACAAGCCTCCTTGACACTCAGGCCGTAGAACCCAGAAGACTCTGTGTCATTAGAGATATCTATGGTGGAAAGACTCTGGGTAGTTTATGCAAACCCCAACAGGAGAATCACGACCTCAATTCCTAGAGCTCGAGAGCAAAACCTTGACATCTATAGAAGAGAGACATGCATTTTACAAAGCAACTCATGGAGTGCTTCCATGCCTGGGTAGACATGGAGGGTTTGGACAAGGGACATCGAGTGACCATGTAGCCAGAACTATCAAAGCCAGGATCTTGGCAGTGTTAGGATACTGTTAACTAAATAACCAGTTTGGGGGTGCGCTCATTTGTTTTTTCCTTGGTGATTTGTTCTATGACATTTTATGGCATGTAGAAGCACCACAAGTATCCAGAACCATCAAAACAACTCCCCCATCCTACCTCTTTATAGTCTCTCCTTTCTCCCATCATGAACCCCTAATCTGTCATCTATCACTATGATTCCATCCATACAATGGAATAACTCTCAGTAATACAAAGGAACAAACTACTGATACATGCAACATTTGGCTTTTCTTTTTTTATTGATGTGAAATTCATATAACATAAAAAGGAAAACCATTTAAAGCAAACAACTAAGAGACATTTAGTACATTTACAGTGTTGTGCACCCACCACCTCTATATACCCCAAAAGACTTTCCCCCTTCCTTGTCTCCCCAGCTCTTGACAGTGAGTAAACTACTTTCTGTCTCTATGGATTTATCTATTCTGGACATTTCATATAAATGGAATCATACACTATGTGACCTCTTGTGTCTGGCTTCTTTAGCTTAGAATAATGTTTTGAGATTCATCCACATGGTAGCATGTATCAGAGCTTCGTTTCTTTTTATGGATTAATAATATTCCACTGCATGTATATACCACAGTTTGTTTATCCCTTTTCCATTGATGAATGCTTCAGCTACTTCTACCTTTTGGGCATTTGCTGTTGTGAGCATGCATGTACATTATTTGTTTGAGCACTTGTTTTCAATTCTTTTGGGTCTATAACTAGAGTGGAATTGCTGGGTTATATGGTAATTCTATGTTTAACTTTATGAAGAATAGCCAACCTGTTTTCCATGGTGGCTGAATTATGTTAGGTTCCCAACATCAACATCCAAGGGTTCTAATTTCTCCAAATCCTTGCCAACACTTGATATTTCATATTTTTTATTATAATAATTCAAGTGGGTGTGATGTAGTAACTCATTGGGATTTTATTTGCATTTCCCTAATGTCTAAAGCTGTTGAGCATTTTTTCATGTGTTTACTGATCATCCGTAGTCCTTCTGTGGAGAAATGTCTCATGAAGTCCTTTGCCTACTTTTAAATTGGATTGTCTTTTTGTTATTGAGTTGTAAGTGTTCTTTATATACTCTGGATACAAAACTCTATCAGATATGTGATTAGGCTGTCTTTTTGTTTTCTTGGTAATACCGTTTGATGCACAAAGGTCTTCAACTTTGATAAAGCTCATGTTATCTGTCTCTTTTGTTGCTTGTGTTTTTGGTAGGGTTATCTAGTTATCCCAGCAGCATTTACTGAAGAGACTATTCTTTCTCCAATTCATGATCTTGGCACCTTTGTTGCACATCATTTGGACATAGATGGATGGGATTTTTTCTGGAATCTCCATCGCCCTATACTCCTGTCCTTATGCCAGGACCACTGTGCCAGGACCACTCTGTTTTAATTGCTGTAGCTTTATAGTAAGTTTTGAAATCAGGAAGTTTGTGTTCTGCAACTTTGTTGTTTTTCATGATTGTTTTGGCTGTTCTGGGCTTCTTGTGATTCAGTGTGAATTGGAGGGTTGTGCCAGGGTTTGTCAGCTTATGGGTGTTTCAGTAGAGGTACCAATTTCTTGAGTGTCCTACTTCACCATTTTCCATGATGTCACCCAACATATGATTTTTTAGTTGGAAAAAAAATTCTTAAAGCTGGAAATCTTGGATGAAAGGAAAAACATTTTTATAAAAATGTTTTTTTTATAAAAAAATATATGTAAAATTAATGTATATCTCCCTGGGATGCCTGGATGGCTCAGTCGGTTGGGCGTCTGCCTTCGGTTCAGGTCATGGTCCCAGGGTTCTGGGATCAAGTCCCACATTAGGCTCCCTGCTCAGCGCGGAGTCTGCTTCTCCCTCTCCCTCTGCTTGCTGCTCCCCCTGCTTGTGCTCTCTCTCTCTGACAAATAAATAAAGTCCTTAAAAATATATTTATAAAAAATGTAAAGCTCTCTATACTCTTAATTACAATTATGCTTTGAAATGGTACATAGGGAAAGGATAGGTTATAAGAAAATAAACCACATACTGAATGATTATTTTTAGGACAAAGAATTGTAGGTGATATTTACTTTTTATTTTCTCTGTGTATTTTGTGTATTTAAAGAATTCTTCATAATAAGAGTGTATTGCTTTTAGAATAAGCAAATGTATACTGCTTCATTTATTTGTATGATGTTGATTACTTTCTTTTTTAACTCAGAATGAGTGGGGATTAAACCAGATAAATTAGATCTATTTTAATACTTGAGTCTTTCAGTTTTAATTTTTAAAGTCTGTATTTTGAAGAAGATTCCCCTATAAAACTCTTAAAATGAAGTACTTTTCTTCTTTCTCCTATTTCTTTTAATAGAAATGGCATTTGTCCTATGGCATATAACCAGGCATTTCAGACAAGACTAAAGGATAAATACACATCCATGAATTTGAGATCCAATCAGTTTTCAGAGGTTATATTGCAGTCCATTATTCAAATCCCATTAGAGGTTTAGCATCAGGGGTGAGGTAGTACTTTGATAGAACCAGAAAATTCAAGTTAGGTTAACTACATTAAAGAAGCAAAACAGAAATCTATTTAACCATAACCTAAACTGAGGCGATGCCTAATGCATCCTGAAGAAATAATGGGAAAAATAGCAAACGAGTCTAAGGCAAGCATCACTATAATTTGAAATGTAGACCTCCCTGGCCAACTTCTTGAATTTTAATCAGTTTTTGCCAAATGCCTTGTTCAAAGGAAGAGCTGATCACAGAAAATACACTGGTGCCATTGCATTAGATAAAAATATTTTTGCTGCTATTTCCAATTAGTCTATGAATAATCAAAGATTTACCATTTGATAATTGTGAGAGTTCATACATTTTTAAAGTGTTTTCGAATTGAGTCCTACGTCTTTATATCCTAGATTCTAATGTGGAAGCAAGCTTAAAGGGCAAGTGAGCATTCTACGAGGAGGGAATGACAGGAGCCGATAATACTTGTATTGAAATTCCCACCTATGGAGCCCATCCCTGCCCACCTCAAATGCTGCAACCCACAGTGCATGCACTCACAGTCTTCTTGCTTGATCCCATTAGTAACCTATTCGTTAGTATTCATATATTACTGACCTATTTATTCTTTAGGGTAGAGGCCAACTTTCATTGTCCTATAAGTCCCCTAGCAGTAGGGCTGAAGACAAGGATTCTTCTCCATGCGATGTATTTGTTTTAAAGATTTATTTATTTAATTGCGGGAGAGAGAGAGAGCATGAGCACAAGGGGCAGAGGGAGAGGAAGACAGAATCTCAAGCAGACTCTGTGCTGAGCGTGGAGCTCGATCTCATGACCCTGAGATCACAACCTGAGCCAAAACCAAGAGTCGGATGCCTATCCGACTGAGCCACCCAGGCGCCCCTGTCCATGGGAGGTATTGAAGGAGTCCTCTCAGGAACAGGGAAGTGAGCAAAGCACAATTGGGCAGGGTAAAACAGTAAGTAAGCTTATGTGGTCTTAACTGGAAACTCCCTTCTAGATGAAGGGAGTTGCTGAGGGAGGTGGAGTGATGCCCCCCCGGATCTTAGTCCTTTGTAGTGTTGCTAAAGGATACCTAAGCCCTAGGAACCTTCTTCAGTTGTTGTGGAGCATTTATTTGTACCCAGTCCAAGGGCCAGTGTCCTCAAAGGGAACATGAAATTATTGGGAACATGAGCAACTCAGAGTGTGGGCTAGTAATATGCAAGGCAGAGACTGATGAAAAGTGAGAGTGAGACAGAAGTCCTGCTCCAGGAAGTGACACCCAGGTCAATATTGTTTGAAATGGCCTGAGGCAGAGCTAGAGGGATGAGAGAGAAACCAAGTCATACAGGGTCACCTGTGCCTGGTAAAGGAGCTTAGATGTTCCTCTGCACTCACTGGGGAGCCACTGAAAGGTTTTAGTTGGGGAATGACAAGGTCACTCTTGTATTTGAAAAATACTGTTCTTCCAGCTGGGCAGTGGGGAAAGAATTGATAAGGAGTACAGATGGGTGGCCCAGTGGGAGGCTATTACACTGGTCTGGGCAGTAAATGATGAGGACCTGAAGTCCCACGTGGTGGTGGAGGAGAGAGTGGAATGTATTCAAGAATTATGGAGCTGAAATCGGCAGGACTTTCTAACTCACAGAGGTGGTGAATGACTCCCAGGTTTTGAGCTTGTTGAGTTGCCAGAATGAAAGATAACTAACAGTGAATAAGAATCAGGAAAAAAAAGAAAAGAATCAGTTAGGAAGGTGAGCTGGGATGTGCGGAATAAGCAATGGCCCAAGGACAGCTTGAGTTGGAAGCCATGGTCTAGGATCCTTGGCCCCGCCAAGCCAGTGGAATGGGAGTGTCAAGGCCATAGGCCTTTCAGTATTCAACATGTGGAAGCCTCTGGACTCCTGATGAGGCTTAGAGAGGCCTCAGTGGATGGGCCTAAAGGAATGTATATGCACTCTGATGGGCCACCCATGACATGCATTCCATTCACCTTCAAGCACAGCATGAACACGGTCATGGTAAGTGGTTGTCTCACACCCTCTCCAGCCCTGGCAGGATCCCATCAGTGTTTAGTTATCTCATTTTCACTCCTACTACAATTTTATTTCTGATGCAGTTTCTTAACCTGAAAACTTGTACCTTTGGCTTAGGCAACTGCAAGGCACAGATACAAGGAAATATGGAAATGCAGCATTTGTTAAAATATTAAAAAAAAAAAACCCAGTGACTGCCACAACATTGCAGTTTGTAAGAAGCCACCCTGAAAAAAACACAGGGCATTGTGTTAAAAAGCCACAAAATCCTAGGGCCTCCTTGGTTGTCTGGGGACATATGGAGTACCAAGGTCTGGAAAAACCTTAAAGACATTCAAATCCATGGGACTCCAGGGAGAGCTGTAGTCATTGTCATCCAAGCTTCTTTCCTTGACTCTCATCTGCTTCCGGACACCCTTTCCTTTATCTTTAGACCTTCATTGTCCTCTAGATTTTTTTTTTTTTTTGGTCCCCACCATTGTCAAAGTAAAAATTGCCCCAAACCAAATTAAACAGAAAAAGAAGACTTTACTCCAGGCTATCTCAATAGCAAGGAGAAAAGATAACACAGTCTGAACTCACCTCTGCTGAAACAAAGGCTGAGGGTGTTTTTTTTTTTTTTAGGGGCTGGGATGAGGGAAGGAGCACAGAAAACCTGTATTTGCTACTTGGCCTTCACCAAAGGAAAAGCAAGCTTCCTGTCTCTTCCCAATGGCAGGTAGCTTAATGACTGGGAGCAAGGCGTCCACCAGAGTCAGGCTCCCATCCCCGCAGAGGCAGAGACTGAGCACCATCTCCTCAGATGGGTACATGTCAAAGGGATAGCGCCCACCCCACATCCTTGAGAAAGACAGTTCTGGGTTGTAAAACTGGCAGGAGGCTTTAAAAAGGATTTACATCTCCAAGGGGCAGAGAAAGAATTTACACTTACATCTTCTAAGGAAAATGCTCTAGAAAAGGGAGGTCTGGGGCCAGAGCCAGGAAGAAGCTGTTTAATGCTTCCTCGGGCTGAGGGATCCGTAAGGCCATCCTGGTCGCCATAATTAATGAGTCAGTCTTATCGAGAATGAGGTTACTCTCAGCAGCAGCTGAGATAGGCTGGAGAAGATCATGGACAGAAAATCAAAAGAATCATCTTTGAATTCTGGTACAAAATCCAGAGTAAATAACCTTGTTGTCAGATTCTGCTTCTGTAAAATGGATAAAAGGGTGATTCATTTAGGCCATTTATTTTAATCCTGAAAACACGTTCGAACTGTTTTTTTCTCTAACGCAGCTGCGAGTTGTCCCACGCCGATGGGTTCGGTTGGGGAACACACACTACCTGGAACTTGCCAGAATTCAGTTCTTCCGAGGCTCCCCGGAATGCACGGGGTAACCCTGCCCCTAGAGGCCCAGGATGCCGGGCATCTGATACAAATCTGGAACACGATGGAACTCTCAGAGGCACACGCCTGGGCCCATCCCTGGGGGTGACGACCTGCGTGCAGGCACAGAGGTCACACGTTCACCACACCACGTCTGTGTGTGTAGGCCGGCTTGGGAAGATCAGAGAACACGGAGAACAAAGGATCCTCATGAGCAACTCAGGCCAGGAAAAGTAGGAGGGCTCAGTCCCAAGCTCTGGGGCATCTACAGCCTCCTGAAAGTGGGAGGCGGTTGCCTGGCGGGAGAGATGGCCCCCAGGAAGGGGTCTTCCTCCTGGACAGCTCTCCCCCACGGCACCAGTGTCTACCTCAGTCCTAGGAACCCAGAGCAGAGCAGGTAGACAGCCTCAGCCTTCTTTAGGCTCGAGTCCTAGAGAGAGATCTGAAGCCCGGTTAACAGCTGTGGGCAGAGCCCCTCTGTCGTGAGGCTCATTTGGGCAAACCAGTGAGAATTTCAGCCTTCTCTGGTCTTTGTCCACGAAGAGAAGTAAATGCACTCCCTTTGCTAAAGACACAGTACCCCTCACAGCCGTGAGGCCTCAGAGCCCCTCAGGTCTGCGCTGAGTCTCCCTGGGCGGCCTCTGATCTTCCTGCGTAGGACGAGGGTCCACAGCTGCTGAAACTCCCCCACTTCAGATGTGACCCCTAGAGACCCTGCGGGCAGCACTGGAGGGAGCTCCCCAACCTTATAAGGCCCCAGAAACAAGCCTGGCCCCCACCGGCCCACAGAGGCCTTGGGAACCCCCTGCACCCTCTCCCGGGAGGAATAAATGACTGTTCTCCACTGGAGGAATACAATTAAAATGCAGATCTCTCCGGGGAGGACCAAATATGTTTTATTCATGACCCACATTAAATACACATTAAGTATCTACCCTATATGACATTAATATATATTAATCCCATTTAATACTTGGGGTTTGGGAGATAAAGGAAGGATGGAGAGGACATTTAATTCTGATCGCTGCCGACGCAAAGGAAGGCAAAGCACGTTCTGTCTCTAATGCTGTGAGGCCAAAGATCTGAAATATGGTACATTTCCACCAAAATGCTCCGCGGTGGAAGCTTTCTGCGATTTAATTTCATATCTAGGTGGTGGGGCCAAATTACTCCACACATATTTGTAAAACACCCGTGGCCCAGTACGCGCTGTGTGTTATTGTTCTTAGTAACGGAGACAAGGACGATAAACATTTGAGGATGTTCAGGAAGAAGCAGAGCATCTTAGGGATGACCGCCCGTCTCCTCCCCCAGGGAGGGGTGCCGTGAAGGATGGGGAGGGCATGTCTGCACGGCATCGAGCCCCCAGTTTACCTGTCCTTTCTCGTGAATCCTGGTGGGAGGGGGCGGCTAACAGGAAAACCATGTTTTGGTTTAATCCTGATTTCTGAAAGCTTCTCCCTTCCACTTGGCAGCCATAAGAAGTAGTATCTAACTGACGGAATTGTCACTCTTCTCGGGATTCCTGGTGCACGTAAGTCTGCAAGGTTAAAGCAAGATGCAGGAGGGAGAGACCAAGACCCCGCCTTCCCTCCTCCTGATGCTGGTTCCTGTATCTGGATTTCCCTCTCTCCTTCCCTAGCCTGCTTCGATCTCTAGCCCCCAGCAGGGCCCATTTCTTCGCTTTCTGCCGATCTCGTTTTCCTGTCCCTCCGTGTTCCTGCTGAAATCTCTCCTTTTTCGTGGTGTTTCCCTGATCCCTGTCAACACGGAATGGGCAGTCCTCTGCGCTCCTCGGAGACAACAGTGTAGCCGAGGCTTCCATAGTGTTCTATGTGGGTTTTCTGTGGGATTGAAGGGACAGGATCGGCATGCTGCTAAGAAATGTAACCCCCCCCAAAGGGCTTTAGAGTCTTCACAATCCAGGCACCTGGCTAGGCACGCGGAAGGGGTTCCTAAACACTTCCTGGTTGGACATGACTCATTGTCCCTCCACAGGTATCCATTGAGCACCTGGCCCCTCCACCAGAAGATGAGATACACCATGGCCACGCTGGTGTTGTCCTTGCCCCCAGGGGAAAGTACCTTCATTACATGGGCCTTGCCAAAGGGTAAGACCCGCCTCTTTTCCAGCTGCTGGCTTCCCTTCGCTTCTTCTTACCCCACCTTAGAGGCCCTGGGTGTCCGACACACAGCAGTCTGAAAATGCGGAAAAACCCGCTCAGCCTGACAAAGAAGCCAAAGAGCCCTGAAGGAACTTGGTGAGATGCATGAAGAAGTACCCAGGCCGGGATTTTTGACAGCCTCCAGACGAGCCAGTGATTAACCATGCAGCCTCCACTCACAGAACTATAATCGAGGGAGGAGGAAAGGAAATGGAACATTTTGACCGCAAAATAATGAGTGGGCGATGCACACTCTGCTGGCGCTCATCAGCAGGTGGTAGCCAGTTCAAAAGCGGCCTGTGCGCCCAGCCTCATGCAGAGCCAGACCAGGTCCGCACGGAGGGTCCCCGAACCCTGGTGGGCCACCACTGCGGGGACACGCAGGAGGAAGTGTGGCGCGGGCCACCGCGCAGGTGCAGCGGGGCACGTGCAGGTACGGAGCACAGGTCCACCGAAGAGGGAAGGAGAAAGGAGGCGGAGTTCAGCAGGGGGCGTGCGGGAGAGGCGCCAGGACCCCACCGGCAGGCCTGGCCAAGCGGGGCGCACGCAGAGCGCGCACCTGCCGGGGCTATGGCTCGTCCTCGGTCCCAGCTCCTCGCAGGCCGAGGGGGTGCAGCGGCCTTGGGGACACTCCACAATATTCCCTCATTCTTTTAAAATCCAGCCAGCGTTTCAGTATTACCAGTAAAAGTGATCCGAGGAAAAAATGCACCACTGTCTTGAGCGCTCTTCTAAATCCCTATCCCCCCAATACATACTCATTTTGAAAACTGAAGGAACAACGTTAAGACGGGGATAACAGAGTTCTCTGAGAGATTCCGCAACAGACATCCTTCCGGCAGTCACCCACCTGTGGCCTCTCCTCTTCCTGTCCTCTTAACTTCTGAGGCTCGAGAGACACAAGGGGGGGCTCAAGGGGGCCCGCCTGACTTAAAGGGCAAAGAGTTTCCAGCTTGATTAGGCTCTCCCGGGGCTGTAAGGTCTGCAAGGGGAGGACAGCTGTTCTCACTGTGGGCAGGCAGGGGACATAGGCCACGCACACAATTATTAAGCGGGAGTGTTTCCACTCTTGGAGAGAGTCCCCCAAACTGACAAGTGGTTTTCTTAACACGGAGGAAAGACAGAATGACGGAGTCTGGCACAAACACTCTGCCCCCACCCCAAATGGGAGGGGAGCAATGTGGGATCAGGGAGCTTCTGAGGAACCCCAGGAATACCAAACACAGTTTTTCTCAAACCCCCACATGCATGAAAGCACAAAATTATCTTCTTACGTGTCTCTTCAGGTAAAGGCAAAACATTTGCAGTAAATATAATTAGACCTGTTTTACGAATCTATTCACTAGCGACCAGGTTGGGGTTCTCCTCCCTTTCACCTGTGGCTGCCAGAAAAGGAAGCATGATTCAGTGTCAGGAGTTTCTGGACTGATGATGGACACATTAAGCCTGTTGACGCATCATCAGGATCTGTCGCGGGCTGTGAATCCGTGTCTCACCCTTGGCTCACCTCCTCCTTGAACTGAAGAAAAGTGAAGCCTTGGGTTGGCTTAATGGGACATGATTTGCTATTATATTTGAATTTTTCTGGCTTACAAAGTCAGACTGATTTGCTTTAACACTTGAGACTGCAGTAGACAGGAAAAATTAGATCTGCCCGGTGGGAAAAGCAGAACGAAAACGTAACGCCCTGTTTGGGTAACGTTATATCTCAGGGAAATGTCAACGCCCCCCCGTGGATCGAGGTCTTGCCAAGTGGCCTCTGGGGATAGTTGCTGTTCCTTTGGCTGATTATCTGGGGAACCTTCCAGAAGGCAGCGTCATGGTATGATTTCCAATTAAGTCTGAGCCCCTCATGAGATTGAACATCCACAACTCCTACTTTGGGGAAAGGTCTGGTTTCCATGGCAAAGAAAAGAGATTGTCACATTGGAGCACTTGTAATTTTCTTCGAAGTGTTTTCTGTATCTATTATCTCATTCTGTCCTCAGAACAACTCTGTGCGGTGGGAAGGGCAGGCTTTGTCCCCAGCTGGGAGAAAGGAAACAGTGAGTTTGCCTTGCCAGTCAGAGCCAGGAACATAATTTGCTCCTGGCTCTCAAATCCAGCATCAGAATCAAATCTTGACACCAAATGAGATTTAAATTCGAGACAGCAGAAGAGGTCATTAGACTGCACTTCTAATTCTTCCTACACCCCCAGTGACTCTGCATGGCACGTCTGGCCGCAGACTCTTAACTGCCACCAGCAAGCCTGAACTGCCACCATCCGTCCCCTCCAGGGAGCAAGTGAGTGCCCACCCCTGGCCCTTAGCTCATGCTGCTCCCATCACACGAACATCTGGCTGTTTTTCTCCATATCTCTGAAGACTAGCTCAAGTCTAGCTTCCTCTGGAAGGCTTTGCCCTGCTGCCCAGAGTGATGGTTCCGCTGTCAGAAGCCAGAAGCAGCCCTGGCTCATGCTCTACTCTTGTTATTTAGGTGTTTTTTCAAAGATCGGGCAACTATGCATACACTGCCACGTGTCCCGATATCCCTAAAGCACCATGATTCCAAGAGGGTGGGCCAGGGACATCCTCCATACCCTACACACATGAAACAATTGTAACAGTTTGAAAAAGTACTTAATTAAGTGCTTAATTGTGTGGAACAAAAATTACGTCCTGTAGAAGTCCATAATGGAGGAGATGAAATGAGCCGTGGTCCTCTGGGAAGATTGTGGGGAAGATACCCACTGGCCACGGGTCCCCCTCTGCCTGGCATACAGCACACACCAGCCTCTCCACGGAGAGTGAGCTTGAAATGCCTGTCGTGTATTAAACACCTTGCCTTCTTGGATGCTGCAGTTAACACTTCACAGAATAATTTGATTGTTCCAATAAGGACACGAGGCAGATAATTACAAATCTGTCTCAGAAATAAGGAAATGGAGGTATAGAGAGGCAAGCAAGTAGATCAAGATTGCAGAGCTGGTCTGTTGATTTGAAAATCTAACCTCAAGGTTAGGATCCAATGTGAGGATTTTTTTTTAGAGAGGGAGAGAGAGAGCATGTAAGTGGGGGGCAGAGGGAGAGAGAGAATCTCAAGCAGGCTCCACGCCCACCACGGAGCCCGATGCAGGGCTCGATCTCATGACCCTGAGATCATGACCTGAGCTGAAATCAAGAGTCAGAGATGCTCAACCAACTGAGCCACCCAGGCGCTCCTGTGAGGATTTGAAATCAGAAAAGACATTCTTATTTGTTAATAAGAAATGCACATGAGAGAATCCATCTTGAAGAACCATCACATTGCCCTTCCTTGCCACAAAGCCCCCCTGCAGCAGGCTCAGGCTCCTCGCCACATGTATGTCTGTGGCCTGAGTCCTGACCCCTGCCGCATGACCTTCCGTCACCTGGGCATCAGGCTCTCGTCCTGCTGCAGGCAGCTTATTACTGATTTTTACTTCTCTGGTAAGTCTTCTCTCACTGCATTGATCATGTGGCCTGATGGGGAGAAGGACACTTTGCTAGAGGTGTAACAGCAACAGCAAAACTCTCTGCTTAGATCATCCAATGTTAAAAAGCATCTGGCCCAAAATGCTCAGCGAAAAGATGAGGAAGCTAAAGCCCAGAGAGGTTAAGGGACTTGCCCAACATCACACAGCAACAATTCAGGCCCTGAGTGTTGAATCCTCGTGCACCAGCTGATCAGACTACCAGTCTGGTGGCCCAGGTGAGGGATGTGTGAATAGGCTCTTACATCTCCAAAAGTCTGAGAACATTGACACCTGAATGACAAGTATTGTAAAGCAGGGGACTCTCCTGAGACTCAGGCTCTATGTGGCCTTTGAGAGATACTGTCACAAAGCCACCAGAGAAAAGGGGTCACAGAGAACTCTGAACCACACGTATCACCTGCAATCACCTGTCTGCTAACCCGTGGCTCTCAGTGAACAAGGCCAAATCCACACCTTGGGTCCAAACTCTTCTCTCCTCTGACAGGAGGGCTGCACCCAGCTCGGCTCTTGACTTCATCACTACATAATTGTTCACCAACAAATCTGGCCACTTCTCACTTGTATGAGATCACCACAGACGTGTATCCCCAGGCCTGATTTCTCTGGTTTCCACACACAGGAAGGAGACAGGACTTTAAGAGTCAAGCAGATACTGGTTTGAGTCCCAAATCTTCACTCACTAATCCTGTAATCTGGGCAACAGGTTGGAGTTCTGTGAGCCCCAGTGTCCTCCGCTGTCAAATGGGAGTGCCGACCGAACCCCCTTTACAGGGTCTTTGTGAGGGTTAATGATACAAGAGCTCCATTCCAGGTACCGTCTACTGTGGGTGAGTTCTCTTAATTATTACCACTAAATGTGGGTAGATATTTTGGTGTGACTATTCCATTAGAAACTTAAACCCGGAATATGGAAACGCAAAATGATTATACCTCCAATAAAACTACAGGAGGGGCACCTGAGTGGCTCAGTTGGTGAAGTGTCCGACTCTTGGTTTCAGCTCAGGCCATGATCTCAGGGTTGCGGGATCGAGCCCCGCATCGGGCTCCATGGTGGGCGCGGAGCCTGCTTGAGATTCTCTCCCTCCGCCCCTCCCCCCACTCGCGTGCATCCTCTCTCTCTACCTCTAAAATAAATAAATAACAAAAAGCCTACAGGACATAGAGCAAAATGGTGTTTCCTGATCCCACTTGATAGCCTGAGAGATGGGTCATCTGACCCAGCTCTCACTGAACCTGGACAGAGGCTGACGATTCTCAGCCTTAAGCGGCACCCTGGAATCTCCAAGGAAGCTTGAAAAACCACCTATGCTGGGTACCATCCCCAGCTGTTCTCTTTCATTATTCTGAGACGCAGCCCGGGTGCCTGGACCCCACAACTCCCAGGTGCTGATCATCATCCCACAGGCAGACGGAGCGTGAGGCCAGAACAGACCCCGCCGAACCAAAACACTAATTTTTCTCAGGAAAAAATGCTAGCTGCCTAAACACCGGTGAATGGTCTTTACATAGGAGTCTGAAAGAAAAGAGGAAAATATGCGACATTCTGAAAGACTGAAATCTTGCTAAGAAAAGCAGAAGTTTCTTGAGCAGGAGAATCTTGTCTCTTGTGTGGTTTTTGCTGCTCTTTGAGCCTGCCTGCTGGGGGTCCTGTGATGGCCACGGCCACCGAGCCTCAGACACAGCTCGCTCCGCCTCTAGGGGAGTCTGTAGAATACACGGGGCTAGATGGTTCTGAGCATCTTATTTTCATAAGCTCATCACGGTTTTTCCTGAAGATGTTCAAATAAATTATCTTGTAAAAATGGCTTTAGCTTTTTCAGGTCCAATTTAGGTAACATCTTTGGTGCCGTTATTTTATAAACCAAGATTTAGGAGAAAAACCATGCTTTATTAGAAGGTGTGTGTTTCGTGAGGCAGTAGGAGATAGGGTTTATGCAATCACATCACCTATATTATTATACTTCTATGTGCAAGGGAAAGGTTTTTGTTGGTTTTGTTTTACATGGTGGGCAGACCAGGACAGACGTTGACAGATCTCTGAAGGAAACCCTTCACTTGCCTACTGTTCTTCCTGGTCTAAAAAGAAACCATAAGCCTGAGGGTTTGGGAGAGATTCTTGGGATTTTTGCTCAGGCATCTTTAAAGGTTGTTGCACATGAAACAGCGTCAAGGCTTGTGCACAGGGAAGTGGAGAGTTCAGACCAGACCGGTTCTCAGTTCTTTCCCCAGACTATTCCAAGTCTAGCTGGGAGCCTCCAGGTAAGCCACAAATTATGCATGCTGTTTGTATTTTTAAAGGGGCTTTATAATAGATCCCTATAATTTACTTAGACATGCGTGTGGGGTTTATTTTTTTTTTAAGAGAGGAAATTTGCTATGAATGATGTTCAGTCTTTTCCATGAAACCGTTGGAGATGAGGCCCCAGTTTAGATCCAGCCAAGTCCGAGAGCAAGTCCCATAAACTGGGGAATGGAGGGATATTCCCTCGTTTCTGAACTCGGCTCCACACCGATTAGCGCAATGCCTTGCTCTTGGTGGGTACATACCTTTTCTTGGATGCATTTCGTCCAGGATCAAGCAAAGTCGTATTAATATGCTTTAGAAATGGAAACTGTTTAAGAGGCGTGGTGAAGTGCTCGGTTGAAGCTGATGGACGAAGGTGTGCATGGTCCTTAGCTTCTGTGGTCCACAGGGAGCGGGGGGCTCTCAGCGCATGTGCTCCGGGAACAGTGATGGTCCCTGCGCTGGATGGACGCCAGTGTGGGAGCCTTGGCTTGCAGACCTCTCCTCCCTGGGGACACCGTGCCTGTCCCACCCCCGGGAGCACCTGCACTTGGACGCGCAAGCGACCCACATGGGTAAAGAGACTGCTAAGCCCTGATTCTTCCTTCCATAGTTGTCCCCTAGGCCACCACCTATGAAGATTTTATTTTCTTTTAATATTTCACTGGGTTTTCCTTTCGAACTGCAAAAGCGATACGTGTTATTGGTTGCACCACGTGAACTCAACAATTCTCGGCCGGGGAGTCACAAAGTCAAAGTCAACCATTTCTCCATCTCGCCTCCCCTCCCCCACCCCTCCTCCAAGGTAATCAGTGTTAACACTTTAGTAAACGCCTCCCGGGCTGCTGTCTGTCCTCACACAAATGCACACAGCCACACAAACAGAACACACACACACACTCAAAATACAAAGACTTCCTTTTAATTCATACGTATTTCTCAGCAAATTGCCTTTTTTCCAATCAACACTGCCCCGTCTGTATCCTCAAGAGCTGCATCGTACTCCACAGACGGAGGCACCAGGTTATTCATCTGATGTCCCAGACTCTCTCTTTTGTCACCACTGGCAATAATGCCTCAGTGAACATCTTTGGTTACATATTCTTACAAACTAACGCTATTGTTTCAGGAGGAGAGGGTCCCCAAAGGCGCTTTCCAGCGTCAAAATGCAAGTGTATTTTTACTTTAATATAAGGTTCTGTCGAGTTATTTCCCAAAACCACTGTAGCAGTTTATAGCCCTGTGGACAGCATAAACACACTAGCTTTTCCCCTGCCCTAACAGCATTACCGCTTTCCCAGCGCGCTGTCCTGAAGATTTTAGAAGGATTCAGTGTCTGTTTCCGGAAGGAACTGCTTGTGGTCACAAAGAGAGAAAGACCTGCAGGGCGTGCTGTCCTGCGTCCTTGTCGGGGCCCAGGCTCCGCAGACGAGCAGCCCTGTGGGCACGAGGCTAGAGCTCAGCTCTGCCAGGAACCAAGGCCTGGCCTCACCGCCCGGGTCAGAGAAGTCTGTCGACAGTTTGCTCAAGGAGGTCCTTGTTGGTCTGAGGGATGAGAGAGAGTGAAACCACACATTCCCCACACCAGAGCCTTCAGGCTATAGAAGAAAGTAGCTGGGGAGCTATACTCAGTCTTTAACTATAGTTTGTTGGAAGGGGAAGGGGATCTGGAACAATTTTTTTCTCTTTTTAAATTTTAATTCCAGTAAAACTAACACACAGTGTTATATTCGTGTGTATAATATAGTGATTTGACACATCCATACATCACCCTGCACTCATCAGAACAAGTGCACTCCTTCATCCCCATCACCTGTTTCCCCCGTCCCCCCAGTCCCCTCCCCTCTGGTGACCAGCAGTGTGTTCTCTAAAGTTAAGAGTCTCTGTCTTGGTCTGTGTCACTCTCTTTTTTTTCCCCTTGTTCATTTTTTTGGTTCTTTTTTCTTTTAAAGATTTTATTTATTTATTCATGAGAGACAGAGAGAGAGGGAGAGGCAGAAGCAGAGGGAGAAGCAGGCTCCCTACAGAGCAAGAAGCCCAATGCAGGACTTGATCCCAGGACCCTGGGACCACTACCCGAGCCGAAGGCAGCCACTTAACTGACTGCACCACCCAGGCACCCCGTTTTGTTTCTTAAATTCCACGTATGAGTGAGATCCTATGGTATTTGTCTTCCTCTGACTGATTTCACTTAGCATAATACCCTCTAGTTCCATCCATGTCATTGCAAATGGTAAGATTTCATTCTTTTTTAGGGCTGAGTAATATTCCATTGTATGTATGCATGCATGTATATATTTACACATGTATATATATGTATATATGTATGTATGTGTATCTATATCTATCTATATATCTCACATCGTCTTTATCCATTCATCAATCAAGGGACACTTGAGCAGCTTCTATAATTTGGCTATTGTAGATAATGCTGCAATAAGTAGAGGGGTGCATATATCCCTTCAAATTAGGGTTTTCATATTCTTTGGGTAAATACCTAGTAGTGCAATTCCTAGATCATAGGGTAGTTCTAATTTTAACTTTTTGAGGAACCTCCACACTGGTTTCCACAATGGCTGCACCAATTTGCATTCCCACCAACAGTGCACGAGAGATCCTTTTTCTCCACATCCTCGCCAACACTTGTTGTTAATTGAGTTTTTTATTTTAGCCACTCTGACAGATGTGAGGTAGTATCTCATTGTGTTTTTGATTTGCATTTCCCTGATGATGAGTGATGTTGAGCATATTTTCATGTGTCTGTTGGCCATCTGGATGTCTTCTTTGGAGATATGTCTGTCCATGCCTTCTGCCCATTTTTAAATTGGATTATTTGTTTTTTGGGTGTTGAGTTGCATTGTTCTTTATCTATTTTGATACTAACCCTTTATCAGATATGTCATTTGCAAATATCTCCTCCCATTCTGTAGGTTATGTTTTAGTTTTGTTGGTTGTTTCCTTCACTATGCAGACGTTCTTTATTTTGATGTAGTCCCAGTAGTTTATTTTTGCTTTTTCAGGATTGCTTTGGCTATTTGGGGCCTTTTAAGGTTCCATACAAATTTTAGGGTTGTTTGTTCTAGTTCCGTAAAAAAATGTTGTTGTTATTTTGACAGGGATTGAATTAAAAGTGTAGATTGCTTTGGATAGAATAGACACCTTAACAATATTTTTTCTTCCAATCCATGAGCATGGGATGTCTTTCCATTTCTTTGTGTCATCTTCACTTTTTTTCCTCAGTGTTTTATAGTTTTTAGAGTACAGGTCTTCACCTCTTTGGTTAAGTTTATTCCTAGTTATTTTATTATTTTTGGTGCATTTTAAATAGGATTTTCTTAGTTTCTCTTTCTGCTGCCTCATTATTAATGTATAGCATAAACTATTTCTGTATATTGATTCTGTATATAAATAAACAGATTTCTGTATATTGATTTTGTATCCTGCAACCTTCCTGAATTCATTTATCAGTTCTAGTAACTTTCTGGTGGAGTCTTTAGGCTTTTCAATGTATAGTATCATGTCATCTGCAAATAGTGAAAGTTTTACTTCTTCCTTGCTGATTTGGATGCCTTTTATTTCTTGTTGTTGTCTGATAGCTGAGGCTAGGATTTACAGTACTATCTCAAATAAAAGTGGTGAAAGTAGACATCCTTGTCCTGTTCCTGACCTTAGGGAAAAGGCTCTCAGTTTTTCCCCATTGAGTATGATATTTTTCATATGTACCCTTTATGATGTTGAGCTATGTTCCCTGTAAACCTACTTTGTTGGGGGCTTTTATCATGAATGGATGTTGTACTTTGTCAAATGCTTTTTCTGTATCTACTGAAATGATCATATGGTTTTTATCTTTTCTTTTATTGATGTGATGTATCATGTTGATTGATTTGCAAATATAAAACCACCCTTGTGTCCCAGGAATAAATCCCACTTGATCATGGTGAATGATTTTTTAATGTATTGTTGGATTTGGTTTGGTAATATTTTGTTGAGGATTTTTACATCTACGTTCATCGAGGATATTGGCCTGTAGTTCTTGCTTTTTTGTTTTGTTTTGTTTTGTTTTCTTTATCTGATTTTAGTATCAGAGTAATAGTGGCCTCATAGAATGAATTTGGAAGTTTTCCTTCCTTTTCTATTTTCTGGAATAGTTTGAGAAGAATAGGTATTAACTCTTCTTTAAATGTTTGGTAGAATTTGCCTGTGAAAACATCTGGTCCTGGACTTTTGTTTGTTGGGAATAGATCTGGTCCTATTTAAGGTAAAAATTGTCAGGGCGTATTCATGTACACCATGTCAGACCCTCAGAAAGTTTTGGACAAAGTGACCTATATTAAGTTTGCAGAAAATGAAAACAAATATTGTCATCTGAATTCAGCAAACAAACTATAGTCAAAACAAAGGAGAGAGACTGAGAGAAGGAGCAAGGGGAGGAAGAAGAGGAAGGAATCATGGCAAATAAAGAATCACATCCTATAAAAGAGAAAAGGAATTAATTCTTTCTTTTTTATGACTGACTAATATTCCATTATATGTATATATACCACATCTTCTTTATCCATTCATCTTGCCATTTGCAACGTCATGGATGGTGCTAGAGAGTATAATGCTAAGCAAAATAAGTCAGTCAGAGAAAGACAAATACAATATGATTTCACCGATATGTGGAAGAAAGAAAATGGATGATCATATGCAGAAAAAAGGAGAGATGCAAAGCATAAAACAGACTGTTAACAATAGAGAACACACTGAGGGTTTCTGGAGGGGAGGTGTGTGGGGGGATGGGCTAAGTGGATGATGGGCATTAAGGAGGGCACTTGTTGTAATGAGCACTGGGTGTTATATGTAAGCGATGAATCACTAATTCTATCCCTGAAACTACTATTACACTGTATGTTAACTAACTGGAATTTAAATAAAAAGTTGAAAAAATAAAATAAAAATAAGGAGGAATTAATGCTGGAGAAAAACTGTAGTCCAGAGCAGATATTGTAGGAATAATGATAGCTATAGGGGTATAATAAAACATAGAAATAGAAAACAGAAATATTTAATAAAACAAAATTTTGACTTAATAGAAAGTCAATGAAATTTTAAAATCACAGATTAAGTGATCAAATGTATAGATTAAGTAATTAAATGATAGATGAAATTATAAAAATATGATGAAAAGGGAGATAATAGAGCTAAGGAAGGAAAATGAGAACACAAAATATATCATTACATATCTAATCAATAAACTAGTAGATTCAAGTTATCTAATTTTGGGAAAACAGCAACATAAGAGACATGTATCCTTCTCATTACATCACATTAAGAACGACATCATGTGCTGTCTTGGCTTGTTCCATTATTAGAGATGTTAACTTTGCACACTTGGCAAGGGTGGGGGCTGCCTGGTCTTTCTCATATAATGTGACTGATTTTTCCTTTTGTAATTAATACATAATTTCTAAATAAATGTTTGGAGATGATACAGATATTTTTGACTTATCAAACTCTCACAAACTAATTTTAGTATCCACTGATAATTCTTAACTAAATTAATATTTACTACAATGTTTACAAAATGATTATTTCCTAACTCTGTCACTCCTACATTAATCAGTTGACGTTTCACTGTAAGGAATAGCTTTCCCTCCCTCCCTCACTCTCCCTCCCTTCCTTCTTATTATCTCAGATTCTTGTTTCATTCAGTGGGTTATGATTATGCACTAATATTCTTTCAGTGAACAAATGTCCCCAGGTTTGGCCAGTGATGGTCCCTGTGTTGTCAGGACGTGGCCCTATTTTCCTCTGAGCCCCTCCTTTCTTTCTGGCACAAAAAGTTGTTTCAGGTTTATCTTGAACTTTCTTTGCTCCAGACCTGGAATAAGTGATTGCTCCAAGAAGCCCTAGATGATTTAAATGGGAAATCATATTTAAAATGCAATGATCTGGGTGTTAGATGTGTGGACAGAGTTGTTAGCACTTTACCATTCTGTAAGTGTGGATGTTTCTTTGTGACAAATACATGGTAAAGATCAGTGGATCCCATTGGCTTATGCTCATCACTCCATTTCATTTACTATAAACCTTTCCTTGGACTGTGGTAAGGTTGCTTGGCATATCAGGAAGTCTGTAAAATCTCAAATAGCGGTGCTGATGGTAGAGAAGGAAAGGAACACCTGTATCTGGAGTAAGCATAAAAGCACATTTCTGGCCACCTCCAGGATGGAAGGGTTATGATTCAATTCATCTGCCACCAAATGACTCATGGAAAAAAGATACCATCTCAGGGGTCAACATTAGTCTCAGCTACTGACAGTTTGGGCATTCAGGTGTGACAGTAGCTTGACCTGCCTTAGTGAGATGGAGCCCATGCTATTCTTTCATACAAAGCTGAAATCCTCTGTCTCTGCCACCATGGCTACTATATTCATGGGCCCATTTTACAAGCTCTGCAATAGTCGAAGAGGGAGTCTGATTGGCATCCATAGGTCAAACCATCATGTTCAGTAAGTTGTGTTAGTAGCTTCTCTGCAGTGAACCCTCTCTGGTGGGTACTAATGTGAGACACAAAGATCCACACACTTTAGGTTCATTTCATGGGCCCACACACATACCCCAGACTTACTTTTCCCTAACTTCCAGTCATGTTCCTTCTAGGTCCCTGATACGGTTTAAGACCTACAATTAAGATATAATACTATGTACTGTCTTGACATTTGAATCTATTAACCATCCTAAGAGATCTTGGAAGGTCAAGGCACTCTTCTTACCCATTATGGTAACTATATCCACTTGGCCTCTGACCATAAATGCTTTCAGTAGGTCTGTGCAATTCTGGAGTCATCCTCATTCAATCTGTGGAGCCCACTTTCACGGCAGCAGTTTCCAGCCTCAGTTCTTGCTTAATGAGAACAACCACACGGAAGAGCTTTTGAAAAATCCAAGTGCCTTCCTGTAAATGCTTTCCTTATTACCTTAGTGAAAAAAAAAAATGTCCTCTGGGTCCTGTTGGGAAACATTTTTAGTGGCAGGTTCCCAGGTCTTACATAATAAATCCATCCTACTATTCCCTCTCCCTTTTATATTCTGACTCTTCTTCAATACTAAGCAACATCTTCATCTCATTTACTGAAGGATGTTACCGTTTTCAAGCTTCAAGGAGCCATCTCAACAGATGACTAGATGACCTACAGATGTCCTTGAGCATTGTTTCCTATAGTTTGCAAGTATCCCTAAGTCAACAGTTTTTTTCCTAGCCAGATTTATCCCACCCACAGTAATTCAACATCCTCAAGATCCACTCCCACATACATTTCCCCAGTTTCTACTGAGAAAACTAACCAGCTCCCATATTCCCTTTTAGTGTATAATCTACTTACCTCCAGGCTTATTAGTCCTCAGCACAATCCAAACTAGGAAGCAGAAACACTGCTCTGAAATGTAGGGAGAGTGGTTTTGTCATGTTTTAATAAAAACTTCAGGTGAAGTCATGCTGCATTCTTCACGTAAGGAGAAGCTTCTTTTCTCTGACAATAGGGAAGATGCTGCTCTTGCATCCTGAATAGTTAGGTAGAATTTAGGATTTAAAGGTCCTTAGGCTCATCCATCCAGACCTAATCATCCTGGGTCCCACGTTGCCCCTATTTTCCCATCATTGATTTGTCAATGCTGTGCATTTGGTCTCTTTTGTACCCTTCCACTTTACAGTGAGATTCCGGACCTCATTTTCAACCATTTCAACCATTCTGTCATAAGACTACAGCAGGTGACACTTTCCCAGTCTAATGCTATGGAGGTGCTTTAGCTTTCATCTCTGTGACACTCTTCATGTCTTAAGTTAGCATTTTGATGTCCTGGGCCTATATACTTTTCGAAATGTTTCCAATATTGTTAATGAAACTGGACTACTTCACAATTCTTATAAACATGATTTCCCCAATACTATGTGTTACAGTCCCCACACATTCCAATGCTTCATCTTCCACCTATACCTTATCCCAATTAACTACAGTGATGCCACTCCATGCCTGGGATTATGAGCACTCTTCCATTTACCACCAGCATTGAGATCCTTATTGCCATCAATAAGCTCAAAAATACCTAAACACCATTTTGAGCATCGGCTTTCTTCATGACCTAGGGCCACTTCTGGTACCAGTATCGTAGAATGAATCCAGCATTAAAAAACACAAAAAACAAAAAACACCTGAGGCCAGAGCTTATGCACTATTACTATCTGAAGAAGTACACTTCCAGAAAGCTAAAGTAGGAATATGATCAGGTAGACAAGGCAGGGGGAGGCAATGTACAAATGTGTTATCCAGCAGGCTATTTCCAAGTGTGAATTCTTCCCTGATTCATAGGAATGTGACCCCAAGAATATATAAACTTCATCTCAAGATCACCCCTGTTTGGGGATTGTGGGAAAATAAGGAACCATCTAATATTGGCTTTCTTTTTCCATTGTCCAAAAATGGAAATCCCCCTGAGTGTTCATTTCCCTGCACTTTTGGGTCACATATATGCCAAGTAGGATCATATGGGGACATCCACAGAGGATCCTCAGACTGGGAGTGGAAATGCACAACATGGCAAGTAGAGACACACTGTCAGGTTATTTCTTTCTGAGACTGATCCTAGCCAACGCAAAACTGCACCAGGGCACAAGTGAGGCCCCAAAGATCTGAGTGGTGCCGAAGAGGGAGCTGATTCCCTAATCTTCCTGGGGATTTGAGTAAAATGAATATTTATCTGAATTTGAACTCTTCCTTAACTTTTTTCCTCTTAATAAAATCAAAGATTATTAAATGTAACACTTTTAAAATTAAACATAATACGTATGGTCTGAACCTATAGTTGGAAATTTCTAACTTCCTCCTCATCCTTCTATTTATATATCTGAATAGGGAAATACCTGAAATTATATTCACAAAATGACAACACTAGTGTTTTTGAGGACTCGAGGTGATTTGTGAATTTCTTTATACTTTTCTGAATTGCTCGAGTGTTTTATAGTGAGTATGCATCATTTTTATAAATGCAATAAAGTCATCATTCAAATAATAATGTTGGCACCATGATCTTTGATGTCACCATGGGTAAGTGAACCCTGCTTAGTTCCTTTCCAGTCATGAAATTCAACCAAATTCATTCAGAGCAGGAGAAATTCACCTAGTACTTGCAGTAATAGGCAGCATTGCAAGCAATTTTCCAAAATTTGCTCCAAATGCCTAGAAACTTTCTGTAATGTTTGGGCTAATAGCTGGACTAAAAGGTCAGAATGTGTGATTTACAAGTCAAATATCCATTATTCCAATTCCTTAAAATGCTCAAACTTAGGATAGGAACTACCTAGTAGCTTATTAGAAGAACAAAGATGTATCTAGCTTTCCATTTGATGAATAGAGTTAAGACATGTGCCAAATCTGAAAGGTGTTAATTTCAGAGTAAGGGAATTCCTCTTTGAAACCAAAATGTATCCTAACTACACACCAGCTAATCTCAGGAATGCTCATCATCTATATCAGCTAGGTATGGTTGCACAATCAAATCTAAACTTAGTGACTTAGCTACTCATTTGTTGTCTCTTAGAGTCAGTAGCCACCTGGGGGTTCTGATCTATAGGCTCTCTCATGCATCTGTGATTGGCAGGGGCCTTGAATGGGTCAGCTGCTTGCTTTAGGGTGGCCTGGCTGGGCTGATAGGGCTCTGCTCCATGAGGTCTCTCATGCTCCAGCAGGCCAGCCTGGTGTTCTGACATGAAGGGGAGAAAGCAAATGCATGCAGATTCTCTTGGGGTCTAGGTTTGGACCGAGCACTCCACCACTTTCTCCATTATGTTGGTCAAAGCAAGCCCCAAGGCTGGCCCAGATGCAAGAGTGGGAAATTAGACTGAGGTTGTTGGTGGGAAGAACTGTAAAGATGTGCTGTACCAGAAAGGGGAGAATTGAAGCCACATTTACATCCACTGTACTGTAAAATGTGAAAATTGAAGATCTCTCGAAAGTGTGCCATGTAAAGGCCATTCCTCATTACAGCTGAGCAAACTAAGCACTAACATAGCTCTGTAGGTTCTTCAACATTACAAAACTAATGAGGGACAGAAGTCGAGCAACAGTCAGTTGCTTATGTAGCAACTCCAGAAGGCAGAATTATCTTATTTTACTTAAAACATGGATGAAGTGCCCAAAACACTCAGAACCAAGTAGACGTCATAATACTATCTAATGAACCAAAGTCCCTGATGGCCCTCACTTTTCCAATGGCTCATTTATTTTGTTGCCTGGTCTCCTGCAGACCTTCACCTTGTCCTGCAGACCTTCACCTTGCTCACAACTGCGCAGAATTGCTACCTCTCCTCCCCATGCATGGTGACCACTTAGCCCTGACCTATGCTCTTGACCTTCCTCCTCAGTGTTTATTTTGCTGTCACTCTGTTTCTTCAGGACCCTGTCTGATGTGTGAGACAGCAATAATGCCATGGAATTAGGGCATTACTTCAGGGCCTGTGGTAGTCAAGAGTGAGAGGCTGTGGACCAACCCAAGGTGGTGGGGGACTCTTGTTGTTGCTTGAGAGCAAGACCTCCTCCCTTGAAGCAGCAGGATTGGCAGAACCATTCTGGAAGATGTTCCGGAAGATGGCATTTCATAGCAGGAGGGTGGAAGAATGGGAAAGGGGACCTGGAGTGTGGGAGGGGCATGGGATGGGTTCAGAGGAGTCCTGGAGAGACCCCAGGGAATATTTCCACGCATTCATACTGCACCTTTCCATACTGGTAGTAAACAAACCCAGAATTCGAGAACTGTGGTATATTTACCCATTTGAAGAGCAGATTTAGGACTGGTTTGTTTGTTATTTTGAATTCCATTCTCTTTAATGGTAGGTTTGATAAATGGCGACTTACACAGATACTATAAAAAAGGATAATTGATTTTGTGATGGTTTTTAGAAGTAGTTCATTCACATGCAAATTAAAATGTGCTGCAGCTGCTGCCCTCAAAAAGAAAACTAGGTTCAGAGAATTCAAACATTAATTTCCTATTCTGCAAGTGTTTGGCCGAGGCTTCAGCCTCTGCCCTGACCCCAGCTGCCTCCCACTTGCCATCGGGACAGAGGGAAGCTCTCATCCTATCATGGGCCGTTTGGGAATCAAGGCTCCTTTCCACTGAGGAAGTCACCTCGTGTCTTCTCTTCTTCCCCAAGCCCCCAGGCTCTCCTCTGCTTATCCCAGGCCACTTGCTCTGATTTCAGCAAAAACAAACAAAGAAGAGGATCTCTTTACTCTGTGTAGGAATGGCTCACAATCAGGCTTTGAATGAAAAAAAAAAAAATGAGAGAAACATGCAAGAAAGAGTCATTGTATGTGTTAATGCACCAGACTTGAGCAAACACAACAAGCCCCTAATCTTCTGCAGGGTTTATATTCTATTTGAGAAGACTCTGAAACTATGAATAAAGAATTATAATGTTAGATGCTGACATTGCTATTAAGAAAACAGAGCAGAGGGTGCCTGGGTGGCTCAGTTGGTTAAGCGACTGCCTTCGGCTCAGGTCATGATCCTGGAGTCCCAGGATCAAGTCCCGCATCAGGCTCCCTGCTAGGCAGGGAGTCTGCTTCTCCCTCTGACCCTCCCCCATCTCATGCTCTCTATCTCATTCTCTCTCTCAAATAAATAAAATCTTAAAAAAAAAAGAAAAGAAAAAGAAAACAGAGCAGAGAAAGGGGACAGAGAATGTTTAGGATGGTAGAAATACCCGGGGCTGAAGGAGACCTCTGATTCTCAGACAGTGTTGTGTGTGGGGTCCACCCGGAGACAAGGACATAAGCCCATCTGTCACCCAGCCCTCCACGTGAGGTTTCACTAGAGGGACCACCTTTCCTCACAAATGAGGTGTTGGGAAAAAACCAAATGTGCAGGTCATTCAGAAATTTCCCCTAGAGGAACGTGTCTCCAGTGAGAATCTGGGATGTGACACCCCACATGTGAACAGTGGGGTCAAAGTGGCAACAAGATGACCACATCCCTGGAAGTGGCTCATGACAGAAGAGGGACTGGGGTCCATTGACCAGTCTTCCCTGAACTCCTCCATGTTACGGTTACCCGTTAATAATTACAGGTAATAATGAGCTCAACGACATTACACGGCATGGTGTTTGTGTGTTTGTGTAAGTCAGAAATATGATAGAAAACAATGGAAACAACTCTTCCATCCCAATCTTGGAGCGTCAGCTGTTCTGCACGAACATTTTGGAACTTAAGTGGACTGCTCTGAGCTTCTCTAGATGAGTCCATGACTCGGGTTATAATCTCTCGCAAAAGTGTTTAGGGAATAGAAATCTGTGATTTGCATGCACACCTCAGAGAGAGAGCGCACATCCAACAGGAAGGGCTCAAGCCTCAGTTTACCACAGGCTCTTCACAAGGGCTCCTTCAGAAAGCTCCAAGTTGCCGTCTGTGTCAGCGCACAGACAGACCCCATTAGAAGCGGTGGGAAAGCATCCAGTTAAATCTCTTTGTTCCCTATAAAGTATACATGACATTTAAAAAAATATTAATTTAAAGGTAATGTATTACTAATGTGTAATAATTTTTTATTTTAAATAACGTCAAATCTATGGGTTTTAAGCTTCAAAGTTTGCAGAGAGGATTGTGTTTTCCACTGCATCTCACGGAGAGTTTTGAGCCAGTGACCCATGCTGTTGGGAGTTTTCATATCACTGAAAAACCGATCACGCTTACCTCATTTTAGTGATAAGTAAATGTATGGGGCATCTGTGTGAAATACCACTCTAGCCCTTTGCATGAGCATCTCGTCCAGCCTTATGATTAATTTTGTTTGTAAAGAGCACACAGTGGTAGTGGGGGCAGAATTTGAATGAAGTCCTACAGCTAATCAATGGTGGAGCCAGATATGAACTTAAGCAGCCTCGTATCAAAGATTTTTGCCTCCTCCCCAAGCTAGACCAGTGGACTAAATTATGCCTCAGGGTGAGTGCCCAAAAACCGTGGGAGCACCCAGGACAGGACAGGGTCATGGCTGCGGAGAGCCTTGACAGCAGGAACACAGAGGAAAACCAGCATTTGTTTTAATAATGAAGTTTCACACAAAATTTAATTTTTTAAAAGATTTGTTTAGTTGAGAGAGAAAGCACAGGAGCAGGAGCAGGGGGAGGGGCGCAGGGAGGGAGAAGCAGGCTCCCCAGCGAGCAGGGAGCCCAACGCGGGACTCGATCCCAGGACCCCGAGATCATGACCTGAGCTGAAGGCAGACGCCCAACCGACTGAGCCACCCAGGTGCCCCCACACAAAATTTAATTTGCATAACAGTCCTAGGACTTAAAAAAAAAAGTTTGAGAAAGGTTGAAAGAGCTAAAGAGTTGCATTTTCTCTGACGATTCTTGCTTATGCCATTGTCTATAGTGACTACATATAATTTTAAGTTGTGTTAAATTTAGTCAGTTGAGTTGTTACAATTTATGTCCCTGAAAAGAAACCACAATAATTATGTCAACATAAAATGCCATTTTTTCCTTTATTGCACTGTCCTGTGAGACATGTTAATCTCCAGTTAGCAGCAAGCCTTGCCGGGAGATGTTACACTTCTGTTGTTCAAACCCGGAGGCGTCTGCAATATACAAAAACCAGGGGGCTTGAGTAGGTGGACCTTCTGGTTGAGTGAACATTTTGCTTGATTAAGTCCTGGGAGAAAGATTTTTGTCTACAGCATTTGAATCTTCTACTCTGTCTTGCTACATCAGAGCCCAAATCCAGTGACTTTGGGACATCGGACTCACATGCCCTAAACATGTCCCCTCATTGCCAAAATCCCAGGGGCAGCTGTCGAAGGTAGGGATCCTGCCAAAGGAAGCCTAAGCCCCAGCACACGGCCTGGAATTTAATGATGCTTGTTTATTTGCTTTATACACGTGCCTGCTATTTGCTGCTTTAGGAAGTGCTTCCATCACAAAAACAGAGTTTGGTTTTAGGGAGAAAAAGCCTTTGGCTACGTGACAAGGTCAGCCACACGTCCACATCATTCCTAGATTGCTAACATCTGTTCGCTGTTCCTGGCCTTGAGCTGACCTGTGCGTGAGGATCAAGGGAAGGGAGCTACTTGTGGAAGCTGGAGCCTGATCCCTGAGCAGCCCCACCCACAGGAGGTCCATGTCCCTTTTGCACACTGGAGCATAGCTGATGTCAGATGTGGACTTGGCCCCTCAGCAGTAGACAAAGTCAGGAAGCAAGGGCCGGGGGAGGAAGCCAGGGGCATGATGGGAGGATCCCCGGAGCATCACAGACAGCTCCATCCCCCTCGTAGGAGTGCGTGTGCGCGTGCATGTGTGTTTGAGGACAGTGGCTTGGGTGGTGGAATTTCTGTAACAGAAACAAGCCATGTTCACTGCAGTGGCCGACACCCTCTACGTCGGAGCTTGTCTATCACGGGAGAGGTTGGCTCCCAACCAACACAAGCAGACAGCTCCCGTTGGCCACAAAATAAACAGACATGTCCCATTTACCACAAAAGTTCACTCTGAGAAATGTTACCTCCATCCCCACCTTACCCACTGACACGTACACACAGGAGGCGCTGGGTTCCTAGGGTTTTTCCAGGGTCATCTTCTCTGTGTGGTTCACATACTTTCTGTTAAGAATAAGCCCTGAAAGAAATGCCTAATATTATTGCTCATCAACAATAGACTCATTAGCAAAAGAAATACTGTTTATTAAAAATAGAACAGGGCCACATCATTAAAGAAATCATTTCACTTGCTAAGTTTTGCAGGAATATTATTATTAATAATACAATTCAAGAGAAACAAGAAAACAAAAGCTAAATGATTCTGGGAAATGCCGTGATTACATATGATCTTTCAGAGAATCCCACCCTATGATAAATATCTCGCTTGCAGTAACAGGTGCGGGGGTGGGGCTGGCAACGGGCTTCCTGGTTCTGGGTTTTGTGAGTAGAGGTGGCCCCTTGGCACCAGGGCGCTTCCCAGGGAGGAACTGGACCCCAAAATGAAATGTGGGGAAGCTTCTCTACAGTGGCTTTGGAAGACTCGGAGCAGTCTGGTTCTTGTCTTGTCTTTCCTTGGTTGTTGATTTATTGACCTATTTGGAAGCACGGCAGATGGTCACATTAGGAACCACAGGAGGTATGCTGGACAGTAGTAGGTCTTAGTGGTTAGGGACCAGGGACTTGGCATGATCGCCTCCAAGGTGTGAACTGGCCGTCTTGGGCTGATGCAACTTCATCCCTTTCCTCCATGCTTCCCACAGGCTGATGGCAGCCTTGGTGTCTTGATGGGTTATGGGAACAGGGACACAGCAAAAGCATTTCCGACTAGGACACCGGTGGCCGGTGACTCAGACTCGCTGTTCTCAGTCTCCTGTCTATGTCACAGTGATGGTCACACCTGGACTAACAGTCGTCAGTGGCACAGTAAGGTACAAACAAGATAAAAGGTGTGAGACTGCCACATAGGTATTAGATGATGCTCATAAACAAAACATGTTCGCCCTGGGAGGGTAACACAGAGCAAAGCTCAGACCTCACTCAGAAGTGATTTCGTCAGACACACTCCTTGTTAGCTAGATAGATCAGAGAACCAGAAGGTGCAGGGTGTCTGGGGATGAGGGTCCCGGAAATGCAGGGACTCAAGATGGCAAGTGCTTAGGTGATGCCAACTGGACCCCTCGTGGGCAGGAGGCCCGCCTCTGAATGCACTTCTGCTGCCTGTCACTGCCCAGGCTCGGATGCACATCTAGCCAAGGAATTCCTTCCCTGAGTGGATGTGGCAACATGTGTGCGTGCCCCCCTCCACCCCGCCCCGCAGTGTGGTCCCCACAGTGCGACAGATACTGTGGGGTTTTAAGTATTTTATCTTGGTGCAGTACAAGCCTGCTTTTTTTGACTTAAGATATTTCCCCACAATGTCAAGCTTTAATCAGGGATTCACCTTTTATAAAAAAGCACCTTGTAAAATATCTACCATGCATTTCCATAAATGATGTTTAAACATCTGGTGGATGTGGGATGCAGTACTATCAGCTACAGAGCCTGACTCGTACAGAGACGGGACCAGTAAAGGTTGAGTCATCGGCCACAGTGCATCTCCCTCCTGCCCTGGCGCCCTGCTCTTGTCCTGTTAGCGTCATTGCAGGGTGGGTCAGGGGGTCTCAGAGACATCTCTGACTCCCTCCCCAGAGCACCGTGAACGCCTTGAGAGTAGAGGGCATGCCTTCACCTGCGTTTCTGTTCCTAACTCCTAGCACAGCACTTGGAACCCAGTGGAGACCAAAGAAATGTGTTTTAACTTGAAATGAAGAAAATCATGGCTGTTAAAAGAATATTTCAAAAACATATGAACGTATATGCTAAAGAATTGTACTCAACATAAATTATATAAAATATCAATAAATGATCTAAAATACCAAGTGCCGTAATGATATGCAATTTACCCAACTTGTAAGAGATCTCATGTGGTTTGAGATTATTCTTCCTTTGATATTTCATGAATGTATGTATTTGAGGTGCAAAGCCATGAACCTAGAGAAATCTCACAATAGATAATAAAAAATCACTTTGAAATTTCCAGAATAGATGCTGGCATCTACAAAATATAAAGGGAAGTAATAAGTATCAGGAAAAGTGTTTTTCTGAAGGCAAGCACAGCAAGAACCCCATTCACTGCATTTACAGTAGTCTAAATAAAATGTATGATAGTGACGCTTGCATCAGACCAGGGTTGGTAAGTGCTTCCTATCGGTCAATTGGCCAGTCTCGCAACACATGTTAAATACATGCCTGATGTGGAGAAAGCATCGAGTGGAGGGATGGGAGCATGAAGAGGTCTCCGGGGTAGCAGGCATGGTTTGCTGTTATTAGCACGTAACGATGGTAAATAAGTGAAGTCACCATATACTTCCGTGTTAGGTTCTGCAGCACACACACGGATGGCATGGAGGTTGTGGAGAGAGGAATGGTCAAGGGCGGGCTTCCCCATGGGTGTGCAGCTGGAACTGAGTCCTAAAGAACAAGTGGACTTGAGAGGGAAGGGAGGAGGGGAGTGAAAGCCCTCGGCAGGGGTGAGGGAGGGCACTGGGAGGGTCAGGGAAGAAGCTGTAGCCATGGAGTAGGACCTTGAAGTCAAGAAGAAGAATGTATTTGAAAGCATAAAAACTGGGACCCTGGAGAGGATTATAAGGAGGGAAATTCCCGAGGGAAGGTGGTGCTGATGAAATCTTCATCTGGACGCAGAAGCCAGGATGCTGGCAGCAGAATATTAATCCCATTATGTCTTAGAGTGATGACGACAGTTTGAATTGCAGCAAACCACCCCCGTCCTTCCCGGGGAGCTTCCCGACTGATGCTGGCAGACCCTTCATTCTTTTGTGGGCATCAGCCCTAAGAGGTCCACTCAGACCCCCTGCTCAGAAGGAAGTGGGTTCATCATTCTGGGAATGTTTGGTATCCAGGAGGATGCTCCAGGAGGACCTTAACGCCAAGAAGAGGAAGAAATGGTACCACCACACCTTCCATGGGCCAAGCTTGTGTCTGGAGAGTTAGGCTCAAAGAAGAAGGTTGTCTGGGAATAATCTGGAAGAGGATAAATTGGTACTACCTGAATAGCACTGTGTTCTTAAGCATCCCTAGGATCCAAAGACGAAAGAAATGAAAAAAGGTCATGATGTAACCTAGTGATGCTGAAGGCTATGCTCTTGTATGTAGAATGTGTGCATGCGTATTAATCAGAATCGTGTATGACATTTTCAGGAGCCCCAGCCCCTGTCCTGGAGGCATCACCACATTAGGACTGTGCCGTGGTCCCTTCCAGTCACTCACACATTGACTCTTTGGTAGCCTGGGTGTGAAGGACACATGTGTGCTAGGACACACACGAGCCCAGCTCACTCCCTGGACGCTGGAGCAGCTCCCGTGACTGCGCGTTTGGATCCTTCTCGTTAACATTACACTTTTCTGGTGCTGCTGTGGATCACATAAGCAGGTGCTGAGCAAACAGACAATGGGTGTGATGGTTGTCTCTGTGTGTGTGTGTTCCTCAGAGTTTCCTTAACTCCTTTAAAGCTCAATCTGTTCCTCAGTAACTTCTGCCAGGAAAATAAATAATTGAGAAGACACCAACCGTAATTCAAATGTCCTGCCCCCCATTTAGCTGCAGATGGAGTTGTGTCTCACCTTTCTCTGCTGGAAGATTTGAGCGGACGCTAGTCCCAAGACCAATGCCCGTCCTACAGTGGGCACGCTTGTCTTGCCCGGGTGAATATTACATGCTAATTGGTAAGCTTTCCTAACGCACTAAAGACTTAGAGCACAGTAAAAATGATGGACACCTCTTAAGATATAAGCACCAAGCAAAGGTAATTTGTGGACACGATTATTATTCATACGCCAGAGAAAATTTCAGTCCGTTACCTTAATTCAGTACACCTTGTCCTATGCATACATAAGAAATACCTGAAAGGGGGTGGGATGCGATGATTTGTTACTATCTGGGGATTTAGAGTACTCCCTATCCAGTCATTAGCACATTCGTACTTTAATGAAAAATCCCTTCACTAAAAGATGTAGGTAATTAATTTACCCTATGGACGTAATTGGAGCCGCTGCTTTGAACTAGGCACTGAACCGCACCAAGCAGGGGCTACAACCCTAAATAAAATTCCGAGCCGGCCCTCACAAGACGTTCCCTGTCACTGGGGAGGCTGGTCGAGAAGGAGCACGTTCAGCACACTGCGCCAGACGCTGCCTCGGGTAAGCACAGGAGGACGCGCGACCTTGGGGCAGGGGGTAGAAGCAGCAGGACCTGTGGGCTCACGACTGGGTGTGGGAGGGAGATACGAGAGCGGGGTCATGTGTTCCCGGGTCGGGGGCTGTGTGGCCGGTGTGCTTTTCTGCTGCAAGGAGGCCCCCCTTCTCTTTTTCTGCCTCGTGTGACTGGCCGCGGGGGGAGGATGGGGACAAGGTGGGGTTTTTCAGGAACTGTTTAAACCATAACATGAAAGCAACATTTACTCTGCCTGCACTTACACCCAACACTGAAGAAAGTAAAAAGTTGAAACCTTAATAACAACAGAAACAAGAAAGCTCAAGTAGATAAAGAGAAAAGTGGGAATGAACATTTATTGGATGCCTACCATGCGCCGAACGCTATATTCATGCTTTTGTTTAATCTTCGAAACAACCCCCGAGTTACCTCCATGTTTCGTGTATAAGAAAACTGAGGCTCCGAGACGTTAATTAGCGAGGCCAGGATCACAAGTCTCTTCAAGGATTCAAATCTCATTCTGTCTGTTTGAACTCCCTTGATTTTCCCCCCACAGTATCTCTACTTCTAAGAATAAATGCATTAAATGAAGTTTGCAGGCCTGGAAATGCTTGAGCAAGTTTCTGTCTGTCCAGGGGAAGCCATCGGCACTTTCTTTTCTACACCATTGGCTGTGCCAGGCTTACCAGATCAGTCTCTAGGTTTGAAGAGAGAAACGCCCAGGCCCCAGCCCTTCTAGTCCTGGAAAATAATTTTCCTAAGTAAGACTGGAGTTGTTCTCGAGACTTCTTCACTTGAAAATGTAGAAAGAGGCAGGGGACAGGCATGCTATTATCAGATGCATCCCTAAGATCCGTATTGTTTCTACTTTTGATATCAACATTTCTTATACCAAAGACAGTCACTGGGATTTTTTTTAGATTAATCCATCTATGTATAATTCATATGTCATAATTTGTTTGTTTGTTTTTTTTAAAGATTTTATTTATTTATTTGACAGAGACACAGCTAGAGAGGGAACACAGCAGGGGGAGTGGGAGAGGGAGAAGCAGGCTTCCCGCCGAGCAGAGAGCCCGATGTGGGGCTCGATCCCAGGACTCCGGGATCATGACCTGAGCCGAAGGCAGACGCTTAATGACTGAGCCACCCAGGCGCCCCTTTATGTCATAATTTGTTAACAAAATTATATTTGCACCATGTGGTAGATTGCAAAGTGGAAGAATTATTCTGTAGCCACCCCCATTGCTATATGACTTTCTGATCATCTGGTTAGGAAGTGGCTTCAATTGTCCCTCCCTTTGAGTCTGAGAGGGCCCTGGGACTTATTTTTCCTAACAGAATGTGACTGAAGAGACAGTGTGCCCCTTCTGAGCGGAGACCTCAGGAGCCCTGCGTGGCACTTCACCAATGCTTAGCAGAACGAAGCTGATCACAAAAACACGAACAAGGTGGAGATCAGAAGAGCTGCCCAGCTGAGCTCCACCTAATGTGCCAGCCCATTGGATCATGAACTAAATAAACTGCTGGGTTTTGAAGTGAGTTTTGCTATGCAATAAGAGCTGACTGATACATACTTCAAACTAACTATGGAGTATCTTCTGTCCCTCCAGAGTTAAGTTTCCAGATATTTGGACAAAGGTAAAAGGAAGCAACAAGCAAGATTGAGCCCTTCCTGAAGCAGCATTAAAATCTACTTAAAGAGAAAACACACACACACACACACACACACACAAACACACTCCCAGTACCTAATGAACCAAGCAAGACAGTAGATAATTATGTGATAATCTGTATGGACGAGGAGCCCAGAGAAGGCAGAGATAAGTAAATGGAATAAATCAGCTAATTTTCTTACCTAGAAGTTATTCAATTTCTGCCAGCATGGATCATCCCAGTAGCCAAACTGTTTTCCTCTGGGGAAAACTTGTCCAGTAATGACATTATTAGTAAAGACTACCTCAGTGATATCCAGTGGACTGCGCTATCCATCCAGTGTCATTTGCTTAGGTCTGGCAAGAAGAGATATACTCAAAGTACCTAGGTTAATAAATATTAATGTAGAGGAATTTTAATCCATTATTTAGTCCTCACCATCTGCATAATGTCCTCTCAGGTAAAACTAATAAAATCTTCATAGAATTTGCAGTTCGACAAAATCTCCAAACAGAAATCCACCGAAAACAGGATAGAAGCTACCCAGAGGGAGAACACTGACTCTTTTTTCTGAAAAACCTCAAAAGAATTTTCAGAAAATGTGACTGAGGCATCCAAGGCTTAGAAATCCATCCCACGTCCATAATGGGTCCTGAAGAGAGAAGTACTCAATCTTTTCCTGCAAGAAGATGGTCCTTCTTTCTTATTCCTCCCAAGGTAGTGCTGTGGTAAAGAAGTGTTGCCAATCCTATCAAAACCCCCATATGAATGGGACATTCCAGAAACATCTCCACATCGACAGGACAATAATATAACCCAAGAAACTAGGAGCCATTGAGCCAGTATTCAGGGCCATCCGTTCAACATGATGGACTCATAGGGATTTTGATATAGGATAAACTTCAAGAAAAGACAAGCTCCACAGGGTCAGAGATGTTGTGTGTTTGGGACACTCATGTGTCCAAAGTTCCTAAATATGATAGGCACTCAGAGCATACTCATCCAATAACCCAACACCACAGAAGCCACCGTACTCCTGCATCCAGTGAAGCGATACTATTTATTTCCCTCTATGAGTTGCTAGAAGTTAAGGTTATTTGGAACTTGTATCTCAAATGCCTAACCAGATGGAGTATTATTTTTAAAATCATTCCTGTCAAAATTCATTTCTTAAAAATCACTAACACATATTTGTATTTGCCCCTAGCATATAAGGGTGCTCAGTATGTGGCAGAGAAGAAATGGATTAATAATAAATAGCCTTAAAAACTGGCTAGCCATTGTCAAAGAAGAATAAAACTTTATCTCTACCTCATTTCTCACATAGAAACAAAGCATTAAAGGATCAAATGTTAAAATGTAAAATAATTCAACCCAAGAGTACAAAATCAATATGTTATCATCTTGATTGTTATTGAATCTGAATTATATAATCCAGCATCTTCTCATAACAAAAGTCAGAAACACTAAAAAAAGATTAATGAATTTGAGCATGACAAAGTTTTAGACTTCTATACAGAAAAACTGCAATAAAAAGGTTAAACACAAATGCCAACCTGTGAAGAAATTTATATTTTATGGTATCTAATCCACTGTCTGTTGTACCATGTTTCACACAGATCAATTAAGAAATAAAAGATGAGGTTGCAAAGTGGAAAATGGGCAAAGGACATGAATGGGCAATTCATCATAAAATTGCAAATGGTAGATAAACATATTGTGTTTCTTTTATTACTGGTAAGGCTGAAAGTTGCAATGATGATATTTTACCTATCAGATTTGCAAATATTTTTAAAAGTGACAAAATGCAATATTGACCAAGATATAGGGGATGAATACATACCTGCGTTGGTTTAGGAGCACAAACAGAAACTTTCTAAATTACACAGTAGCTAATAACATTTTAAATGGTCACACAGTCTCATACAGACACACAGACACATGCCCTCAAACCTCCTAAGGAAAACATTAATTATCAGAGCTCCGTGAGGAAGGAGAGTATATTTCTAAGTGCCTCCCAATGTGCAGGGAGCCCATCACTCAAAGCAGTACAACCGGTTCTTGTCTTGCTAACTAACAGCATTGGTTTCTTTCCTTCATCCCTGACTTACAAGTTGTGCCCTTGGTTCTAGGAAGATTAAGCAAGTAACCCATTGCTGTTCAGTTCATGCGTCTTTCTCTCCTTAGCCGCACAAAACCCCAACTTAGTTTTTTTGTTTGTTTTTAACTTTTTATTGGAGTATAATATACATACAAGAAAGTGTAAACATGTCTCAAGTGTAGAGCTTAATAAAATTTCTATAGAGTTTTAGGGCTTATAGCAGAGTTTAGCAAGCTTACTCAATAAAGGTAGCAGATAAAAACAATCACCACCGCCACCTACCTTTACAGCAATGTGGCAGGGATAGAGATTTGTGTTCTGTGTGGTGGGGGTGGTGCTGGGAAGTAGCTGCCACACCAGGAGCTACACATTCCCGGTCCTTTGCCACATGTCACCCTTATGGGCAATGAAATGTGAGCAGACGCATGTGTTTTGTTTCGAGACCAGCGCAGTTAAAAAGCAGGAGTGTCTTCTCCACTCTTCCTTTTCCTTCTGTGGAGATCTTACAAACCACATGGAGTTGCCAGTATCGTGGAGATGGAGGTGTATGCCAGAAGTTGACTGGGGTGGGGGCTGCCCACAGGAGCAACTCCTGTGCAGGAAGCAGGAAACAGGCAACAGGAAATAGGAAGCAGGACCACCAGGGAGCTGAACTGAGAGGCAGTTGGTATATGGAGACCATGGCTGGTCCCTCGGGGATCTCTGGGGCTGGAGGGGCCCCCAGAGTTTTCCTGAATTGAGTTCTTGCTCTCCGGCTGTAACAAGTATTTGTAGACTGTGATAAGCTTCTCCCAGTCTTATTACCAATTTTGTGTATAATGAATTTCCATATCCAAACATTAGTTTTCGTTAAACCACCTTGCAAAATGTGCAATCCACAATGTTAGTTATTTATTAATACTTAAACCCCCACCTCCACCCCAGTTGTCATGTGTTTAAGTTCTGGCATAGTCTCTTTGTTGGGAGTAATCAAATAATGTAGTGCCCCCTTTCCCTTGCCTAAATTAGCATACAGCGGGCAGGTGGAGCTAGGATGGACGGCATGCATTATCCCAGATGTGGCAGAAATAGCTACAAGAGTAGCTCCTAATTCTTACAATAACAACGACATGAGCTTGGAATTCTTTAAATGTCAGGTTCTCATCAAAAAGCAGATGGCATTTTATTTTTTTTAAAGATTTTATTTATTTATTTGACAGAGAGAGAGAGACAGTGAGAGTGGGAACACAAGCAGGGGGAGTGGGAGATGAAGAAGCAGGCTTCCCACCAAGCAGGAAGCCCGATTCGGGACTCGATCCCAGGACCCTGGGATCATGACCTGAGCCAAAGGCAAACACTTAACGACTGAGCCACCCAGGCACCCCAGCAGATGGCATTTTAAAAACTGCAGACAATTGCAGTCTGACGGACTTGGCAAATCAGAAGAGCTAACTTAAATATCTATGGATAGAGACTGTGAAAAACTTATATTTTTTTGGCGGTATGGATCATTCATGCCTTCTATCTATTGGATCATAGATAATAAATACCTACAAAGTGACTTCTATGTACCAGAATATTTTTTTAAAGATTTATATATTTGTTTGAAAGAGAGAGAGGGCACCTGGGTGGTCAGTCCGTTAAGCGTTTGCCTTCGGCTCAGGTCATGATCCCAGAGCCCTGGGACTGAGGCCCGTATGGGGCTCCCTGCTCAGTGGGGAGTTTGCTTTTCCCCCTACCCCTCCCACTTGCTTGTAATCTCTCTCTCTCTTTCAATTAAAGAAATAAATCTTAAAAAAAAAAAAGAAAGAGAGAGAGATGGGGGAGGGGCAAAGGGAGAAGGAAAGAATGGTAAGCAGACTCCCTGCTGAGCATGGAGCCCGATGCAGGACTGGATCTCACAACCCTAAGATCAAGATTCGGCCACTTAAACAACTGAGCCACCCAAGTGCCCCCAGAATAATATTTTTATGAGAATCTTCAGGGAGTTACTCTCTCAACCTTTTTTAAAAACATATGACCTCTTATTACACTCTTGCCCCCATCTCCAAGATCTTGTTCTATCTACTCTCTGTATCTTTTGGGAATTGCTAATCTGAAGTCACGTATGCTTGGTAATTTTTCAAAGATGGTTTTGGGGTCCACTGAGTAAAAGAACCCTTTGGCCATCTTGGCAATGTGGACTACTTAAGCGTACAAATGAATCTCATTTGGGCATTCAGCGTTGAGAAAATCATAATCTTATTATGTAAAATCTGGCATCTGGGACTCAGTATTTGATAGGTGGTGCTTTACATTGACTTTCTTATTCAATCCTCACAATAGTCCTGCAAGATAATTATTATGATCCCCATGTTTACAGGTGAGGAAGTGGAGACTAATAGGCAGGATGGTAATTTGTTGAAGATAATGTATTAGGCTAGCCATTTTCTTTTATGCCCAAGCAGGATTGGTGGTAGAATTTCCTATACACATTAGCAGGGAGCAGCACCTGTAAGAAGAGTGTCCAGAACAAAATCAGAATGTCCAGGAAAATATGGGCGCCTGGGTGGCTCAGTCGGTTAAGCGACGGCCTTCGGCTCAGGTCATGATCCTGGAGTCCTGGGATCGAGTCCCACATCGGGCTCCCTGCTCGGCGGGGAGCCTGCTTCTCCCTCTGACCCTCCCCCCTCTCATGAGCTCTCTCTCTCTCTCATTCTGTCTCAAATAAATAAATAAAATCTTTAAAAAAAAAAAAAAAGAATGTCCAGGAAAATAGAATTTGCTGGTTTGTCCCTGAATTACTGCCCCTATGTCCTCTGTTTCCTACCCCACCCCAGTCATTAGGGATAATAGACACTCTCATCTACACATATGCTAACTGGATAATCCATATAATATTTGTGATTACTAAATCCCCACCCCCCTTCCTAATTTCCCCTTAACTGCCTTGGGAAAAAAAGTAAAGTGGCCCTTGGAATTTGGAAATGGGGGACAACCCTTTGAATTCTAAAATCCACATGTAGCCGATCAGAAATAAGCTATGCTACATAGACTTCAGGAGACAAAATAACTCTCAGACAGGCAAGGCAATAAAATAAATGAATAAATTAAATCTAAATAAATAATCTGTGAGATAGAACAAGAACATTATTTAGGCAAAGGTCAGGGCTTCCACAAAGACTGTGCACAAGGAGAGATTTATACAGCAGATGATACATTTCATAGACAATGAAATATACATGTGTGTATATATCTATATACATACCATGTATTATTGTTGGTTTTCCCACTAACAAGTTTGCGCATGTGGTCAAGATGTCTCAAGGGTCTTTAGTTGAGGAGCAGATTTTAATAAATGATTCTTATTAAAGTAATGCTTGAACATATACTAAAAGCCATGTAATAAGAACATGAAAAGTCCTAGGACACATTCCTCTGCCCCATTCCAGGGGATAGCCACGTATTGCCACATGCAATTTTGATTCTTCTCCTTTAATTATTTCCGTATTGTTAAGTAGTATGTTGAATCACTATTGCTTGGTTTCTCATTGACTGCTGGTTGTGAGAGTCAAGGGCCCAGCACACCCAGACAGATTTCTGTCTTCTGCTCCTTCTGGTTGTTCTAATTAGGTCACTATTTTTCTTTCCTCTAATTGGCCTCGTTTCAAACTTACGTCTTTTATTTTCAGTCTATTTCTCTCTCTTTTTTTTTTCTGGTCAGTCTTCATCAGTCTCTTTTTGAACCCACTCGATATATGAGTAAATTTGTACTTCTATACCTTCAAATTCTGTACCTTTATATTTTATATTTTATATTCTGTACCTGTACCTTTATATTTTATCAAGATTGATCACATTTACTTTCTCTTTAGTATCTATAATTGAGCCTTCCAGGCTTTGTCTGTAACCTAACCCTAAAATTTGAAAAAGCAATGTGATCATGCTATTACAAATAGGAAATAGTATTTCCTGCTTTTCTAGAATTCCAGTGTCACAATTGCTGTCACTGAACACCAGAATCTGTAGGATCGAAGTGAGAGGCAAGTCTTCATTCTTCATAGGACAAGAATAGATTAAGGTCTTCATGCTGTGTTTTAGTTTAGACTAACTCACATTGTACATTTTTTCCTGGAGTTTCATATGGACTTTAAGGGGGGGATGCCACTGTGTCCCATCCTTGTCTTCTGCACACTCTGTGGAGCCCATTACTCTTAAAGACACTCTTGGAAGCTCATTTGGACTTCCTACTCTCGTTCGGACACATTTCTCCCAAGGGCAACCACCAAGCCGTCATCCCAGGATTTCTTTCCAGGGAACACATTACTTTCTGTTTCTGATGACCCACACATTCCCTTTCCTTCATTTTCAGACCCGTTTTGCTGACGTAGGAATTCAAGAAACTCTCCCGGAAGGCTTTGGAAGGCAATTTTTTTTTCTCTTTCAGCTGAAAGTGATTTCATTCTGTTCTTAGACATGATTGAGGGGTTTCCTGGTACAGGACTGAGATTCAGAGTAACGTTCCTAAAAGTTCTGATGATTGATGGAGATTTGAGGATTAATTCGTGTTCATGGGTCCTTGGTGAGGAGATGTCTGAGGCCAGCTGGAACCTCTCTTCTCTGTGGGTCACCTGCTAGAGTTGTTCTCTCTAAGCTTTTATGGCTTCTCCTTAACTGACATTCTAAAAGCTCCTAAATGCCCATCCAGATATGGGCACCTTTTCATTAATCCCACTTGATATTTGATGGCCTGTCAGTGTGAAGGCTCAATCTCATTTGGTCCTGGATAATTATTGGTATTATTTATCTGATTATTAGCTCTTTCTGCTTCCTTTGGTGTCTCTCTACCATCTATTAATTAAATATTAGGCCTTCGGGATTAAAACTCTGGCCCTCATCTTTCTTCATATAATTTCTTGATTTTTGTTCTCTAAATTCTGGAGGATTTCCTCAGACTTTCCTTTGAACCCTTAAATTGAATAATTAGCACCCTCTCCCATAACACACATGATTCTATGTTAACTTCCAAGAGCTAATTCTTGTTTTCTGGTCAAACCTTTCTCATACCATGTTTCTTTATTTTTGCAAACATATTAAGTTGTTCCTGCATTTTCTTACAGAAGATGTTAAATGTTTATTTTCTTTCCCTAATTCTCTGTTTCTGTTGGTGGTTCTACTTACCTCAATTTTTCTTTTTTATGCCACAGGATTTCCTCAAATGTCTGGTTGTTTTTTGTTGTGGTTTTCCTTTGTAGATGAGGCAGATAGAGGTCCAAACCAAGGTATTTGGAGCTCGTGAAGAAATATTGCTAAGTGAGAAGCAGGAAGAGGAGGTGAGAATTTGGAGGAACATCTCGCATGTGAACCTTCCAGTAACTGCCCTCTACAGCTTTTAGCCAGACTTTCCATGGGAAGCCCAGAAAGACCTTCTCAGCACAGAATTCATGGGTCCCCCAAGGCTGGGGTGACATCAGCTGGGGAGTCAAGTAAGTCCAGAGGCCATCATACCCTTTCCTGAGCCTCCTTGTCCAGATATGGTTCTTCCTTTTCGGCAGCCTTCCAGAGACTCACATTTTCTCCAGGAAGATGGGGTCTTGTTTTATTCATCTTTATTACCCACCCACTTCCAGTCTAGTGCTTTGCACAGAGTAGGTCCTCAACTAGTAAATGCTCAGGGAATGGATTAACAATAAGAACTAGGAAGGATTCCATGTTAACTTGTCATTTTTCTGAAATGAAGAATTCTTTATGCATTATTGCTTTTCACTTGAGAATCACAGATTGAATTAGCACAAAATCACAAATTTTACTTAAGGAGAAAGCAGAGAAATTGATGGACAAAAGCATTACGTTTAATAGCAGATGGACTTCTAAAATAGAGAGAGGGCATTACGATACGTACTGCAAACATTCTCTTCTCTTTTAAACCACAGACTGAACTCTTTTTAGGTCCCTGATTCAATAATTAAGTTTAGTAAAAACAGAACAGTATAAAGAGACATCTATGAATGACGACCATTTCATTTACTTTTCTTAAAACAGTACAAACTTTGAAGACAAAACTTTAATAATTGGACATAATACTGAGATTTAATTATCAAGGGCTCCCTAGGTCTGGACAATATGGGTAATAAATCCAGGAGACAGTACAATTCAAACGTTAAACCTTGGTGCTAGCCAGTCTTGAGAACACATTCTAGCAGATCGCTCTACCAGCTGGGGAAAAGTAAAGGACAGAACTGGACGTGGAGAGAGGGACGTCTTTGTTAAATGGTCTGCACTCAGAGCTCTCAGGGTGTTGGTGGCAGGCCAAGGAGCTGAGCCCTTGCTGCCCGAGTGAGTCGGAGCTCCACACTGTGATTTGGAAGGAGACTCTTCCATGTGGACGCTGTCCCGGACGCCTTGCCCATCCCCGGCTCCTCGGCTGTCCTCCCCCAGCGCACGGGTCAGGGCTGTGACTTCCATCAGCAGAGGCAGGCTCCAGGGCAGCCTTTCGAGAAGGAGCCCTTGCAAAGCCATTCCTGCCTTTTGTCTTATTTTTAAACAGTAGGCCTGGGGTGGAAACGAGCCTCTCCACTTTCTCCTAAAGTTTTTTGTTGAGTGGAATCACAGATTTCCCTAAATAGCACTTGAAAAAGCCTCGCCAGGGGATGAGTTTTGACTCCTCAACTCAAAACAGAAAGGAGCATCTGGAGCATCAAAAGCCTTCAGGGAAGAAATTCAATTACCAGCGGAACCCCAGGCACCTGGGGCCAGGAAGGAGCCAAGGCTGCAGAGAGTCCAGAAGGTGGGCCACGGATCAGTGAACGGCCAGGGAGGTGACTGTGCTCTCTGGGTTCTCTCTGGCTTGCTTTCCCACTCACTCCATCTGTGGATCCCACAGCCGGGACCTCAGTATGCCAAGAGCTGAGTGCTCGCGTAGCCGCTCTATGGGGGTGACTGAGCCCCCCACTGGTGATGGGCACCTGAAATCCCACAGGTGGTCTCAGACCCTGGTTCCCAGCCCCGGCCTGTGCTCTGAGGCACCACATCAGTCCTGGTCTTGGAAGCATAGATGATACCGCTTCTACCATTGAAAAAAAATTTTTTTTTTTTTGCGCCTTAAAACACTGTCTCCAAAAAAAAAAATAAAAAAAAAAAAACACTGTCTCCAAGAGACTCCTAAATTGCACACATTCAGCTATGATGGATGACTCCTGAATTCATAACCATCTTAGGAGGGATAAATTTCTCAGTTAGTTATTTACTCAAAAAGAGAACTCTGATAAATGACCTGCTCTTAGAAGTCACAGGTGGGTAATAATGGAAGTGCTGTGGTTAGAGAAGTATAAAGCACAAAATTAATAGGAGAGAAGCCAGCCCGGGTCAGGAATTATGGGGAGGGGAGCGGTGAGAGCTGGGGGAGTGCAGGGGAAGGTTGAAGGAACAGTCCCTGACTTAGCAGGTCCGCCACCACTGTAGCCCCCGACGTCTCTAAGGCGCTTGCCCTCAGGCAGAGGAGGCGGCCGCTTAGCTACCCAGGGTAGAAGGCAGCGTCAGAAAAGGCAGTGACCCCAGACAGATCATCTCTCCCCGCTGGCTAGTGCCAGAAACCTCTTCAGATCAGAGCGCGATGGGGCAGATCGGTGACCCGCACACTCTAGCTCCGCGACCCCAGCTGGGTGAGCTCGCGGAATCTCCCCACGGGACTGGTTTCGCAAGCGCTCAGCTCACGTGGTGGCTGTGAGAGTCAAACCGAACGTAGGAAATCACCTTATAAACTATGGGACTGCACGCGCCTATATACATTTGTCGCATAGAACTTCAACTGCGGGGGCTCTTTCCCACTTCGGGCATCCACATCCTCTCTCCAGGGCGGAGCTCCTACACGGTTTTGTTAGGACACAGTCGCATGGCCCACCTGCTTCTTGAGGGCAGAGTCAGTGACGGCATCCTGTCCCCCTGTCCACAGCGATTGGCCCATGGGGTGGACGTGAACCAGACAGAGCCAAACAGAATCCTTACATTAAATTAGGTGAATAGAAGCTAAGAGACAGAGGATTATGATGGTTAATTTTATGAGTCAACTTGACCAGGCCTCGGGGCACCAGACATGATTCTGGGTGTTTCTGGATGAGGGAAGCAGAGATGCTCCCCAATGCGAGTGGGCCTCACACCACCTGTGAAGAAACAGAAGAAAGGGCTGAGCCTCCCAAAGGCAAGTGGGACACCCCCTGCCTGGCTGTTTTGAGCTGAGACGGGGGTTCTTTCCTGTCTTCACACTCAGTGGAAATGTGAGATCTTCTTGGGTCTAGAGCCTGCCCGCCTCTGGACCAGAACCACATCATTGGCTTCCTGGGTCTGCAGCTTGCCAACTGCAAATCTTGGGATTTGGCCTCCGTAATCACCACGTGCGCACACACACGCTCTCTCTCTCTCTTTCTATTGGTTCCGTGTCTCTGGAGAACCCTAACACATGGGACTCTTACACTTTTAAGTTATGGGCTGTAAAAATGTAGGTTTGGGGCTCACGTTGGCCATCTTTCCTGCCATATGAAAACAGGCTCTTAAAGCTGTTCTCATTAATTAGAAAGAAAATGTTAACCCGAGCACGCCCACTCTCTACTACCTTCATGCTTTTGTCAAAGTACCTTGGCATAGACCCAGGTGTCACCATGTCCAAGGAGAAAACCAGTCCCCCGTGGCCAGTCACGATCCCAGCAGATGCACACGGCACCACTCTCGTCACCAAGAGTCTCTGAGCGAACTCCGTTCTCCGTGAGGGCTGGAGAATGCTGTCATGAGCGGCTTGGACTGGTGACACGCACACACGAGTATTAAGCAGACTCTGCTTCACAGAGTGCAAGTTTGGGAGGGAGGCGAGCACGCAGGCCTGCCTCCACCTGCAGGAATGATCTTCCCAAGAATCAAGCTGTCCTACCTGGCGATCCGAGTACTTTCTGATGGGGAAGCGTGCCTGAAGAAGCCTGAGCAAGCACACACACGACGTTTCAGAAAGGTCATGGGCAAGATGGATGGACAAACGGACCGCCATTGTGGCAAAACATGTGGCTTCGGGTTGGTGTGAGGGATGGGGCATCAAAATGTTTCCTCCCACGGAGCCTGGAACTCCACCATCGGCAATGTGTCCTGCTGGATCAAGGCATTACTGGCTTCAGAAATAAAAACGGCTCTTGTCATTATAATTGTGAGCTTTCACGTCGGGGTCTGTGCCAGAAACACCGTGCACGTTATCTGCACACAAGTTCATCAGATCGCTCAGAACCACGAAGGCGTCTCACACACGAGCAAGTCGGCCGAGTGGTCCAGACCATGCAGGTGGCAGGTGCAGGGTGGGCTGCGAGTGGCGGTCTGTGGGCGCTGCTGAACACGCTGTGGCCTTGGCAGCGAGCCCCCGAGGCTGGCGCTTTGGTTCCTGCCCCAAATGTCACGGAATCGGGTGCTGCTCTTCGCGTCGGACCCTCCAGAGTGCGGGGGCTCGACTGCACTGTGTGTTTTAGAGGAAAACGACCTCGACCCCCCAATTACCCGTCTCCCGAGTTCCAATGAAACCGGCCCTTCGTGAGCAGCAAGAACGGGAAGTCAGCAGCAACTGTCATTCCGGCCTCCCAGAAGAAGATGCTCCTGGGACCCGATCAGGATCTTGCCACAGAAAGGGGACACCCAACAGCTCACATTGTCACCAACCAGGAGTGTGTCCCGCGGAGCCCCCAGGGGAAAGACAAACACTATAAAATCTTTACTGTGATTTTGTATATAAGATCTTGATTTTGTTCTTTGCTTATTGCCTGTCTCCTGGCAGAATGAAGGCAGGGGTATCTTGGCGAGGTTTTACTGCTCAACCCCAGCCCTTACTGTGGCGCTTAATATGGAGTGAGCATTCAGTACATGTTCGTAGACTGAAGGATCAAAGGCGGCCTTTAGGTACATAACCATCTAAGGCCGTACATGACACCTCTTAACGTGCATTTCTTTCTTATTGAGGTGTCGTGACCTTGAGTATTTCCAAACTTTGTGATTAGGGGTTGTGAGGAAATGAAGGAAATAGGGGGACAGTTCCTGGCTGTGTGGGATGTAGGTGCCAGGGAAGGTGAGGAGCAGCAAGACCTCAGATCTCTGGCTTGTGCAGCAGGGGATGGTGGTCCTGTCCACCAAGAGGGGGACTTGCGGAGCAGGACTCGGTGACTCTTCCCAGGGAAGCGATGATTATGAAAACATATTCTCACGTCCGCGTGGACTCCGATTCCTTCGGCAAGCAGGTGGCGAGTTCTCAGTATGAAATACCTGCATCCCTGTCACCTGAGTTAATGTTTCCCCCTCAGGTGCTGGTTTCCGCGGAGGGAAGAGGCGTGTTGGGGGCCGGGCAGTGGGCCTGTGTCCTGTTCTGCGCCCGGCCTGGCTGCCGTCTGTTCTTCCTTCCCTGGTGCCACAAGCCCTGAGGGTCCCAAGCCACACGTGTGCCACCAAAAGCTCCATTTCTGTGTGTGTGAGCAAGGCTGGGGACGGCACAGAAGTCCCATTAGAAACGCAAATGGCTGGAATGCTTATTGTATATGAATAATTCACGGGACTTACTGAATCACCTTCAGCCAACCTGTCGAGGTCCTGAACGTGTTTGCAGAGCCTGGCAGTGGAGGGAAATAAATTCCACCCGCAAAAGCACACGAAGGGCAGTGGGGGTGTGCGTGTGCCGTGTAGAGTCATAGTGTGTGTTTAGAGTGTGCAGTGTTGAAGAGCGTGTGTTGTGTGTGTTGCATGTAGATTTGTGCTGGGTGGGTGCGCGTTCAGCGTGTGTCAGGCATGCAGTGTGCGTGACCGCCCGCAGCCGGGACGCCGAGCGACAGGGGACAGTGAGGGCCTGGCGCCATCTCACCCCACCCCCCGCCCTCAGTGGCCAGCCCACAGGTGGAGACTCTCCGGGCTCCAGCCCTCGGCAACGGGCCGCGGCCGGCCCACCTGTGCGTGGTGGGGAGCAAGTGCCAAAGGGCAGCAGGCCCTCGTGACGCACAGACGGGCTCACAGGCGGTCAGCAGCACAACACTTTGCAAAACAAGCTCAAAGGAGGCATCAGGCTGAGACGCGGGCCGGCAGAACAAACCTAAGATGGAAACGCGGGACGCCCCCAACCTGGGGCCCGCGTCCTCCCAGCTGGTCTGCAACACCCAGTCCACCCACGTGGCCTGGCTCCCCCTGACCCTGGGGACCAGGCCCCATAATGTCTGTCCAGCCTCCACCCTCCTGTCTCACTGTCCCGACCAAACACCCCAAACTCCCACCCCTTCTGCCATCCCAGTTCTGGATTTCCACTTGGTTCAGACTCTTCCTGTGACCTCCCCAAGCCCCACCTGTGTTTGAGGCCAAGCCTGGTGCCCCCCCACCCAAAAGCCGGGCAGTTTGAGGACTTTCTGTGCTTCCACCGGTATCTTCTCCCTGCTGCTGCTGGGCGTGCACCTGCATGCTCGGCAGGTGTCTGCCCTCCGACCCGCCTGTCTCACCTCCACAATTAAGGAACGTCGGGGAGGGGAGTTAAGTCTCTAAGTGTTTCCACGGCCCCACAGCTGAGTGCTGAGTCTGTAGCCGCCGTGGAGGGTGCGGGGAGACGTCTGTTCTTCCTCAAAGTCCACTGCAGCTCGAGTGCTAGGGCCAGTCCACTCCCCGAGGAGCCCCGCTGACATCAGTGCTGGGGCCACCAGGCCAGTGAGGCCCAGGGGCGGCACCTCACCCCACCCGGGCCTGTGTGCGCCTGAGCCTGAGGCACGAGCCACGCAAGCGAACAACGGTCTGGAAGGTTCCTGCACCCCTTTGTCCCAGAAGCCTGTGAACACAGAAAGGAAATCATGCCGATGAAGGGGGGCCGGAGGTCCCAGGTGGCTGTGGAACAGGAGGCTTGGTGGGAGGTCGGGGGGTCAGACTGAGGCTCCACCACCTATCACAGAGAGAGGGCCTGGGGAGGGGGCTTGGTGGGGGGGGGTCTCACTCCGCATCATGTCAGCGGTCAGGGGCAGGGCTGTGGACGGAACCTCGAGGCGATTTCTGTATGGAAATAAGGGGGGCAGCTGCCGTGCAGAGGATGATCCCTGAGGGAGGTGAGGAAGGACCCCTGGTCTGGAGGGAGACATGGGGGCCAGGACGCAGGAGATCCCCGCCTCGGCCACGTCGGGTGCCCGGAGCGCAGGAGCCAGGTGGACCCGAAGTGACCGCTGCAGAGCCGAGCCTGAAGATTAGCACCCCCACTTCTCCACGCCGGCCCCGGACGCCTCCTGGTTCCCGACCCTGTGGTCCCAAACTGTGCGCCGAGGTGCCCGGCCCCGCAGTGCATGCACACGGCGCCTCTGGTGTTTTCGGGGTTGACCACGCACCCAACACCCAGCACCACATTGCCTCTGCAGAGCTGGGTGTTGGTGGTCGCTGTGAGCAAAAGCACGCACTGTGTGGAAATCACTGGAAGAAGCGAGAGACCCACCTAAGTCCGCGGCGAAATGCCCAAGTGCCAACACCCCAAAATTAAGTAAGTATGGTTAAGAACAATAACAGTATTGTTTTTTTCCCGTGTGTGTGACTTTGTCAGATACTAAGTAATTAAGACATAAATCCTTAATAAACTGTTTATTAATAAATGGAACTGTTGGTTATTTCTTTTGGCCTAAGGGGTCCATGAAATGTACCGAGACTCAAGGGGCCCCTCCCCAGGGTTTGGGAAATGCTGCCACGTTTCGTGAGCAGGTCTCTGTGGCTCATCCTTCTCCCGGCCACCTACCGATTCCTTCCCCCTGTGCCTTTTCTCCAGAACGGCCCTCTCCGGAGAAATCGGGGTGGGCAAGAGCTGGTGGGGCGATCTCATCGTGAGAGGGGCTAATGTGGTCGGCACCGACGCCCCAACATTCCTCTGCACCCCTCCTTCTCCATGAAGGGGCAGCCCCTTCACTGTCTGGGACATTCATGCCTCAATTCCCCACCTGCACCCCCTTTCCTTCCCGCCTGGGTTAATGTGCCAGATTGAGTGAGCACTGTTACGGGCTGAATGTGCCCCCAAATTCATGTGTTAAATCCCAACCCCCAGCAAGTGCCTCCAATGCACAGGGCATTGAGTGAGATTCTGGGGACACAAAGAACTCCACAAGCTAGCAGACAAAACCTCACCGTAAAATGGGGCATCGAGACCTTCTAGAACACAAGATCGGCCATGATTTTGGCCCTTGTCCCTACTCTGGGTCACGCTCCGTGCAAAACTGGGGCTTATTTGCATCCTGCAGTCCCCTGGCAATGTTCACCTGCAAGTAAAGCCACAGAACCCGCGGGCCGTGCGTCCTCAAGCCCAGGCCTCCATCCGGGGCATCCCCAGGCAGGCCAGCTTCCTCCCAGCCTTTGACCTGTTCCCTCCTGCACAAAGCCTCTGCTGTCCCCTCTCTGGTCTGTTCCCTCCCTCCCCATTCTGTTCCTGTGCATTCTGCTTCCAACACCCCCCGAACCGTCGTGGCCGGGAGCTCTCTTCCCACGCAGACCCGCGTCCCGGCGGGGCCAGGCAGTGTTGACGGTCCTTTGCAAGCTTAGATGTGCCTGAGTCCAGAGTCCTCTCCCTGGTTCACAGTACCAAGCCTATTACAATCCTGGAGCCTGAGTTACTTTGTGGTTTAAGTCCCACGGTGAGAGGCGGATTTTGCAGGTATCTTTGGGATGATGAAAAATACCCGGACTTAACAGGAAGCAGAAAAATCAAGATTACCCCAGCTCACACTTAGAACAGCAACTGAGACCTAGAGGCAGCATGAACATGTGTCATATAAACCCTCGGAACAACCTGAGGGGTATGCACAGATGAGGAAGCAGGCAGACGGCTCATGTCACGCCGTAAGAACGTGCTAGGGCTGGGGTTCGAACGCCCGTGGCCTGGCTCCGAAGCCCACAGGGTTCACCTGTGTTCTCCTCCCCTCTTGATTATTCATCTCAGAGGCAGCCCGAGTTCACATTCGTGAGATAGGTGTTGGTTGCTATCGAGTTCTACAACTAAGTACCATTTACAGATGTAGGCGCTTCCTTCTATTACAGTCTCTCCATGTAATGTTCCCGTTCTTTCCCCATTGAAACTTCTTTTCTTTATTCCTTGTTAATATTATTTTTGGAAGTAGGTGGTCTATACATGTCCATGCAATTTTATTTCCAATTAGTATGTTTATTTACTCGTCCATAATCCAAGTCTTTATTAAACGCTGACTAGTGGCACTCACTCTGCCGGGCCCCGCAGATAGGCGTCAAGCCCCGTTTTTCGCCTCGAGGATGCCCGAGCTGCGTGTCAGCGGTCCCTTCGTGTTGAATGTTTCCCGTGCCTCACCTCATTTAATGCCCACAACGGTCCTGGAGGACGGGCACTGTGATTCCGTCTTCCTAACAAGCATGGAGACCAGAGATGAGAGCAATTAGAGCAGCGCCCCGGTGTTGCAGACCTAACAGTGGCAAGGCTGGGACTTGACCAGACCAGTGACTGGCACCACCACTCACAGCCTCCCCGCTGCTGTCCAGCCCCTGGGGGCTGCCGCTCTGCCCCATGCCCGACATGTCCGACGGCGTGGACAGCCTGGAGGATGGTCTGCGCCACCCCGCCGGGCAGCAGTCCCACTCGCAGGGGTCCCGTGGGTGAAACAGCCATGATTACTCGGCCATCCGGAGCGTGTTCCTGCAGCGTGTCAGTTTGCATGTGCACCTGCCACGTCCAATTCCATCCTCCTGCCCAGGAGTCCGAAGCCAGGAGGCATACGATTATGGACAGGCCACTGGCATAGAGAAAAGTGAGTTTGCAAATCGAAAACCAGAGCCTGAGCTCTGTGCTGCTTTTTCTCCCGCAGAGCAGCTAGCCCATTCTCCAAACAATGCATTATTCAGTGATGTCCTAGGCCATTTTGTTATATGTCATCCTCAGTGACACCCTCTGAACCAACAGGGCCACGTGGGCTGGGACCGAGGCCTCACATTCAGCACGGCTGTGCCTCAATGAGCCAGGGAGGCAGATGTCTGAGCAGCAGGGAGTCTACACCAGCAGGCACAGCTGGGGCAGTGAGTGGATCCGTTGCCCGAGAAGCTCCGGTTGGGAGACACCCCTGGAGCGAGGACACTGCAGTGGGGGCTGTGGAGTCCCCCGAAGCCACAGCCCCCGAGGGAAGACGCTACACCCGTCACTGGCGCTCCTCCCTGCCAGGATGAGCGGGAGCCGAAAGCTGACAGGGACTTTCTATCTCTAGGTCACTTTGTCTATTTCCCAACTTCGCTTGTCACTTGCATGCCCTCTCCTGTGTTTCCCACGGCGATCGGTGGGCTCTGAATGCGCGTGGACCCAGGACTGCGCTGGCTCGCCTCCCTCGTTCATTGTGGCGCTGACGACAATACCCCCGGCAAGTGCCCATAAACACAGCCGACGGCCACCTGCAGTGTGCCCCCTCCACCTGCTGCTTGGGGAGGCTCCCTCGGCCTGCTCGGGGTGAGCGCGCCGCACGGGAGGCCATGCCTTCGGCGGCTGTGCAAGCATCTGGCCCTAACGCCCCCCAACACACACACACTGGCCGTGCCCCTGGGTCTCCCTGTGCAGAGCACATTTGAAGGGACAGGGACAGAACCGGGTTCGAAGGCACAGACCCTCTCAACATTTCGCAGGACTCAGAGACTGGCCACCACCTCCCTCCTCCCTCACTGCCCCAGCCTCGCTGTCCCAGACCATGGAGGCCACCACCGCAGGTGCACTGGGTCCTCTGAGCTCACACTGGGGAAGGAACAAAGTGGGGCAAAGACAGGGGACCTTGGGCCTCTGACTGCGGGTACCGTGTCTTTGGTCGTGAGTGTGAGAAAGGTAGTGTTATGCGCTGACCTGTGTCCTGCCAAAAGTCACATGTGGATCCCTAACCCCAGGACCTCAGAATTCAACTGTATTTGGAGACGGGTGTTTAAAGAGTGATCAAGGTAAAATGAGGTCAGGAGGGTGGCCCTGATCCAATATGACAGGTGTCCTAATAAGAAGAGAAGGCCAGGATGCAGACACACAGGGGGACGACCGTGTGAGGACACGGTCAAAGACAGCCGTCCACACGCTGGGGAGAGCGGCCTCAGGAGGAACCAGCCCTGCCCACGCCTGGATCTTGGACTCCCAGCCTTCGGACGTCTGGCCTCCCCCCACCCCCCTGCAAGCACCTGGAGCTGGGCCACCCCCACATGGGTGCTGGTCTCTGCCTTCTCTGTCCAGCACCCGCGCTCATGCTGCCCAAGGCTGCCGCTATCCCGGCCTCCCGCCGCACCCAGGCCAGCTTGCTTGCGAAGCAAATTAAGCTCTACTCGAAATTCTCAGTCAGTGTGACAAAGGAGATTCCAGGCAGGGCCATGAGCCTTCTGGGAATGTTCCTTAGGTCTGAGGTGACTGAGTGACCTTGTTTTCCCAAGACAGGTGTGTCTTGTTCCTGTGGCCCTGGCAAGATGCTTAACAGCGTCTCCTTTCACGCTCCCGTCCTGGTTTGGATAATAAGGTTTTTTGGCAAAGTTATTCTGCATACTTTTGCCTACAGGTGCTTCTAAGGGCCAATTACTAAATTAATAATGGAATCGAACACATGGCTCTGCACACTCATGGAATGCCAGCACTCAGTCTCCTTTCAGCCGGCAAGGGAAGGTGGGATGGGACGTCAACCACAGCATTTAGAGTTTAATTTTTCCAACATCCTATTAGGTCTGTTATTGCAACTGAATCTCATGCAAGTCCTCTACAACCGAGAAGACAAATCCCTCTTTCCTAGAAGAAGATTCTAGAACGAGAACATAGGTTCCTTCTTTTTTTTTTTTTTTTTTTTAAGATTTTATTTATTTATTTGACAGAGAGACACACAGCAAGAGAGGGAACACAAGCAGGGGGAGTGGGAGAGGGAGAAGCAGGCTTCCTGCCGAGCAGGGAGCCCGATGCGGGGCTCGATCCCAGGACCCTGGGATCATGACCTGAGCCGAAGGCAGACGCTTAACGACTGAGCCACCCAGGCGCCCCGAACATAGGTTCCTTCTAAAGTCTTTGGGGTCTTCGGTCACACAGTAGCAGGGTCCACATGGAATTTTTGCCTCTTCCACACTTCCGGGAGAGTTAGCGTTAATTCTTCTTTCTTTGCAGGGTGTGTGGGAGGTAGAGGGAATCAGTGTTTTTTTCTTTTTGTTTGTTGGTTGGTGTGGTTAAATATTTGAAAATAAATGATGGGCAACCCAAGATAGCAGATCTCACCCTGATAGACTCAGAGGTGGGAAGACGACTTCTCCTCTTTTCCTCCTAGAAAACAAAGGAAGAAGAAAATTCATGTTTCTCTGAAGCAGAAGCCCAGACACAGAATTTGCCAATTTTTCCCTTTGCCCCCTTTCTCACCCCCGGTTTTACTTCTTGATGCCTATGGACCATTTGCCTGTACCTTAATCTTTTCGGGTCTCTATAACAAAATGTCGTAGACTGGGTGGCATATAAACAACAGAAATTGACTTCTCACAGTTCTGGAGGCCAGGAGGTCCATGATCAACAGATTCGGCCTCTGATGAGGACCCGCCTCCTGGTTCACAGACGACACCTTCCTGCTATGTCCCCACCTGAGAAAGGAGCAAGAGAGCTTTCTTGGGCCTCAGTAATAAGGACCCTGATTCCACTTATGAGGGCTCTGCCCTCACAACATAATCATTTCCCAAAGGGCCCACTTCGAAGTACTGTCACCGGGTATTAGGTTTTCAGCACATGAATTCTGGGGGGACGCACATATTCAGTTCATAGCAGACTCTGGGCAGAATCCTGTTGGAGAGCTGATCGCCATTAAAGGCCCCATCCTGCCACTGTCCCTCTGCTGTTACAACCTCCAGAGGGAGGAATAAGGTCAGGTTTATATTAATTCTAAGTTAAAGAAGTGGCCCTGACTAAAGGGTTAGAGACAGGGTGGCAGGCTCAGGATGCTGACATGCTCTACCTGATGAGGCAGTGAAGCCAGGGGAGAAAAACAGATGTGTCACCTTGGTGATGAATGGCCCACGAGTGCTCAGACATGTAGCCAGCTGGCATGAGACATGGCCTTTGACAATAGTGATTAATAATTACTTGAAGGAAAGCAGTTTTCAGAATGAGGAACATAATGTTGTAATGAAGTATCAGGTACCTATAAACTTAACTAGAAACTGAACAACAAGGCTGTCCAGAAATGGGTGGAAAATCATCAAGAGCAACAAATAGGAGGGAGGAGATAACATGACGGTGTCAATGGAAGAAGCTGAGTTCAAGTTACAGCAACAAGGTATGTTATGTGCAAATTGTAACAGCTTTATGGGGGGTGTGATTTAACCCCACCTTAACCACTGTAAGTGTACAATCCAACAATTTTATTAAATTTGTAGTTGAGACATTATTACTATAATGCAGCTTGAGAACATTTCTATCATCCCTAAAAACTTCCTGTGCTTGTATTCGCAGTCAGTCAGCACTGACTATGGGGTTATGGTGATGGGTCCTCTGAGCTCACACTGGGGAAGGAACAATAACCATCCCCATAACCATAACCAATAACCCCATCCCCATTACCACCAATCTTCACTCTGGCTCTGTAAATTTACATTTAATAAGGAGTCTTTATGCCTGACTTCCTTCAATTAGCATAACTTTTTTGAGGTCCATCCATGTTGTAATATGTATCCGTAATGTATTCCTGTTTATTAACAAATAGCACTCCAACGTATGATTATACCAAATTCTGAATTCACCAGTTGACAGACATTTGGGTTGTTTCCAGTTCAGGGATATCATGAATAATGCTGCTAAGAACATTCACGTACATGAGTCTTTGTGAAGACATACATTTTCATTTCTCTCAAGTAAATTCCTAGGCGTCTAATGGGAATTTTAGTGGGTGTGAAGTGGTTTTAATTCAATTTCCCTCATGAATAATGGTGTTCAGCACCTTTCCATGTGCTTATTAGTCATTTATGTGTCTTCTTTGGAGAAATGACTACCAGAGTTTTTTGACCATTTTTAAATTGGGTTGTTTGTTGTTATAATTGAGTTGTAAGTGTTCTTTATATATTATGCATACCAATCCTTTATCAGATAGACGACTTGCAAATATTTTCTCACAGTCTGTGACTTATATTTTAACTTCTTAATGGTGTGTTTTAAAGTACAAAGTACAAAGATCTTGTAAAAATTGTAAGTTTTTAAATTTAAGAGTAGCTGCCAACTGTTGCTAATCTCTATGTTGTCTTGCTGCCCCCTAAGTTTGGTTCCTTAGCTTTTTCTTTACCAAAGTAAACAATTTCCTCTATTAAATTCCTTTTGGTTAAGACAGGTGGGGGCACCTGGGTGGCTCAGTCAGTTAAGCATCTGCCTTCAGCTCAAGTCATGATCCCAAGGTCCTGGGAGCGAGCCCTGCATTGGGCTTCCTGATTGGTGGGGAGTCTGCTTCTCCCTCTGCCCCTCCCCCTGCTTGTGCTCTCTCTCTCTCTCTCTCAAATAAATAAAATCTTTAAAAATAAATAAAATTAATTAATTAAAAAAAAAAAGGAATGACAGGTGGTTTCTGTTTTTCCAGTTGGACCCTGACTAACATGCCTTTAAAGTTCTGATATTTTATTTGCTAAGGATAATATATCTTTCTCTGTCAGGAATGATCTCTCCAATGGCTTACACCTTCCTCATCCCAGGCCCCCCACAGCCTTTGCCAAACGAACTTTTATTCATTATTCAGATTTCAGATCAAAGGGCATTTCCCTCATATGTCTTTTCTAACACCGAATCTAAGTCAGATTTCTTACTCTTCAACAAGTGTTAGTTCCACGAGAGTACTCACTACATTCCCCATCACTCAACACAATGCCTGGCACACAGAAGCTCAATAAATAGGTTTGAATGCATGAATATGGCAATAGTTCACTGGGTCTTTGAATCCATTATTTCATAAGATTTAAGAAAATCAGAATGAGGGAGAGAGGTGTTGAGACAAGGAGAGCTGAATAACTCTCCTTAATGAAGTAAAAGGAACCCTCTCAGGGCCAGACTGTTCTCATGTTAATTGATTAATAATAGCCTCTGGAAAGCCTGGATGACAGAAGTTTTGAAGGACCTGGGACTCTGGAAATCAGAAGAGAGGAGCTCCTCAAGAGCATGACAGTGAGCCTTGCTCCCACTGAGGACAGAATAAGATGGGAAAGAGGGTGTCCGGTGGCAGACATGTTGGGTGGCTCCCCGGGTATCTAGAATATGCCCCTGTTATGGACTGAATGTATGTTTCCCCTAAATGTATGTGTGGAAACCCTACCCCTAGTGTGGCTGCATTTGGAGTAAGGAAGTCATTATGAATACATGAGGTCATGAGGGTGGGGGCTCTGATCTAAAAAGATTAGTAAGAAGAGGGAGCTCGTCCCGCCCCACTCCTGTGTGCGCACACTCCACAGAGGCCATGGGAGGGTAAAAAGAATGTGGCTGAATATGAGCCAAAAGAGAGCTCTCGCCAGAAACCAAATCAGCCAGAACTTTGATCTTGGACTTCTAGCCTCCAGAACTGTGAGAAATTTCTGTTGCTTAAGCTGCCCAGCTTATGGTCTTTTATGGCGGCCAAAGCTGACTAATGCAGCCTCCCTTTCCTCGAAACTTCAGGAAATTCCTTTATAGACAATGCTTGGATTCAGGGAGGGGGGGAGTCTGTGTCTTTGCTTGAGTGACAAAGTGAGGAGAAAAACAGCACCCCGCAGAATAACGCCGAGGTCGGCGAACACTCACAGAGCCCTGGATAAGCCCCGGGTCCTGGGCGAAGGGCTTTACATCCTTCAACTGGCTTAACTGTCAAAACAGCAAGGGAAAACAAGGCCCAGAGGGATTGCTTGTTTACCCAAAATCGTACAGTTCATCCGAAGTGGGGCTGAGGTCCGGACTCAGTTCAGCCAGGTTCCAGAACCCTTGGCCGGCTGGGCCGCAGTGACTCTCAGAAGCATGGACCAGAAGGGGGCAGGTCCCGGGGAAAGAGGAGAAACAGGAGCAGGACTCCTGAGCTAGAGGGGACGAGTGACTTGGTTCATCGAACTGTGATCCTCCTGTTTGCTGAGACAGGTTTGGCATGAGTAGAAGAGAAAGCATCGACTTCATAGTGTATTCAAAGTCTGTCCTATGGGTCCCTGTGTCTATCCCACATCCACCTCAACTCCAGCAGCTGTGGAAATAGATGCAGGACAACCAAGTGAGCATGAGCAAAGGCTGTTCCTTCATGGGTTGCCTTCACAAGGGAGTCAGTCACGTCTCTTGCACTTGGCAGAGACTCGAAGACAGGCAGAGGGGTGGGACAGCCTCATCGTGGGAAAAGGGCAGGCTCGGGTATCCCCTGTGATTAGTGAGGGGTGCATATTTGGTTTTCTCCCTTTGGTCTTACATTGGAAGTGGGAGCAAAAATTAGAGAAGCTGGAAGTTATTCATCAAGTTCTGACCATTTGGGGCCAATTGTTACAGGGGTTCTCACTGGGGGTCCTGAGCGGGTTGCTAGAGACAGGGTTCTGACTTCCTGCGAATCTGGCTCATGGGTGGTAGGCTGGCTTCCTGGGCTGGCCACTGTGGATGACGCACTGGCTTCCTGGCCGGCCACTGTGGATGACGCGCTGGCTTCCTGGCTGGCCACTGAAGACGGTGGGTCAGGGTTCTGACTTGGCACGTGGTGTGGCCATTGCCCACGTATACACACATCAATTTCTCGATGCCAAAGGGAAGATCTGTCACTGGAGACTTGCTTTTCATCCAATTTCTTTGGCCTTGGGTGGGTGAGGGCTCCTTAAATCAGTAGTTTTCAGCCAACACTGCATATTAGGCTCACCTGGGAGGTAAAGAAAACACCAGTTCCCAGGGCCTACCCTGGGCTGATTAAACCAGAATCCCTGGAGTACGGCTCGGACTTCAGGAGGGTCTAACACCTCTCAGGGGTTTCCAATTCACAGCCAGGAGTAAGAACCCCTGCTCGGAAGTCCACAGACAGAAGCTGAGCTAGACCAGAGTTTCTCAAATGTTAATGTGCAAACAAATCACTTGGGGATTTTGTTTAAAAGCCTGATTCTAATGAAGGAGGGAACTTTGATTATGCATTTCTAACAAGCTCCCAGGTGATGTTGACTCTGTTGGTGTTTTGGCCACTTTACATAGCAAGGAACCAGCATTAGGATCAAAGAAGGAATAATTAAAAGAAAACTATGGATGGATCTTCACACCCTCCAGAACAGTCTACTTAGAGCTGCTGTTACCAGTGAGATGTTGTAGAGAAGTCAGAAGTTGGGCATCAGCAGATCTGAGTTCCATCTTCGGAGAAATAAAGAACTCTGTACCATCTTGCGTGAGTTACATAAACATTTCAACTTTAGCTTCCTGATAAACCACATAAGTGGTTTGTAACAGATGATCTTTAGAGAATAAAAATAATGGTAATTAATATTGTAATGCTTGCTGTGTGCACACAATATGCCAGGCTTTTACTATGAGAATTATTTAGGGTAATGAATGCAACATCAGTAGGGTTCCCAGATTAAATACAAGATACCCAGTTACACTTTAATTTCAGGCCAACAACAAACCAGTGTTGAAATTAATTATGCCAGAGGCAATATTTGGGAAATACGTGTACTAAAAATCGATTCAGAGTTTAATAGGTCATCTTATACTTTTATCTGTTGAGGGACCCAAAGAGGTCTTATACCCATTTTACAGATGAGGAGCCTGATTCCAAGATCACCCAGCCAGTCAGTGGAAGAGCTGATATTGGAAGGTACAGAGTCTCCCTTAAAGCCCAGACTCCGCTGTTGGGCTCACTCCCTTCCATTGCTAACACTGATTGAGGCTTAGGCACACGCCCACGGGACAGGGGACAGCAGTAAGTGGATGAAGACAGGAATGTCATTACCTGCTGGAAGGCATTGCTGTGCAGGTTTGTTTTCTTCTGGAATTTGCTCGTCAGCCTTCTGTGGTCTGTAGTGGGTCAACCTCAGATCCTGCTTCCTCAGCAGTGCCTAGGATGAGCCTTTTTTCTGTCGAAATCAGGGCCTGAGTATTGCTCTGTCTCTCCCTAGTCCTCTGCCTGCAGCATCTGAGGTGGGGCCCTCTCTTCTCCAGAGTTTCATTGTAGGCCAAGTACAATGTGAGCCTCGTAGTTTGGGTAATGTTTTCGTAAAGTCTGGAATGCAGGTTTTCCTTGAGTTCATTTCCTTTAAGCGATGTGTGTCTTCTAAGGCATAGAAGAAACACAGGATGCTGACATTGCTTTGTGAACCCATATCCAGTGTCTGGTCCTACTCACCTTCAGTGCCCCATCCCTCACACCACACTGAACCCAAAGAATCCCCACCTTCCAACATACTGCTTCGAGGGCCTTCTTCCTCATTCCCTTCCACTACATTTCACTCCTTCCCCTGGATTCCAGCACAACATCTACCTGACACTCAGGTCCCGTTTCTTCCTGCTAAAAATAACAGATATGAGATGCACGGTCTGGATGCAAGAAAGATCCAACCCCTTTGGGAAAGTTTCTCCCTTCTATAACCTTCTATGACTGGCTGGCCCCTTAAGACAACCCCAGCTAGAATGCCCTTTTTGCTTCTTCCCTTGACAGAGGAGGATCTCCGGGCAGTGAGAATTGCTTTAGGAGGGGTCTTTCTTTCTGGTAATCTCAAACAAACCATTCTGCAACCATCCCCAAGTCTGGAAGGATATCACCAATCAGCCTTGGACTAGGAGCCCAGGGTCTTGATAGCATGGCTTCCTGATCTGACCTCGCTTAGTGCGTTTAAGAAATATACTTTTACCTTTTCCCTTTTTCGGGGTGGTGGGGGGCTTCCACAGGTTTGTGAATGTGTTTTGTAAACTCTGAACCACCCTTAATCTAAGCGTTGTTGCTGGATCTCTGTCCAGCTTCGTCGAGGCAGTCAGTACTGGGCTCCTGCAGGGCATCGTAGGGCCCCTGGAGTAACGTGGTGTTGCAGCTCAGTCATCAGGTCGGGAACTAGCTCACCACCCACATCCTGCCAACAGGCGGACCAAGAGCAGACCTGCCTCTCACCAGACCCATGTCACAACAGTGGTAAGTAATTTCACCTACGCAATCACTTAATAATGAAAGAAAACTCCCCGAGAAAAACATCTCCTGCCTCCAGAGTTACTTGGCAAAGGTTGGAGCCCACTTTTCTGGACAGGACACACACTGACAGTTGTCACATTCATTGGAAGAGCATTTGTGAACAGTAGGTTTTTTGTTTTTGTTTTGTTTTTTTCATTTTTTATTGTTATGTTAATCTCCATACATTACATCATTAGTTTTTGACGTAGTGTTCCATGATTCATTGTTTGTGCATAACACCCAGTGCTCCATGCAGAATGTGCCCTCCTCAATACCCATCACCAGGCTAACCCATCCTCCCACCCCCTCCCCTCTAGAACGCTCAGTTTGTTTCTCAGAGTCCATCGTCTCTCATGGTTCGTCTACCCCTCCAATTTCCCCCCTTCATTTTTCCCTCCTGCTATATTCTTCTTTTTTTTTTTCTTTCTTAACTTATATTGCATTATTTGTTTCAGAGGTACGTGAACAGTAGGTTTTAAAAGTGGCCTATATCGTTGTCCAAAAAATCCTCAAACTGCCCAAATTAATTATCAACCTATTTTGTCTGTTAACCATTTCCTCGAATTGACACCAGCTTTCCATTATATATTAGGTGAGCAGGAAACAGAGGTTTACCGCCATGGATTAAGGCTAAGTGGGGAGAAAGGCAAGATCGAGGTCCAGACTTAGCACTGAGCGAGTGAGGGGGGGAGGCAAATGGGAGGCCACACGCCCAGGTGGGGAGAGCACTGCTGGCCAGGCTGGGGTCACAGGGAAGTCACAGAGAAAGGGCCCCCGAGGGCTGGTAGTGGTTTAGGAAGGGGAAATGCGCGAGCAAATCCAGTAAGAGACGGTTGTCCCAGCAAGGAGTGCAGAACAACGGGGTAGATTCCAAGAGGCAGATCAGCCGTCTGTATCAGGGAGCTAGGGACCAGATTTGGGGTTCAGAGGTGATGCCTCACCCCAGTCTCGAAAGTTAGAATGAGCTCACTGATCACAGGGAAGCAGAGCAAATCTACTAAGACAAAATCAGCAGGTGCCTCACCTGAGGAGTTATTTGAGGAACACTGTGATGATACAGTTGCAGAAAGGGTATCTTCGTTTCATCTGTAAACCAGTTCTCCTTTCCACCAGAGGACTGCTCTTCTGAGTGGATCCCGTTCATTTCTTCTTCCAAGATTTCCCGTGCGAGTGAGACGCAGCACGTCATGGTGTTAATGCTCTGACTCCGTGAGCAGCCGCAGAACGTTTTAAATAGCTAAGTGACAAGCTTTCTACCACTGTAATCAGGTGCTTCCAAGAGGAGATCAGCTTAATAAACTGTGATTGCGGCTTGACTTTTCCAATTCAGGACGCAGAGAAAAACTTCTGGGAGCTCATCCTGTTGAAGCTGATACGGCTGACACCATTCTGAATGTGGTTGCAGATTCAAAGAGAAGCGTTAAACATAAAATTATTTGGTTTTGTAGTGATATTACAAATCTTGGTAGAGCAGAATGACACTGTAAAAGCAATATTTTATTAAGAAAACTGTGGCAGCCTCTACTTCGTTAAAATACTGCAATTTGTGGTGTGTGTGTGTGTGTGTAGGGGGAGGAGAGGGAGAGAGAGAAGGAATAACTGAAGTAAAAATGTAGGGGAGGAAATCTGATATGGGATACACTAAAAATACTTCAGCATGCTGTGATTAAACTCGTTTTTTAGTAAATGAGTCCTCTAAATTTTGATTGCATGTTGTTCAAAGTCAGGGGAAACTTTTCTTTTTTAGAGAGAGAGAGAAGTGGGGGAGGGGCAGAGGGAGAGAGAGAGAGACTCTTAAGCAGACTCCACGACCAACACAGAGCCCGACGTGGGGCTCGATCTCCCGACCCTGAGATCACGACCTGAGCTGAAACCAAGAGTCAAATGCTCAACTGACTGAGCCACCCAGGCACCCCTTGGGGGAAACCTTTTTACTCAGAAATTTCAACTCCTGATACAACAAGAATAATTTTAGATTTTACAGCTTTTAACGAATTGTAATTCTTGAAAACAAAGCGTCAAGAAGGAGGCCTTGAAACATCCCTTCACAAGCAAAGGGCCAGATACATAAATGAAAACATCTTAACTAGCGTACAAAATTTAGCTTTCAAATGCCATAAAAGCACTTTGAAAGAGCTCGACATTTTAAATTTTTTCTAGCATTTTAAATTGATGAATTACATTTCTATAGTGGAACAGAATACAATAGAGAACAACGACATTTAGCATTCAAATTTGGTCCCATTCCAAATAATTCGATATGGTTTATCTTATAAAAATTATTTTTGAGCCAATATAGTATAAATGGAGGCAAAAAAAATACCTGGGCTGATATTCTCAAAAGAAACAGAAGGGAGAACGTTCTCCGCTCAGCAAAACTGTGCTGTGATCACTAGGGGCTCAGCACCTGAAGAAGTGCAAATATTCCAACCATCATTATTCTGCCTATGTTTGCTTTTAATATTTATTAAAACAGTGTAAAGAATTTTTACTAACCTTTAGTATATACTGATATGTCATTTTAAGTTTTGAAAACAGTTTTTTCATGAAAATGGTCTTGAAGTTTAGCTAATTTCTGTATCTACCGAGCTAGTAAGTCAATTTGCCAGACACTGGACATAAATTCCAGGGTGACCTTACCTATAGGCTTCTTCTACTTTCTTCAAGATCAAGTTCAACCGCCAGGCTTCTCGGAGGGGAAAACACTCACGTGCTGCAGGAACACGTGAGGAGGTGGGCCCGACCCCTAGAGCACAGGGCGAGGGTCGGGAGGGCCCAGAGATAGATGGAGTAGGAGCAGCCACCCTGGATGGAGGGTCTGACCCTTCGCATCTATAGCTCCTGGCAGTGAATCCATTTCTCAGGACTACAAATAACTGAGAGAGAGACAGAAAGACCTTTAGAGGAACCACACCCACAGAACAGCTTTGTGGGTCACTTTCTGAGGAGGGACGCCCCCCCCGGCTGGCTGTGTGGTGCTGGGTGATCGAGGAGGAACCCAGACCCCCTTGCTCCCCACCTCCAAGCCTGCCGCCCACTCCATGCTCCTTGCAGTCTGGAGTTGAAGGAAGGAATAAATAGTCTTTTATACAAGCCATAGCTTTGTGGTCCTCTTCGGAGGAATATATTGGGAACAATAACTAACATTTTACAATGCCGGCGAAATGAAGCTGCTCAGCCTCAAATATGTGAAAAATAAGTTGATGGTGTTGGGTGTGCCGTAACGTGTAAGTGGACAGTGATCAGAGCCGCAGTCCACACCAATGGATTAGACTGCTTTGGGATGAATTCTGCAGATCACTCATCCTTCAGATCCACCGAGATGCACATTTATTCAAACAAAGCCCGTGAAATCGGTCAGTACACACCAAGGAGCAGCTAACTAGCACTTGCCCTGAGGAATCCTGGAGCACATGACTGCTGGCTGGACTTCTGGGTCTCACCCCACGGAAGAGAGACTGCGGAGCCACGACTTTTAAACCCGCAGATACCCTGCAGCCCATGGGATCTCTGCCGCACAGGAATGATCGCTCGTCCCCATGCACGACTGGTGTCCGAAACCTACATCTGTCTTGTGTTAACGAGCCACAGTGACTTTCTGTGCCACAGGCCCTTGCTGGAGACATCTGATATTTGAGGGGGGCAATCTAATGCCCACGCCCACGAACAGCCTGATAAGGGTGTTTATGTTCTTTTGCTGGATGGAGCCAGAACGGTAGGTTGCAGTGAGCGCAGGCTGAATTGTAATCTACCAAAAGCAATTCTGCGGGCAGCTGGGATAACTCAGTGTTAACACCCTCTTCCTTTTGAACACGGATGTGTGTTTTCAGAAACTAGTTAAATGCATTGTGTTATGTTATCCAATATTCTCTAACTCGCTCCTATTTGAATAAAAAGCTAAAAAGCTGGGTAAATAAAGCAGAAAGTTTGAATTCAGGAAGTAACAGAAATGCAAATCTCTTTTGCCTTGGTAATGAAGAACTAAGGAGGGTACAATCGATTAGCAGGAGTCAGAAAGTTTTCACTAGGCAGTAAGAGGATTGCTATAATTTAAGAAGATTTTGTATTCTACATTGTAGAATCAGTACCAGAGGAAGTATAAATTCTAGTCAGGATACAAGAAATAAACTAGGATAATGGGCAAAATAAAAGTTTTGCAAGCTTGTTCTGGTTGTTAAAAATTGGTATCTCAGTCTTAGGGGATTATAGGAAATGTTTGCCTTCTCAAATCTTTTCTGTTTCCAAATATTCTCCAATGGATGTATTTATCGATATGTCTATCTGAAATAAAGATAGGCTTCTAGAACTGGATATTAATTTTTCAAGATCTGGTTCAAGTTTTATGTCCTCCACAAAAATGCCCAATCAAATTCAACCCACAGTGATTCTTCAGGCTTGGGATGTTATGTAACAGATTTTGTCTGTATCTCAAATTATCTCACTCAACTTCAGTCTATATTTTATTTGCCATAAGCTATTTGAGAGTAGAAATTATACCTCATCTTCCCTTTTTATTGTATATATTTAAGGTGTACCATGTGATGATCCAACATACATATACATTGTGAAATAATCACCACAATCAAGCTAATGAACCCATCCACCACCTCACATAGCTGCTTTTGTGGGCGGTGGTGTGTGTTGAGAACACTTGGGATCTACCTCTTACAAAGTTTCAAGTATACAGAACATATTGTTACCTGTGGTCACCATGCTGCACATTAGATCTCCAGAACGTATTCATCATGCACAACTGAAATTCTATACCTTGGACCAACATGTCCCCATGTGTTCCTCCCCACCAGCCCCTGGCAAACACCATGCTCCTCTCGGCTTCTATAAGTTTGACCATATTAGATTCCGGAAGTGAGACCATTCAGTATCTGTCTTTGTGTGTCTGGCTTCTTTCTTAGAATATTGTCCTCCGGGTCCATCCATGTTACACAAATGGTAGGATTTCTGTTTTAAGGCTAGGTAATATTCCACTGTATGCATATACCACATTTTCTTCAATAACTGAAGGACATTTAGATTGTCTCCATAGCTTGGCTATTGTGAATCATGTTGCAGTGAACATGGGAGTATAGATAACATTTGAGATCCTGATTTCATTTCCTTTGGATAAATACCCAGAAGCGGGATTGCTGGATCGTATGGTATTTCTATTTTTAATTTTTTTGAGGAAAGTCCATCCTGTTAGACTTTTTTTAATAATAAGATACTTGTTATCTTTTTTCCAAAAATAAGCATCCTAACTGGTGTGAGATAATAGCTCATTGTGGTTTATTTGCATTCGCCTGGTGATTTCTATCTTATTTTTCTTTCTTTTTTTTTTTTTAAAGATTTTATTTATTTATTTGAGAGAGAGAGAATGAGAGACAGAGAGCACGAGAGGGAAGAGGGTCAGAAGGAGAAGCAGACCCCCTGCCGAGCAGGGAGCCCGATGCAGGACTCGATCCCGGGACTCCAGGATCATGACCTGAGCCGAAGGCAGTCGCTTAACTGAGCCACCCAGGCGCCATCTATCTTATTTTTCAGCTCTGGCATCTTTTCAAGGACCTGGGTAGAGTAGTAATAGGTGCTTTGGGAGCTAATGGTACAGAGTCTCCCTTAGTCCAGAGCTGTCTGCTCGCCTGGGCCCAGGACAGAGTCAACGGCCCTGAGTCTCCAAGTCACACCATGTGGTGTTCGGGATGGACACTGGGTTGACCAGTGCAGGTGGGCAGACCTAGCAGCAAAGACTCAGACTGAGCGTATGAACCAGTTCCTTCTGGTGCCCAGTTACCGAGGCTGACTCTGGTGCTCGGATACCAGCAAACAGTGAAGTATGGATAGGAGCATGTGATCCCCAAAGCACCCTCTCATCAGAAGCCAAATTTGGAAGGACACAGATGGAGCCCGGCAGCCAGGAAGGACAAGAGAGAAGGAGCTTTGTCACCATTGGAAAGCCATCTGTCTCCCGACTGCCTCAGGGCGCCCCGCTGGGAGCGGCACAAAGTCAGATCCTCTGCAACAGGATCCTAGGCAAACAGCGGCCACATCCTGGCTCAGGTGAAGGACAGTATTCATGTGGTCACATCATCTGCACCTGTTTCTAGATTGGGACTAAAGACAAAGCAGCAGGAAGAGCGGGCCCTATTTACAGTTCCCCTGAGGGCCCCCAAGAGCTCAGGGGGCTTGCAATATTGATAAGCAACCACTGATGCTCCAGATGACTAATCGGATTAATCTGATGGAAAACCAGGTGTTTTCTCTTCTTTAATAAAATTGTCATTTGAAAGGGACACCTTTGGTCCCACCTTTGGGGACTGACATCAGAGAGCACGAGATACCACTTCTCTTAGCTTTAGCTTCCCTTCTGCAAAAAGAAAAAAAATGTCCCCGGGCTACTTTTCCATTGTTGCTTAATGACCACACACAACACCCCTTAATTAGCTCACAGTTCTTCAGGCCAGAAGCCAGGCATGCCAAGGTCAGGTCTCTGCTCAGAGTCCGCCAGTCTGCGTTCCCATCTGGAGCTTAAGTGGAGGTGACAGGATTCAGTTCCTGGTGGTTGCAGGACTGAGGTCCCCAGCTGTGAGCCAACCCTGAAGGGCCACCTGTATGGCTTGTCACATGGTTCCTGCCATTTTCAAAGCCCAGAGAGAACTTCTCATGCATCGAATGCCCTTCATGCTCTGAATCTCTGTCTCCGGGAAGAGAAAGATCTTGCCTTTTTTGTAAGGGTTCACCTGATTAGGTCACCTGGATAATCTCCCGATGTTAACGCCAACTGATCCGGGCTCTTCTGGAAACCCCTTCAGAGCAGCACCTTGATTAGTGTTTCAATAAGCGAGAGAAGCTCTGTGTTCACCAGGGGCTGACGACTCAGAATTCTGCCTGCCACAGTCCCTCATGGACCCACGTCTGTTGCCCCAGGAAAAAATAAAGATAGGATTTTCATTCATTGAAAAGCAGAGATGAAAGAGCTTTCCATGGAAGGTTTAAAAAACTCAACGTCAGCCTGGCAGGAAGGGAAAGCAAGAAGGAAAGAGGGGATGGGATATTTGAGGTCTATTATGAGCCATGTGCTTTTCATATATTGACCTAATATTCCTCAGTATATGCTATGGAAACATATTCTCACTGGTCGTTAATACTGCATAAAACGGTAGCTGTAGTCAGATAAGTTTAACAAAAATGAAAAATAGAAAAAAAAAACTCAGTAGGAAAAGGACTAACTAAACACATTAAATGATCTGAGAATTCCTGCAAGGATGTGCGTTGCATATTCAGTCTTCCAAACAGGGAATAATGATGGTGATAAAGACGCAGTTCTAAAATATACCATTGTTTACATGTTAATATTTCTGAAGCTGTGTCTTATTAAAGTTGATAGATGCATAATAGAGTGTGACTTACCCCCCAAGGCTGCTGGTTAGTTGAGGATGCAGCTGACAATGAAGTCGGCCCAACAGGGCACAGGGAGGAAGCCCGGGCGAGCAACTCTGGAGCAGCAAGGCCCTGGGTTACGGTGCCCGGGGAGGAGGTGGTCATAACAGCCCCCTTCCCAGGCGTGCATCCGCAGAAGTCTGGACCTCAGCAGCAGGCGTAGGGGCTGTCCAGCTGGAGCCAGGACCTCACGGGAACAATAGTCACCACCACACACACTGCCTGAAACAGGAAAGGGCCATGTCCCCCCGCAGTCTCCTGCTGGCTGAATCCAGCCAGAAACCAGGTGAAAAAAGGGCCTGCGAATCTGGTGTCAGAGGACAGCCTCCTACAACCAGAGAAGGGCCAGGAAAGAGGGGAATGAAGGGCAAGCAGGAGATGTCTGGAACAACTACGCCACATCTCCACCAGGTCCAAGGAGGGAGTTCTCTCTGGCTGTTCCCTGTTAGGAGGTTCTGCTGTGGGAAAGGGTGGGCGGGGCAGCAGGCGGGGGGTTTCTCATGAGCCAACGGTGTGACCCCCCCCCTCCCCAGGACGGGTGGCTGGGTAAGCCCTCGCCAATGCACAGTCAGGTCTAAGGGACAAGGGCAAAGGGAATTTTGAGGTCAAAGCCATAGATAGACCCCAGTTGGGGATTAGACTGGAGTGCTGCAGGGTGGGAGTTTCGGGGGGGTCAGGACACACGACGTAGGGACCAGGAACAGCCCGACTTAGGAGACTATGAAAGCCTGCAGCTGCTTTCCTGCAAACAGGGTTCGCTGTACCAATCAGGAAGCAACCTAGCAGCAGAAAGCCGCGAGGTTCAGCTGGGAAACCGGCCAGCCTCTCAGGAGGAGGGCATGGTGGCCGGTAGCCGGCGACACCAGGGCCCATCAATTTTGGATCAACGTCTAGAGTTGGGTTTCCAGGAACTGCACCTAAAACCAACGAGTCAGGTTATAAGGAGGATGGAGCGGGGAGGGGGGTGGGCAGCGGCACCGAATCCATCAGGAGCAGCGCAGATGACCCCGCCGAATCCCAAACCACGGGCTCCAGGGAGACCTAGCGGAGCAAGTATCAGAGATCAAGGTCTGGGAACTGGAGTCGGAGCTGGGCCCCAGGGTGAGACCCAGCAGAAGAGCCAGGCGGGACCAGGGGTCTGACTTACAGTTGAGCTGAAGAACAGGGAGGAAAGATCCCTGCTATGCTCTGCTCCAGGCTGTGGCCAGGGTGAACTCCAGAGGCCAAGTTTCAAGGGGACCCATGTGGGGAGACTCAATTACATACCGCTGCCAGGAAGAAGGCGCAGGGGTGAGGGGTGAGGGGCGAGGAAACCTGTACGAGGCTCTGTGACCCTGAGCAGGAGATCCTGCACCCTGGCCTCGTGTGTGAAATGCAGGTGCTGGAGATCACGGGCTGTTTGGAAAGGCTTGTCTCCCAGTGCAGCACTGAGACCTACACTGCTGGGTAGCAATGACTCTCTGGAATTAAGTGTGCTATCAGTGGCCAGTACTGTTTGCCAGGAGCCAGAGTTCTCCGAGCCCCCCGAATTCCTCAAACCCTTCCTCTGTTTTTCCAAGTCAGGCTTCAGACGGTCCCCTCTGCTGAGCGCAGCCAGGCTCTGCCCTCCTGCCCCTCCTAAAGCACCATCTGCATGGAGATCTTCTCATAAATGTAAATAAGGAAATAAGCACCAGGCACTTCCTATACATAATTCACCTGCACAATAATTGAATGAAAAGCACACAATATTTAACTATTAAATTTTCATGGGATGCGGTAAATATGCATATCTGATTTTTAAAAATACATTTTCATCATTTAAATAGCATTTTTATGGTAACAGTTTGAAGCGCTTAGAGGGATGCCTGATAGGTAATATTCTAAGTGTCTTTTATTTTTTAATAAACTCAATAATTCAATTGAAAAACTAATAAAAAAAATCCTAGACTGTATAACTGAGTTTAATTTAGAGGTTGTTTCTCAGTTCCACTGCACTGGGACAAAGTCGTGGGGGGCTCATGTCATCCACAGATCACCCCTTGCAGGGTTTAAGATGAGCACATTTAAGCTTTGTGTAACAATTTCCTGGGAAACCCTGTTTTCAGAGAAAACGAAACAACGACCACTGACTTTGATTAGATAGGTTCACTTGCTTTGGCAGTCTCTGGCCGTCCTTTGGTAAGTGAGTAAGTCAGTCCACAGTAAGTGAGAAATCTTACTGGTCACACCACCCCCAGCCCACTTCACCGACACAGCTCTGTCATCACAAATGCAGAAGCTGATCCCTCCGAAGGTCTGTTAGATGCCTCGTTCCAGGTCCTGTTACAGGTCAAAAAAAGAGCTGGTTCTGGAGGTGGGGCCCGTGAAGCTCACCACACGTTACTCCTCCTCTTGGCCCCTTTACAGGCCTGCACCTTCTCAATCTAACCCACGCCCCTAAGCCATCCTCAGGGTCACCAGCTTGTCCACAGACAACGGACTCAGTGGGCCCCACTCAGGGTCACACAAGCCAACCTAAGCACACCCCCAGCAGACGGCCACCCTTCCCTGCACCTGAGGCTGAAAACCCAGAAGAATCCACAGCCAATACTTTCTGACTCCAAATAATTGTCACCTGATCCTGGCATCTGGATCAAGAAAATCCAGCACGATTGGACTTGGGCCAATGTCATTTACATGAGGTCCTTGCCCCATCATGGGTTGCCTGGAAGTGCTCTGGAGGCCTAGAGGATGCCCACCTGGTGCCCTCCAGCCACTCATCTGCCCAAACCTGCCACTAAAGCTGGTCCAGGTACCCCAGAAATGTCAATTCCCCCTCTGATTGCCAGGGAAGGGAGGGCAGTGGTGATTTTTCAGAAATGAGTATTTTTATTGCCCCTTGAAATTCATTATCAAAAATTGTCTGAAATCACCTAGAAGCCCATGATCAGCCAAGGACAAGGGGCATCAGATGGACAAAGCATAAGCCACTAATGTCTTAGTGGTTCTCACTGTGAGGGGCTCTGCCCCAGGAACTCGGATTTCCCCTACTGCCCAGCATGTCGGCATCACTTGCAGGCAATAGGCAGTATCTCACCCCAAAATGTATTGAAAGCAGCCGGACCCAACTTTCTACGTGTTTCTCTGTGTGTTCATGCTGCTGGTGAAGCTGTTTCCAAATTAAGCCATGTTCAGATTAGTTGTAGAAATGCAGAGATGAAGCCAAGGAGCTGCACCAGGAAGCCTACAGAATGTTGACCTTGGAGACACAGGCAGACCCTCGTGACAATGGCCTCTCCCTGGCCCTTCACGGTGCATGGACGTATACCAGTTACATTGTTAAGATTATGAATTGTTTCAAGCATGCCAAGAATAACAGAACAAGCTCCCACCATGTACCACCACCGCAGGGTGGGCACTTCCATGCATCGTAGCTGCTCATGCAACCTTCATAGTGGTGCACAGAGAAGACAAAATGAGACCTGAGACGAACAGTCACCTGTTAGGTGGGTGCAGGCTGGTGGGTGCACGCTGGAATGTGCAGCCATACACTGATTAAAGACTTCCAAAAACACAGATAATTAAAACTAAGATAAAGAATTTAAAATAAAAGAATATAGGAAGATAGAGCAGGCACAGATAATTAAAACTAGGATAAAGAATTTAAAATAAAAGAATATACAAAGATAGAGCAGGCACTGATGAGTGAGTAAATAGAAAGATCTGGTTGACTGGGCTTCATCAACATTAAAGACTTCTCTTCAAAATGCGCCATGAAGAAAACAAAAAGGCAAGCATCAGAGTGGGATGAAATACTTTCAAATTATATATCTTATAAAAGCATACTTAGCAAAATATCCAGGAATTTCACTACTAATTATATAGCCAAGAGAAATAAAAATATGTATCCACACAAAACCTTGGATGTGAATGTTTATAGCAGCATTATTTATAATAGCCTAAGCCTGGGAACAACCCAAATGTCCCTCAACAGGTGAATAGATAAACAAAATGTAGTATACATCTATATCTATATTAATATCTCTATATCTATTATCAATCTATCTGTCATCTATCCATCACAGAGTCCTTTTGGCTAAGATCAAGTGTAGTACACACCATTTAAAGGAATGAACTGTTGATACACTGTAACCTGGATGAATCTTCAAATAATCATGTTTGTTTATTATTTAAAAAAATAGTCATGCTGAGTAAAGTCAGAGGAGATAAATACATACTGTTGGTTTCCATTTATATAAAATTCTAGGTTATACAAATGAATACATGTTGACAGTAATAATGCCAGTGGTTTTGTGCTGCTGCATGAGGGGAGGACAGGTGGGTGGGCAGGGCGACAGGGAAGGGCAGAGACAGGTGGGTGGGCGGGGTGACAGGGAGGGGCCGGGCAGGTGGGGTGGGCGGGGCAACAGAGCTGGGCTGGGCACCATGATGCCCATGGGTGTACGCAGCTCGAAATTTATCCAGTTACAAAACTTTAAACATTAGCACTTTATTGCATGTTACTTTTACTTCACTAAAGTTGCTTAAAAAATACCTAAACATGAACAGAGTAAGAAAAATCACAACATAAAAAATCAGACACAAAAAAAGGCAGTAAAGAAAGGGCAGAGGAACAAAAGTAGGTGAGCACTGCAGACGGCAAACAGCAAGATGAGATGCAAAACCAACCATGTCGATAATTACAGTAGATGTTGTTAAAATCAAAAACAGACAGAAACCAACCTTGACAATTCCCTGAGCAGACAGAAACCAAGTTAGTCATACAAGCAAAGCTTCATTTAGCTTATTTTGTAAGACTAACTTGACCTGGGCCATTTCTTGCTTCTGCCCCCGAAAATCATGAGCAAAACTTGCGGTGGTTCCCCAGGTTGATAGGAGGTCATCGCTAATAAATTCTCTATCATTTAAGAAAATTCTAATATTATAACGAGTCACTGTGGGGAATATACAGCTGCTGCCTTCTCACCCCATACAGGCACCGTGCAGCGTACCCCTGAGCCTCCTCCCGAGGAGGGTTCAGTGCTCCTGCTTTGCAAACTGTCTTTTTGGTGTGTGCACAATAAACTCCTACCAATTACTAATTCACTGGTTTTACCTGTGTTATTTATGAACTTTTGACAATGTGAATGTTCTATACACTTCAATCAAAAGACACAGAATCTCAAACTTGATGAAAAAAACCCCACAAAATCCAATTATATGTTGCCAACAAGAAAAACACTTTAGATTCAAGGATGCAAATAGCTTGGGCATAAAAGGATGAAAAAAGATATTCTCTGCAAACAGTAATTGTGAAGGAGCTGGAGTGACAATATCACAGAAAACAGACTCAAAGACGAGAAATATTGCTAGAATAAAGAGGGTCAGTTCATAATAAAAAGGGTCAATATACTAGGAATGCATAAAAATTATTAACGTATAAACAACTAACAACAAAGCCGCACATCTAATATTAATCAAAGGATAATAGACACAGTGTGTGTAATCCCTGCCTCCCGCCGCTCCCCATCTGTCGAGGCGAGCACTGGTACAAGGTCCCCTGACAAAGCTTGCAGAGCTGCCTCGTCCGGGAGCCGGCGGTGTGTGGGGACGGGTACAGACGCTGCTGCTCTGACGGACGGGCGAGAAGACCAAGCAAAGAAAGGAAGCGGAGGGGCTACAGAGCAATCAGGACGACAGGGCTGGGGAGGGCAGAGGAAGTGCTCTGTACTGCAGTTTCAGAAGCCAAAGTCCGTGCCCTGGCTTTATGCCGACAGTACTCGGGAAGGAGGGGAGACAGGGATGATCATCCGTACGCACAGCTGAGAAAACAGAGACCCTCAGAAGTGAAGGACTTCCCAGGAGTGAGTTTGTGACCGAACCAAAACTATCAGCCGTTTCCCCAGACGCCTAGGCTGACATCCGCTCGGTCAGATCACACCATGCTCCGAGCGAGGGGTCCCTCCTGACTGTCCCTCGCGGGGTGATGCCAAACTCAAGCTATCCCTCAGACCGGCTCCTTAGGAAGCCCGAGACACAGGACATGCCTCTGGCCCCCTGCGTCTGTTATCCGAATGGTGTTTGTCGGGGGCCTGGCAAGGGCCAGGGGCAGTGCCGACGTGTATCTCCCCCTCATCCATGTGGGTGTAGCGGGTCTAGGTGACGTGACCTACAGGAAGCAGCTCACTGAACCATGTCTCTGCCTCAGGCTGGGTGTGAGGAGCTAAAGAAACAGGGGTGATTAGCAGACAGCCCTGGGTGCTCAAGATATTTTCAGGAGAGAGAGCTCCCTCCCTTTCCCCATGGATGCCCTTGACCTTGACAAAAACAAGACGAGGCAGAAATGAAAGTGGGCAGAGCCTCAGTGGTGGAGGCCGTAATACCGTGAGCTTCCGAAGGCCCCCCTACCTCGGCCTCCTGCCCATAGGCTTCTAGGGAGGATCCAGAGGCAGCTCGAGACACCGAAAGCCCATCAGCCACAGACATCAGTTTTAGCAAATTGATGACTTCATGGGGGGCGGGGGTGTTCTCCACAGAGGACTAGAAAGGTGACAGGGAGAGCCAGGCCCATTGGATGCCAGGAAGTCCACAAGGAAACCTGGCAAGTGCATGCACCCAGTCCAGTCACAGCCCAGCTATGCAAATTTAGGCAAGTTATTTGAATCCTCGTTGCTTTGACTCCCGTTTTTGTAATAACTACATTGCAGACGTACCCAGATTTTGAGAAACTATATAAAATGCTTCATGCAGTGCCTGGCTTTGGAAGGCACCCAACACACGATGGCCAATCCCGGTAAACTATGAACTGATGGACCCGTAGTCAATGGTTTATTATTGGTCTGCATAAAATTCCTGAATGTGATAGGATACAGTTTATCATTAGTCCTATATTAAAAATGGGTTTATGTAAGTATTGCCGGTCATTTAGTTTCTAGACTCAAAACACACTGACTTCCACAGCAAGGGGGTGGTGAACGGTGGTACCTGCCATGACCTCCATTGGCTGAAGTGTCTTATCTCAGGATAAGACACTCATCGGCTTGTTGAAAAGATTAAATGAGTTTCTACTATTAGCACCATTTGTTCCTGAGAGGTACTTCCTGTGAAACTGTGCGTGGATGGCCCCCTGGGGACGTTAGGTGAGGATGGGGGCAGGGACAGAAGCCTGGCTGGCAGGGAAGAGACTCCCCTTTATTCCTGGGCCAGTAAGGAAGCAAACACAGCAAGGTTCTGGTCGAAACCACTGTGCTTGCCTGGATCTCCGTTTCTGGCCCAGAGCAGATTGATTTGATGGTAAAAGTGGCCCACAGAGTATTTGGGGACCTGCAATGGGAAGGCTGTGTCTTTGATTCTGTAGTTGGCGTGAAATCCCAGAGGCGGGGACTTCTTGGATGAGCAGGGTCCCAGGAGCACCGTGCAGTTGCTACACGCTTAGGGAACGTGAGAGGGTTTAGTGCTCTCCCACGACGCTCGAAAGCCCCTCCTCCCGAATTGGTGTCGACTGTTGCTGCCGTCTGCTTTTTCTCCTGGGTCCCGCCAATGATCGTGGCGGCAGTCCCTGAGTTCGGTGGCAGAAAGCAAATACCAGCAAGGAATTCCATTACCTGGGAAGAGAAGGGACGCATGCACGGTTTTGCTGTTCTGAAGCATTAGAAAAACTGCAAGACGGTGGCTCTGTTGCCTTTAATATGTATCGTGCCAAGCGGCACAGCGGATAAAAAAATGTCTGTTCCTGATGCACATACGCTTTGTAGGGTAGAAGGGCAGCTACCTTGTTTCTCTTCTTCAGATTTCAGAAGGCGGGAACCGAGGGCGCAGGACTCAGTGAGCTGAACCCGAGGAGCTCATCTGCACCCAGACCCACTCAGACGGAGAGACTGTGAGTCTGATCCCACGGCAGATGAGATTTGGGGCATCGCATGAAGCGAGAAAGCAGGAGGAATGAAAATAAGCTGAGCGAGAGCCTGGATCGTGGTGCTTTTAAATTGTGTCTGCACATTTCTGACATTCCTCCTATCATAAAAAGGAGGGCCCTCAATCGCTTCTCTGTGAAGATGAGTAGGACGGGTCAGAAGAGACCCCGCGTGACCTCCGAGCTTGCGTCTTAGAAGTGACAGAGCTTCTGTCTGGTCGTCTGTCCTTGGGACCCTCACTGGGAACCTAGCAGCGGTTGAACCCACATCCACAGACAGAACGATCAGTGGTTCTGACTCATCACTAAATGGGAGCGGTCAGGTTGTTCCTCTAGCCAGAGTTTCCAGAAGACTCCAGGCACATCCACCTCTCCTGGGCTCCTGAGCCAAGCCAGGCGCTTCTTCTCTCTGGTTCCTTCTCTTGTCATATTTCCCTGCATGGCCTCCTTACCCGGACTTTGCCATCGGTCCTCTGATCACACCATGGACCTTGGTCTGTGTACCTTCCAGCCAGGACACTCACTGACCATCGCAAAGGGCCACACTAACTTGTAACTGAGTTTTCCAGGACAGTGATTCCTAAGTGAGGGGGAAACCCTACCCTTATAAATGATGTTCTTTATGGTAGAGCTTTGTCCCCGTTAATTCCCAGGGGTATCCTCTCAAGACGGTGAGTTTTCTCCGTGGCTGGACTTGGCTCCCTGTCACACCGAGTGATTGATCTTTGCAGCTGGAAGCATTTAAACCACCAGACTGAGACTCTGGGTCTAATCCTGTCCTTGGAGAGGGAAATCACACGGGGTCCTGGGCCACAGAACAAGGACGTGATTCAGGATGGAGAACTCACCCCTGAAAGTAGTCTTCTGCCGTTGCCCTGGAGAGCCGGCTGCATGAGCACCAGTTTCTGCTAGCCCGTGTCTCACTCGCCTTCCAGGGGCTGAGACTATTACTGCAAACTGTCCCCTAAGGCCTGAGGTCTTACAAGGCTTTCCTTTCCTCTACACCTTTCTAACAACTGGAACGCTGTTTGTGAAATTCATTCTCTGTGATTGCTCCATTCTCTTTTCCAGATCACAATGACCACTCTTATGGCATTTCTTCTTTTATCGACCATTGAGGCATTTCTTGCTGTCTGCCTCACTGTTGCGGTTTGCTGAGATTCGCGTTATGGAATCCCCGAGCCAGGCCTCACACCGCACAGACTAAGCCCTTCTTACAGAGCAGAGGTAGCTAGGACATCCCCCACCCCTGGGCTCACGTGACCACCCCGTAAACGTTGCTGAGCGAGTGGACAATACGATAGAGGGTAATGCTTTTCCTACACGAGAACAGGCGGCCAGTGAGCGTGCCTCCTCCACTCGAATGAATCCCCTTCCCATCCCTGCCCAGGTTCACTGTCAGCTTCACCCGTCTCACTACCGACACGGCCTGGCATAGCCGATGAGCCCGAGCCAGCCGGCCCTGGAGTCACACTCCTCCTCCCGAGTCAACTGCCCGCCAGAGCTAATGAGGGTGATCTCCTTAGAACACTTATGAAGGTCATTGGGAGCTAAAAGCATTTATTGCCCTGCTTACAACTGTGGTGAGCGAGTGATGTTGAGATTCACTCTTCTTCAATGACTGGGTAGCGGCCAGATTCCATGACTAGACAAATCATTAGAATCCAGGTCTGCCCAGGAGTGAGGGGGCAGCTCCATCACTCACCACATTGTTCAGACCACAAATAAATGTAGAAATAATCTCTGAACCTGTTTCCCTTCAAACCCACATCCAATCCAGGGCAAAGTTCTCCCGGCCTCATCTTCAAAGTGTGCCCTGAATCCGACTGCTCTCTCCCTGTTCCCTGCTACACCAGCCTAAGCCCCGTACTTTCCTGCCTGGCCTCCCAGCTGCTCTCACGGGCCCCACACCTGCCCCCTTTGTTCTGTTTCCCACAAACGCCCTGTCACACAGGCCAAGTCCCTCCACGGCTCAAATAGGTGCACCCACTCCCCATCAGAATCACATCTATGGCCCAAGAGACAAATCATGAAACCCTCTCTCTCTCTCTCTGCCGTCAGTTCCTACAGCCCCTACAGCCCCAACGGGACTCAAACACTTTGCTGTTATTTGAACTCCGAGGTCATTCTCCCCGAAGGCACTCTCGCCGACATCTCACGGCTCCAGTTCCTTCTTGGAATCTTCCTTCGAATTTAAATGTTGTTCTGTATCTGCAATCCAAAGAGACCTCTCCATGAATTATGATTTGCTCCTTGGGGTCAACAAAGGAACTTCTGCCAACCTCAAAGCCTACAATACAGACTTACAAATAGTTGAAAACAGGGGTCATGTTTTTCACGGTTCTTAATCATTTATTTGGATCTCTCCATTCATAATTCCCAGCATGAACACACTACTCCAACGTGGGTGGGATGGTCTCCTTCTATGTACTAGAACCGCAGGGCAGCCAGAGACCGAATTAGCTCATGTGATTAGAACGACACTGTTGACCAAAGAATCATGCGTTTACGGTGGACTGCAACTCCTGGTCTTTCTCACTCATGCGCCTGGTAAGCTGTGTCTCTCTTTCCTGCCCGTGTGTTTCAAAGTAGCCTTCGACCCTTCACCTTCAATTAAGTGTAGCATCTAATTATCCAGCCTGTATGGATGGCCTAGGACCAAAAAAGCACGACCAGGGAAAATGAGGAGGGGGAGGCAAAGGTCGAAGGAATGCAGAAAATGTGGTGGTACCGTATAATGAAGAGAGTAACCAGCTGAAGGGAAGGACTGTAAGATGGTGTAGCTGAGGTATGGGGACAGCTTAGACCCCAGTGTCACTGCCACCAAGAGAACCCCTGTCAATGCGAGGTGGAAGGAGAGGCCGTGCAAGAGCGGCCTGCAGGAGGTCCACTCAACCCACATCCGACAGTGCTGTGAGTGAGAAATAGGGGCTTTCTACATCAAAGGTTTGAGCAGCTAGGGTTTATTTGCTACTGCAGCAGAGCCCGCTCTGCTCTGCTATACACTAGGTCTCAGGATGCGGCCCCAGCGGAGAGAGACCCGCGAGGAGGGCAGCCCCGCTGAGGATACAGCAGGTGCCAAGGCCTGCGTATTAGTAGGACAGAGCCAAGCAGATGCAGGACGTTTACCCTTTTCCTCCGAAGTCACCCAGAATAATTTTTGCCAACATTAAATCATGTAAATCATTTTGCATGTTATTAGTCCTAATGATTTTTCAGTCCATTGTGACATATTTCAGGCGTCTCCATCAAATGTCAAGAAATGAAATGTCAGACTCTGAGTTGCTTTGCATAAGCAGTGAGAGGACATCATGCACAAAGCCTGCCAACCAGAAAAGAGCTTTGGACTGGGGGCCAGGCTGTTGCTAATCCCAGCTCCGGGCCAAGGTCACTACCACATAGCAGTTGGGCCGTTACTGTGAACAATGAAGTCAGAAAAGACTATCTTAATGGTTTCCTCTAGTTCTGACACTGTGTACTATTGGGATTCTCACACACTCTGGTGAGTAGTATCTCCTAAAGGTCGCCACGCTGTATTGCCCAAGAAAGCTCAACAAAACAAACTGATTGAACACATCTGCAGCTACATATTAGCAAAGCAGCAGCTCTTGGAAACCCTGCCAGGAGATTTCCACACCCCTGTACATGGTGGGGTACTGGGAATGCTGGCTTTGGCCTCATGAGATGTGCTGAAGGCAGCCTTGGTCATAGATCTTCCAAGAGAGGAGGATCTTCCCAGTTTGCTCACAAGAATGCTCTGGTTCAGCCTTGTAGACATCTGGCCCCGCAATCTGGTCCTTGGGCAAATCACTTAACCTCTCTGAGCCTGTTCTTCATCTGTAAAATAGATATAATAGGATTTACTCTGCATGATGGTTGTATGTATTAAATGAAGGTCTATGTATGAAAACCTCTAACAAAACCTATTTCGTGGAGTAAGCCTTTATAAAGTTATGGCTCAGTTGGGGTGCCTGGGTGGCTCAGTCGATTAAGCACCCAACTCTTAATTTCCACTCAGCTCATGATCTCAGGGTTGTGAGATTGAGCCCCATGTCGGGCTCCATACTGGGCGTGGAGCCTGCTTAAGATTCTCTCTCTCCCTCTGCCCCTACCCCTGCTCCTCCCCACCTCTCTCTTCCTTTCTAAAAAAAAAAAAAAAAAAAAAAAAGTTATGGCTCAAACCAAAACACTGCTTAAATCTGTTTGCATTTTATCTGTTGCTATACCATAGGGAATGACTTCTCTAACTTCTGTATCCACTGCCTAAAGAAGTATTTTTTCTCATTATTTGTCCTAAAGCTAACTATTTCAAACTATCCAAAAGGCCCTCTTGTTCTGCTATTTTTGGATTTTGAGATGTTCCTATTCAGCATTTCCATTTACTTCATGACTTCACAGACTTTGATAGGTTTTAATTTTCAGCCTTCTTCTTCTAGCTTGAAGTTTTGTTCTTTTTAGTTTATCCTCATAAGACAGCTTCCTTATCCTCTTGATCACTTAAAATGTTCTTCTTTGGGTCATCTTCAGCACGATTATGTCTTTCTTAAGAAGAAGCCCTGACTGTCAGCTTAGAAACAGAGGATGGGAGGGAGACAAAACAGGGAAGAGTAAATGAGATGTGAAATTGATGTTCTGAAAATATGAATAACATGTTAATTGCCAATTGAGTGGTAGACACATTGATGTGCCCCCGCCCCCAATATTCTGATAGAGTATTAGAAAGGGGAGCTTCCTTAGAGGTCATCTAGTCTGGTGTTTGCCACACGTGCTCATTCATGAGCATCACCTGGACCATTTGCTAAATTACAGATCCCAAGGCTCTGTGTGCACCTGCGCCATCATATGGTGGCCACAGACCACAGACCCAATTATGCACTTGAAATGTGGCTACTCCCAAGTGAGTTGTGTTGTCTGTGTAAAATGCACACTAGATTTCAAAGACTTAGTACAAAGAAAGAATGCAAAATGTCTCATTATTATTCTATATTGATTACATGTCGAAATGATATCATTTTTAAATATATGGGTTTAAATAAAAGATATTAGAATTAATTTCACTTATTTATACTTTTTTTTAATATGGCTGCTAGAAAATGTGAAATTACATGTATGGCTCATATTATACTTCTATCAGACAAATCTGGTCCAGACATACTGAATCAGAGTCTCCATGGGTACAGGTAATGCCTATCAAGCATTCCTAGTGACTCTTACAACCAGGACCATTGGGGTAGCCCAAACGTTTGGGCTGTTTTGCTCTGTGATGTATCACCAGTGCTTAGACCAGTGTCTGGCATGGAGCCCCTTATAAGTCTATGTTGAGTAAATGAATGGATGATGAGTGGGGCCACAATGCTCATGAAGCTACATGCATCATTTCAACTTGCCAGCAGGCAGGGCTGCTCCCTCTGTTCTCGAGACTGTAGAGAACAGGAGCATTGACCTACAAGGGAAAGCAAAACACACATCACAGGTCATCTAGCATCTATCCATTGCTTAGGAGAACACAACGCAAACCCCATTAGCATCTTTGCATGCAAATGTGGCGTTCAGGTCATCCTTTCAATAAGTGTCCTAAGAATAATTTGTACCTCTAAGAAACATAATCACCATCACAGGCTTTTTTTCAAGTTCCACCTGTTGGAAATACTGCCTCCTCTCCCCAAAATGAAGAGGACAATGGTTTTTTTCTAAACTACCTAAGCTGCTCAGCACCCAGAGGATTGACGCGCAGCTCCTTCTGGGGCTAATGGTTTCTATTTTTAATCACTGCTGTGTGCACAAAGAAAAAGCTTTGAAATAAGTTGTTTTGCAGAACTATAAACAGCCTCTGGCTTCTGCATGTGAATGTGACAGGGCAGTAAACTTTTCAGAAATCAGGAATGACAAGGGAACAACTGCATTTGAATCACCGGGCAATAACAACAACAACAAAAAAAAACCAAAACAAAACCTAATTACTTTCCTGATCCTCTGTGTCCTATAAATTACCCAGCAGGCAGTTCCAAGTAGGAAGCACCATTTCATAGGATCATTACCAAGTGATGGAGGGGATCTTCCATGTGGGCAAACATTCAGTAAGACGGGAGGGTGACTCATAGACCATTCTGTCCATTGTTAGGATCAGTCCCCACCTGCCTCTGTGCAAGCCGACATAATCCATTGTCACACCACTGCAGAAAAATCTAGTTGCAACCTTGTTCCCCCAGCCCCTCTGGAATTGCTCACCCGCATACTCAGCTTTGATTACCTAACACTTGGAGGGAGGAACACAGAACAGATGAAGCCGGCGTTCAGCTTTTAGTAGAATGGAAATTTGTCCGTTCAGTCACATGCCTCTAGTGATCTGGGGACCGCCTAGTCCCAGGGCTCACCCCAAAGAGCCCAATTACACTGAGTGGGAAGCCCAAGAATCTGTATGGTTTAGTAAGCTCCCCCAAGTGATACCTATGCCCAGGAAGCTTTGAAAATTAAAAAAAGACCAGTATAGAATCATGTTAGCCACACTAAGTTTTGTTAATGCAAAGCTGAACTATGTGCACGTACAAAGAAAAGTTTCATGTTCCTTCCCGGTCCCAACACAGGACCTTTCCCTCTGCTTCTGAAGTAGCAGGGACAGTTCTGGTAGGAGGACTATCTATGTGGTAGCAGGGCTCCAGCAGACAGTCTCACTAAAGAACGCCCTTCCCAGATTCCCTGATGTGAACCAAAGCTCTGCAACTTTCCTTTGGGCATTCTGCTACTAACCAGTCGGAATCAAATCGAGCCGGTCATGCCCCTTGGGCCCTGTGCCCTCCCCACCCTGTAGAGCCTCCACTGATAACCATTCAGTGTCCTGGTCTAGCATAGGCAAGCCTCCCCCCCATTCTGTGGCCCCATGTACTATGGGGCCACTGCGCCTTGCGTCCCATTCCTAGACATGTTGGTGCTCACCACAGATGAGGAATCTCAGTGATGGGTACTGTCCAGGACAGCGTCTATCGTTGTGTGCTTTGTCTGAATCCAGAAGGTCAGGTTGACCAGGGGAGGGGAGGGCAAGGGGCACTCAGGTGTAGGCTATAGAAATAGGGATTTGGCATTAGTACCCCTGGGTTACATAAACAACAAAGTAATTCATCAATCTGTCTCTGTCTCTCTCTCCATGTGCATGCGTGCGCGCGTGCGTGCGTGTGTGTGTGTGTGTTCTGTGTCTTCTTCAAGATTCTTCATCAGGAGCTCCAACTTCACCCTATTTTCAACCAAGCAATGCCTCTCCTCAGGTGGGTCTTTACATTATGTCCCCCACCCCTGAGCTCCTGCAGACTGCCCCTCTCTGGGGGTCCTGCTCCCCTCCGAGAGGTCCCCTTAGAACAGACCCGTTGTAAGACAACCCCAGGCATCCCTCATACAGGGACTGTTCAGAGAATGGGAAGCTTCACTTCCCATCATGGAGTCCCAGCCATGTCATCCTGCCTTCGAGCCTCCCGGGGAGATATCAGATCCAGGCCATTGGGCACGTTTCCACGGACTTGGGAAGCCTCCTTGCAGTTTTCTTGAATAAAAAACTCATCCCCCATCATCACGAGGGTGGTCCAGGGGCAGAGCGGAGGGGAAATGCCCCATGACCCTGACAACCTCCCCGAGGAGTTTTCGTCCTCACCCACCCCCTTCCACCTCACCGTCTCTTAGGGCTGGAGATCAACAAATAACTAACATCGATTAACCAGTTTAAGTTCATTCCTCAAGCAACTGGTAGGTGATCTAGCTCCTCTCTTTAAAACACACGGATGCTTTTTGTGTTCCTAGCCTTTGGGGCCTCGGCCAAAACTAACAAGAACCTTGTGTTAATATCCTGTTTCTCATATATAATTATAATTCAAGGTGATATTTATTCTAATGGAAACATGTATTTATTGCAATAGAGTTATCAGGGAATCTAGGAGCGAACACAGGAAGGACTGTCTCACCTTGTCTGGGACAATTCGGGGAATCTTTACAGAGGGAGTGATATCGGAGCGGAGTCTGAAGGTTGAACAGGAGGAACTCGGGCTCTGGGTGTAGACAGGGTACTATTTCAGGCCTGACACAGCCAAATTCGCCCCTGACTGTGACAGCTCATGCTTCTGAGAAGGATTCAGAAATGATTTCCAGAGCCTGCCACACAGTGGTTGTCAGGTCATGTGTAGGGAAAGGAAAGGGGAATGGGGTTAATCCGGATGGATTCCAACAGACCGGATAGAGAGAAGCGACACCCGGCATACAAATATGCTTCCCTGACGTGCGGGATGCGGGACTTTAAGACCACTAAGATATTCACGTACATGCCATGGGTTTAAAATCTATTTTTTTTGGCCCCTCTATCCAAAACCAACACATTTCTGAAGTATAGATAATCTTAGAAGAAGGAAGAAACCTGAGTACAAAGCCCAGTAATTTCCATCTAACCCATGGCCAATGTTCCACAAAGCTTCCTGAAGGCGCCAAAGGAGAGAAAATACCCAACTAATCCTAGAGAGAGAAACACGCTGCATATGAGACGTTCTGTGGAGTTGCCGCCAGCTGTCTGCAGGCCCTGGGAAAATGACAATCTCCCCCATACAGCATCTCCTGCAAGGCAGGTACGGCCTCTCCCGGAGCCTAGACGCCCATTCTGCCTTCAGGTCCTGAGCACCAGTGGCTTCTGAGAGGGTTGCTGAAGCCCGGGGGCAGAGCTCAGATAACCAACAGCACTTCAGAGCTGGGGGTGGTGGTCTTCGAGATGAGTTCTCACCCTCATTTTACAGACCAGACGAGGAAACCGAGCCTCAGGGGCGTCCTGTTGTCTTGCCCCAAATCCATCCTCATTCCCAGCAACACAGAACCAGAGCTCAGGTCTGTGCCTTCAGGAATCAGGGACAAGGCCGAGCTCCCGGCCGAGTACGGCACAGGACACGCGTGTCCTATCTCCCCACGGTCCCCGTGGAAGCCCCAGGGCAGAGAGCAAATGCACGCCGTTACATTAGGAACCTGCAAGGACAAAGAGAACCACTGAGGAGATGATGCCAGACGCAAGATGTCCACAAACTTCTAGAAGAGGCCAGCAGATGCATAGGTGGTAAATAATAGATCAGGGTGGAAAAGGCTGAAGCCTAATCTCCTGCAGAGAAGGAAAGCAATAAAAAGCGAGGCGATTTGCACCACTGAGCTGTGAAAAAGCCTCGGGCATTGAACGCTCCGGGCTGCCCTGAAATCAGGACTGTGGTGGGGGCTGCAAAAAGGAGGTGGAGGTTCAGACGAGGAATACTTAGAAGCCCAGTTTCCCTCTGTCCCTTCACAAACACGGACCTCTTCATGCACACGCCCAGAGGCCCTGCAGACACAGGGCTTCTTTAGGAACGGGACCCCAAGGAGCTGGGGTGAAGGGACAGCAGAAGTGGATGGGGAAGGGGGCAGGAGGGAGAACCCCGGGCAGGACGCATTCTTTTTTTTTTTATTTGAGAGAGAGAATGAGAGAGAGAGAGCACAAGAGAGGGGAGGGCAGAGGGAGAAGCAGACTCCCCCTGAGCAGGGAGCCCGATGCGGGACTCGATCCAGGGACTCCAGGATCATGACCTGAGCCGAAGGCAGTCGCTTAACCAACTGAGCCACCCAGGCGCCCAGAACGCATTCTGACCAGTGTTGTGGGCGACAGGCTGCTGCCTGCCATCGGGCTTTCTGGGAAGATTGGCCAAGTGGCTCTCAGGACCCTCTGCCCTGGGGGGCTGGGGAGGGGAGAGCCTGGTGCGTCACCTCCACCTCCCATAACGTGAGGGGTCCGTTCACCTGCCCCTCCAGGGTGCTGCTGCGTAAGTCCTGTGGAGTTTCCCCTCCAAGGCACCTGGGAAGCTTGGGGTCACAGTCACAGGCTGTTGGCCAGGCGCTGTGGGGGTGTACCTGCGTAACACCTGGCCACACCTGCATGGAACCTGTCACCACAGCAGGGCCTGGGAGAAAGGTGAATGGAGAGGATTTAAATCTCTATAAAACCTCTAACAGTTACTGAGCTGGAGGCTTTGGGCCAGGGAGTTCCAGATGCAGGGAAGGGTTTTAGCAAGGGGCTGAAAATGAGCTTTAATTGAAAACCGGATCACTAGAAAGACATTTCCCCAACCCACTTCCCTTGATTGGGTCTCTGGAAACCTGTGGCTATATTCATACCCTCAGGCAGGAGACAGGGGGATCTTCCCAAGAGAAACAGAGGAGCATAAAATAAAAGGCCTGCAAATACTGGTATTTCCAGGTCCCTGCAACCAAATGACCATGTCCCAGCCCAATAGCCCTAAAAGGAATCCCACCACTGAACAAGCTTCAACCGTGCACGTGAACCTTCTGGTCTTCTCTGCCCCTTGCTCTCCAATAAGGAGGGATTGTCAGAGTCTACCAGGAAACCGAGGCAAGCCCATAAAAAAGAAACAGCTTTTGTTTTAAAAGTTCTCTCTTATATTCATGGACTCTCTTCTCTTCCAGTGCATTTTAGTGTTTGGCTGTGGCTATTAACAGTAGCCTCAGAGACACAAAAAGCATCTTGGCGTTCAAGAGGCGGCATTAAGATTAAGAGTGTGTGAAGATGCCAGAATCAGATTAACGATAGTAGCGTGAAATTGGGAAGTCATTCGATGTAGCTGTTGCTCAGTTTCCTCATCAACCACATGAGAAATCATAATGAACTCCAACTGCTCCTGGTGCCACAGATCTCTGAAGAAAGAGCTTGCGTTGGTACAGGGCACCATTCACTTCGAATACACAACAGGCATGACCGCATGAGGAAGCCCGATTCTGCAAAGCGACCCGGGAACATCGCAGGGCTCCGCACACACCACCACAGTGACAGGACCAGAGACGCACACACCCTGCTTGCTTCTGGAGAAACCTTCTCCTCCCAGCTCCGGGTATGCATAGCCTCACCCCGAGTCTGTGAAATACTCTCCCCACATCCTTCACAGTATGTAGGTCAGCCACACATGTCACAAGTTGTCCCTTATCAGCCAGAAATGCATCCCATTGAGCTTGTGCATCTCTGAGCCCTCACGCCTCCACATAGCCCAGATCCTTGCACTGTGCCTTCTAGAGCTCGAGGTCATCTGCATAATCTTCTATACCTCATCCTCCTATACGGACATCACTTCTCTGTTCTCCTCCCGCTGAATCCTGGCTACCTGTGGAAGATTCTGCATCGTCCTCCTCAGCTGGTCCTTTCAGACGTTGAGCCAGCAGGCAGGGATGTGGAGCAGATGCATCCAGCTCCTCACTGCGGCTTCTAGACCAACATACCTCCTTCCTTGTGAAATAAATCTCATTCTCTGAAGCCCTTGCCATTAGCTACCTGTCATCATGACCATAATCTATGAACCACTGGGCCAATCCCCTCTTTCCTGAAGACCTCTGTCTGTCTGTCTGTCTCCTCATGTCTAAGGACAGTCCCTCCCTCCACCTGTGCCCTGAATTCAGTCCCCTCCAGTTTACTAAAAGATAAGACTGCGGCAATTTTCCAACCTCTCTTGCATCTTTCCCTTTCTCTGGATTACTTCCATGATAATACAAAGAGACTCCCATCTTTTAAAACAGGGATAAAAGAAAAGAAACTCCCTTGAACTCACCTGATTCTTGCTTATTCTTCACTTGTCCACTTCCCTTTATAGCAAGACTCCGGCAAAGAGGAACTGTAATCCCTGAATCCACATCTTGTCCCACCATCATCTTCTGAAACTACTCAAGTTAGACTGTTATCTCCACAATAACACCAAAACTACCTTCAGCAAGGTCAATTCCATGTCATGAAATCCACTCAGCCTTTGACACCAAAGGCCCTTTTTCGGGACGCATTTGCCTTCATCTGGTCTCTGGGAAGCCACACCCTCAGCCCTCCTCCCAACACACTGGCCACCCCTCCATTCTCTCCATAACCACTTCCCCACCAGGGGACTCAGTCCTCAAACCTCTCCACTCTTCATTTATGCAAACCTTCTAGGTCATCTCATCCATTCTCGCTTTAACTTCAATCCATACGCAGTCAGCCAAACATATATATTCCCTCCCTGAGTTCCGCAGAAACATCTCCTCCTAGGAAGATGGCGTCTCATCAGCCTCTGTCTGGCATCTCCAACATAACAATCTCAAAACATAACTCCTGATTTTCCCTCCCAAATCTGCCACTCCCACAGTGTTCTACAAATCAAGCAATGATTAAGTCCATTCTCTCATTTAATCAGGCCAAAACAACTCAATTCCTCTTTCTCTCTTAGAGTAACTCCAACATGCCATATCTATCATCTATCCTCTATCTGTCAGCTATCATCTGTCTATCATCTATCATCTATCTATCATCTATCCAGATCTAAGAAGCTCCTCAGGGAAAGTAGAAAACTCTTTATGTTTATACTTACCAAATATCTCTGAAACTCACTTATCTATGAATCAAAAATTAGCTCTTGGTATAATTTCTCTCAGCACAAATTTCCCACTGGTTTCTGTGTCTCTGTATGTCAGATGACGGGAAATGCTCTAATCAAATAGCCCTGGAGCTACCATCTGATCTAGCAATCCCACTTCTGGGTATTTCCAAAGGAATTGAAATCAGGATCTCAAAGAGCATTTGCACTCCCATGAGCATTGCAGCATTATTCACAATAGCCAAGATATAGAAACAACCTAAATGTCCATTGACAAGAAAATGTGATATATATATATAATGGAATATTATCTAGCCTTAAAAAGAAGGAACTCCTGCCAATGGTGACAACATAGATAGGCCTAGAGGACATTATATTAAATGACAGAGAAAGACAAATACCATATGACCTCACTTATATGTGGAATCTAAAATAGTCAAAACTTGTAGATGCAGAGAGTAGAATGGTGGTTGCCAGGGGTGGGGCGGAGGGGGGGCAGGTGAGATGGGGATGTTGGTCAAAGGGTGCCAAGTTGCAGTTATGCAAGATGAACATGTACTTAGATCCACTAGACAGCATAGATCCTATAGCTAAAAATAATTCTATACTTAAAACTTGCTAAGAAGGTAGATCTTATGTAAAGTGTGCTAATAATAGTAATAATAATAATAATAATAATAATAATGGCAGGAGGAAACTTTAGGACTGAGGGACATGTTTATGGCCTTGATGGTGGTGATGGTTTCACAGGTGAATACTTATTCCCAACCTCATTGAGTTGTATTCATTAAATATATACAGCTTTTTACGTGTCAATTATACCTTAATACTTAAAAAAAAAGAAGAAGGAGAGTACCCAAAGGACTTGACTCAACATATGCTTTATTACACAGGCAGAAGATGGTAAGTGAGCAAGTCGAGCTTCTTCCCTCCCTCCATCCCTGCCAACTTCAACAGCCTCTGTGGGATTGACCAGTTGATGAAGACCGTAGCAGCCCTCTGGCTGGGGTTTCTTCTGGGCCATTCTGAAGTTCCAGAGTATTTAGAGGAGCTATGGAAAGAGCCAGCATAAGAGTCCACTTGTCTGGGTCTCTGTCATCTGGGACCAATTTCAGGATTAAAATAGGCAAAGTATGTGTTGAGGCCTCTTCTACATCGTACACTCAATAACTATTTCCCAAGCACCCCAACATGCTGTGCCGACCTTTGTGTGGATGCAGGGATGGAGACTGTGACCTGCCCTCTCAGGGCTCAGGATCCAGAAGGGAGGCATTCTCACTTGTTTAAAACAAAACAAAACAAAAACACCTCATGTTTTATTCTCTTTATCCCCCTCTGCCCAAACCTACTCCTGCTGACTACCCTCTGACTACCCAAGTGCATCTGTTACCAATATCCAAGGCCCTGTCTCCTCTGCCCACATCAAGCAGACCTCGGCTGCAACAAGGAATTAAAATTGCAGATTAAATGCCCTCATTCTTAGGCAAAATGACTGGGAGTCCACTTTAAACTCCTACAGTTTTTGAATATAATAATGCTTTTTATATTAAAATAAGAATCAATATTTTACACTTTAAGAAACTTTATGTATGTACAAAATTTTATTCATTGAGATGGTCTTAAAGCAAATAATGGGCTTTTCATCATAAATCTATTTTTCTTTGAAGACTTGAATTCTTTCTTGTTGAAGTCCCTTGCAACAGACAGCATGACCCAACATTAGTTCAAACACTTGCAAGGAGTTTCACGAGCTGTTTCATGTTTCCCTTGCATTTCTTTTTCCCACATTAGAGCACCCCACACTGTTTCTGTAAATTGTATTTGCTAAGTGTACAAGGTATCAACAGAAGTTTTCTGAGAAATAGTTCAGAAGCAGGAACCACTGTGTTGGAGAAACAACTGATTACATTTTGGGCTTTTCGATGCTATTATTTCCAGAATTGGAATTCTGAGAAACCAAGGGAATGTTTCTATTTAGTGAATGTGTATCAATAAATGCTGGAGTTTCATTTGAAAAAATACCACAACCAAAGAAAATTCCCTAAGAGCTTTATAAGAGACCAAAATTGTCTTTGAAAAAAACAAATAGAGCCCAGAATTTTTGTTTTCTAGGACATTTTTTGGATATAAAGGCATGGACACATCATCATCTAAAGTTCTTCTCATTCTTGGGGCACCTGGGTGATACAGTCGGTTAAGTTTCCGACTCTCGGTTTCAGCTCAGGTCATGATCTCAGGGTCATGAGATCAAGCCCGGAGTTGGGCTCTGCACTCAGCAGGGAGTCTGCTGGAGATTCTCTCTCTCTCTGCCTCTCCCCCCGCCCACACACACACTCTCTCTCTAAAATAAATAAATCTTAAAAAAAAAAAGTTCTCATTCTCAATAGCTCCCACATATTCATCACTTGATCTAACAAGTTTATCTTAAAAAGGCAATTGCCAATGGATCACATTCCAGGTTTGGGTGTATTTAAGGCAGGTGAATTCCTTGGGCTTGCATTCGCACCAGGTAAGGTTACTCACCTGCTCCTCCTCCAGGCTCCATCAACTCTACAAACAGACATTGAGCCCAGACCCGGGGCTTGTCTTTGTTTTACACTATCACTCACCTTCTCACCCACCATCACCAGGTCTCATCACTTCTGCATCCACACAGGTGCATCTGGACCCAGTCAGCTTATCTCCACCTTCACTACCCACTCCCATCCGGGGTGGCCACAACCCTTCACCTGCACTGAAGAGATAGGCTCCTTGCAGGTATCCACAGCAGCCAAAGTGCTCATCCTAAAGGATTTGTATATCACTTCCTGTTCAAAACCTACAAGGGCTTATGTTCGCAAACAGGATATCACACAGAATCCTTATCAGGGGCCAGAGACCCTGTGTGATCTGGCCCCAAGCCCCCCTTCTCTTGGCTCACTATGCCCTAGTGACCCAGTCTCCTTTCAGTTCCAGCAAAGATCTCCTCCGAGCCAGGGCCTTTGCACGTGCTACTGCCTCGGCCAGATATGAAGTTAGAGCAGGCTCTGCAAATTACAACTTAAACTGTCGAGTCAGAGAAGTTACTTTCTGAGACCGAAAGAGTGAGTAGACCACCTTGTTATACTGTCTCATGATATGTGCCCTTGAATATATTAAAGTCACACTAATTGTATAATTACAATTATTTTTAGTCTGCCTCCCCACTACATTATAAGCCCCATGAAAACAGGTATATGTCTATTTTCCCATGAAGGATAGCTCCTTTTTTTTGGAACCCCCCAAAATAAATAATCACCTACTCAATAAATATTTGTTAAAGAATAAATTAATGTTATTTTCTCCCTCTAAAAGCTGGCCTGCCCCAGAATGTGTCACTTTTTCTTTTTAATTTAGATTTTTTTTAAAGATTTTTAAAATTTATTTATTAGAGAGAGAGAGTGAGAGAGAGAGTGAGAGAGAGAGCACAAGAGGGGGTAGGGTTAGAGGGAGAAGCAGACTCCCCGCCGAGCAGGGAGCCCGATGTGGGACTCTGGGATCATGACCTGAGCCGAAGGCAGTCGCTTAACCAACTGAGCCACCCAGGCGTCCTAATTTAGATTTTTTAATAGAAAAGACTGTTTCAGAGAAACAGAGAGCTCTCCCTCTCAACATCATTTGTTGCAAAAGAAATAAATCTTTGTGTTTGAGCTGTTACCTATTTCAGATTTATCTCTCATTCACATAAAACTCAATGTTAGCATTCTGGACCTGCAGGGGGCTTCCCTTCTCTAGAAGAAAACCCAAGTTCTTTCCACCTGGGAAGAACCATGTTGAGTTCAGAGCTGGGAAGACTCGCCGTTCATTTGCTTCAGGACAGAGAAGGGGGAGAGCTGGGAGGACGGGGCATGGAGGTGGCTCACCTGCCTCACACTCCCCTGCAATCCAATAGGACTCTGTGCTTGGCCATGCCCAGCTGTAGGAGAGACGGGCAGCTAGGTTCTGGGACAAAAACGAGAGAAATTTCTTAATGGTCAGTTCCCGGGCAACTCCAAACTTAACAAAGAGTTGTGTTTCCAGTACTCCTCTCCCTTAACTAGGCTTATTGTGGTGATCATTTTGCAATATATACAACATCAAATCATTATGTTGTACATCTGAAACTAATATAATGGTATATATCAATATATATAGAGAGCATGAAATGTACAAGAATAGAATTAGGGTCAAAGTCCCAAGGGCTACTGAGGTGGCACTGGGTGAGAAGGAAAAGTCACAGGAGGCTTCCTTTCTTACAGGGTCGGGGGGGGGGGCAGACACACCAGACAGGTTCACAAGGTGAGCAAGCAGCCTATGTGCCTGGCATGCTTTTTTAGGGGCATAGCTAGGACTTTAATTGGCATTGCATGCGTTTAATTTCTGAACTGCCTAAACTGATCCATTTCTCTGCCTTCCAGTTGAATATATAAGAAAGCCCTTACCCGTCTTAAGAAAATTACATGAAACCAACTTTTCTTTTTTCTCTTATTGAAACATATTTGACATATAACACTGTGTAAGTGTAAGGTTTACAATGCATTGCTCTGATACATTTATACATTGTAATATGATTGCCGTTATAGGGATAGTGAGCACCTCTAGCCTGTCACGTAAGTATCATTGCTCTTTTGTGCTGGGAATAAGTGGATCTCGTCTCTGAACAGGTTTGATAATGCTAGTACGGAACTGTCTAGGTTCACTATACTATGCTTCGGATCTCTGGGACTCTTCCACTGCTTGGAGCTTTGTGCCTTTGAATCTCTGTGATGCTCCTACCCCGGCTCCTGGTGACCACCCTTTTACTCTCGGTGCTTCGAGCATGGCACTTTTAGATGCACGTTTAGGGGATACCACGCTGTGTCCCAGTGTCCAGCACTCACTTCTGCTGTTTGCTTCTGCCTTTCCTCTCTACTTTCCTAGCTCTTTTTGACTTTTTTTTTTTTTGCCACTTCTCCCCATCTCTCACTCCTTTAGTTCTGGATCCTTCCATTCCCCTGTCTCCTCTCACTGTGTCAGACTCGGGGCCTCGATCATCTGGGAGGAGCTGGTCCAGCTAATTTCCTTCTCATGCTGGGCTGCAGATGCCACACTTCCACCCTCGTTTCATTTGTGATGAATCAATCCAAAAATAAGTATTGAGGGCAGAGTATGTGCCAAGCATCCTTGGGCACGGTGGGGCCCAAGAGGATTTTGTTCCCAGGATGTCAGAGAGCTGACCAAATTAGCGAAATTTTAGGGTCGGGGTAGGCTGTGGTGTGACCCTGAAGCTGTCGATGAGCTCCGTGGCTTTATTTGCAGTGTTTACCCTCTCCAAGCCTGCGTTTTTCCATCCATAAAATGGACATTATAAGAGGGCCTGCAACGGAAGGTGCCAGCAGAGGCCACGCGAGATAATTTGTAGGAAACCTTCACTACAGAGGAAGCTGCGTAATGCTGAGATGTATGGAGTTCTTATCACCTCCTCAAACTCATGCTGAGTTGGCAAAATGACGACACCCACCGTCCTGACATCTGTGGAACAAGTGATGGGTTTTCAACTCATCTGTCATTTCAAGGCTGATTCCCGGAGCTACGTTGGCTCCAACCTGCCCGCCACCCCCGGCCCCACACCTCCTGCTAGCATCTGAGTGAGAAAGGCACGGTTGTACGTATCAAGTAGGCAGCAAGGTGGTCTCGGGACCCCAGCCCCTCTGCCTAGTTTAAAGCCATGGGGTCCGGGGAGGGTAGTGGTTCCCTCAGCTGCGGTTTGGGGCTTGGAAACGACAGTGTGTGCTGGAAGCCCGAGCACATGGGGCGGGGGGCGGCTTCGTGTGTGATTTTAACTGGTGTTGATGTGTACTGTGGCCGGTGGACACTTCCTCCCCCAGCGGGGCAACTGAGGATAATGCTCATGCACCACATATGGCCACGCCTCAGTGAGGATTTCGATAAGAATCATGTCTTTTGGAGACCAGCTCTTGGGGAGAGATTGCTCTTTTTCATTGTTTTGCCTGGAAATAGGAAATTCCCTTCATGCAGTGATGCAAAGCAGTCTTCTGATCCTCCTACGGAAGCACACATATGCTCGCACAGCGTCCCTCCTCCAGATCCCTGAAGCTGGGCTCCACTTGCAAAATTCATGAGTCACAGGATCCCGGTTGCACAATGATATTGATGATGATCTGAAGGATTTCTAACTTTTTAAAATGCTTTCTTCTCGGTTCTTACTTCATTCTCGAGCAAATGGGAGAAGCAAGCCCTGACATTACTGTTCCTTACGTCACCTATGAGGACACGGTGGTCCAGAGGCGCTGACGTCACAGAGCCCGCAGGGGGAGAAAATGGAGCCAGCATGCTGGTCCGCTGAGTTCTGGTCGTGTTTTCTTTCTGCCCTCTGATCCCGCCGCCCCCCTCCCCTCATTAGTGAATTGCCCCTCTTCTCTCTATAATCAGGGAAGAACCACTCATCCAAGCTTTGGTTGTGACATTTCTCTAATTTTTTCCCTTCCAATCTGGTCCTAAGCGTACACAACTGTCCTCCCAATGTCTTCACTGCTCCTACTCCCTCTTGCTGCAACATGTATCTGTCCTCACTACCGCCCTGTCCCTCCTAAAAATAATCTCTGAGACTCTATGATCTATAAAACAAAACCAAACTCTTCACGCCACACGAGAGGTCCCTCCCTACCTCTGTAAGCTCGCCTCCAGGAAGAGCCTTCCGACCGGGTGGCTCATGGACCTGCTGCTCTAGGAGATGCCATGGGCATGGGCCTGAGAGCCAGCCCTGCGCACCTTCCCGGGGACACCCCCAGAGACCAGCTGAGTCTTGCTCGTCCACTAGACCTTCTCTGGCCACTCCAGCCGGCAGGAGTCTCACTCTCCAGCTTGCCTACCTCCCACCCGCCACACTGCAAATCCTGCCTTATGTCCCACAGACAGTATTTTGTTGTTTGCTCGCCCCACAGAACCCCAGAAGCTAGTCGTCAAACATGTGCTATGGTCGTCTGTACACAATAGACAGTGGGCACTTGTAGGCTGCTTGAGCTAAGGGAGAGTTCCAGAGCACGTGGGAGAGGAGAGGCAAAGGGATACAGAAACACGGCCAAGAACTTGCAGTGTGATCCCCCCAACAGCCATAGCAATGGCGCTTAGAAGGCAGCCATCATGGATGTAAATAATTCAGTCTCCCAGCGAACTGGGTTTTTGACACGAGGAAAGAAAAAGCCGTGGAGCACCCTAAGACTTCAGGATAAGAGAACAAGTTCCCTGTGGTCCCTCAGAGGGCACTATTCAAAGGCACACAGTGTGGCTACCAGCTGGCAGAGTCTGCTGCAGGAGAGAAAACTGGGGGTGTTTATGTCTAAAATTATATTTAATGAAAATGTATTATTTCCTATGTATCTCCTGCTGGCTACTCTCAAAGACCTTGCTGTGCCCCATGACAAACCCTGGGTGAGCTCATGAACCCAGTTCAAAAGGCAGAGCAGTACCCGCTGCCTGATGCCCCTCGTGACAGGCTGGGGTCCGCATTCTTGGGAAGAATAGCACAAAGGGGGTGGCACTGGGGTATCGATGACTCCGTGTGTCACTGGTGCTGTTAGCCTGGTCACTTGGCTGGACTGCCCCCACTGGCCACCTCTCCCAGGCCAGTCCCTCACTCACGGCGCTGGGGCATAGAACCCTGTGAATGGCTCCAGGGCAATATCTACTGCTCGTGTTCTGTCTTGGACATGTCTGTCCTGAGAATCTGAGCAAACCTTACAACCCGGTTTCTACTACTAGATAGCTGGAATTTTTTCAGAATCCATCCTTGCTAAGAGTTTTTTTCAACAAGACAAATGGTCAAGGCCATGTCCAATATTACCTACCAGTTCAATTTAGGTTAACGGAACATCACTTGGGCATTTGGCTGGCAACCTGAGACAGCTCAATTACACTTTCAACTAGACCGGAACCATTCTGGAAAAACTAACATTTACACCAGGCAGGGTATGCTGGCTAGAGGCAGGTCTCAAGATTCCCAAATACATCATAATTATCAATAGCTAACATTGGCAGGCTGTTTACTACACACCTGGCATTGTGTGAGGACTAACTGAATCCTCACTACCATCCTCTGAGTTAGTATGACTCTCATTTTATAGATGAAGAAATATACCATCTCTCTTTTTCCCACACTTGCTAGTAAAGGCCCGCACTCCACATTTCTATGCTACACTGCCCCTTGCAAAATGATTTCATTCTGCCATAGGATACCATTTATAAGGCATTGCTTTAGTGGTGGGGAATTTGGAGTTTGAGAGGGTTTTTGCTGTCTAGAATCCAAATATTCTTAAAGAATGAAGCAGCATCTGAATTCTGAGCCTGACTCAGCCATTAATCAAGATCGTCTTAGGATGTCCTCTAGTACATTAGACAAAAGCAAGTGTGGCCATCACTAAGCCAGTTATGTCCTGAATGTCCAGTGTATTCTAGCTCCAGACCCAGTATTGTGGGAAATCCAGAGCAGCATAAGATATCAGCCCTGCTCTCAAGAAGCTTAGAATATAGACACGGAAGCAAAATTCACATGTGAAATGATCACCAAAAGCTTAAGTGGCAATGACCAGGAGCTCAGAGTTCCTGAAGTGCTTGGAGAGGCTCACAATGGAGCAGAACTGGGACTTGAAGGGGGGTCAGAGCAGTGGGCACAAGAGAAGGATGCACCTTCCCAGGATGAAGGGCTGGGGAGAATGCTGGACATGGCATCTGCGGGGTGATGGGGACACAGTGTCACAGCCCTGGGCCAGTCTCAGGAGAGAAGGGGCAGGGTGGGGAGCAGGGAGTGGCCAGCCTGGGCACACTGAACCTCCCAGGGCTTCTGACCTTGCCTTGCCTTGTGCCTCGAAGCCTCCGTCCAACCAAAGGACCAGGGTTCCTTCTTAATTTGCAAGTTACTTCTGTGTGACTCATTGTACTGATCAGTTCTCATTCACAACTGAGATCAACAAAACCACGAAGCCCAGGAGCTCCTGGGTCCCATCGGTAGCCTGTGACCCCAGCCTTAGAAGAAGGCAAGGAGTCTCTGCCCTGCTGCGCCCTCAACTTTGTCTCCATGGTCTTTATCACTTTCATTCCCTGCTCCTCATTTCATTTCTTGTCCTCTCTGTCCTCTGACCGCCCTCCTACTCATCGACATGTTTTCTTCTATTGTCAGGAAATGGTAAAACCTAAGTGTCTCCTCCACTGGTCAGCATATATTCTACCTCCCTCTCAACGTGTTTCCTGGCCCTTCCCCTTGTGAGGACCTTCCCCACCTCTGAGACTCAAAGCACTGAGGCTCAGTGCCTCTCCCCAGCCCAAAGTGGGGCAGCAAGCCCCCTCACCCTGCCCCAGGCGCTATGCAGGGAGGACCGGGCTGGAGGCATCTGTCACCATTGTCCGGGCTCCTCATGGTGACCTGGCGGTGAGCCTCCTCCATGTTTCCTAGGGATGGAAACAGCAAACACTAATACAAGGTCAGATCTTCCCACCATGTCATTTCTATCCTGCCTTCTGGAAGGAGGAGCCAATGTTAAAATTCCCTCCCTGAACACTCAGCATAAGGCTGGGGCATCCTGGACTCAGCTGCCTGTAGGTTTCATTGAGAAGCCATTTCTCCAGGCGGTTCACGTAGCAGCCCAGAGAAAGGAGCCTAGGCATCTCACAGGAAGCCTGTGTGTCTTCCGAATCAGGTATTTACAGAAGGAGAATCTCCCCAGAAAAGACGAAGGAGGTTAAACAGGGTTGCACTCTGTCCCATGACGGCTCTCGGGGGCACGAGTCTCCACCAAGCCAGGCGGATCCCAGAGTTCTTTCCCTGGGTAACAAGGACCTTCCCTCTTGGGTGATCCTTTCTTTCAACAATCCTTCCTCTGTCCCTGTTTCGTTGGGTCTCTTGTCCCCGCATGACCTGACTTCTGCATGACCTGTGGTCCTGGAGACACGAAGTGCTTTAGTTTCGTTGCTGTGTTGAGCTTCCCTCCATCCACCAGTGTTCACTACGTGGCCCATGGAGCCAGCTCTGGGCTGGGCCCTGAAACCATTTACAAAATTCAGAAAAACCGGGCCTTTAAACTGGAGGGATCCTAGCAGTCACCTAATCCAAGCCCTCCGCTTACAGGTGAGGAGCCCAGTGTCCAGTCTGCTGGAATTTTTGCTCAAGTTCACATAGGCTTCTCATGATGAAGCTGAGAAAAGTACTCAGCTCCTCATAAATCTCTGGCTGCGACTGTGAAACCAGATAAGGAAGTTTATTAGTGAAGGTCTGAGAAACGAGGTGATGAAGCCTATGAACTTGGGGCAGCTAGCGGACATCTCTCACACTCAGTCAGCTGAATTCTTCAGGGTCACTTGTTTTCACTGGGTTCTGGGCAGGTAGACCTGGACGGTGATTGTCCTGTCCGCCTGCCAATCCCAAGATTTCTGTTCACTGACAGAAATCCCTGATGGAATACACAGTCTCTTTCCAGGGCATGTTGAGTGGCACATAGATTGCAGGGAGAGTAAATATTTTACACCTCTCTAGGGAAAAGGCACAGATAAGCACCTGCCCCAGAAAGCAGCGGGAAGTGTCAACAGCACCTTATCCTATTCCCCACATTGGAGAAGAGGGAAAAGATGAGCTGTATTTCACAGACGCCAAAGCTTCTCTAATTTGTCTGGCTCTGCTCTCATTACTAACCCAGAATGGCATGACAGAGCCCTGGGGGCTGCATTAAAATTCTCCAACAGAGGTGTTCATCAGTAAGCACCGAGGATGGGAATACAGAGGGGGGAAATGATCCCTCCAAGATCGTAATGAGGCTAAACAAAACCCCCAACAAATAACAAAGTGGAATCGCTGGGCGAATCAGTGACAAACTGATAATATTAATTGAATGTGAAAATTTTCTGCCTTAGGACACATTGTGGCCCAGATGAATGCCTGAGTTCTCAGATCTGGGAACGGGGTGCCTCCAGATGGTAAGAGAGAGAGCATATTGCCCACTGGGGATACAAACAAGACGGTGGTGAGCTCACTAAACTTGGATTCCCCACAAGTCAGCGTGGGAAGGTCCAGATTCTCATAGTTGGAAAGAACCTCATAGTTGGAAAGGGTTTTTTCCATTTCAACTTGCAGTTAAAAAATGGACTGCAGTGTTGGCTTTTAGTGACTGATGGTTATTTTCTAAATACTAACAAGTTCTTAATTTGGATGTTCTCATCATTTCCTAATACTCTTTCTTTCAATCCTGTTTTATTGGCCTGGCTACCGTGCTATTGAATGTGCACATATAATGTAGGTGTGGCGGTGGGTGGGGGTACAGACATGTTCATGCCATAGCCCTCAGGAGCTTATAGTAAAACAAGGAACATGACATACTTTGATATTCTTGAAGAGTTTATCATTTCCTCACAAATGATTTTGCTTGTTGAAAGCCCCTCCCTCTATATAAATAACCAAAACAAACTGAAAGTCAGGAAAAATTATAAACATGTTTTCCCATGTCAACTCACCGCTAACATTCCCAAGGTCATCTGGCTTGGATCCTGGTCATCTGGCCAGAATCCGACATTGTTTGGAAGTTGAGAAGGTCCCCTAGAAACATCATCATGGGTTTTGAGACAAGTCGTGTGTCTGCATCACACCTCCTTCTGAGAAGAAATAGGGGACATGCAGGGAAAGGCTGGATAAGAAAGCAAGGAACCTAGTTTTGGAGGGGAAAGAAAGTAATGACTTATGATCAGAAAAACACAACAAAAGAATTTCCAGGAAGCACTATTCATGAGAAGGAACAAAGAACAACCACACACACTGCAGACACAAAGTGAAAGCTTTTATAAGCATTTTCAAATAGGGTAAGAGTGGGATACAGCAAGGCACACAGAAAAGCAGGACAGAGGAGCAAAAACAAATATTACAAAATGAGGTGCAGAAGGAAATGATCAATGCTTAGAGATTATAATTTAAAAATAATCTTGCCAGAGACAGAAAGATGAAAACAATAGATTTAGAAAAAGAATCTTTGTAGATTTTAAAATAAAAGGAAAGTCCCATAGGTTAGGAATTCTGCAACTACTTTGTGGTATATGGTTGAACAAATAAATATATTGTAGATAATGAGAATTAAGGGTCTCACTGTCAGAGAAAGAACTTACAAGTAAGGGAAAGGGAGAAGGCTAGAAAAATTCTGTGGTGGATTGGAGTTGAAGGTATCAATGCGGACTTATAACTTCATTTTAATATACGTACTGAAAAACAGATAGGGGCATAAATACAGATGTGTGTATGCTTGTGTTATATGAATATATATACTCTCAGTTATATCCACTGAGGGAAGCTAGAAGCAGCAATGACAGCCCAGTATCAATGAGCACAATTATCATCCATGACTTGGCTTCTAAATACTATTCTCAAAAAAACAAAAATAAAAAACACCTAAAACAAAAACGGAACCAAGGCTCTTTAGTTGAAGTTGTTGATTCCAGGACTGAAACAAAAAAAAATTCGAGATGAGCCTGGAGCATCTTACAGACCTAGAAAATGAGGAGGCAATGAACAAAAATGCACATATTAAATGGGGACAGAAACCAGCCTGAATGAGCTCACAAAGGCCAAAGTCAGAACAACTTGAGCACATAAATAAGTAAAATAAACAACAACAGTATTGGATTGTAACTCAAAGAATAAAATTAACATCTGTTGAGTTCACACTGATAGAAATAAATAACCGAATAAACAAAGGGATGAATGGAGGGGCAATTCTTCCTTACAGCCAAATTCTAATTAATAAATATAGAAACAAACAAACAAACAAAAAGTCACCAGTAGAACAACAGAGTAATATTGGTACAAGCAAGATCCACTGGTAAAGGCTAAAATTCGTGCATGAAAGTTTAAGCAGAAACAGGATATCTAGAGAATCCCAAAGTATTTTCCCCAAAATATTTAGGCTAAAAGATTAACTTCACAGCAGAGAATCATGGCAGAGGCCACTTTGGCCAAGGGACCGAGGCTGACATCATCAGTAACACATGTCGACATGCTGTGCCATTTGATAAAGTGCCCAGAGAAGGACATGTCCCCTCGGTGGGATCCTTCCTACTAAGGCACAGTCTTGATCTGATCATGAGAAACAAGAGGAAAATGCAAATACCTCACCAGTATTCTTCAAAAGTACCAAGGGCATGGGAGTCAAGGAAAGACTAAGGAGCGGTCACAGACTATAAGGAGACCTAACCAAGGACACTCGTGAAAAAACCTGGTGAAATCCAAGTCAGTTCTGTACTCCCCTCAATGGCATCCTATGAAGGTTCATTTCTCAGTTTTGAGAACTGTTCTATGATTATCTAAGATGTTGACTGAAGGGGAAGCTGGACGAAGAGGATATGGAAATTCTATACTATTTTTGGAACTCTTCTGTAAGTCCAAAGTTATTTCAGAATAAAAAGCTTTAAAGACAGGAAAACTCCACTGATGAAAATAATAAAAAATGGCGATAGTCAGTAAATTAATGGCATCAGGCAGCCCAAATTACATGGACTTCTTAACACTACCTGGAAGAAACCACCTGTCCAAACAAATGTCTTTATGAAAGAAAACGATAAAGACCCTGTTTTACTGGCTGGACAGCATTGTGTGTTTAGCTGACCATCCCTGCGTGTGGGTCAGCTCTCGACTTCTCCTCTATGAGGCTCTTCCCCTCCTTCATCCACGCCCCTGGTTCCGTGTAGGGTGAATTAGCACTCAGGCCAAATCCTTCCTCTTCAATTATTTCCCAAAAGGCAAGAAGCAGAACACAATCCAGTCTGAGGGGCTTCCCTGAATCCCAATTATAGCATTGGCTGAGCGGAGGCAGCCTTCTGAGGAGAAACCCCGAATTCAGTCTGTGGTGTTGTCAGCAAGCTGTCTGTTCTTTGTCAGCAAGGTGTGTTCCTGTCTGATGTCTTGGCTCTCTGCCACTGGGATAAAAAATGTGCTCTTCCAATTTGTTCAGCTAGCACAGTGTTCCCCTTACTACCCTATAGGAATAGCAGGATCCCACGTGACGCATGAAAGGGAGAGTTTTGTGGCTTAGACCAGAGAAGGAAAGAAAATGAATTTAAAATTCCTCCCCCAGGGAGAGGCACTTTCTCTCTCTTGCTCTCACTCCTGCGCCTCCTTTTAACTTGGTATTTCGTGCACTATTTGCAATCATATCAAAGATGATAGGAAATGCCATGGAAGGAATGTTCCCCTGCTGCTGGTAGCATGCCTCCCTCGCCTTGACTTTTCAGCCTGTGCCCCTCATCGACGGGGCGTCTCCTAGCTCTTCAACACGAAAGAGTCACAGTGATCTCTTAGCAAATGTGACAAGTGTCTTATACCCGTGGGATAAGCATTCAGTAGATTTGTATTAATTATCTACTACCACCTAACAAACCACCCCAAAACTCAGACTTAAAGCAATAAACATTTATTACCCCACAGTTCAGCAGGGGTTTGTAACACAAGGACCATCAGGAGTCGCTGTCAGATGAATCAGGTGAAGGCTCTTCCAAGATGGCTCCCTCACATCCCTGGCGAGATGGCGCTGACTGCTGGTGGGAGGCCAGTTCCTCACCATGTGGACCTCTCCACAGGATGACTTAAGTGTCCTCACAAAGTTGTGGCTGGTTTTCCCTAGAGCAGTGATCCAAGAGAGAGCCAAAAAGAAGCCACAATGCCTTCTATGACCCAGACTTGGAAATCCAGGCCCATCACTTCCACAGTACCCTCTTGGTTACAGGTCATCCCTGTTCGATATGGGAGGCAGGGGGTGGACACCAGATGAAAATTGTTGGAACCATGTTGGAAGCAGGTACTCTAATTGTAGAGTTTTTACTCTACAAAACCTACAAAACAAAGCTAGGTTTTAGTGGTTTATGAGTTGCCCACACTGCATTTTCATGTTGACTTGTACTGAAGCCTTCATTATCAACCCACTAAGCCAGTCTTATGCTCCGTCCTCCTCAACCCCAATCCTTGCCTTTTCCTTGTGGTCAGAGATTACAATCCACTGGCTGAGAGCTGATCTTGATTGACACGTGGGAAGAAGCGATGGATGGCAGTGTTGGTGAATGATTTGAGTCACTAAGTCATTTCTCTAACCTTCAAATTTCTTCTCACACTCAGGGTGATGGGACCACCCCAGCAGACTTTCTGAGAGACAAGGGAATTTATATGTGATTCACACAAAGCAAACTTCAGCTGACAAGTTGAAGGCCTCCCACAAATTTGATTTGGTGAGTCACTTTGACTCTATTGCTGAGTTCACTCATCTGTTGAACAAGAGTGGAAGAGATCAGTGGTTCTTGAATTTGACTGATTATCTCATTCTTCTGTGTTAAAATCAGATTCCTAAGCCCCATCCATGAACATCATGATTCAGTGGGTATTTGATGAGGTCCCAGCATCTACATCTTATATAAACTACTTCAGATGGTCTGATGGTTTAGGGATCATTAAGCTAGCCCAGATTTTCTCAACTGGAGATGGCAAACCCTTTTACTTTGGGGAGAGGAAAATGGTGGGTGCTTTTTTTTTCCTTGAAAAGAGTTTTTACATTGTTGAGAATGGACTAAATGACCTAGCAGATGGTCTTCCAGCTATAAATAGCTAACACTTTATGCTTCTAGGTAGAAAAAAGTTTGTGTATGGTGGTGTAAAATCTTATACAGTAGATTTGGTCTAGCATGATTTATCTAGAGTTTTGTAGTTATTACCACTTTCTTCTAGAGCAGTAGTTTGTGAACGCTAGTGTCAAAAGAATCACCTAGCCTAGAATTCTCCCTGGACCAGGGTTTCCAAAATTTCCCTTATCAGAGCCACCTGGTGGCGCTTATTAAATGTAATACATAGGAACTAGATCTCTTCCCTGGTTCTACTTTGGAATATCTAGGTCATTTTGTGAACAACAGTTCCAAGCAAGTCTGGGAGAGTCTGTTCTTAGAAGCTGTAAGTGGAGGGTATCTAGAGGTAATATACCCCCATCTTGTCCTTGGGCACATGAGGTGAGAGAAGCCACCCACCTGGCTATGGTTACATAGGTGGCTGTCTGAAGTTCCACCTAAACTGCATACTGTCTTTTTTTTTTGAGAGAGAGAGAGAGAGAGAGAGAGGCAGTCAGGGGAGGGGGGCAGGTGGTGGGGAGGGATAGAAGGAGAGGGAGAGAGAGAATCCTAAGCAGACTCCCTGCTCAGCACAGAGCCTGACTTGGGGCTTGATCTCATGACCCTGAGATCATGAACTGAGCTGAAACCAAGAGTCTGTTACCTAACTGACTGAGTCACCCAGGCGCCCCTGGACTGCATATTGTCTTAAAGGGTTTTTGAATATTAGGTCTCTAGAAGCAATGTGGGCCTGACGCATCTGGTTGGTCTCACTGGAGACAAATTAAAGCAATAAGATAATGCAAGTCAGGAAGAGAAAACTAATTAGCAAGTTCATTTTATGCCCTGTCAAAATTTAAAAAAAAAGAAGGAAAAAGGAAAGTTAATAAAGGCCCTAAAAAAATGTTATTTAACCCTGCGAACCAGATATTTCCTGGAGTCCAAGAACTAAGAGTTCCAGTGGTAATTAGGGGAAGACAAATAAGCTATTCAAATTATAAATAGGAAACATGCTTTCTAACCACCGGCTACTCTCTCCATATTATTTCAAGGGTGACCAATTCCAGTAATAATCACAGGAATACCTAATTTGGTGAAGATCCCAAAAGGATTGTAAATTATGGTTTTATGACAATGGAAACAGGCACTCACTAGACAGCTCCATGGAGACCATAACCACAGAACAAGGAGAGAGTGAAAGTGTTTATGATGTTCAGTCAGGAAACTGGCCACCTTGATTCCAGACCCCTCGGGGGGGTTCATGCTGACAGGGAGCTAAAACTGGAGCCCTCACCCAGCCCTGGATGGGTGACAAGCTCCGGGACTCTGCGTCGGTATTGACCTCCACCAGCCTGATGTACGGACTCTTGACAGGTGCTTCTAATCCTGAGGCCCCCTCCACGGACCTGGGTGGACCCCATAAGTCCAAAGGACAGTCCAGGATCCCTAGAAGAGGGTAGGAAAACACACTTAGAGTCTCATCCCTGGTTTCTGCTGGAGGCTGTGGGGGCTCAGCTCTGCCGTATTTCTGCTACTCTTGCTGCAGAGAGAGCTTCTGAGAAGGGAGGACTCCACCCCCTTCCCACCATCCTACCTTCTCTCCATCCCCTCCCTCCTGCCTCCCCAGGGAAGAGAGAGCGCCCAGTGTGATTGGCCAGCACTTGACATTTTTTGAACCATACTTTTAAAGTAAGTGATGTCATTGTATTCTAAGCTTGGGCACGGAATGCTCCCTTACACTCTCCTCCTTTCTGTCCACACCAGGCAGAGGAGCACTCTCCCCTGACTCCCTCCGTGGGGTAAGGAAGGAGATGCCCTGCTCTAACGACCCTCCACCATGTTTTCTCTCTTTCTGCCTGTCTTCAAATGAGCTCGAGGGTCCTAACTTCTTGTCCATGTAACCAATTGAGAAAATAGACTTGGAATCCACTAACCTCAATTCTGTATGACCAATTATTGTAAGCCTACATTGGGTCATTGCAAGGTTCTTGGTCGGTAGTTCAATTCTTACCTAATTTATAAAATGTAGGTAAATCCACCATTGCTCAGAGCCCCGCAGGGCAAAAAAAGCAAGACATACCAGGAATCCTCAGTAAGCAGCATCCAAGGGCTGTGCTCTCTATAGCCAAAGCCCCTCAGTCTGAACCTTGACACTGTTCCTTCCAGGTTTGTGACCTTGAACACACATTCACCTTGCCTGGTCTGGTCCTCATCTGTATATGAGGCAAAATAATGGTTGCCAACTCAAAAGATTATTGTGAAGATTAAGTGAGTTAACACATGTAAAGCATGATGTTTAAAGTGCTTGGAACATAGTCAAGAATAATTGTTTCTATTATTGTTCCATTATTATTAACATCAAGATAAAAAGTTATCACTTTAAGAATCAATGTTCGAGGGGGGGCGGAGCAAGATGGCGGAGCAGTAGGAGACCTGGATTTCGTCTCCTCTCAGGAATTCAGCTGGATAGGGATCAAACCATTCTGAACACCTACAAACTCAACAGGAGATCGAAGAAAAGAAGAGCAACAACTCTCTCATCAG
>NC_138380.1:3852812-3869501 GCF_054177405.1 Leptonychotes weddellii
TGGCTCTTTCCACAGTTTGGCTATTGTGGACATTGCTGCTATAAACATCGGGGTGCATGTACCCCTTCAGATCCCTACATTTGTATCTTTGGGGTAAATACCCAGTAGTGCAATTGCTGGATCGTATGGTAGCTCCATATTCAACTTTCTGAGGAACCTCCATACTGTTTTCCAGAGTGGCTGCACCACCAAAAGCTAATTTTTACAACAGAGAAATACATTTAGTAAAACTCTGTTCAGGAAAAGACTTTGTTCAGGAAAAGGCAAGGAGAAACAATCTGCCAAATTGTTCAAGAATAAAGGAGAAATTCTCACTATACATCCTACATTCTTTTTTTAAAGAATTTTTATTTATTTATTTGTTATTTATTTATGAGAGAGAGGGAGAGGGAGAAGCAGACTTATGTCGAGTGCGGAGCCCAACTTGGGGCTCAATCTCAGGACCCTGAGATCACAACCCAAGCCAAAACCAAGAGTCGGATGCTTAACTACCGCACTACCCAGGTGTCCCTACATCCTACATTCTTTAAAAGGATATAAGGGAATATTATAAAGTTAATAAAACAAACTCAAAAACTTAGGTAAAACAGGCAAATTTGTTGCATGCTCAACCTACCAAAGGTAAATCAAGAAGACATGGATACAGAGTAACTGAAACCCTTGCTCATTGTTGGTGAGATCACAAAATTACACAGCTTCCTAGGGAAAACCATCTGGCAACTTTGTATGACGTCAAACAAACACTTGCTGCTGGTCCAGCAACCACAGTCCTGGGTATTACCCAGGGGAAAGGGAAACATATCACTAAGACTTGCATGCCAATCCTCATCTCAGCTTCATTCATTATGGCGGAATCCTGGAAATATTCCAGCGTTCATGAACTGGTGAATGAACAAATAGCAGGTTACATAATCACGAAATGGAATACTACTCAGCAAAGAAAAGGAATTAACAATAGCTATGATTTCACCATTAAAACATCCTAGATAATGTTTCAACTGTGATGAATAGCAGGGGCTCCCAGGACCTGGTGGTGAGGGGAGGGAACAGACTGCATACAAAAGGACACTTCTGGAGTATCAACATGCTCTATGTGATCACCGTGGCGGCAGTGACCCCAGCGAATGCACATGTCAAGATTCATCAAATTATACATGGAAGCTGATGAACTCTAATGCACAATAAAAGTGACGTGGTGGTTGAAGAAAAGGAGTGACATAACCACATTTGTATTTTCACAGATTTCCTGGGAGGCTAGGGATTTTGATTAGTCCCATTTTGCAGATAAAGCAACTGAGACACAAAACTCCAAATCACACAGTGAGTGAGTCTTCTAACCCAAACCACACGATCCACAATCCGAAGGCCAAATCACAGCAGCAACGGCTTTGAGGGTAAACTTACATCCATGGGTGGGATGGGGCAGGGATTACTTTTCGTAGTTTTCAGGAACCGTTCCTGCTCTTTCAGGATAGCAGCGAGCAGATTTCCCATCAGCAAGAGTGCTGATTTTAATGTTAATCGAGCCTACCAAGGTCTCAGTGTGGTGCCTCGGTACGCATTAAAAGCCCGCTCTGCTTCAAGATCCTATGAAAATTCCACTTTCTCTAGGACTATCCAGTGGAGTGCAGTCTCATCTTCTTCCCTTCCTCAGAACTCCTATATTCAGCAAATATTTGGGTATACAATGTATTGTGTCCCCGCGTCTATAAAGATGAGGCCCCCCTTCCAGAAGGGGGTGGTGGAAGCAGGCTCTACACAGGTTAACACGATTCCCCCGTCAGACGAGGCAGGACGTGTCACCTCCCATCTGCGGCATTTCTCTGCCTTGAGTTATGAGTAAAGAACACGTAAGTAAAGATGATCTGTGTTGTTCTTCCCAAGCACAGAAATAGTGTTGTGTGCCTCACGATCCCCCACCCCCAGCTTGTCGCCCAAATAAAAGGGTCCATAGTAGCAACACAGAGTAGCGAGGAAGGCCCACTGAGCCCCACGAGGCACAGGTGCAGGGTGTCGGCCAAAGACAACAATCCCTGGTGGAAAGATAAGGAGCATTTCAACAGCATTAACAAGGTCAAAAGACCCCTTGTCAGTGCTTATCTGTCAGGGCTGCCGTGAAACTGCATGAGATGGGGGCTGTTTTCTCTGTTTCAGACGAAAAACCAGAGCTCAGAGAGGTTGCGAACAACCACCGGGGGCGCTCTAGCGGAGTTAGGGAATCCCCCTGATCCCAGATGGCAAACTGCACCCAGTCAGTCAAGATTTAAGGAGCACCATAAAAGGTACAGCAAACACACAAATGAATATAAAGCACGGACTCCACCCTCAGGAAGACTCTGTCCACGTGAACGGTCGCTTCCACATATTTGGCCAAGTATTTCCAAGACACAGTGACCTTCGCTCAGCTTTGCAGGCAGGCAGAAGCATCAGGACTGGGGTCTAGATGCTTCCACGGGGCACAGTCTCAGGCTGAGGGATCCGGCCTTCCAGGGCCCCTGGCCAGGGGTCTCGATGTCCAGCTGGGCTTCCTGCCGCTCCCCTGCAGGCCTCGACCCCCATCCCTCCGCTTCTCGTCTCCCGGGGCAGCGCCGCTGTCACCCCCCTACCCCCCTGCGCTGGCCACAGCCAGGGGCAGGGTCCGCCTCACAAATCAGCAGCAGCCCTCACATAAACAGCACGTGCTTTGGCAATAAGTATCAAGAGTTTTATTTTTTTTAAGATTTTTAAAAAATTTTTTATTTGACAGAGAGAGAGAATGGGTGAGCACAAGCAGGGGGAGCGGCAGAGGGAGAAGCAGGCTCCCCCCTGAGCAGGGAGCCCGATGTGGGGCTCGATCCCAGGACCCCGGGATCATGACCTGAGCCGAAGGTGGACGCATAACGACTGAGCCATCCAGGCGCCCTCAAGAGTTCTAAAAACATTTATACTTTTTTATTCCGTAGTGGCATTTTCTGAGAAACCCTCCTGAGTGTCTGAGAACGCTGCCGGGGGTGGGGATGCACAGAGCTGTGTAATTACTAAATATATTTTTTAATAATGGGAGACTTGGAGATAATTTAAGCATTCAACAGTAGGGTGCATGTTTTATAAACTGTGATTCATCAATTCTATGGACTATTATGCAGCCATGAAATGACTGGTATAATTTTTGCCCCACTTTACTATTTTCATGTATTTCCTTCCCAGTATTTCTACAGGTTTCTTTTTTTTAATATAAAATTAACTGTAATTAACAGTGGTTGCCTTCTCTACTTTTCTGTGTTTTCCTGAGTCCTGGCTGAAAAAGCATGAGCTCTGAGCCCAAGCGGGTTCGTATGCCACCAGGCCTGGTGCCTGTGCTCCCCTAAAGAAACCCTGCCCACCTGTCCACCCACCCACCCACCTGCCCACCCACTGCCCACCTGCCCACCCACCAGCCCACCTACCTGCCCACCCACTGCCCACCTGCCCATCTACCTGCCCATCCACCTGCCCTCCCACTGCCCACCTGCCCACCCACTGCCCACCTGCCCACCCACCTGCCCACCTACTGCCCACCCGCCCACCCACTGCCCAACCACCCCGCCCACCCACTGCCCAATCACTTGCCCACCTGCCCATCCACCTGCCCACCCACCCACCCACCTGCCCAGCCCCGGCCCCTACATGCTGGTCTTAGTTCCAAATTCACATCCTCAGAAACGCCTTCCTGAACTATCCTGTGAAACCCACCTGGTCCCACCTCCATAGTCTGTCACCACAATTAATTTTCTCCGGGACATTTACCAGTGTCCTAAACTGTCTAGCTGGTGCCCTAAGTGCCATGAGGGCCACTCCCCCGCGTGCAGCTGCAGCGGGCACTGACCAGGTATCTCCCCTGGAGGGAGCGGACTTCAGCAGCAGACAGCCCTGCCCTGGGCCACGTTCTCCTCTGGTCCTCACCCTAGTCCTCCTGCTCTTGAACTCTGGCACCCGCTGAGCGTCAGTGCAGCCCAATAGTCTTCCGGAAAGCTCTCCTTTCCAACATGAGAATGATGATGGTAAACAGAAACTGGCTAAGAATGAGGACACTGGAGATCTGGCCTCCGTTTTGCTATTTCTCATAAAAAACACATAATAATTCTGCTCTGTTTCCACATTTGTCAAACAGGGGAGGGGGGAATACCACCTATTTCATGAAGATAAATAGATCAGAAAAGCCCTTCCAAACCCAAAGCACCTGACATTTCTGGGAAGAGGCGCGGGCAGCAACCCCCAGCCCCCAGCTGCAGCCCTCTCCCGTCTGGAGGACTTCCAGTCCAAGCCACAAGGGCGTCTCTGATTTCCTTGGGTATCCGAGGCACCGCTATTTTTACCCCAGCCACTGCGGGGCTTGGAGTCCCATCGACCGGAGCCACTGCTGGACGGCCCTTGTGGAGGGGGCCATGCTCCCACCCTCTTTGCCCTTGGCTCATCTTCCACTAACAAGCACGGGTGGATCCTTGACTCCACGGCAAAGAACCAGAGCATGCCTAACTGATCCTACATCCCAGCCATCTCACTAAAAGAAAGGTGTCCCTTGGTCTCTTTGTGGCCACACCCAGCTTGTCTGCAGTGAGTCACCAGGCTGTCCCACGTCACTCATTGGTGGTTCCAAATCCAAAGTGGTGGAGCTTGGGGAGGTAGGGGGCAGGGGGCAAAAGACAGCCTCCCTCCTGCCCCTGCCCAGGGGCCCCCTGTCCCTGCCAAGGCTCAGGGTTCTCCCAGAGGCTCTGAACACAGCAGCAACTTGACAATCAGCCAGGATGGAATTCAAATTCTCATTCTGACATGTGCCAATCAAGAGACTTAGGCCAAGTTACTTATGAGCCTCTATTTTCTCCTCTGCAAAACGGGACACATAATATAATTCACATAATATTAGATAAGAGTTTAAGTGCACGCCAATTTTCTAGGATAATTTCTGGGACCCAAGTAGATGCTCATCAACTCCCTACTGTCCTCTGTCATGCAGGGGCTGGATCTTCGAGGCCAGCCCCACTCCCACCCCACGGAACCACGGGGATGATGAATATTAACATGTCAAAGCTATGGAGCATCCTGCATGAGCACAAGACTTCTAGAGATGTGACGAATCTCTTTCAGGCCAACGTGGAATCCAAGGATTGGGTAAGACTACTATGTCTGACTTCGAAGTGATGATGTTCCCTCCAAACAACCCTCCTGTCCTCCTGCATCCCTCCCGCCCGCATCCTCCTTACCCCCTTCCCTGTCAAAGTCACCTCCACTCTGAGGCTGAACAGCTCAGAGTCAATTCTGAATTCATGTGGTTGGTGCCTGGGCCCCTGCTCCCCGTCCCTCCTCCCTTCCCATCCGCCCTTCCCATCCTCAGTGCCGGGATGGGAGAGACCAGGTAAGAGGATGACCCAGAAGGGGAGTAAAGGTTTGCAAAGCAATCACTCTCCTGCTTTCAAATATTCTTCATAAACTCTATTCTCACCCTCTAAAAGCTAGTAGATGCATCAGAACTTCACTTTGAAACGCGAGCAGGAGCTCACCTTCCTGGCTGGAGTTAGGGCCACAATCACTTAAATCTTAGAATTAACTCAAACTCTGCATTTTAAAAGGTAAAGCATTAACTCAAGAAAAGGTCCAGATTTCTCTTTTCTAAATTGTAGATTTAGAATTATAGATAACCCAAATTGTACCTTGATGCTTTTTTTAATCAGAAAAGTGAAAATCACTTCCTTCAGATTATTCTTTTCTTAATAAGGCTTCTGCACAGGCAGGGAGAGGACTTTCTGTGCTCCTGTTCAGTAAGTAGAAAGGAGAGTAAACGGCATTCTCCAGGACAGAAATAGAAGGTTTGGAAAATTGCCTTAATAGCAGGCTGTGAGTTCAGGCAACATAGGGGTGACCTCCTACTCTTCCTTGGCGCTGCCCTCCCCCACACTCCCACACCTGCTCCGATGTCACCAGGACACCCCACTCCCCCAACACTCCACACTCACACATCCCTGCAGAGGGTGGCGGTCATTACAAGTAGAAGACGAGTACAGTTTCTCACACTCCCTCCTCCTCATCCTCCCAGAGAAAGCTGCAACACCTGGGGGACCAGCAGCAAAAGAGGGGTTACCATTCCCAGACCCAAAGGGCCAAGAAGAAGAAACAGTGCATTCTGGGAGAGCTGGGGGCCACCCACCAGAGCTGAACTTGTAGAGGGAAGAGCCACTACCAGAACCAGGGGCCAAAGGCTGGGGGAACAGCAGAACAAACCCCCATCCCCTATCTCTCCCGGCCATGCCTTTTGTCTGAAGCAAATTGTACAGCTTCCCGGGGCGAGCCAGCGCACACACCGTACATGCACGCAGAGAAGACCAAGAGGGTACAGAATGGAGGAGCGTGGCAGGGATGAAGAATAATCACAAATATATCTATTTTTTAGGAAGTATAATTGATAGGAAAGCCTGCTAATTTGCCTTCTATTCTGTCTCTTCATCTGTCACACTTATCAGAAATCTAAATTCAGACTAAAGGAAAAAGCCAAACACACCCACGTTTGCCTAATTAGAGGAAATGCCTGTACCAAGAAAAGAGAGCCAAGCAAGCACTGACTTTTTCAATGGGAGCTCTGAGACAGCATGCAGGGGAGAGAGAGAGAGAGGGAATGGGAGGCAGAGAAAGCGTGTGATAACCACAGTCTCCTGTCCAACCCTCTTAGCGGCAATTTGCTTGGCAAAGCCCTGAGTTAGCACCAGATCTGTACTTTAACACCTCCGATAAAAACAAAACAAAACAAAACAAAAAATAAAAAACTAAGCTATATTTGCTTAAAGCTATTTAAAATGAAGCAGTTTGGTTTTTTCTAAACAATGTTTAAATAAATGCAGAGACTGTGCTGGTTTCCCCTGGGAGGAATGTCATCCCAGAAGGCTTAGAAAGGAACTGCCCTAGAAAGGAACTGCACGATCCCGGGCCAATGGGAAATGGGCTGCATCTCATGGCAGATCTCAGTCCAGTCTCCAGTCAGGCTACACTGCATGCTGCTGGTGGGGTTTACCGGCCGCCTTCCCCCAGAGCGTGAGCCCCACCAGGGCAGACGCGCTTGTCTCTTCCTTCCCTGCTATATTCCCTCACCTAGCGCACGCCGCCATGTGGAAGGAGTTTGGAAATCATTAACTCGGTGAACGAAGAAATGAATGCAAGATCAGTGAGACCTCCAGGTCTAAACAAGGCACTGTTGATAATATGTGTTATAACAGATACAGAGTTCATTTCCGAGACCCCCAACGCTGACGTCCCTAGAGTCTCATCCTTGGGTTAATGTGACCAGCGGCCGCTCTCCTCTGCACACACGTTCAACCTTAGCTCTTCCTCAGACCCAAGAAGCACCTAAAGAATGACCACAATCAGGCAGTCCTAGCTTTCTCTGGATGGGATCTCCTTCCACCACTGGACGGCAGGAGATCAGATGTAAACTCTGCACCTCCTTACAAGCCCAAACTTAAATTTCACAAAGACGACATTGTGAACATCTTGGAATAAGAAACACTCTACAATTATTAAGCATCTACTCCTGTAAAGCTCTGTGCCCCCAGGGGACCGGTCACTGGCCTGGCTGGAGAGAAAAGGCAAGTACGAAAATGATTCCAACACCACAGGATCGTAATCGATGTGCAAACAGATTTCCGGTTCGCTTCCAATCTCCTGCAGTGCACACGTGCGCCCAGAGATCCAGAGTTTTACCCCTTCCCTTCGGATCTGCCTGATATATTTCACATCAGTAGATCCACAAGACAATAAGGAGACACACCAGTATGTTCCTTTGCAGATGTAATTATGTAAGCTTCTGGCAAACAAATACACTCCTGGTTAATGCAAAACTTGTTTTCAAAACGTTTTTTCTCTTTTTCTGCCCAGAGCAGGCTTACAGATAAATACTGAGTGTGCCAGGAAGTTGCTCAATTATTCATGTACTAAACTTTTTAAGTGTAGCTGGGAAAGACAATCTCCTTGAATTTACCTACTTGCCCAAAAGCAATGTGTTATTCATTGGCAGAGAGGTGTCTCCATATTCATCTTATTTACCTGTCAGTAGTGTGTCTCCAGGTGAAGTATCTCGAAATGCATTTTAAACCACTTAATTTCACCCCAGTTAGTGTCTTTCTCAAGCCCAAATTCAAAGGATTCTGCCCCATCAGTTGTTGAAGCTGGGGTCAGAGATACACATTATCAACATCCATGAGCAGACACCCATCCATCATTCACTCCACAAGTCATGGGATATGAGGTACAATGAAGAACGGGCAGTGCAGTCAAAAATGAAAGATCCTATTTCTTGCCAAGTACTACCACGTGTCAGCTACGAGACCTTGGCAATCATTTGATCCCTCTGGGGCTCAACCTCCTCTCATCTTACAACTAAAGCCTTAGAAAAGTAATATGTGCTCTGCCGGCCTCACAAGACTGAGATTACATATATTAAAATGTCACATGTATTGAAGAGATGATTTTATGGAAGTATGTGCCTATGAAAATATCTGTATTCCCTAAAGTAGGTATTTGCATGCATCTTCCAGAGAGCAAAACAAAAACATCCCTGGCTGAGATAGTTTTCATGGGCTCCAGCCTTACTCCCAGCTGCAGAGCCTAGGGGCCAGTCCTCTAGGGAGTGATTGCACATTTACCTGAATGTTCTATGTGGCCAACGCAGTGAAGGACGCCAGGCGTACAAAGCTATTTCCTGCCCTTAGTGAACAGACAGAATATTGTAGGAGCTAGAAAAGTAAGAAGAGAAGCTGGTCAAATGGCAGGTTAGAAGCTATTCCGAGATTTCAGACCAAAAAAAGAAAGACGCTGTATCACTAAGGCAGTGGAACGGACAACAGAAAGCGCAGTGGAGTTGAGGAGGGCCAGTGGTGTTTGGCGGTGTTTCTGGCGTGGATGGGACGGTCAGATGATGGCTGCTGGTGGTGGGGATGTAAGGAGAGGAGCAGACTGAGATGAGTGGAACGCAGAGACCTAAGGTCCCCCTGGATTTTACTGAGTGTGCAGAGGTTACCATGGAGTGAGTACTCAGAAGACGCAACTCTGCAGACCCAAACAAGGCCAGGAGTTTGTAGAGGAGATTGAACAAGAGCTCTGCCGGGATGGACAAAACATGTAAGAATCCTACCATCTAGAACTCCGGTCACCTGAGGGCTGTCAGGGAGAACGGGGGAGGTTGAACGTGCAGACAGCCGTGCCCTCTGAGGGGCTGGCGGGCGAGTCTCCTGATTTAGCATGCAGCCAGCCGTCCGGGTTGCAGATTCAGCAGCAGGTTGGCCAGTCACTTTGCATCCAGCCTGGAGGTTCAGCAGGCAAATCTCTGTGAGCCGTCACACTTCCCCTGCCCTATGAGGTCTAAAATCATGAAAGAAGAGGGGTGCTGGGTGGCTCAGTCGGTGGAGCACTGGACTCTTGATTTCGGCTCAGGTCATGATCTCAGGGTCCTGAGATGGAGCCCCATGTCAGGCTCCACGCCTGATTCTTTCTCTCCCTCTCCCCTTCCCCCACCTCCGTGTGCACACAGTCAATAAATAAATAAATAAATAAATAAATAAATAAATAAATAAATAAATAAATAAAAGAAGAAACTTGCATTTCCCATTTATGGCCATCTTGTCCTTTCAAAATGTTCATTTCTAACTGGGGCCCGGCATTCAGGAGACTTGGATCTCATGTCTGTGAGCAGTATTTCACCCACGGGGAGCTGGGGCCCAGACGGAAGCAGTGCTTGGCCAAGGCGCTAAGGTTGCAGGGCTGGTCTGAAAACCCGGGCTCTGTACCTCCAGAGGCCGCATCCCAGCAAGGGTCGGAGGCGTTAACACGCTCGTTGCACAACCGGTTACAAGTCAGACACACCCTGGAGGCTAAGAGAAAGACACAGAGGCAGGAGCCCTGCCTTCACAGAACTCGCTCCACTAGACCACTCAGCGTCCCGTGCTTTCCGGTAAACCAGCTAACTAGCGGCTTCTAGAGGGAGCCTGTGTTCTCCATCTGCCTGACGGGGTCATCACACGAGATCAAAACTCATCAGGGTTGCAAGCAGCCTATTTCCTTACGTCAGAATGCTTGAAGAAACCCTTGATTTCCTGTCCTCCCATTTCTCACACTTCACACAAGCGCTTACTGCGTATTCTGGCTCCCTTGTCTCTTCTTTCCTCTATTATCTGTAATAATCTGGAATCCGGCCTCGCACCCTGAGTCTGAGAAGAGGCAACACTGCCTCCTAGTGGCCAACTCTAGGCTCTGCAGAGGGGCAAGCCCATCAGCGCCACCCTCCCTGCATCCATCCAGAGAGGAAGAGGAAGACATTTCCTTCAGCTTCTGGCGAATGAAGGCGGAGGGGAGAGTGACGAAGTGTGAGCACACCTGAGACGTCTGCAGAGCTTGCCCGGCACCTGCTCTGATCCTCACCTGCACGTGCGGATGCTGTGGTGCTCATCCCTCAGCTGGGGTCTCCTCTCCCAGTACAGAAATCTTCTCTCAGGGAGGACCTAGAACCAGTCACTCCTGGCTCACTATCAAAGCCAAAATGCATGTGGAACTCTATCATATATATTATATATTATATATATATATATATATATCATATATATATATATATATATATATATATATATATAATATATATGATATATATATATATAGAGAGAGAGAGAGAGGTAAATTAAATTAACTTCAATCCTTCCTGGCAACTCTCAAAGATTGTTAAAGGTAATCTAGCTTCTGAACCCCAACAATACTTCTCACATCCTTTTTTATCTCCTCCAAAATTCTCCATCCTTTCCCCTTGATACAGCGCCTTCATTCCATGCATGTTCTAAAATGAACAAAATGACCTCTCCTCCTGCTCTACTCATTCCAGTCCCTCTCAGTCCTTACTCCCCCTGTCCTTTCTACCTCTCGGTTCTTCATTTTAGACACAGCTTCATTCCCTAGGTCTTTTCTTTCTCCTTCGGCTCCAGCCCTATCCATCTGTCTCCTCCTTCACCTCTGCTCACAAATGCCTGAAGCCCCCCGCCGGCCTGGCAGACACTCTTGGCGTTGTGGACAAGGGCATGAGCCCACCTGAACTGTCAGGCCCCTGGGATGGGCCAGCAGGAGGCAAGCCCAGGAATGTTCTCCTACCTGGGAGGTTCCGTCGAAGCCCCTCCCCCTCCAGTGTGCTGGGTGTTCTCGCCGGTGCCTCTCCTGGCCTCCTGCGTGTATGTGGCCACAAGAATATACAGGAAACGATCTCTAAACCTCGTGAGTGAGACCTGAAACCATTTCACAAGGATGGAGACTTACCGGCCAAAAGGAAGACAGAGAAGCCTCTGAAGGTTATTAGCTTCTGGCTCTGGGCTGAAGCTAATTATCGGGTAAGCTAACGAATGTGCCCCCAGGAGGGTTTGAGGATGTCCAGCAACACCCGTTCTCAGTTTGACTATCACAGGGAGTCCAGCGGAATAACGGACCCACTGAGTGTCAGGATGCCTCACCACTGGCAGAATCCCCATGCTGATTCCCTGACCTGTGGAATGAGGGGTATTATAGCAGGGAAAGCCAACAGAAAGCTCCGGGAAATGCCTTTCCTTCACCAAAATTATAAACCCAAAGTAGTACCACATGCCTTAGGCATCAGTGTTACCAGAGCCTGCAGGGGAAAGAAAACTACGCATCTCCTTCTGCCTTTCCTGTCTGAATGGTGAGAACACCAGAGGAGTCAGAGAGAAGGACTGTGGTCACTGCACCCTTAATCAGGTGGCGATGTCCACCCTCGCTGTGGTTCTGAATGTGGCATCTTCACCGAAGCAAGCCAGCATTGCCTCACCACCCAGCGTGTTGACCTGGCATGTAACTTCCCCATTTCTCCCAGTAAAGGTGATCAGAAACAAGGTGCCTCACATGGATGGAGCCTCAGCACATGGTCGCACTCCTACCTCACGGCTGAGCCAGCTCTCCTGCTTTCTCATAAGACAGACCAGAAGGAACCTGAATGTCTTCACATCTCAAGTATCACGTTACCTTGATGGCACTGTACTCACTGGATCTGACGAGAGGAAGAAGCAAGCCTGAGAGAGAGACCTCCCAAAAGCTTGAAGACCTACCACATTGACAATGTTTCTAGCCTCAGCAGTTGAGAATGTCAGAAGGGCCCCTAAAGTGGGAGAGACAGTGTTACACTTTGTAGCACCCATTTCAGAGACATAGACACAACTCTCCATGGGCTTTTTACATCTTGGAGGCTGCAAATAGGATATGTAGGCATGCTCCTAAATATAATTATTTTTTTAAGGTTTTATATATTTATTTGAGAGAGAAAGCTGAAGTCAGGGGGGAGGCAGAGGGACAGGGAGAAGCAGACTCCCTCCCTAAGCAGGGAGCCCAATGCGGGACTCGATCCCTGGACCCTGGGATCCTAACCTGAGCCGAAGGCAGACACTTAACCAACTGAGCCACCCAGGAGCCCCTAAATACAATTATTGAGTAACCTTGAAGATGGCTGGTTTCAGGGCAGAGAGCAAAGAGCAAGAAGGTCTACCTCCTAGACCTCTGTGTCAGGTCCAGGCAGTGGTTCTGGCCGTCTTGTCCCTTAGGGCTGTGTGTCAACATATGCAGTGGTATTTCCTGTGGGATAGACAAATGATGCATTTTATAGAGATTCTGATAGGGTGCCTGGGTGGCTCGGTCGGTTAAGCGACTGCCTTCAGCTCAGGTCGTGATCCTGGAGTCCCGGGATCGAGTCCCGCATCGGGCTTCCTGCTCGGCAGGGAGTCTGCTTCTCCCTCTGACCCTCCTCCCTCTCATGCTCTCTGTCTCTCATTCTCTCTCTCGCAAATAAATAAAATCTTTAAAAAAAAAAAATTATAGAGATTCTGATAAATCCCAGTGCAAGAATCACTGCATAGTCCCCTGTGCTTGGAATGAAGCCATGCCATCTTCTGCCAACAACTATCCTCAATTTGGTAAGCAGTTCCTGGCTTCCTATTGACCCTGGTAGAAACCTCATGTTTAACCATAAGGCACCAATAATTGTGCAACCCGAACTGTCCATCATAACTGTGTTTTTTCTGATCTACTAAATCATAAGATTGGATATTAATAGTAATATTCAATTATCCATGAAAATGGTATGTATCAGAACAGGTGCAAGCTAGTTGCATCGGTAACTAGATCATTCACTCATTCACCTGCTACCTGTGCCTATCGCTGTGTGTACTGCTTTGCCCTTAACAATCACCTGTGGCCTCATGGGGGTTCCCTATGGAAAGCTAACAAAAAGGGCAACCCTGGTTTACAGAGGGGTTTGCATAATATACACATAACCAGCCAAATGTACAACAGCCCCGAACAGGGATGGCTGTAAAATGCAACCATGAAGGGAAATCCTCCCAGTGGGCAGAATCCAGGAAGTCAATTTGCTTTTTAAAAACATTTAAGAAGAAAGATCAAGAAGAAATAGAACAAAATTTTCTTACAAGGTACCAAGACATTATAAAACAGTAATAATTAAACACTACGATATCAATGCCAACATAGCTATTGAAGAGAACAAAGAGCATACAGAATTGCCTGCTAATATACAGAACATTGATGAATGGCATTAAAAACCAAAGAAATACTAAGCTGTTCAATAAATAGTGCTGGGAAAATTGAGTATGCATATGTAAAAAGGCTAATATCCATGTTGCACCATCAATGAAAATAATGTATAATGAGTTAACTACCATATATAAACAGCAAACCCTGAAATCTTACCCCAAAATGGAAGACAATGCCTTGGGGTAACCAAGAAAGTACACGAAAATCACAACCAATACAGAGAAAGATGGATATATTTGCAGAACTGGGTGTGTATTATGTAGTTGTAGAAATGTATTTGTTCATTCAACAACTGAGCGACTCCTACAAAATGTTCATAACCCTTCCAGCTTGGCAGGTGGCAGAGCAAACTACATCCCACAGCCTCCGCCCCATACAGTGTACTGGCCAATAAGCAAGCAAGCTGAACTATGCTGCACTTAAATAGCACAATGAAAATATTACTTTTAATATCATCAACTCCATCATAGGGGATCTTTACTTCCAGACAAATTATTAATCAATGTGTCAATGCAGTTGTGGTGACAGACGGCAGACCAGGAGGTGAGAGTTTCCCAGAAGGCATCTGCCCTACTTGCTTAGTCATTCAGGAAGTATGTCTTCAGTGCCAGACACTATAATAAGCCTGGGATACAAGATGAATAAGAAATCATTTCTCCTCTACCCATGAGCGGGAAAGCTCTGAGACCAATGATGGATGGAGGCAGAGGGAGAAAGAGAAAGCACAGTGCAGGGCAGCGGACATCACGATGGTGGGAAGCTTCTGTTGCCATGGGGGCATATCGAAGCATCTATTCCAGATCCCGCAGTGAAGGCAAAGAAAATATTTTAATTCAGATAATTGGGTGAATCTTAAGTAAGTCAGAATTCTAAGTCATGCATTGCTATAAAACTATAATCGTGTGCTAAGGCTGTTATTCCAATTACCAGCCAATGACGTTCAGAGGCTCAGAACAAAAACAAGGATTCCAGAGCACTCTACAGCAGCAGGTGCTACGGCGGGGTTTTCTCAGGTAAGGGTAGTGCACCAGCGAAGTATTCTTTTGGGGAAAAGGAAAAACCAAGAGGCAAAGACCTTGAGTTTCAGTCCTGATTTTGCCACACGCTGTCTAAAGACTGGAGTAAGCCATTCATCCTCTCGGAGTTTGGGAATCACTACCACAAATGTGATGCACTTATTGTGACCACTAATGTGACGGTGGTTAATAAAGCAGCACATACACAGGATTACCAAGTGACGTGTGCTCATGGAGCATTTCTCACTTTTGAAAAGTGCGTCCTTTCCATAAAACTGCTTCACTTTGTTTTTATTGAAGTGTAATTTTCATATAATAAGATGCACACATTGTAAGTGTATCATTCACTAAGTCTGGCAATTGTGTACATCCATTTAACTACCAAGAACATCAAAATGTAGACCTTACCATATCCAGAAAAGATCCTCTTTTCAGAAATGAATCTCACCAAAAAATGCACACACACACACACACAAAAAAAAAAAAAAACAAAACCCAAAAACCAACCACTGTCCTTGCTTATATCAGCCTGTCTGTGGAGCAGTCGACTGTAGTCTGATTTTCTTTTCTGGAAATATCCCGGTGAGATTTCTGGCCTCATACTTGTGCTGGCTTCATAAAAACAGTGGGAATCACTTCTTCCTCCTGCCTCTTCTGGAAGAAAATGTACAACAAGGGTAATACTTCCCTTTAAGTCTTTGATAGAATCACTAGTTAAATCGACTGAGCCTCAGATGGTCTTTGTCGAAAGGTCTTCGTGTGTGTGTGTGTGTGTGTGTGTATTTCAGATTTTCTCTTTCTGCTGGTGTTCATCTTTGTCAAAGAAACTTGACCGTTCCACTTCTACTGTTGACTCCTTTGGCATGTGGTGCTCCTATATTTCATTTCATCTCTAGATTGTCTGTAATAGATTTATTGATAGTCCTTTAACATTTTCTCATACTGATTACTTGTGCCTTATTTCTTTTTCTACTTTTTATTGATTAATCTAGCTTGGGGTTCATCAATTTTGTAAATCTTTCCTGCATGTCCACTTTTGATCCTGTTGATTCTATTATCTGTCTTTATTTCACTGATTTCTGCTCTTACCTTAATTACTTTCCTTCTACATATTTCAGGTTCCCAACGCTCTTCTTTCCTAGCTTCCAGACACAGAAGTTTGTACAAAAAGGGGAAAAGGAAGAGATCAATGCTCTGGATATAGAGAACTATATATTTCCTTTCTAGCACTGCTTTGGCTGTATTGGCACTTGGATATGTTGAGTTTTTGTTGTCATTCAGGCTCTAAATATTCTGATTTCCTTTGTAATACCCCTTTGACTCACAGATTTTTTTTTGTTGCATAATTTCCCATTTGAGATTTTCCAGATATCATATTATCAATGATTTTTTAACATTTGTGGTCAGAGTGTTGCAAGACCCCAAAATCAAAGGCACAGGCAAGGCTTTACTGGGGCTACAGGTGAGCTGAAGGAAGACAGGGCACCGGCAAAGAGCAGTCAGCCTGGCCTCCTGGGACAGAGGGGAGACTCTGCTTATACAGAGACAGTGCCCAGCAGGTTCCCACTCTGGTCCAATATGCTAATGAGGGAAGAGGAAATGAGTGCCTCATCCTTATTGGTTGGAAGGGCCTCATCCCTTTTTTAATTTTTAAATTTTTTTATTTAAATTCAATTTAGTTAACATATAGTGTATTTTTTTTTTTGTAAGTGTCCTCTATGTCCATATGTCTTGATACTTGCTTGTCCAATATGAGACAACAGTAATGTTATTAGTCATAATTGCAGTTATTATATAAAATGTTGTACATTACAAAAGCTACCTAATTTCTTTTTTTTTATTCTTATGTTAATCCCCATACATTACATCATTAGTTTTAGATGTAGTGGTCCATGATTCATTGTTTGTGCATAACACCCAGTGCTCCATGCAGAATGTGCCCTCCTCAATACCCATTACCAGGCTAACCCATCCTCCCACTCCCCTCCCCTCTAGAACCCTCAGTTTGTTTTTCAGAGTCCATCGTCTCTCATGGTTCATCTACCCCTCCGATTTCCCCCCTTCATTCTTCCCCTCCTGCTACCTT
>NC_138380.1:3870001-3924780 GCF_054177405.1 Leptonychotes weddellii
AGACGATGGACTCTGAAAAACAAACAGGGTTCTAGAGGGGAGGGGGGTGGGGGGATGGGTTAGCCTGGTGGTGGGTATTGAGGAGGGCACGTTCTGCATGGAGCACTGGGTGTTATGCACAAACAATGAATCATGGAACACTTCATCTAAAACTAATGATGTAATGTATGGGGATTAACATAAGAATAAAAAAAAAAAGCGGGAGCAAAGAAGAAAAAAAAAAAGATGGATGCAGGGAAACATGGATTTTGAAAAAAAAAAGAAGTGAGAAAGGCAGTTATCTTTGGAGAAGGTAGTTTCTGGAAGGTTGCATAAGGGGGATTTCTGAGGTGGCAGAAACGTGCAGCTTCATCGGAATGCTGGTTATATGTGTGGTTTGTATCCCATTTGTGAAAATCCATCAAGCTGACTGTTTATGATATGTGTACATAGACATATGCATACATACACATACATATATAACGTTTCCATAAAAACTAAAGGGAACTATTTTAAAGCCTATCGATTGGGTTATTCAAAATAAGTTGTCATTCTTTGGCGAAAACAAGAGAGTCTACACGTTTAAGAGGAAACTCTCTAAACCTGCAGAAAATTAGAAGCTTGGGCACCAACTTTAAAACCTTAAATGACTGACCACTGACCTTGAATAAAGTCTGAGACCTTGTGCGTCTCATAGATGCCCTTTCTGAGCTGGCCCCTTCTGCTCCGCACCCTTACCCTCTGCTCACCTACTGCAGCCCTACCATGGAGGAAGGATGCTCCTCCTAGCCCGGCTCAGCTTCCCAGGCACAGCTCAGTGGCCCTCACCCCAGACCTCTCTCCCTCCCCACCTCCCTCTGCACCTCAGACTGTGCTCTACTCTCTGCCCACACAGAGAGGGAGAGCTTCCCTCTCCCTGTCCCCCATCCATCCACCTCTCTCTGCCCCCTTGGAATGTCAGCACCCCTCCCCGGCCCTCCTATTTATTTGGAGAGCCCCCCTGCCCCAGATTTCCTTCCAACATTCCCCCCTTTGACACCTGATCATTTTCCACCTCCCCATTCTGTTTACATTTATCAGGTGGCATTTTTCTCTGACAATCTTATTTTCTCCACATTTGTTCATTTATTCATGTGTGTCTGGTAAAGTTAACTCTGTTACAGTGTATATTTATTTTCTTAATTGTACCGTCCCAGCTTTGGCCATCGGGGGCCCCTTTGGGTTGGCTTTTGCGTGGTTCCGCAAGTTCCCACCATTCTCTGAGCTGGGTCTTGTTTTCTGGCACAGTGACCTGCTTGGGTCTCCTCTTCTGCTTTTCCCTGCCCCAGCCCCAGACTCTGCCATTGCCCCAAGGAGCCTGGTTCTTTCCAGGGCAGGAGCCAGGACTGGGGCACTGGGGGGGCTCACTGCTGGTGTGGCTTTGTGGCTCTCCTGCCTTCTTCTAGGTAGACACCAGCACCTTCAATGCCAGTCGACACTGTAAGCTTCTTCCAGAAGTCTCCCTTTCCACCTTCTCTGATGATAGGAAACATGGCTCCCCTGTCCTCCATGAACTTACTTGTCAAATCCACATCTCCCAAGTGAGCCATCTGCCAGCACCACCAAAAGTCTGAGCTCCGGGCCACCTCAGCCCCGTGGGCTCCAGTCCCCCACCCTGGAATGTGGGGGACAGATGTGGTGGGAGAGAAAAGAAGATCAAGGAGACAGAACTAGGAGATTTTGAAATAACAAAGGAGAGCTCTTGGTTGCGCCAGAAAAGAGGGAAGTTGAAATTAAGGAGGGGACTGAGTTGGAAGGAATGAGCCTCCAGGGCTCCCTGACCATGGGTGGGAGGGTGGGCTGTGGTGGGCTCTGCCCCATGGGGACAACTCTGCAGCTTAGCTCCGTGTTCTGCGCTATCCACAGACGCAAGCGCTGCTGTGCTGTTCGTCCTCATCTAAAATAAATGCCCAATTATAAAATCAATTCCAGGGATGTCCATCTGTGTCACTGGGGCTCATCCCTCCTAATCCACCCCAGCAGCCCTCTGGCTGCCCTTCGCAAATAAATCTCTGTCTTTAAAAAGTAGCAGAAGCCCATCCTGCTTATAAATTTACTTCTGTCTCCTAAAGCAAAGGGCACTTTTGAGAGGCCCCAGTTTCTTCCTTTTCTGAGCACATGAGCTTCCAGGCCTTGCCAAATGGAGGAGCGAGAGAATGACCTGTATTAGAAATGCAAGACTAACGGGGGCAGGGGGGGGGTCAGAGACATCTAATCAATGTGCCTCCAGCACTGGCCAGGAGAAACTGCAGGCCTGCTGTCCAGAAATCCCTCATCCAATTGCATGGGGAGCTAATAAATAGAAATCATTAGAGCCATCAGACCCTAAATCTTGTGATGTGAGCTGCAGAGGGGGTAAGAGAGCAGATTCCACAGATAATCGTGCAAAAGGCGCCACGGATTTGCATAGGAGCAAAGGAGCAGGGACGTGCTGCCTTTTGGCTCCAAAGTCCTCGCTGTTTATTCTGTCCCCGACAAAGATAAGCTTGTGGGGACGTAGCAGTCTAATTTTTCAAAGATATTCCACGGTTGATGGCTCTCAGCACTTGAAAGAGGCTGAAACAAAGAGATCGAAGCTAATTATAATTCTTCTAATTTGTGGAGTTGAAGTGCCACGCACAGAGAGAAAACGCACAGGCCTCATGGAGGTGTGGAGCTCAGTTATCAGTTAATGTGTAAAAACCAGCATTAACCTGAGAAAAGTTGTATTTGCTTCCCCAGACCTCACCTTGGGCATTCGCAGCATATCCTGAACTGTTCCGAGACACAGAGGCTCACTAGAAAATGCTGGCTTATTGTTAAAAATAAAAAACAGAGGAAAGAAAGCAACAAAGGCTCATGTCAGCTGAGACGCGAACAAAGAGCCTTGAGTTCCCGGGGAAGGATTTTCACCATTAAGGACTCCTTGTTTGGTTCCAGCTACAATCTCTCTCCTGACAGTAACTGCCATGCTCCAATTATTTGCAAAACATCAACTGCCAGAAACTCCTGTTTCTGACCAGGGACCTGCATTTACCTTAACTAAGTCTCAAAGAAATGCACAGAAACCTTGCTTGGCAGAGACCCTCCCTGCGGCGCCTCCTTCTAACAAACATTCAGGCTTCATGGGGCCTGGGGACGACTGAGGACCCTCCAAGGCTCAGAGCTGGATGGCAGGTTCAAGTAAGGCGGGCAAGTTGCCTGTAGCAGCCCAGTGGTCCTGAGGAAGGGACCAGAGGGAAGCTTCTCACGACAAGCCTCAACCCCGTCTATCCAGATACAGCTCACGTTCCTCCGAATGAACAAGCAAGTGTCCCGAATGTGAGGCTCATGGCAAACATTTGTAAAGAAAGCCTGTGTCTATTAGGGTCTCCGCGGCTGGGATCAGACAGTGACCCCCTGCATGCACCTGGACAGCAGAGGGCTGTTGGGAATATTTTCTCTGTATGACACCTGCTGTTGGACTTCTGGCTCAGCCTACTGAGATATCACCCGGTTACCAAGTCAAGAGCAATCATTCCAGGGCGCCTGGGTGGCTCAGTTGGTTAAGCGACTGCCTTCGGCTCAGGTCATGATCCTGGAGTCCCGGGATCGAGTCCCGCATCGGGCTCCCTGCTCGGCGGGGAGTCTGCTTCTCCCTCTCCCGCTCGCCCCTCTTGTGCTCTCTCACTCTCTCTCTCTCAAATAATTAAATAAAATCTTAAAAAAAAAAAAAAAAAAAGAGCAATCATTCTGGTCTGGCTACTGCTGATAGTAAAACGTAGCCCCTGACATTTTTATAGCACAGCACACGTCTTTTTGAGGTGGAGATGCCTCCCAGTCATGCAGAGTAAAGAAGCTTCCTCCGGTGAAGCTAAGTGGGAAAAGTCAGTATTTGGCGCATTTCTGAGTTTTCGTGCCTGGAGTCCGCAGTCAGTGGATAGAGCCAAGGGCAGTGCTAGCCACAATCCGGGAACAGGATGGCTGGGTCCCTTTTGTATTCTGTGTTTCGAATCTTACAGATACTTTGCATTTGCATGCCCTCAGAACAGGACTCAAGCCCACCCCCTTTACCGGAACTGTGCATCACGGAATCCTCTAACTGGGTCATGTTCTCCCTCACCCCCACATGCTATGAGCTGACTTGTGTCCCCCTTCCCACAATTCAGATGCTGAAGTCCTAACCCCAGTACCTCAGAATGTGACTGGATTTGGAGGCAATGATCAAGGTTAAATGATGTCCTTCTTGTGGGCCCTATATCCAACCTGACTGGCGTCCTGAGAGAGAAAAGATCTGGACCCACAGAGAGACACCCCAGGGATGCGTGCATGGAGCGAAGACTACACAGGAATGGCCATCTGCAGGCCCAGGAGAGAGGCGACTGGTGCACTGGGGTTTAATCTCCAGAGAGAAGCAGAGATTTCCAGTTGACCTGCTCACTACAATCACCCTAACATTGTCCCAGCAAATCTGAGCCATTCCAAGGGCCAAGTCCCCTTCGCAGTGGACTTGAGGAGAAGCCCACTGGAGGACGTGACTTTTCGATTACTTAGCTTCCCTCTGTGTGATTCCTTTCCCTGCCTCTCCCATTTCTCTCTCCGTCTCTCGGCTCCTGGGCTCCTTCCCGATACACCTCTCAGGTGGCATTTCTGTTTGTGGCTGAAATCTTTAGTTTGGTTATGAAGGGACACTTTAAATTTTCACCAAATTTGTCTAAAATAATTTGAGGATTTTCACATGCACTGGTTACCTCTAGCCTTTCATAAGGGGCCCTTTCTCATGGACTCCTGAACATGGTTAACTGGTTTTGTCCCCTTCTGTCACTTACAGAATTCAGAAGCATGAAGGACTTGCATTCTCCTCTCCCAGACTCCCAGAGGCTAACGCTGTGCTCAAATGACAGCCCGTTCTTCTCCAGCTAAGAGTATGCTCTAGGGTCTGCTGCTAGACCCTCAGGCCCACCACCCCTGGCTACATGGGTGCTCCGCCCAGCCCACCTCCCCCTGCCAGCTTATCTCCCCCCTACCTCACCCTTCCCACCCAGCCCACCTCCCCCCACACCCAGCTGGCCTCCCCTCAACACACCCAGTCTACCTCCCTCCCCACACCCAGCCTGCCTCCCCCCTACACCCAGCCTCCTCACTTACAACCCTTTCCCCAATACATGCTGCTCTCCCTCAGCTATCACAGAGGACCCTACAACAACCCTGCAACATAATCAAGTGCATCCAGAACAAGCCCATTTTCTGGAATCTAGGCTGTGTGCACAGAGTTTTTCTCACTGATTTAAGAGAAACATTTGCCTTCACCCCAGCATCAATAGGATGACCCCTCACATCATTTCCCTCCCTTCTACCACAAAATAGCTGAGAAAGCTAAAAACAGCCAAAGCATCTGGTGGCTTTACTGCTTGCCCATAACACAGGAATCTTAACAGGTGTGATGAGATAAAAGTCATGTTTAAGAATTACAGTTCTTGCTTCATTTTTTATATTAAAGGGGAAAGAAGAACTCTCCTGGCTGAGATTTGCATGGAAAGCAGTCTGGTTCTCCCTCCCCATAACCATTTGAATAATTAAGGTGTGGGAGATAAATACATTAACATTTCTTCAGGCCACTAGGCACCAATGAGTATGGAGAAATTATTGTTTTTTGAGATGCTCAAAGGATCTTAAAATTTGAAAGAAAATTACTTCTGAGCAGTAACTTCCAAGCTGATACATAGTTAAACCTTGATTCAACGTGGATATTGCCAGAGGAGACATTGTATCTCCTTTGGGATTTCTGACAGAGCTCACACCAGTCACCTGCTCCGTCTGGCCTCCGGTCGGGCAGCAGCTGGAACACGGACTCTGGGGTCAGACCACTGAGTACAAACTCTGACCCTGGGCAGGTTATTAACCTCTCTGTTTCCTCCTCTGTGAAATGGGGATGACAATAGCACAGACTTTATCAGCCCTAACAATGCTGCAGTGGAACTTGGCCCAAATCCTAGAGCTGTAAGTATCTGGCTCAAAAAAACACAGAGAGGCACGTGCAAGCAGACGGGAACGAGATCGCGAGGCCATTCCCCAGTCCTAGGAAACCGAGTGGCTCACCATCTGTAAAATGAGGCACCTGCACTGGAAAATTTTGACAACTTTTTGTTGCTTTTTGAAAGAGGCGATGCCCATCGACTCTTGTGGATGGTGTCCTGAGGATGTCTGAGGGGCAAGTCTAAAGGATTGCTGGAGGCTAGTCAACGCGCACACGTTCTGACCAGATACAATCTGGCTTGACCGCTAAGGACTAATACAACACAGTGGATATGGAGAAGAAAAGACATTCAACTGTGGTGTGCTTATTCTTTTTTTTTTTTAAAGATTTTATTTATTTATTTGACAGAGAGAGACACAGCGAGAGAGGGAACACAAGCAGGGGGAGTGGGAGAGGGAGAAGCAGACTCCCTGCTGAGCAGGGAGCCCGATGTGGGACTCGATCCCAGGACCCTGGGATCATGACCTGAGCCGAAGGCAGATGCTTAATGACTGAGGCCCCAGGCGCCACGGTGGTGTGCTTATTCTTCATGGCCTCCTGGAGAAATTCCATGAAGCAAGCAAGCATGTGGCAGAAGCAAGCCCGCCGCCCAACTGAGTACCGAGTGCCCTTGCCATCCGAGACAGGCAGGCTTGCATGCGTCTGATGGACTGAGTGCTCCTCGTGCGGACTGCTGCTTTGGGGAAATGACAATATCCTTGTGTCCACCTGTATCCTGAGTGCTCAATTTCACACCTGTAGCTCATTTAAACATGCTAGAAGCTTCTAGTGTGACATGGAGAGGGTTAGAAGGACCCATCAGGTCACTCAGAAACTCCACTCAGAGGAAATAGAGGGACTGGGCAGCCAACTTAGGTTATGAACGCAGACAGAGGTGCCTGCAAGTCATATTAATAAAAATTTTTTATTTTGGCATACTCTGAGTGATCGCTAAGTAAAAACACTTAAAAATCTGCTTTCAGAAGGTGCCAAATTATTAGCCCATTTGGGATGCCCACATAACCGATCCATCCTTACCTGCTTTAGTGGTTATGTAGATTTCTTGGGTTGTTTTCTTTTAAATCTCAAGTTTCCAAACAACTTAAAGCCCCAGGTCCACCTTAATTAAACCTATTGAAGAGCAAAAGGAAATAAGCTCTAAAGGTCCCCTGTTTGGCTCATAAAATCTCAGCACAACAAACCAGGAAATATTCAATTATTCCTAGGACGCCATAAACATTTTATGGCTTGATCATGTTATTCCTCCTCAGTCTCTCCCAGGCACGAATGTCTGGCCCACACCGCACCCTCCTCCTCTCTCTTTGCATTTGATCTTTTTTATGTACTTGAAAGACGAGTTTGCTTTTCAACTTACTCTCTCTCCCTCAGTCCAGTGCCTTCGGGAAGGGAGGCGGGGAGGCGAGGAAGTGGCTCTTAGTGGCCATGTCTGTGATGCTTTCACTGCTCTGTGGAGAGGAGACACCCTGAGTCCCGAAACCACACACCAGGTAGGGAGGGAGGAACCAACACAGGCCAGGCACCCTTGCACGATGCAGACCCCAACAAACCACCATCATCGCTCCTAAGAGAAGTCTTTCTCTAAACCACACTCCGTACTTAGGTTTTCTCCCTACACCCCATTCTGCGTTTCCTGCCAGTCAGCCTCTCCCCAACGCCTTGGGCTAATTTTATCCAAAGTCAGTGACAACTGAAGGAAATCAAGTTAAATAGTCAACTAACAAGAGCAAGTCTGAATTGGCCTGACTTTAGGTCCCAAGTCTAGTTCCTGGGCTTCGGCTTTGTTCTGAAGTATAAAGAGCTAACATCTACAGACCAGGTAATGCTCCCTGTGTTCTAAACACTGTACACGTGCCATCTCCAGTAATCCTCCCAACGACCCCATTTTACAGAGGAGGAAATCGAGGCCCAGAGCAGTTAAGCCATCTGCCCCAGGTCAGAGGGCTGGATGGAGGTGGAGCCAGGATTTGAGGGCAGGAAGCCAAAGCCTGACCCTAGCTCGGTGTGTCCTGCTTACCAGTTCATCCCTCTGCAGGATCCCACCTCTGGTAACCGGGTCTGTGTGGCATGCCCATTCCCTAATCTGAGTTCTTTTCTTAAGGTCTCAAGACCCCATGCCTCCCTGAGGTCTGCTTTTCCTCCCACCATTTCCCTTTGGGGAAGAAGTCCTTGCCCTGAGTTTCACCCAGACATCCGGGGGCCTGTTCTCTTCCTGTCCCCAAAGGCTTATGAGCCTGGCATACTAACAACCACGTCCCAACCACCTTCCAGAACCACTGCACCTCCCACCGTTAGATGTCCCGATGCCCACGCTCCACGGTCGTCACCGTCCCCAGGTGATGTGCTCTACTTTCCTGAATGGTGTGCATGCCAAGCCGACTAATTCGGGTTTCATTAGAAACAGCACCAAGGACCGCTTTCTGTTTACTATTCCTAAAGTTACCCCGGGGGTTTTCTAAGCACTTAGATAGACCTCCAGAGACTCCCTCCTCCTCTACCCACCAGTAACCCTGGCCCCACTGTGGTCTAAGGAAGATTGCTTGGCTGTGTGGTGCCCGGGAGGGTCTGCTTCCCTCTGAGCCGCCATCTTGACACTGCATGGAGTCAACATCCTGTGAAGAGGTGGCTGGTCTCAAATCAAGGTCCAAAGGGAAAAGCTAAAAGCTTCCCTCTTCAGCCTTCCTGGGCAAGAGTCCTCACTCCTGGTTATGGGATGTAAAATGCTACACGGGTATGGGGGGGCTGCACAGCTATTCTAGATATTATGAGTGAAAACCAGCCCAGTCTATATAAACTTCAAGTAGCTTGTGAGATGTCGCTGGGCCTGAAGCCCTGCATTGCTGTTAAACGTGACGTGTGGTTCTGAAGTTCATCTTCTATTTCCGAAGGTCACCAGGGAGTAGCTCAGTTGGAACTTCCTAAATGTTCCTCATAAGAAGAGACAGGGAGAGAAGCACGCTCTCTGCCACGCGAGGACACAGCGAGCGGCCAGCAAACCGGGAGCAGTCCTCACCAGGCACGGAGGCCACCAGCACCTCGATCCCAGACTTGCGGTCTCAGAACCGTAAGGAATCAATAAATGTCTGTGGTTCAAGCCCGCCGTCTGTGGTACTCCATTACTCACCACCCACTCACTGAAGACCTGCCCAGTTTGCACTGAAGACCGTGTATTTTGTTCCCTACCTTGACCTGTGACCCAGGAACAGGCAAAAGCAGCCTGAGCCTCGCTGCCTGACTGACGTACACCAGGTGGGCGATGGGGTCGCGGACTGTAGGCCTCCGCCCTGCTCAGGGAGCCGGCGGCCCTACCCCCCGAGGGGCCCTGGCTGCCTCGCTTGGCAGGATGTCATAACACCCGTGGCAGCAGGAATCTGGTACTTGGTGTGGGTAACTGACAGATAAAGAATTAAAACAGACATCATCAGAGCATGGAAGAAAGGGGGATGTGCAGAGGGGTGCTCACACACACTGGGGTGTGCCCCCAGGTGAGGAAAGGGGGCGGCTGATGGGGGCCATGTGGGGTTTTAGGAAGGGTGCAGGACGACAAGGGTAGAGTCCAAGGTGGGGACCATGGTGTCGGCTTCGAGTGGCAGGTCCTGGGTGACGTCACCCCCGCTCAGGAGCTCGTTATTTGTATGGACCTTGGGCAAATAAACCACAACTCACTTAAGAGGTCTCTAGGCACTAAAATTATGCAAGCCTAAAAGTTCTAAAATATTTTCCAAAAATTATATTCTCTCCCATATGTGTTTTATGTTTGTCCTTTTTTTAATCTCAAAATTCCTTTAAGTTCTATTATCTTTTTTAAAATCAGCCCAACTCACTGACGTGTAGACTCTGGGCACCCACTTGACCTCACGGAGTCTGTGGCCACGAGTCCAGCTTGCCCTGGGTCGGAAGGTAATTTAAGGACAGTTTCTAGGGAAGATTTATGATATGTGTGAATTTTAGAATGACCCATGGGGAGCCTTGTTTTCAAAAATATTATGCATAATACGTGTGGAAAACTCTCCTTCCATAACATAAACACTTAGAAAAGCTGCCTAAAATTTAGCAAATAGGCCATAAATGTAGAACTGAATGTACAATTTAAAAAAAAAAAAAAAGCTCAATCCCTAGGGACCTGCAGCATAGAGAGCTGGAAGACAGAGGGGCTCCCCAGCCCTGGCTCTAAAAGAGAGGAGGTAAAACTTCCCTCAGGAAGACAGGAAGGGGATGAGTGGGATGGAGAGGGGTCCCCATGGGAAGACGGTTGGCAAGGGTCTCACAGCATGAAAGTCACGAGGAGGACATTTCATCGGGATTGTTTAGATTTAGCAGAACTAGTCAAATACGTAAAAACATTAAGAATCAGAACCTTTCAGCCATAGGGAAGGAAGAAATCTGGGAAGGGAAAATACTAAAATAAACCCTATGAAATGTTGACTGAGAATCAGAGGAATTGATCTGAGTTCATGGTTTTTAATATATCTACAGTAGGTAATAAATAGAAATACAGATGCAAGTGTGTGTGTGCATATACGTGAGCATGTGTGCGTGCATGTGTGTGTACTTCCCTGCTATGTCCACCGAGCAGCCTGGGAGACCTGGGCTCCCATCAGCACTGAGCACTCCTGGTGCTCAGACTTCAGCCTCTCAATATCATCCTCCACCATAAGAAGTCGAGGCTTCTGGGGGATACACCAGATTCTGCGTTGGGGCAGAAAAGTACAAGATGATCTTCTTGAGCCAGAAATAGGAAGTGAGCAAAAATAGCAAGACATAGCAAAGGACAGGGATTGGCTGAAAAAAGGCTCCCACTGACCACATTTGGGATGACTTAAACACAAAAGTAAACAATGATAGTAAGGGATTAGGACTCCTTGAATAAAATAGGAAACCATGAGTTTCTGCTGAAATCATTAATAAACCGAAAATTTGATGAGAAAGGAGATATTTTCACAGATTCAAAGTCTCTCACCACAAAGTACTTATTAATTACAAAGAGAAGAAGAGCAACCTCACAGCTGAGAAACCTGGCATGCAAGTACCACCTTACATGATCAAAGTGGACATAATTCATAAAGGGACAAATTGGAATTATGCATCAGCTGCTGGAATACAATGAAAAGAACTCATGGCATTTCTGAGATACAGTAATAATTCAACAGGAATTAGGAAATATTGGACAAACCCAAACTGAGGGGCATTCTATGAAATAACTGGCCTAAAATCTTCATAAGTGCCAATGACATTAAGGTCAAGGAAAGAGGGTGCCTGGGGGTGCAGTCAGTTAAGCATCTGCCTTTAGCTCTGGTCATGATCCCAGGGTTGTGGTTTCGAGTCCCATATCGGACTCCCTGCTCAGCAGGGAGTCTGCTTCACTCTCTCCCTCTGCCCCTCACCCTGCTTGTGCACTCTCGCTCTCTCAATAAATAAAATCTTAAAAAAAAAAAATAACCCATTTAATAGGTAACCTTAAAAAAAAAAGGTCAAGGAAAGAATGAAGGACTCTTGCAAATTAAAGAAATATGACAACTTAATCTGTGATTCTGCACTGGATTGTTTTGCTATAAGGGAAATCACTGGAGCATTGAGTGAAATCAGAATGAGGTCCCTGCATCAGATGGTAGCAATGCAGGGACACTGCTTTGCAGATTTTCATAGCTGGGTGGTGGTCACGTAGAGGACGTCCTTGTTTGCAGGGAATATACATTAAGTCTTAGATAATGATGCTGCATCAGTGTTGTCTGGGCTGTAACTGCAACTTTTCAGAAAGTGTGAGATTAAAAACATTTTTTTAATTAAAAATTAACCTTAAAAAAAAATTAACCTTAACCACTACAAAGGATAGGAATAAAATGTATAATAACTTCAAAGCCAATAGAGGGAAAATACGAACTATAAAAATTTGATTCATTTTCATGATAGGAAAGGGGTATGGGGGAGCAAAATGAGTAAAAGTCAAATAAACAAAAAGGCACAAAACAAGGTTGTGGATTCAGGCCCATATAAATAAACCTACACAAGAAATGTAGTTGGATCAAAACTCCCACCTAGGGGAATTCTACCAAACATTTAAAGAAGAATTAATACCTATTCTTCTGAAACTGTTCCAAAAAATAGAAATGGAAGGGGGTGCCTGGGTGGCTCAGTTGGTTAAGCGACTGCCTTCGGCTCAGGTCATGATCCTGGAGTCCCGGGATCGAGTCCCACATCGGGCTCCCTGCTCAGCGGGGGGTCTGCTTCCCCCTCTGCCCTCTTCCCTCTCGTGCTCTCTGTCTCTCATTCTCTCTCTCTCTCAAATAAATAAATAAAATCTTTAAAAAAAAAATAGAAATGGAAGGAAAACTTCCAAACTCATTTTATGAGGCCACCATTACCTTGATCCCCAAACCAGACAAAGACCCCATCAAAAAGGAGAATTACGACCAATATCCCTGATAAACATGGATGCAAAAATTCTCACCAAAATGTAACATAAGAAGGATACAGAGTAGTTGAACAATAAAATTGCAAGCTTATTCTAAAGGACACGCATAGAATGCAGCACCTAGAAATTATTTCCAGACACACATCAAACAGTTCTAAAATCGATCATGTGCTGAAACACAAAGAAGCAAATCTTAATAAATACCAAATAATCAATATTATACAAAGCCACGGATTTGAATCCAGTGGTATATCGCCATGCCCTCCAATCCAGGACTAATTGCAGGCAGAGGAGGAGACAGTCCTTTCTGATGCTGGATAGACCACATCAAAGGGTCTGTCCTGCATGTCTTGGTGGTGGAACAAACCCAGGTCTCTAAAGAGCCCCGAAATCTTTCTGCTGTGAAGTCAATGCCTTGTTATCCCAAATCGGTGCAATAAAACCAGACCAGGCTGAGAACACAGCCACACCCGCCCCCTGTGTGTTCTCAAAGCCTTGCCGAGGCCTGGGACTTATACAGACCACCAGGGTCCTACCTGCTGTCCCTCAAATTTGGACTTATCAGTCACTTACATTTAATAAATATCTTTCTAGAATATAGGAATAACCTTAAGTGAAGACATTTGATTGATTGCTTTCCTCTTCACCCCCAAGTTGTGCTTTTGAAAGAAAAGGAAGTGATTAGAGTCTGGAACACAAGAGGGGGGGGGGGGCTCTGGGCACCAGGTGTGTGTGTGTGTGTGTGGCTCTGGGCACCAGGGGTGTGTGTGTGTGTGTGTGTGTGTGTGTGTGTGTGGCTCTGGGCACCAGGGGTGTGTGTGTGTGTGTGTGTGTGTGTGTCTCTGGGCACCAGGTGGGAAGATGGTTTCCAGCAAATGTGAAAGAAACACAAAAACAGAGGCAAGTGCCCTGGTGCCAAACTTCCCTTGCTTCACAATTTCCCTAAATAAACAGAATAGAGCTTATCTTGGTTTTATCTTCAATTCCATGGCCAGATCCATGAGGCAGAGATCTTGAAGGGCAAGCCAGCATGGTGGTCTCTAGTATCCGCTGCACCTGAACGGCGACTGGGACGAAGCAGGTACTCAGAGAACCTTCGGGACGCCTTCCAAGCCCTGCCCAGCACTCAGGATATCGCTACCTGCTGAACACGAAGGCCAGCCATTTCCTCCTCCTCACCGTGTTTTCTTCGTGGGGGTGATGGTGTCAGACATTGAACTCTCAAGTTCCTCCTGCTCTTACTGCTCCAAGACTAAAATCTCCTATGGACCCATGGCTGAACATTAACACAGTCATTTCTCAAAGCCCTGAAAAGAAAATGCGGTGGATTGAGAGTTAAAGGAAAAGCCCATGTGTGCGGGTTTGCCAGTTTCAGCGAGACTTCTGCACGCTCCGCACTATGGAAGCCTCTAGCCTGGCATCATCTCTATCCGGATTCCTTTTGGGCCTGAAGGACAGGCGGTTTTATTTTGAGATGCATATATCATAAACTCCTGGCAATACATGAATTGGCTGTTAAAATAGGACGTAAGCGGATATTTAGGAGATGGCACCAATTTGTTGACAGTATTTTTAGAAGAAAAACACCAGCAGAATTGTTAATGAGATATTTTGTGAATGCAGAGATACCTCTGATAAATGCTGTCATGCTATACAAAGGCCACAATTTCCCCCAAACAACCATTTGGCACATTAAATTGAACACCGAAAGAATAGTTTCCAATCAATCTTCCAAGTACACAGAAGATAACAGTTTGATTTTTATCTGTATTGCATTTTCAAGGTAACGCAAGCCAATGCTCACTTAATTTGCCTTGGCTTTGGAGGGTAGATCAATATGATAAATAAATCACATTGAATAAGGACTTTATTGGTATTTGGCTGAATATTAACAGGCTCATTTGGTCTGCCTCAGCCCGTCTGCGGGGAAACAGGGGGAGGCGCCCACTGTGGGCGGGGAGCGGGCAGGCGACGGCGGGTACTCATCGCACTTGGGGATCCTGAGTCAACACTTCCCAAAGTGACAATGGGCAGATAACGCTGAGCACTTAAGGATAAACGGCAGTACAAATTTCCAATACGTGACTGAAGCTTAAGTGGGACTTCTCCCATTTTAGTTGTCTCATCTTTCCTTTTCCATATGTGCCCATTATTCTCAGCCTCTTAGTCTGGATGCGCACGCACGGCTATGGTGGCTCACTGTGGCTCATCGGGGAGCACTGGGCTGGGTTGGGGAGGGGGCTATCACTGGACAAGAATCATCTGTGAACTCTGACCCATCGAGCTGTTTCAGTTCCTGCATTCTTCTCTAAATCAGAAGAATTCTATAAATCAGAGGAAAGAGGAAGGACAGGGATGCTGATAATAATGACCATAACAAACATCCCTTCATCATTTTTAAAGAATATTCTTCTTCTTTAAATCACAACTATCTTTTTTTTTCCTTTCCTTGACCCTCAGCATAAGCCTGTAAGAGAAAGTATGACGGGGATTATCTGTGCATCTTCTAGCTAAGGAAGCTGAAGTTTTAGAAGTTAATAGTAATAACCTACCGCTCGGGAGTAGCACCTGACATGCTCAAGCCCGAGGTGTAGACTTGCTACTCGATTTTCAGTTACTTTGATTCTCACAATAACCCTGTGTGCTAGGTACTGTTAGTCTCCCTATTTTAAAGATGGGGAAACTGAGGCATGGGTTGACCAAGCAACATGACGGAAGTCACATCCTGAGCAGCCAAGCCAGGATTTATACAAGGCATTCTACTTCCAAGGCGCATCAAGTGGGCAGCATGACGGGGGTCAGAACTCCGACCTCCAGACGCAGAGTCCAGGTGTTTTCTCACCAAATTCTACCTCATTGTGCTACAAACAAAATCCTTAGAGGCAAAAAATATCAAAGGGAGTATCTACGATATCTGTGAGTAGGGTGTAAGAAGAAGATGACCTGAGGGTACTTGAGTTTTTATTCTGTCCATTTCTCTTCAATACGGCCCCCGAGGACTGGTCCCACTGACCCGGGTCCATGCCCCCGTGCAGTGGCTTGGGCACTTGACTGCATTTTCCTGGTCTGGTAGGGGGCTGTGTTGTCCACCTTTCTGCCCCTCAGCCCGGGCTGCCCCATAAAACGCCCACTCAGGTTTGTTGAATGAGTTGGTGAGGGTTGCGGGAGGAGGGAATTTTAAGGTTCCTGAAATTTTTAAATATCTACACCACGATCCTCCATGTATATTGCCACGGTATTCTTATTCATTGGCTACAAATGCGTGCATCAAGCCTCCTAGAGTAAAGGGGATGCCCCCCAACCCAGAAAATAACTCTCAGTTTATTTGCCACGTTTTCTAAACAATCAACTATATTTAAATATGGAGGAGAATTGTGGTACTAACACTTAATGCACCCAATAAATGTGTGTAGCCTTCTGCTACATAGGACTTTAAATTTCTAAGAGATGCAGTAATTACATATTATATGAACTTGGTGTTATAATTTGAATTCACTTTATCATCCAGGCAACAGAGACATCATGTGACAGGAACACAAACTTGGGTCAGAAAGGCTGGCTCCCTGTGACCAGTGGAGTCGACCAGGGCAAGCCACTTGGCACCTTTACACCTCAATTACATCATTTGTAAAATGGAAACAATTAAACAAATACAGAGAAAAGTTTCACTGAACTTAAGCACGAAAAACTGGCTCTCCCTGATTACTAAAAACAACAACAACAACAACAACAAAAACACACATTCAACTCTTTTGGTGAGCTAGACTGGATTACTACAATAATTTCTCCATCCACCATTGCTAGCCACCCTCTTTTACAGCTTTCAGAACTTGATGACCAGAGTCTAGAAAAATCTAGGAAAATCAGTCCTAGAGTTGGGTCATGTCTTCTGAAAAGCAGCAGGGGTAGCAGATTCATGCAGATTTGGGAGGCCTGGACCCAGGGCTGTTCCCATTTATCTGCAGTAACGTCACTGCTCCTCATGTCCAGGTTTGAGATTTATTTACTCCTAACTGCATTCCCATGATATCACTTTCCCAGTATGTCTGTCCAGACTTACTTGTCAGTAAATCACCTCACTTCCCCCAAGCTGTCCAATGAGAAAATGCCTCTCATCATTTGGGGGATCAAACGCAAAATAATAGGAAAGTACTTTCAAAAATGTGATTATACAGAAAAGCTTGAATGGCCCTGTCCTGTCAGGCCCAGCAGGGCTGCAGGTGGGGAGGGGGAGCAGCTCTGATGAGCCTAGTGGAAGCATGTCACTGCCTGAATGGGAGCTCCCACAGGCTAGGACTTGAAGGTTTCCCAAAGGACTCATCTCCCCACTTGCTCTGAGGATGGTCAAGGCACCTGATCTGGAACATTCTAATTGTGTGAAGGCATGGAGTTCCCAGGAATTGATAATTTATTAATAGCTTATTATTTAATAGTATTATTTTCATCCCATTATCTAGTAGACAGGGGCCCTGGAAAAATGGGACAGAAGAAGGTGTTTTCCAGGGAGAACTGCGAAGAGGAGGAGTTCTGAGACAGGGCAGTGACATGGAGGGGCCATCTGGTGAAGGACCCCAGAGTAGGGGAAGTGCACTGAGCCCCGAGGGAAGGAGAACCTTGTGCAGAGTTTGAGATGCTCCAGAAGTTGGCTGGGGGGGGGGGGGGCGGGGTGCCTGAATTTTGTTAGGGATGGTTCTTGTCAGACAGAAGGGACTGAGATCAAGATCTCTACCTGGACGAGCCCTTCAAGGTCCAATTCCCATTGCCTGGGTTCCCACAGGTCTTCTCAGACACTGCTGGTCCTGAATCACTGTCAGTGATCTGCAAGTTCACGGGTGTATCAGTCTTGCCCCCATCTGGATTGTACCCTCATGGAAATGCAGCTCATTTGTGTTTGTTTTCTGGACCATGCCCCTCTCCCAGTGCCATGAGACCTGGCCTGCAGGACATGACCAGATATCCTGTGACTGTGAGCTCGCACAGCCCGATCAGACTTCCTCTCCCCAGAAACTAAAACAGAGGGGTCAATGCCATCTAGCTAACCAGCAAGTCTCTTTTACTCTGGCATCTCAAGTTCACTGATGGACGTCTTACCTTTTCATTTCTTTTCCCACTTGGCCTTAAAAAGAGAGAGGGAAAGAGAAAGACTGAAGGAGAGAATCAGAGAGTGTGTACACGTTAATCTCCTATTTTCACAAAGCTGCCCTAATATGTCAGGGGAAGGAGAGCCAATATCTACTGTAGGAAACACAGAAAAACAGGATTTATTGACTCATAATTGCATTCCTATTATATCACTTACCCAATATGTTTGTCTTACTGAATTGTAGTACATCTAGGGAGTAAAAAACCCACAGGATATATAGCAAAGTGCCAGGCATGACAATTGAATTAAGTAAGCATAATTTACCAGTTCTAATAAAATCACTTTTATCTGTGTGTGAGTATTAATGTGTTCTGACACGCTCCTAATTTCTATTTTGTTATTTATGAAATAGGAACCTGACAATTCACTAAATAATCATGAGCAATTCCTTTTAAAATCTGTTCCATTTGCTGGATACAAATTATTTTTTATTTAAGAATTGTACTGGGCTTCAATGATTCAAAGTTTGCAATAAGGAGTAAATAAATCAGATGATTGCCTGATGACATAAATGAAGGGGTCCTCACCAAATTATTGGTCCACTATGGCTGCCCCATGGTGCCTAAAATTCCACCATCTGTGTTACTCCTGAGCTCAAGAATTTAACAAGGAGGTCCTTGTACCAACCTGGATCTCCATCTGAGTTTTAGGAAATCGGAGGAGAGTTTCTTTTCATGGGGCTAATTACAGAGATGTGCACAGAGTGCAGGGAAGCCAGATGGGAGAGTGTAGGAAGCCGGGACTAGCATCTGCAGAGCTGCCCCAACCCTGAGCCAGTTCAAACAAGCTGAAGAAGAGGTTCCTAAGGCCCAGAAGGCAAGGAATTCTATAGGACAACCCTCTTCAAGAGGAGCAGATCCTTTGGGTCAAGGGATACAGCTAGACCCCGGAGACAGAAATAAATATCCTGGAATTCCCGGCGTGGCATAAAAACCCTGAGCCCCCACTTCTCCACTTCTGATCTCTTCCAAGGGCTTTTCATTCTTAGACTGATCAGCAGATAGATAGGAGGGACCACAGGGAGTGAGGAATAAGAGAGATGGTAAGGGCTGGGAACAACCGGGTGCCTGGGCCCTGCCAGAGAGGGCAGGTTGGGGGTGGGGGGCTGCAGGTGCTCTTTGGGAAGGTCGTCTGAGGGTGATCAAAGATCAACCTCACAGCACCCAGGGGTTTACAGGAGCCCAGGGCTGGTGAACAGTGTGTTCACCCTCAGGGCTTGTGAGATGGGGCAGGCTTGGGGGAAGCCACCAATCCATGTGAATTTGAACTTTGTTTTAGTAGTTTGACAGAGGAAATTCATTGTTATTTGTAATCCTGCATCCTTCTAAGGGGGGAGAAACCAAGGGCATGTTTTAATTTTTACAGTCTCCTTTTGATAGCCACATTTTCACGTGTAAATAAGCGTGAGGTTGGCTTTCTCAACCAAAGTTTAATTTCCTTTAGGACAGACTCTTTGTGTTGCCCCAAGAGTGCAATTTGTGCAGAGTTTCACCTCAATAAATATTGGCCCATTGATTAAGGGGTGAAGAACAATCTCACTGGAAGTGACAAAAAAAGTTATAAACTATTTTAAAGAAGTTATCATTGCTTTTCATCACACAGAATAATGTAGCCCAATATTAACCAAAGTTACAACTTAGAGAGTTTTTAACCTACTTTTGGAAGAGATAAGAGTTCTGTTGTTTAATAACATGTGGGTAGTTTTTGCTGTGCCAAAGGGAGTGCTTAAGAGATTTAATGTGAATTTCTTAATTTACTTTATTAAAGAGACTGAGCATTCCCTTTGTGGTCTCAATTTGAGTATTAACTGGTATTTGAGTATTAACTTGAGTATTTTTTATACCCCCTTTTCCAGAAGGAACAAAGATAACTCTTGGTCTATCCCCTAGTCTACCAATCACAGATTAAAAGATTCTGAATAAGGAAGGAGCAAACCTCCTTCCAAAAAGGGATTTAAAGCAGCTAGTCTGAGTGGATGAAATTTTACTACAATCTTTAACACAAAGGATTAAGCCAAACAGTGAAGAATAAAGCTTGGGGGTTTTTTTTAAAGAATTTTTTATTTATTCATTTGAGACAGAGAGATACAGATCGAAAGAGAGAGTAGGAGCAGTGGGGAGAGGCAGAGGGAGAAGCAGACTCCCTGCTGAGCAGGGAGCCCGATGCAGGGCTCGATCCCAGGATCCTGGGATCATGACCTGAGCCGAAGGCAGACACTTAACCATCTGAGCCATCCAGGCACCCCAAAAATAAAGTTTTTATAATCAGATTTACTCCATAAAAATACTAGGAGGATGAGTTCTGGGAAATAAATAAAAGTTGGAATATAGCAAAATAAGGGAGACTGACCAGTGATTCTGAATATAGTCCAAATGCCCCAAACTCAAGAGTCCAGCCCCAACAACCTCCTGTGTACATGGCTGGCTCTCAGCGCCCCCCTTCTGCTTCCTGCACGGATTCCCTTAGCTACACAAAGACAGCTTCTGCTAATTTTTTTAGGCTCAATCATCATTTTTTTCCCATAGAGCAAGAAAATTTTCCACTCTCCCTCCCAATTTTATGCTGCTTTCTTTCTTCTTCGACTGATGGAGTAGACAGAACTCGGGCTGATTTATTTCCATCTCCTCTGGATATTCAGGATATAAAGCAAGCCCATTAAGAAGCAGACATGTGGCAGATGCATTAGGAAAGCAACTGAAAGTTTCCATTAAATGTCTAGATAGAATCTTTGAAAGTTAGAGGTACAAAGATCCTTAGAAACCACCTCATTAAACTATGCACCAGCAGCATAAAACAGAGTAATTCAAAGCATTAAAAGTCCCTGCCAATGTCCTTCTTCTCTCATTCATTTTACAGCTTCATCTTCCGGCACTGGCCCTGAGGTCACGGTCCTGCCAGGATCCATGGCCCTGCTTCCATTCTAGGTCCCAGTTTGTCAGAGTTTTGGGAAACTTGGGACCTTGGTATTAACCTTCACTCTTAGAACCATCCAAACCCGTAATATATCCCCTACATCCATGGGCTTCGGAGCAGGGATATCCTGCCAAGGAGGTGTCCTTAATTCCCTCAGCCAGCTGAGAATATACCAGGCCGTCTGATATTTCTCCCTTAGCTCTTCTGTCTCTCTCCTGCTTTAATATTAATTCCTCCAGGCCATCGAATCTCCATCAGCTTATCCTCATTTCATCCTTCATTACAGAAAAACAAGAGGTACAGAAGTCCCAGTGTGGCTGGGACCCCAGCCTGGGGCAGGGATTCTGGTGACCCTGGGCATGACTAGAGGCTGGAGAAGCAGGCTGCAAAGGGTGTTCTCACAGAAGTACTATGGAGATTCCTAGCAAAGAACTCACTGGGGAAGAAAGTCAAAATTCTCAAGCTGGGTCCTCACAGAGTGGGCACTGCACAAGACTAAGAAAGAACAACCCAACTACAATGCAATGTCTCTCTCTGCAGCCCTGACTGGCATCAACAAACCCTAGGTCTAGATGGCCACCATGAATTTTTTAGTAAGAACTAGAAGGGGCAGGATGTCTGCAGAATTGGCTCCAGCAGCTTTGGCAATGGCAATGGCGGTCAGTGTAGACACGAGCCCTTTGACATCTGACATTGGCAGCAGCCCCAGTGAGTGCTGGTGCCACAGATGCTGATGTGGCAATGGGAGGTATGTGAGCCAGAGGGTAATGCCCAGTGACAGCCAAGGAAAACACCTTGTAAACACGTGAGAATTCCAAAGACAGCTAACGAAGTCTTGTAATGCTTCCAGACAGGTGGACTGTGCCTCTTTGGAGAAGTTTCCTTTTTTCCTTTTCCTTTTTTTTTTTTTTTTGTCCCCATATGATTTTTTTCAGCTAGAGAAGGCTTTCTTTTTTTAAAAAAAAATATATTTATTTAAGTAATCTCTATAACCAACACAGGGCTTGAACTCATGACCCCAAGATCAAGACTCATACACTCTTCTGACTGAGCCGGCCAGGAGCCCCGAGAAGGCTTTCAAAGAGTTTCCAAACTAAAGTTACTGCTGTTGTTCATTAAGACCAACAGTGTATCATCTATATGCTGGTCCCCACACTTCACCTTTTTTATATTATGTCCACCATTCAATCAATTTTGATTTAATTTTAAAGGTTGTATTAGCTGCACTGAAGCAGCGTAACAAACCACTGCAAAACTCAGTTGCGTACAACTTATATTTTGTTTACTCGTGAGACTACTGGATACCTGGAGCAGCCCTGCTGCAGGCTGTGAGGGAGCTGGTGTTGGCTCCAGGCTTTTCGTTGAGTTCCATTGCATTAGTGTCCAAGTTCTCTTTGGACCACCGCCTTCGAGGCCATGTTCTTATCATGACAGATCCCAGGGGAGCACGAGGCCAAGCCCACCGCTCAAGCACATCAAGTTCATTACAAGTCCACTGACCAAAGCTAGTGGCCACGTGCATGTACTACAGGGCAAGAAAAATTCCCTCTGCGCTCTTGCACACGGGGAGACCGCGCACCAGAGGGAAGGGGTGAAGAAATGAGAACAAGGCAATCTACCACAGAAGATTTCATTAACGGTTACTACTTCAGTGGAAGCAGAAACAATCTTTTGCATTACACCTTTTATGGAAAGTACTGTTTGCTAACTTGGCCATTCATTTATGGTAACTGGTTTGGCATAGACGCAGCTTCGGGAATGCTCGTTGGATAAATGCAAACCTCAGAGGGAGGTTTTGATTTTATTTCCTCCAATGTTTCTGTTTTCCCCATTTGCTTTCCTTATTGTGAAAACGCCCTGCTGCGTTTTCAAACTTCAACCTAACTTTAGCCAGACTAACTTGGGGAAAGGGTAGTTGACTTACAAGTATTATTTCCACCTAACACCTGAGTTACATTCAAGGTCAGATTCCAATTGACCACGCTCCTGCTTTTCAAACCAGTAATATCCTTTTACTTTTCAATATGAAGATAAGCCTCACAAAAAGCTCCATTTACCTTAGCTGACTCGCAGCTCGCATCTTGTAGAAACCAAGCCATGTGGGTGAACATTACTACACAAGCTCTCGGGAGCAGGAATACCGTGAAATGTATGTGCAACGAAAAGTCCAGTAATGGCCCTCCAACACTGGAGACTCTTGACCTTCTCCACCAGGGAAAAGACAGGAGTAGCCAGGAAGCTGAGCATCCATAAAGCAAGTGTGTGGAACCGCTCCTCACAGCTACCTACTCCTATGTGGAGAAGAGAATGGATCTAGCAAAAGACGGAAAATCCATATCCACTATTTTTCTAAATGGCTTATTATATCCAAATTATATGTCTGTATGGTACTAGCAGCCTTCACTTCTCGATGGATTAGCATCTCACCATGATAGTGTTTGCGTTTGCTCATCAGGCCCAGAGATGATTGCTTCCGACTTCTCTGAGGGCAGAGAGGAACTAATTTGATTAGCCAGAAAGCTGGAACTGCCACCACCACTGTGGGAAACAGATGTTGCCATCAGCTCTTTTGCCATCAAGGGTATCAACTGTTTTTGAAAAAATGCCCAGCAACACAGGCAACATTGTGAGATGTCTCGGTCCTGAGTGCAACTCAACACAGTTAAGCAGGGTGGAGGGCTTGTTTTACCCGGTTGAGGAGCAGGTGAAGAAAATGGATTTGGTTCCAAACATGTGGATCCAAGAGAGGCTTACCCTGGAAAATACGATGATAGGGAATCTTTACTTCCTGACTTCCATAAGCATATATGCCCGAGAGCTGTTCTGATGCTGATGCGCATGCACTCCAGCCTGGAGGGCTCTGGTCATGTTCTACAACTGTGTTTCTGGAATCACCTCTCCTAGTCTGACAGCCGGTGACTGACTCTTCCTGTCCCTCAATGATGGCCCATGGTCCCGAACAGCAGGCCTCACCACCCCCTCATTTGATTCAGAGAAAATGCATTTCCCCTGCGCAAGAAGATCTCCTAGTTGACATTTCCCAGTTGTGCAGGAACTTTAAAGTGTGACTTGAACCATCCCACTGGGGAATTATGAAATGCTTGTGCCTAACAAAATGTAATTATGACCTCTGAACCCTCTGACTGTAGTCTAAGAGGAAAAATAAGTCCAGACCCTCAAAACATCAGCAAGAGTGAAGGAAAGAATGAGGGGACACGGCAGGGTGCATTCGCAGCTCTGGAACAACTATATCTCTGGGGCTGTGAACACCTCTCCGAGAAGTACCAAACTTCTTTATTTTCTGCAGTTAAATTAGTGTCAGCAATGAGCTCATGTCTTTCTGAAACAGTGTGAAATACAATTCAGCGTCAGCCTCTCATCCAGATTGCCCTGAGCTACCAGAAAGGCCATTTGCTTTGACTTTTGGCCAGAGCCATGCTATCCATGCTCAGGATGTGGCAGAGAAAATGTGTCATGTTCCAGAGTCCTGATCTGTGGGTGGGAAAACCAGGCACCACGTCATCTTCACCTCTGTCTTTGCCCTGTCATTTCTCCAGTCTCAGAGAACAAAATACTTCTTTTTTTCACTGCTGTGCCAGTTATTTCTTGCAAGATGAAGTAAGTGGGTTCTCTCTGCTCCCAAATGCCCAGTATCAGTGAACACGTATGTCTCCAATACCTACAATACTATATGCCAATGTCCTCAAGGCCCAAAGAAATAGTTTACGTTGCAATAATAATACCATTACACATATATGATGAAAACTCAAACCCTAGACAAACATTATAGTAAAGGACCAGTGTCTTCCGCCTTCACTCCCACCTCCTCACTCAGTGCCACCTGACTTCCTGTTGCTCTGATGGTTTCTACTCAGCACGCTGGAGATCACGCCTGGATCACTGCATCTTTATAATGCTATTTGGAATGGTGAACATATATCACATGGATCACGTGTACAAGCAGCTCCAGAACGTATGTATGGTAGCTCGTCGTCCTAACGGCGACGCTGGGAGGCAGCCCCACAATGAGTGGCTGGAGGGGGACTGGAACAAGGAGTCTGCCTGCAAGGCTCTCTCTACAGCCTCTCAGGGTGTGCTTGTCATCCGTTTATAATTCATGCCTTTTAAACAATGCCTACTGCCTCCCTACCAGGATGGAAGCTGGTGGTCTTCCCTTCTACTCTTCTTCCCCGCGTCCTTTCTCCTAACATCATCTTTGCTCCCTTCTGCTACTGATGACTCTAGAACATACTTCTGGGTCCCCCAACTTGGTTATCTCTCAACTTTCCATTATATGAAATAAGGAACCCAACGCCTCTACCATTTCTTCGAGCTCCTTCCTTCACTTTACTTCCCAATGCCGCATAGAAATATAATTACTATTATAAAGATTAATAACTGGAGATACGGGACAATAGTAAATGTTGTCTTCCATGCTGCCTCTGTAAACTGTTTAATACTTAAAAATCAAAACAGCATTCTTTCCAACACTGATAGTACAAAGACTACCATAGCACCGAGCATGGTCAACCCTTGAACAACCACCCCTGCACGCACAGTCAAAAATCCAAGTATAATTCTTGACCCCCAAGACCTTACCTACTAATAGCCCACTGTTGACAGAAGTCCCACCGATAACATAAACAGTCAATTTATACCTATTTTGTAAGTTATGTGTATTATACAGTGTATTCTTATAATAACGAAAGCTAGAGAAAAGCAAATGTTAAGAAAATCAAAAGGAAGAGAAAATATACTTCCAGTACTGTATTGTATTTACTGAAACAAATCTGCGTGTAAGTGAACCCACATGGCTCCAACCCACCCGTGCTGCTCAATGGTCAGCTATCCTACAGAGAATGGAGGGCCATCTACACCATTAGAACAGCGCCACCCAATATAAACTGTTACAAGAATCTAGGATAAACAAATTTGCTTTTCTTACACTTGCAACCTGCTCAAACTCTGGCCACATTTAAGTTTGTTTCAACCGGGGAGATAACTTCCTGGGAAAGCCATTACAGTTTTCCAGAAGATTTTAAGTACAAAAAAAAGTCCTGACATCACTCCTCTGTAAGATCTGCAATTTCTTCACCACGCTCCTTGCTTCTGTCTTTAAACTTTCCCCGCAGAGCCGCTTACCTTCCTACCCCAGTCTGGCCTCCTGTCTTCCCAGCCCCTGTGCCCCTGAGCCTGGGGATGCTCTCTGCCGCATGCCTGTGGGAGTCATGGTTCTTTCAATCACTCGCGTGTCGCTGGAGCTCACTCTTAGTCATTTTTTGTTGAGAAAGAATACATGAGAAAAATTGCTCTGAGATTTTACATGACTGGAAACGACTTTATTCTACCTTATCACTGACTATTTTGACTGGTAAAGACTTAAAGGTTTTAAATCATTTTCCTCCAGCTTAGCAGCACTTTTCTCTTGTTTTCTCCCCACACTGCTGATGAGAGGCTTCATACTAACATTGTCCTTCTCCTTCTTTGTAGAAAAGCTGTTCGCACTTGGTTTTATCCTCTCTGAAGTTTTTAGAAACTTCTCTATGCCAGATTTCTTATGTTTTGATGAGGATGTGTCTAGCTACTGGATTCTTCTCCACTCCTCTGGTTGTATTCATGGACCCTTTCAACTGAAGGGTCCATCTTTTTGCAACTCGGGGAAATTTTCTTCTATCATTTCTTACCTCCTCTCCTCTCTTTCTCAAACTCCTCTCATATAATCGATCCCATAAATCAATCCCTCTGGCCATCCACTTCTCTGTCATACCTTCCATCTCATTGCCTTTCTGCTCAGTGCTCCAGAAGACTCTCATAGCATTTTCTTTCACCCCTTGCACTGAATTGCTTATTTCAGCAATCATATTCTCAAAATACAAGAACTTTACCCTTGTTCATTGCATGCTTTGTACTGAATACAGTATTTCTTCAAAATAAATTCAGGCACCAGAAAACATTAAGAACTTTTTTCAATAGTATTCTCCAAGAGTTCCATTTCTTCTGCAGTTAAATGTTCTCCTTGAGTGAAATAAGCAGCCCAAGAGAAACCAAGGAGAACAAAAGTACGGTAACACTTGGTTATCCATTCACATGCCTTAACAAATGATCTGATTAGTTAGCACAGGTAACTGCAGAGAGTTCCACCAGCTGCTGCTTCCTGCCTTAATGAGAGAGCGGCCATGAGCTTGTGTGTGGACACGAGATGGTTACACAGCAGACTTAGCAGTCTCCGCTGTGGGCGCCAGGCCAACAGACTAGCCTTACCTTCAATGGCAAGTGAGGAGAGTTTGCCCTGAAACACCAACACCCATTCCAGGAACCTCGAGGACCGGACCCCACGAGGACGCTCTGTGTCTTTAGGGACTTGTGACTGGTTTGCCCTGAATCTAAATGCTCGCCCAGGGTCTCAGCAGGTTCAGGGCAGGCCAATGGCACATCTGCTCTGCAGGTAGAAGGTCAACTCTTCAATGTGAATTGTGTCCCCTCCCACTCACCTGTGCACACCTATTGATCCCATGCTTATACCTTGCCTGGATTCCCTCCATGTCTATAATTTCTCCTTGGCTCATGCACACTGAAGCTTCCTCTGCTTTGTTCACCTGCCAGGCTCTTCCCACCTTTCAGGAAATCCCCCCCGCCCCAAGTCTCTGATCTACTGACCATCTTCAGTGAAAAACACTAAAGAATATTTTTATCTTCAAGAATTTCTGACAAAAAATGTAAATGTATCTTAGAATCACACTGTGATTGTGGCCTTGTCCTGCTGGCATCTTAGTAAAGCCCTGAGCAGGTAATGAATGGGATACAGGACCCAACCCCCTCCAGGGGTGGATAGGAAGAGGGAAAAGGAAGACAGTGGTGTCTGGAGAAAAAGAAAGTCAAAGAAATACTAAGACCAGATTCACTACAGGAAAGTAGAATGTGCATTGGTTTGGAGCAAGCTAGAATTTGAACAGAAATCCAAATCATAGAACTGACCTCTGTGACACCTGCTTTTTAGATCTCTCATCTATAAAATGGATGGGACATGAGAATAAGATGAGCTTATCGACACCAGATGTTTTATATTTGCCGATGTTTCACAATGTCCAATTTGTTAAGTATGTCCCTTGAATTAGAACTATAAAGTTTCTGTCTCATTGGAATATTAGAGAGAATGTCACTTAGATAAAAATCTTAGTCCTTTCAAAAGATTTGGGATTAAGTTTAGAATACTGGGTTAACCAAACAGCTTCAATGGATGAGCTGCTCTGTGCTACAGTCCACATTCTTTAAGAGAAGAATTGTCTTGTATATGGTAAGACTTAATTAAAATCACTGCCCTTGAGATCTCATGGCATTTGGAAGAAAAGGGAAACAGAAGCTAACAGATGCATGGAAAGGACTTTTATTCTCTATTCCTGTTTTTATTTTTCTCTAGTACGCTGAGATTCAAATCTTTGTTGTAGAAACTCACTTTGAATCCAGCACTTGGTTTGTTTCTATGGGCCCTTCTCCACTGCTCATTCCTTATTTTGGATCTTCGATTGCTTTATATAAAGATTCAAAGTTGTTTCTCATTTTGAAATTTGAGAGTATTTTTTTACTGTCTTGATTATGTCATATTACACTTTTTATTAAGAGTTAGAGATCCATGACTCTTACTTGGTGTCCATAAAAGTAACACTAATTTCAGTGAATTTTCTTCTGCTTAGGTCTCCTGATACAATTATTCTTGAAAGTTCTCCTTTACTAGTTAATTCTTATATAAATGTTAAACTATTTTCTGTATTTATTTTTAAGCCTCTTGGCTATTTTATTGGTGGTGAGTTGTTTACTCCACCTAACACCACTAATCAAGCACCTCCTACAGGTCAGACTGGGTGCTGGGGAATTTACATATATTAATGCTCATCCTCACACCAAATTCAATAGGTGTATTACCCTCGCTTCACAAATGAAGAGAGTGAGGCCCAAGAGGTTAAGTAACTCATGTGGGATCCTAGAGGTGCCAAAGGCAGAGCCAGGCTTCAAGTCTGACTTGAGGCTCCTCGCTCCTGCCGCCATATTGGAGTGCCACTGCATGGAACAGCTCTATCGTTCTACTGGGTGCTCAGTACCTCTGGTTCCCACACATGAGATTATCGTTTCATTCAAAGGGGTCTTTATCATTTAAAAATCATTGATTAGTCATTGACATCCATTTTAGCTCTAAAACTTTGTATGCATTCCTCCTGGTTTAGTGCCATTTTAGAAATGTTTCACAAGGAAATGATCTCCCATAACTATTCTGTTTTAGGATTAGAAAATAGCATTTTCCATTTTCAACTTCCTTCCCTCTCAAACTCATAGCTCTCCTTGTAGATGTCAGAAAGTCATTACCGGATCTCAGATTTAAAAAAATTCTAGACGGTTCTGTGGAACCATTCTTTAAAGAGGACACAACTCTAAATGTATTCATGTTGTATCACTGAAATTTTATACCCATTGATTAGCAATTCTCCATTTCCTCCCTGACTCAGCTCCTGGCAACTACCATTCTAGTCTTTGCTTCTAGGAGTTTGACTATTCTAGGTATGTCAGATAAGCAAAATCATGCAGCATTTGTCCCTCTGGGACTGGCTTATTTTACTTACCATAATGTCCTCAAGGTTCATCTACGTTACCACATACTGCAGGATCTTCTTCTTTTAAGGCTGAATAATATTCCACACGTGAGTGCGTGTGTATCACATTTTTTATCCGTTTATCTGGTTGGTTCCTCATCTCGGCTATCGCGAATATTGCTGCAGTACAGCTGAGAGTTCAGTGTGATCCACAAGAAAAATGCAGATCACAGAAATGTATTTGAGTTTCTACATTTTGATATGAAGGAGGATATATCTTATGTAAACCAATGAAAGAAATGTTAACTCTCATTTAGTATTTCAAGAATTTAAACAAAATAAAGCTGTCTGTCAATTGATCAGAATAGACTAGTGTCTCTAAGGAGAGACAGACAGAAACAGAGAGAGGGACATAGATGTCAGAAATTATCTACCAACAATCTATAAATGAGAAGCATGTATTTTTAGTCACTCTACAGTTTACCCAGTGGCTTGTTTGCGGATGGCAGACGTGCTCCCCTTTACATGTTATTAGCACAATACAATGGCATGTTGAGCTTCTCTAAGTGAAAAATGTTGCCAATATTTGCATACTTCATTTTAAATCTCTGTGGTACATAAGGACACTATAATGAATTTAGCTCAGTACACAAAATCTTAGGTCAAGGCTGAAAGTGTCGAAACACAAAATTTCCTGACTGAGGGGTCACAAGGAGCAGTGCTCTGGACACAGTAACACTCTAAATGGGCATCATCCTTCCTCCATTGACAAACTGACCCTTTGATCGGATTGGATGCTTTACACACAAACTACGGAAGAGGCAGAAATTCGGGAGAAACTGCTGAAATCTGGAGTTAACCCAGTAAGAAAGATGAAAGCCTGTCTCCAAGATGCCAGGACAGGCCTTGCCTGGGTACCTCTTGTTTCTGCTGATGGGGTGAGGGGTGGATCGTCCCCCGGTGCCACCGCATGAGAGGGCACTGCCTTTCATCCCCCTCAAGGCTGCAGCCCCCACCAGCTCTCCCAACAGTAGGCACTCCCTGGTCCTCTGGGGACACGCCAGCAGAAAGGTAGTCTGCGGGATTCCAGAGCCAGCATTTGCAAACAGAGCGTGGAAGGGAGGACTGGAGCTGATCGTCCACACAGGGAGGCATCACAGCAGCGAGAAAAAACAACGTGAAAACGTTAGGAGGTGAAGGACAAGTTCTCTGCAGAGCTGCAAGGTATGAGCTGGGGAAGAAACCTCCCCCAGAGGCAGAGGGTCCAAACCACCATCCTGACTCCTTCCTGTTCCATGTCCTGTGTCTGCACCTGATGTCAGAGGTGCTAGTGAGGACCAGTCTGGACCAACACGACCTTCATGTCCCTTCAGCTGAACTGAACTTGAGACAGGTTTCTTCCTGACCTCTCTTTTCTTACTTACTTCAGAAAACTTGCAAAAAAAAAAAAAAAAAAGCCTTTTACCAGTTTTATGACCCAGGAATGTCTTTCTGGAAGACCCAGGTGCCAACCCTTTGAAATGTCATTGAATGGGAAGATGGGGACCCTATACCCCTGGTCTCTGTGGGAAATAGAAGGCACCTTGTTCCAAGTTGTAAAGTTACCTCCTGTCAGGGAGACAGAAGAAAGCTTATTTGTCCTTTGGGGAAAGCCGATGAGCAAAGACAGAAGGCCTACACCCCCACCCCAGCTCTTAAAAAATCCCTTACCCTTTGTTTCAGTGGGCTTCCAAACCCCGTCTATGCCCTCCTGCACCCACCCTATTGCTCTCAGTCATAAGGGAATAAAACCAACTTCCATCTGCTTATCTCATCCAGCACAATTTTCGTTGAACACCATGTTGAAAGAACTAGCAACGATCTTCTAAACAATGAAACAGTCTGCAGAATGTCATTTTAATCTCTCAAAGTGGTCACTAAAACAAAACCAGAGGGATTAAAACTAATTTGCACTAAATGTTTATTTTTTTTAAGATTTTTTATTTTATTTATTTGACAGAGAGAGAGAAAGACAGCAAGCACAAGCAGGGGTAGGGGCAGAGGGAGAAGGAAAAGCAGACTCACTGAGCAGGGAGCCTGACGCGGGACCCGATCCCAGGACCCCCGAGATCATAACCTGAGCCGAAGGCAGATGCTTAACCAACGGAACCACCCAGGTGTCCCTAAATGTTTATATTTTTAAAAAGGTTTCTCTAGTGCCAAAATATACACACTTTACAGGAACATCCTTGCCACCGTCAGGGGCTTTATAAAATCCTTGCATTGTTGTCAGACCTTTACTGTTTTCACTTGAATTACCTGCTTTGCATTAGTGCAGATATGGCCAGAATCTGGCACAAGAAGGTAAAAGATGCACACTGTCCTAGTCGAAATGGAACTCTGTCCCACTGGCCGTAGGGGGTTGTGTCCCAGGATCTGGATTTGGAACGTATTCAGTCGATCTGTGTGATGTGATTGTCTCAAACTCACTACATCTGTTGAATAACATTACATATAGTTTCAAACTTATTACAATCTTTATCATTATATTAAGAAATGTATAAAGATGTAATGAAAATCCTATAAAATAAATAAGCAACAGCGGCATTCACCTAGCAGCCGAGGTGGTAGCAAGAACACAGTGAGTTTTGAAAGGAAGCAAGCTGTTTTGCAGTCACACAAGGCCGATAATACGGATTCTTAGATGACATTTATCATGCTCTTCTTTTTTTATTAATGCTCAAGTGGATTTTCTATTTGAACAAAACAAATGTTGTAGTCATAACACAATAATAACCTGCAGTGTTGCTCAGGACAAAACCTCACATGTAAGCATTTCTTTTAATTTACCACAGAATATATTCGAGGTAAAATATGTAACAAAGGGGATTCAAATCCCTTAATACAAAGCAAGGGAAGCAGGTCATCTCAAAGCCCATCATCCAGAGAGAATGGGTTGATACCATTTGAAAACCCTGAATGCATAATAAGCTCTGGCTCCAAAGAAAAACACATAAGGAGAACAACTCAGGACAGTTAAAATTTTAAATCCGCTATAGAACATGGTGTAAGTTCAAGGTGTACATTGTGCTGATTTGATACATTTATCTATAGCAAACCAATGACCTCCATGCCCTCCTATGATTACCATTTCCCTTTTTGTGGTGAGAGCATTGAAGATCTAGTCTCTCAGCAACTTTTAAGGATATGACACAGTATTATTAGTTATAATCGCCATCCTGTGGATCCCAAGAACTTGTTAATCTCGTAACTGGAAGTTTGTACCCTTTGACCAACATCCCCCCATTTTCCCCACCCCCTGGTCACCGCTACTCCACTCAGTTCAGGTTTGTAAGAACCCACATATAAGTGATACAATTGAAACTCTACATTTCAGCTTAGAGTTTTCTTTATGACATAAAATGACAATAATTAACTAATAATGGTGATAATAAAATTATAACACAACAACTACCAGCATGTGTTCGCGTGGCCTCCTTCTTGGGGGAGGCCTTTCCACCCTAATCCAACTATCACAGTCTTCAAAGAAGTATTATCCTGAAAAGTAAACCTATGGTAACTTCTAACACCAGAGTTCCCTGTCAGATGTGATCCAAATGGTAATGTGTTTTGGAAGATTCTAGTTCTGCAAAGGCACAAATACTGTTGTGGAAAGTATGTGCCATCTGACAACCTAGAGAAGGTGACAGAAGCTTAAGAACACAGCAAAGGAGGCTCCATTTCATCGGAGAAATAAAGGCTCCCTCATTTGAATAAAACCGGATGAAAAATAGATGAAAAGCAGCCCCCCACTCACACACATAGACACACACACACACACAGCAGACTGGAAGACGCACAGCAGTCTTAGCTGCGTGCCCACCCTACTCACACAGTCCTGCCAAGTAACACGCCTCGTAACAGAAGAGCAGAGGGGCTGCCTCTCCCAAACAAGGCGAAGTCTGAGCTGATGAGGGACCGGCAGGTTGCGGCGAGGTTCCCCTGGAGATTCAGAAAGCCCACTGGGATACAGGACCATCCAGTGGTATAAGACAAGGTTTGCACCAGAATCGTGGAAACCTCACGTTACTAAATGTCTTCTGCAAACACACGCTGAAGGCTTTCTGTGAGCCAGGCACAGTGCAGTCCTGAGGACGGGGACAATCAAAGCAACACAGAGAGAGAGAACAAGACCAGACCAGAAACAAGAAACTAGTTCCCCGAATATCACATGATGGTTTTAGTATGTAGTAAGGATGCCGAGACCATCCCAGGGGGCTCAGATGACTCATAATGTAGAGATAAGACTTCGGATATTTTTCTAATGATCAGTGATGAGCCAGGCGTATTTGTAGCACTTTCAAACGGAACAAAATATCACAAAGCAGAACAAGCTTTCAAAGAAAGATTTTGTTTATGAGTTGAAGATCAATTAAAAATCTGGATCTGTTCCTCACATTTCTATATTCCAGAAAAGGAACCTGACCTTTTCAAATATTTTCGAGAGAGTGAAAGGACAGGTTCACTAACCTTCTGAGAACTGCTTGATGAATCAGGGGCCCAACTGCATGTTAACCTAGGAAGAATAAGCAGAAGAGGGGAAGTGGTATAGTAACATGGTGGTCTATGGTTAAGGACACTAGTATCAGGGAGAAATCAGCGCCTTGGCTCACGGGGTCGTCAGAAAACACCTGTGCAAGGCTTGCTTCCTACACTGGCCTTACTCCCTGGGGTAAACTTCCATCTGAGACTCCAAAGAGATCTTGAAGACAACCTCTTTATTTGCAGCTGGCCGACCTAACACCACCTGAAAATAATCAGTCCCCCACTCATACATAATTAAACTTACACGCTCACCTGCTTCTCTCTTTCATGAGAAAAAAAAAAAAACCCAAGAACTTCTAAAGAAATCTGGCTCTAAAGTTCATCTTCTCTCAGTTGGACTCGTCAAATACTGTGATCATTCTCAGAGGTTCAGAGCTCTTGGGCCACTTCTAGTTTGATAATTTAAAAACATGGTTTTCATCACTCCTATATGTTTTGGGGCCATTTGCAATTGAGAACTGAGGTCAATATACTTTCCTGTCCATGCTGTAAAACTGAAGATACAAACAGACAATGGCCAGACCACTTATGACATCAGACTCTGACCCCCAGCCAGGCTGAAAAGCCAAACCACAACCTCTGCAGTCACTGGGCCAAATGGTCAGGACTGGTCAGGAACTGCCAATTTCTCTGTTTTTTTGCCTGGTTTCCAACTCTGGGCCATCACAGAAAGCCCAATATGCCCCCAAACTAATGAAATAAAATGTCATGTTTCTAGACAGCCAACCTCCAGCTTTCCTGAGCCAACAACCTCCAATCAGAGCACACCGTCTCTTTTTTTTACTGTAACACTCTCTCCTGCCCGCCTGTGAGTCCCAAGCAAACACGTGATGATAGTTTACCTTTGCTGTAGCAAGCTATGAACAAATAGCCTCTGTTGGTTCTCATTTGAGTCTTCTTTATTTCCACAAGGTAGAAGTTCATCTTCTCTCAGTTTGATTTGCTAAACACTGTTATCATTCTCAGAGAATGATTACGATCTAAACAATTCTGGGAAAAGGCATGTTTCCATTCTATGATAAGCAATACCTGGATAAGGCTACACCACTCATCTTCCAGAAGCAAGTATGTTTTTGAAAAATAGCTAAGACACTGAACCAACTGGATAGCTTACTTGTTAAAACTAACAAGTTAAAACCAACTAACTCGCTAATCAATACTCACTTCTGGAATTCATCTTACCATGCCCACCTATCCAAAACCATCAGAGACTCTGTCCAAACCAAAGAATTGCCCTCCTTGCAAGATCCTCCTTTAATCATTCACCCAGGCTCCCACCCTCCCCTGGCTTATCTCTTCTTTTATTAAGACTCTGTTGGTGCACCTGGGTGGCTCAGTTGGTTAAGTGACTGACTTCGGCTCAGGATCCTGGGATCAAGTCCCATGTCGGGCTCCCTGCTCAGTGAGGAGCCGGCTTCTCTCTCTGCCTGCCACTAACCCTGCTTGTGCTCTCTCTCTCTGACAAATAAATAATTAAAATCTTAAAAAAAAAAAAAAAGATCGTGTTCTCCCTTACTCCAGGAAGTTTAATAAATTTCATTTTGCTTGTTCAACACATGCTCTGGTGGTCCTTTTGGGAAACCGACGGCTGACAATCCCATAGATTTTGCCAAGATCCAACCAAGACCTTCTTGCTGTTGTGGTTCTACAATCTCTACTCAGAACAGGAAAACTGGGGACAGCAACCTTCTCTGAGGCTCCCGGAGTGGCACACGCAGGGGTCTGAGCTATGATTTCTTTTTGTCAAGCTCCCAAATGCCAAGTTTGCTTTGTTTCCCCAGGGATGAGTAGCTCTTTTTAGGAATTCTTTGATCATCTGATCAAATCTGCAAACTCTTATCTTTGGTAGACACGTGTCTTCTTTTTCTGCTCTTCTGTTCTCTCTCTGTCGTCACTTTCTATTTTAAGTCTATAAGAGGAAATTCATAGAGAAGAAAATTGGCATGGAGCTGTGGAATCTCCTTTGCTGTTGCCTCCAAGGCTGGTGCAGTGTTACCGAGAAACTTCGGCAGGTGATTTGGGTCACTTACAATGGCCTATATTCATAAGAGGTGCTGGTCTGTAGCCTTCTTTCCTTGTGTTACCTTTGTCTGGTTTTCACATCAGGGTAATCCTGGCCCTGTAAAATGAGCTGGGGAGTATTCCTTCCTCTTCTATCCTTTGGAAGAGTTTGTAAAGAATTGGCATTAATTTTGCAAGTGTCTTGTAGAATTCTGGGACTGGACTTTTCTTGGTGGAAAGTTTTTCATTAATAATTTGTTCTTTTTATTTGTGATAAGTCGTTTCAGATTTTTTAATTCTTCTGAGTAGTCCGTTTGGGCAGTTTGTGTCTTTCCAGAATCTCTTCTATTTCATCTAAGTCAGCTAACTCATCAGCATATGATTAATTGTTCATATTATTCCCATCATTGAAAAAAAAAATTCCATAAGGTCTATAGTAATGTTCCCTCTTTATTCCTGATTTTACTAATTTGAATCCTCTCTTTTTCTAATTTAACTGAAGATCTGTTGATTTCACTGGTCTTTTCAAAAAACCAACATTACTTTAGTGGATGTTCTCCATTTTTCTCTATTTTATTAATGTCCACTCTAATTGTTATGATTTCCTTCCTTCCACTTGCTTAGCTTTAGTCTGCTTCTTTTATAAGTGCCTCAAACTGGAAAATCAGATGATTAATTTGGGAGCTTTCTTATTTTTTTATATAGGAATCTACAACTTTTTCAGTCACTTAAAAGTATTTCCTAACTTCCCTGTCTTTCTTGACTCATTGGTTCTTTAGGACTATGGCTTTCAGTTTCTAAATATATGTTAATTTTCCAGATTTCTTTCAGTTACTGATTTCTAATCTCACTTCACTGTGTTCTGGACATACTTTGTATAATTTCTGTCCTTTTAAAAGTATTGGGGTTTATATTACGGCCAAGCATAGGGTATATCCTGCATAGGAAAGAGAACATTTCATGTGCACTTTAGAGGAATGTCTATTTTAAAATTGCTTGGTCAAGTATTTTATAGATATCTGCCAGGTCTTATTGGTTTATAACGTTGTTCAAGCCTTTCTTTCCTTTCTGATCTTCTGCCAAATTGTTTTATCCTTTATTGAAAGCTAGGTATTGAAGTGTCAAACTATTACTGTTGAACTGTCTATTCTTCTCTTTGATTCTGTCAGTTTTTGCTTTTTATATTTTCAGTCTCTGTTGTTACATGTATATGTGTTTATAATTGTTATATCTTCTTTTTTATTTAGATTCAAGTAATTAACATGTAGTATATTAGTTTCAGAAGTAAAGTTCAGTGATTCATCAGTTGCATATAACACCCACTGCTCATTACATCTTGTGCCCTCCTTAATGCCCATCACCCAATATATCTTCTTAATACATTGATCCATTTATCATTATTAAATGTCCCTCTTATCTCTAGTAACACATTTTAAAGTCTATTTATCTGATATTAGTATAGCCACTCAAGGTTTCTTATCATTGCTGTTTGCATGATATATCTTTTTTCATCCTTTACTTTTTGAATCAAAAGCGTGGCTCCTGGGGTGCCTGCCTGGCTCAGTCAGAAGAGCATACAATTCTTGATCTCAGGGTCATGAGTTCGAGCCCCACACTTAAAAACTTTTTTTAAGAAGTGTGTCTCCTGCAGACAGGATATAGTTGAACTTATTTTTATATCCAGTATGATAATCTTTCTTTTGATTGGATTGTTTAATCTATTTACATTTAATAATATTGATATAGTTGGATTAACATGTGTCATTTTACTTTTTTTATATATCTCATATCTTTTATTTTTGATCCTATGTTCTTCTTTCACTGATTTCTTTTGCATATAGTGGGTATATTCTAGTGTAACATTTTAATTCCTCAATGATTTCTCACTATGTTGTTTGAATTATTTTCTTAGTGGTTAATCTTATTGGGATTCCTGTGTGTGTGTGTGTGTGTGTGTGTGTGTACGCATGTGTGTGTGTATAAGCAGTCATTTTTCTCTTGTTTTCAAAATTTTCTTTTTATTTGGCTTTTGACAGTTGACTATGCTATGTTGACATATAGAAGTTTTTAAAATTTTCCCTACTTGGAGTTTGTTAAGCTTCTTGGATGTGCAGATTTATGTTTTTCATCAAATTTGGGAAATTATCAGCTATTCTTTCTTTGAATATTTTTCTGCTCCAATTCCTTGCTCCCCTCCTTTAGATATTCCCATTATGCATATGTTGGTGCACTTAAATATGTTCCTCATTTTCCTGAGCCTCTTTTTTTTTAACTCGTTCCTTCAGATTATATAACCACTGTCAAACTATTTTTGAGTTTGGTAATTCTTCCTTCTGCCAGTTCAAACCCATTGTTGAGCACATCTAGTGAATTCTTCATTTCAGTTATTATATTTTCAACTCTCCAAGTTCCATTTGGTTCTCTTTTATGATTTCTGTCTATTGACAGTCTCAATTTGATTAGACCTTGTCATATCTTCCTGTACTTCTTTAAGCATGATTTCCTTTAGTCTTTGTGTCTATCATGGCTACTTTAAAATCTTAATCTGTTCAATCTGACATCTGGTTCCTCTCACAGGTAGTTTCTGTTGCCTGTTTTTTTTTCCCCTGTGTATGAGTCATATGTTCCTTTTTCTTTATATGTCCAAATTTTTTTTTGAAGATTTTATTTTATTTATTTATTTGAGAGAGTGAGAGAGACAGTGAGAGAGGGGACAGGGCCAGAGGGAGAAGCAGACTCCCTGCCGAGCAAGGAGCCTGATGCAGGACTCGATTCCGGGACTCCGGGATCATGACCCGAGCCGAAGGCAGTCGCTTAACCAACTGAACCACCCAGGCACCCTGTCCAAATGTTTTTTGTTGATAACTGGACATTTTAGGTAACTCTGGAGTATGTCCCTTCCTCCCTCTCTAATGCTTATTATCGTTATTTGATCTTGTTTATTTAAGTAACTGGCTTAAATTATATGAAATCACAGCAAGGACAAATTGGCCACTGTACTCAACTGAGACTGATAGTTATCCATAGTGCACATTTCACTTATCACCAGCCTTATCCTGGTAAATCTGTAAAGAGTGGGACAGGGATAAGAGCTCAAGCCTCAGGCTCTCTTTGGACATGTGTGAATGCCTTTCATTCAACCACCTTCCACAGTGGCTTTTGAACATTTCCTGATCATTGTTTGCTTATTCTTGGGATGGTATGAAGCTTTTTCTTGCCAAAGAGATACAGCTCTTATAGTAGTTGAAATATTATTTTATTCTTTGTTTTCAGTTTGGGGAATTCCAACGTACTGCTAATGAAATCACATTAAAATATGTGCCCCCATCACTAGAAAAGTTTTGCAAAGCCTTACCACTTGCACAGAAATTTCACTGCCCATATTGCCCTCAATCTTAAGAAAATATAGAAATAATAGGGGCACCTGGGTGGCTCAGTCATTAAGCGTCTGCCTTCGGCTCAGGTCATGAATCCAGGGTCCTGGGATCGAGCCCCGCGTCAGGCTCCCTGCTCTGTGGGAAGCCTGTTTCTCCCTCTCCTGCTCCCCCTGCTTGTATTCCCTGACTCTCTCTCTCTCTCTCTCTCTGTCAGATAAATAAAAAAAACCTTAAAAAAAAAAAAAGAAATAACAGTAGTATTCTTGGGCAAAAGTTAGCATCATTTTCAGAGATACATGAACTTCTATAACCTAGGTGTTACCTTTGACTTCAATGATAATGCAGTCAACTCTTTCTGGGACCCAATGCCACTTCTGAATGAGTTAGTAGCAGGTCAGCTCATTCCTGTAGTAATTTTATCTCTGATTCTAGATTGTTCTCTCTGGCAAGCAAACTTGGACAAATATTGCAAAAAACTCGCATAATAAATCCAGTCTTATCATCCATGCACATGAGCACCCTTTGCTCACTATCCTCCTAAACAAGACCTGCATAATGTAAAACCTGGAAAATTGATTTTCTTAAGAGACATCTGAGAGAGATGACCCTTAAAACCTTATGGACATGATCTTATCAGATACTGTTAAGTAGCACAGCAGGAAAATCTCAAGGGTTTGATCCTTGAATATACACTTGCCTCCCCCCATCCTTGAAAAAAAAAAAAGACATACAACATTTTCCAATCATTGAAAATCTGCCCTGTATAGAGACCTCAAGCTGAAGACTATTTGAAATTCTCTAAAACTAGATTACCACTGGAAGAAAACAGTTTCTCTCAAAGACTTCCAGATCAAGTAGACATCTACATAAAGTAGAAAGATTCAACCCAAGACCCACAGAACAAGATTCAGATAGCTGGAGCCACAGATTCTCAAGCTTTCACCTGCATGATTTTGTTTATTATTTTCTTCAGTCATTACATACTGTAAGGTTCTGGGGATGGTTAAGTGATACTCTTTGTCTATTAACTCTGGTGCTTGTAAAATCTTTATCATTAATATATAATTTTGCATCCTTAGCCACTCTTTGGTATAAGTCCAATATAGAAATATAATTTATTAATGATGTAGCCAAAATATATACACAAACAAACCATTTGGCTTATATTCACTTTTCTTTCTGTGCTGCCATCTTCGTTTGATACCGCTTTCTTTTAATAAGGCAGTTGGATTCCTTGGTAATTGGACTCAACTACTAAGTATTTTTAAGATTACAAGCAACACAACAGGACAGCCAGACATAAATCTAAAATCCTCTGTAATACTGTACATAAAAGGAGAGTTTTCTGTCTCCCCAGAAACAGCATTCAAGTGCTTTTCATAGGAGATGCCTTTGTAATAGAACTTTTACCAAAAAAAAAAAAAAAAGTCTGTAAAAGAGCAAGAACAGTTGCTGTATATTTTGAAGCTATCTCACTTTTACAGACCTTGTAAGAAAGGGGAGGTGCCCTCCTTAGGCTCAAACCTATGCTTTTCTGCTTGAAATCTATTTTGCGTGATCTTTATTCTAAGATGTCCATTACCTGGCACAGAACCACACTTGATGAGTGGTTTCAAATTTTATCATGCTCTAAGATGGTAGCCTATCACCCATTATGTTTTGGCTGGAACATATCATCAGATTGTCCCTAATGACTGGTTTGGGATTGGTAGCACAAAAATCTATTAGCTATGACCCATAAATTATATAGGAATCTATTTTCTCTGTATACGGATTTAGGTCTTCAGGATAGTCCTGACTTGAGAGGAGTTCTCAGGTAGTGGTTCAAAATTGAGCTGTTTAGAAGTGACTGGCCTCTCAAGGTGGAACTTGTACTTAGTTATGAGAAGATGTTACTTACACATCTACAGATCTCTCTTGGATTTTTTTAAAGGATTTTTTATTTATCCATTTGAGAGAGCAAGAGAGAGAGAGAGTGGGGGTGGGGGATCAGAGCGAGAGGGACAAGCACTTTCCGCACTGAGTGCAGAGTCTAACCCGGGGCTCAATCCCAGGACCCTGAGATCATGGCCTGAGCCAAAACCAAGAGTCAGACACTTAACCATTGAGCCACCTAGGTGCCCCTCTCTTGGATTTTTTAATATGATGAAAAGTTCTAGAAAAGAAAGATATCATTAAATGAGGTAATTTAGTGAATATTCTCATGCAGCTCTTCAGACTAGGGATGAGATCTTCTTTTTGTTTAACTTGGGTATATCGTTTAATTTGGCTTTGATGTGGACTACACACTCTGACCATACTCCTTCCTGGAGTGTTTGTTTGCATCGTGGTGCTCAAGTGGGTGGTCTCCAGGTTTTACTGCTGCTACACAGCCACTATCCAATCAAAGGATCCAACAAGCGATCTTCTAATGAAAAGCACAAGAACCTCTGACACTTACAAAGGCTGGAATGCCTCCCATGAGATAGTCTGCCTATACCCATGACATAGCAAAGAGTGGTACACATCAGGATTGATCATGTCCCCAGAAGACAGTGGTCTATCCCCCAGCCAGGATGAAAAACTGTCAAAGGGAGAAGAGAAAGAACTGAAACCAACATACTTTACTGATGTGCCAAATTCTGAGAATAAACATGTTTTACTCTTTCTGGGCTAAACATTTTGGAACAAACACACTTTCTCATTCCTTGCTAAACAGTATGTTAGCATCAAGCAAAAATACCTCAGATGCTTGCTCAGAGGAATCACTGCCCCAGGAAGATAGCTCTGTAAACCAACTATAAAAACTTCTCAAGACTTAACAGCTTGCCCATTAATACTCTCTTCAAGACCCTCACCTCTCTGTGCCCACCTATCTGAAGCTATTATGATATAAACTTGTCCCATTACCAATCAGTATCCTGTATAGTGGGCTTCATGAGTCAGGGTTCTCCAGAGAAACAGACCCAGTAGGAGATGACAGACAGATGATGATGACAGACAGATAAATAGATGGGCAGATAGATATAAAACTTATTATGAGAAATTGGCTCATAATTACAGACGCTGAGAAGTCCTGTGATCTGCTGTCTATACACTGGAGACCCAGGAAAGCCAGTGGTACAGTTCAGTCCCAATCCAAAGACCAAAGACCCAGAGGAGCTCATGGTATAAATCCCAATCCAAGGGCTGGAAAAGATGAGATAAGATGTCCCAGCTCAATCGATGAGGCAAATAAAAAAGGGACAAATTCCTCTTTCCTCTACCTTTTGTTATATTCAGGGCCTCAGTGGAACAGATTGAAGAGAGGGCAATCTACTTTACTGAGTTCACTATTTCAAATGCTAATCTCAGGGTGCCTGGGTGGCTCAGTCAGTTAAATGTGCAACTCTTGATTTCCGCTCCAGTCATGATCTCAGGGTCATGAGCTCAGGGTCCTGAGACTGAGCCCCGCATCAAGCCCTACATCTGCACTGGGCTCCATGCTCAGGGGGAAGTCTGCTTGAGATTCTTTCTCCTTCTCTCTGTCCCTCCCCGCCTAAAAAATGCTAATCTCACCTGGAAACGCCCACATAGACACACATAGAAATAATGTTTAATTTGGATACGCTCTGGCCAGTCAAGTTCACACATAAAATTAACCATCACATAGACCTACCTTAAAGTCCGCCAACCTGGGTGCTAAAATCCTACGAATATCCTCCCTTGGCTTTCTCCTTCTGAGACCATACTAAGACTTTCAAGGTGGTGCTTTCTCTGACTGCTGTAAATTTAATAAACTTCACTATTCTGGTTCAACACATTTGAACCAGTGTTTTGAGGCGTTGACAGCTAACAGCTCATGCATCCTTCCAACACATGGGAATCTGCACCCATACCCAGCATAGATCCTCATTCTAAAACCATCCCTGGCAGTATGAATTTTCTCTCTTAAGGGAAACCTATAATCTATTCTTTTGTCAATGGGAATTCAATGGGAATCTGGATTGCTTCCAGTTTTTTCATATTAGGAATAGTGCTGCTGTAAACATTTTCTCCTGGTGCACATGTCAAAAAACTTTTCTTGAGTATGTATCTAGGAAGAGAATGGCTTCTGATGGATCACAGGGTATGCAAATGTTCAAATTACAAGAAAAAAATGAATGTTGTTTTCCTAAAGCAATTGCGCCAGATAATGTTTCACCAGCAGTGAGTAAGACAAGTTCTTGGCTCATATCCTTTCTATAATTTAATATTATCAGGTTCCTTAATTTTGCCAATCTGATCAATAATGTAATGGAATATGTCTTCACATGTTATTGGCCACTTCTTTTTCCCTTTACAGTAAAACGTCCACATCGTTTGCCCATTTTTCTACTTTATCTTTTTATTGTTCTGCAAAAATTTTAAATATATTTTGATATTAATACTTTATTCATTATTTATGTTCCAAATATCTTCTCTCAGTCTGTGATTTTTCAAAAATATTTATACTGTCTTTTCATGAGTAGAAATTCTTAACTTTATGGACACCTGGGTGGCTCAGTCAGTTAAGCATCTGACCCTTGGTTTCAGCTCAGGTCATGATCTTACGGTCATGGGATCAAGCCCTGCGTCAGGCTTAGCCCTCAGTGGGGAGTCTGCTTGAGTCTCTCTTTCTTTTCCCTCTTCCTCTCCCCCCACATGCACATCCATGCATGTTCATGCATGCACTCTCTAATAAATAAATAAATCTTAAAAAAATTCTTAACATTAAAATAATTAGATGTGTCATTCTTTTATGGTGATCATTTCTGTTTTTTGTTTAAAAAGCCTTTTGCCAGGCACCTGGGTGGCTCAGTCAGTTAAGCATCTGCCTTTTGGCTCAGGTCATGATCCCAAGGTCCTGGGATCAAGTCCTACACTGGGCTCCTTGCTCAGCAGGAAGACTGCTTCTCCCTCTGCCTGCCGCTCTCCCTGCTTGAGCTCTCTCTCTGACAAATAAATAAAAAGCCTTTTCCCTAATCAAAATCAAAAAGATACTATGTTTTCATTTCAAAAATGTTAAACAGTGCCATACTTATATTTTATGGGTGGTGACAACAGACCAGAAAGAAATCATGGACTCCAATGCCCCCTTGGACCCCACAGGAGAGCCTCAATATTGCCTCTTGCAGAGGTGAAGCCTGAGTAGGACTTGTCTCAAGCCACAAACTGAAGTGGCATCCCTGACAAGAGTCGATGTCTCTGCCTGACCCTCCGAGGTAAAAGGAGCTCTGTGTTTTCAAATATGGGACGATCTGCAGTCACCCCAAATCTTCTCCCCTCTTTGGAATGTGACACTGCTCTATATGGGTGAACCTATCAAAGCATGGAGGATTAAAGCCATGTGTGATTCTGCCACCTGGTGGCCGTATCTTGTGCCAGGATCAGCCCCAAAGTTCCTCAAACCTCCCACAGATGGCAAAGGATGGGAAGCAATACGAGGGGGGATGTTACTTGCCAAAGACAGCCTCTGTACATTGGCCCCTAGGTGGCTTACTTCAGTCTGAGACCCATTTGCTGCAAAGTCTGCCAGCAACTAATCTCAAAATTCTACATATCCAGTTGTTTTAAACATAAACCAAATAAGCACATTTTCAGCCATATAGAGTCTGTCTGCTTTGTATACCCCACAAAACTGTGCCCAGCGTCTGCTAGCCACAGACGAGATAAATCCCAGGCCTGTAAAGACCCCAAGCTGCTGCTGACCTTTGGAAGCACAGACCCCGAGACTCCCCACTAGGCTGCTGAGCCACATCAAACTGACACGTGACCCCCCTCCCCCACTCCCCAGCTTCTGGGCGGTGGCCCCACGACATAGCTCTGGAAGGTCTCACTCCCTGAGGGACTTCACAGCCCGCAAACCTATCAAAGCATTGCCCACATAAAGCTGTGTGTGACCCTGCCACCTTGTGGTCACATCTTGCTCCAGGATCAGATAGCAGAGAACGGGAAGGATGCAAGATGAGACGTTACTTCTCTGGGCATTGTCTCCTGAGCCCTGAAGTGACATGAGAGGTCATGCTTCTGGGACAGGCAGTACGGAGATAGCACTCCCCAGAGCAGGAGAGGAAGGGGGGCAAATTTACCCTATCCTCCCGTCTTCTGTTTCCAATTGGTCAAAAGCCATCTAGCGAGGAGTTAACACTTCTGTATAGATTTGGTGCACTATCCAGCCCCCTTGCAGCCACTCAAGATACCAGAAATGACAAGAGAAGCCAGAAATTCTGGGCATGCAGTTAGCTGGCGGCAGCTGAGGGAAGCCCCAGGCAGCAGAACTGTGTGAGAAACAGAATCTGCTGGCCGCTGAAGTATCGTAAGCAATGTGGATCCAGAAAGCAGACAAGAGAATCTAAGAAGTTAAATATATCAGATATATTTATTTAGGACATAGTGTTGAGAGGGAAAGGAGAAACAAATTGCAAAAAAAATTATATAAAATGATAATCTCAATATTGGTGTGTATCCTTCTTTCCATGCTTTTTCTAAGCACAGGAAAACTGTATACAGTGATTAGCCTGAAAATGGGGAATTTTACATGGTCATGCTTTTCAATTTAAAAAGGGATGTGTCTTTACCCAATTTTTAAAAATTGAATGTGTATAAGGTAAAAGTAAAGACCGCAATCCAGTTTGTAGGTGCTGGATATTGAGTTCTATCAAACATAGGGTATACCTTGACTTTTTCAAAGGAAACATTTACAGGACCCCTACCCATGACCTCCCAGAATGGCCAACTCTGTAGTGAGAAATCAAAGAATATGATGCCATCGCTTCCTACAGCCTGCGGTGGGCAGCAGTCACTGCCCGCGGTTACACAGTGTCCCTTTGCAAACAGGCCTCCTCCTATAAGTCAGTGGCTCCACGAGGATCCTAAGCTATGTGACACTCAACTTGCAACTGCTCATCTGCAGGATGAGCCAGGCCTGCATGTTGGGCAGAAACACCTCTAAAATAAAGCAGCAAGACACAGCTAGTAATAACTTTCCAGAAAGTCAAAAGGACCAAGTACAGAGCTTTGTTTTTTTCAGGAATGCATTTGGAGAACACTACCTCAGTCATGAAGTGATCCCCGAGGAAAGAATCCTGGAGGCAGAGAAGTTAAGGGTGGGCTCACACAGGGAAATGTTCTTGGCACCTGGCTCCACAGAAGAGCACAGAAATCCAGACGCCCTGATAATGGATTTTAGCGATGAACTTTGGCTGACGACACATGGACTCTATGGGGGTAGGGCTGGGACAAGCAAGATGGACCATGTCAAAGTCAACACTTTAATTAGACTATGATACCCAGCACTTCTTCCCACCTGTGTGTCTCATGGACCAACTCCCCCACACACACCCACAGCCCCTTAGCCTGGGTCAGTGGGGGCTGCCAATAAACCAGGGCACCTGGGTGCGCTCCTCCCACACAAAGAAACCAAGGTTCAAAAGGGTGACATCTCTCACCTGAGGTCACCTAACCACTAAGTGGACACTGGGGTTAAGACCCAATGGTTATTGCTGAAGTGCTTCTAATGACCATCACCAAATGTTCAGAGGGACTCAAGTGGGGTGGGTGGCCAGAGCCTGGAGCGGGGCGAGGTGAGCGTGGAGAAAAGCAGGCGTGATTCAGGTACGAGAACAGGTGATGCAGAGCCGTGAAGGGACAGAGGAGCAGCCCAGAGCCAGCAGGAGAACCAACACATACACAGCACCATTTTTGTGCAGATGAGCAGGAGATGAGACCGGAAAATGCGTGGCCCAGAATTTCACAAATGTTGAATGCCAGCTTGAGTTTTAGATTTTGAAAACGTTTTCAGTGCACGTTAGTCATATTTTCTTGTTTCTGATGGTGCACTCTATGGAAAAACACGGAGAGGGGGCTGTGTTGTTGGTATGCTACTCAGGTTCCCTAACTTGGATTGCCTTTAACTTCCCTCTGATTCCATCTCAAGGCTCCAGGACCCCAGATGGCTGCATTCTATTATCCTCATGATCACAGAGGCGTAATTAAATGCCCTCAGATTGCAAAGCACTGTCTTCTAAGACAGCCGCCAAAGTACCTGCTCTGAGACTGTCCCAAGTATGAGGGGTCAGGGCATCTCTGTCACTGTGTGAAGCAGAAATCAGGAGCCCTCACTTGGTCATTGTCATGCAGAGCAGCGGAGAGAGGGGACAGCGCTCTGCTTAAGAGACACTTAGATATTCAGGACTTCAGGCGCGGATGTTTTGGAGACAGTGCTGTAAGTACATTTTCAGACAGAGTTCTATTTTGATGGTTTCAAAGCTTTCCTTGAAGCTGGTCAAGACACAGAGCTATTTGCATACTGAACGTAACACAACAATGTGCCCTCACGTTCCGTGAATATACAATTACTGGAAAGTGACCTCCACTCCCTCCGGGGTTATCCTGCTGTGTGCATGTGCTCTCTCCTCCTGGGAAGGTCACGGCATGCACATGCTCTGGGGAGGAGACACACGGGGTCCTGGAGCCACAAGTAAGGATAATGAACGATTAAGTCCCAGGAAGCACCTATGCCCCTGGCCTCTGGGACAGTGCCAAGTTTTGATCTTCTGCAAACTCAGGACTATGTGTCTTCAACCAATGATCTGGGAAAGAGATACAAAAGGCACTCTGCCAGAAATCAGGAACTGGACCCAGAGACAGAAGAAGAGTGAAAGGTCACGGTCAGACCAGGAACAGAGGACAGGCGTCGTTGGCTCAACTCAGCAGTCCAGCTTGAGGTATCTGAGCCCACAGTGGTTTCCGTTCCCTATTGGAGAGGGTGACCAAATAATTTACTGGTGACACTTCTGAGAGCAAAAGAAGATGCTATAAATAATTACCCAGAACAAATCTGTCCAGGGCAAATCTGGACACAAGTCACCCTCCTATTAGATCCTGTCCAGTCTCTTCTTCCCCAGTGAGCAGAGCCCCCCAATCCTGCTGCACACTCCCTGTCCTCAGACTGGCCGCCTACCAGTCCCAACAACTATCCAGAGCCGGCTTCCCCATCCTGCCAACACTGCACATGTGTGTGTATGCAGAGATACACTCACACTCACACACATGTGCACTGGGCACATCATTCTGACCCTGGCCAGGTTCTTTGACTCTTTCTGGAGGTCTGTGTTCCCCATCTGAGCCAGCCCGAGTTTCCCGCATTCTTCACAGTAGACCAAGCCCGTCCCACCCCACTCCCCTTCTCTCTGATCTCCAGGAGAGCTCTGTGAGGTGTCCTTTGGGCCCCAGCTTCCAAACAGGGTGGGAGGATGCCAGCAAGGGAGAACAACCTGAGGAGGTGGCAATATCACCTCCTCTCCCACAGGATGTCAAAACCATTTGCCTTTGCTGAATGCCAGTGCAGCCGAAAACACCCCTCCCCTGCAGCTGTGTTTGGCTCTGGGAATGTTGCACAACCACCTACTCCCTCCCCAGCTGGCAGGTTCCTGGTCCCACACACATCCTGGCAAAGAGCACCGTCCCCCAGTCCTGCCTGGCTCTTGCTGTTGTTGGCTGAGCTGGAAGCAGGAGCCTGTCCCCAACCCCTGCTCCTGTCCAGCCACAGAGCCACACACCCTCCTGACCTGGGCCCGCTCTCTTCCTCTGTAAAATGGGTGCGACTGGCCCGGCAGACCTACCTCTAGAGGTAGTTAGGGGAACGAAGCAAGAATATAGGTAATGCACAAACAGCTCATCTGCAGCGCAGAAGCTTCTGGACTGAGGGGCTGATTGCCCACCTACCCCAGCCTCTGCCCCACTTTAATACTCGATCATCATCGATAATACCAGCAGAATCATCAATGGCAGCCCCTGCCCCTCTCAGCGGTGTCCCATTTGGACAGGAAAGTTCAACGGGAAGAAGAGAAAAGCAGTCCTGCCAGGAGCCAACTGGTGCCCCGCGAGTGTGGCAGGGGCACGGACATCAACACCACCAGACAGGTCCCCGTGCGAGCGGCCCAAGACATGGAGACAGAACAGGAGCACTCCGCTGGCCTGCCTGAACACAGACAAAACGTGGGCAAAGCACCCCTCATCTCTCCTACTAGGACTTGCGGAGCTTCCCGACAAGTGAAGATGGTCAGCCTGGGGCCAGTCTTCTCTCTCCTGGATACGATTTTTTAGGCTTCCCACTCAGACACTCACTCCATATCCACAGCGAAGCGTCACTTCCATAACCCATCCCCAACATCACCTGGAATGGGCCCACACCCTAGAAACCCTTCCTGACGCCCCCTTAGCCAGACAGCCCCCATTCCGCAGCCAAGCTGCGTCCTCAAGCTGATTCCAGCTAATGCAGGAGCAGAAGGCACGCTGAGCACAAAGCCCGAGCTGATGCCCCGTGACCTCCCCCCCTCACACCCAGGTGGGGTGTGTATGTCTTTCCTCCAGGAAGCTCCCATCTGTCTGAATGTGAATGCTCTGCTAGAGGGAAAAACAACCTTAGCTTGACAATGGCCAGGCCCCCAGGATCCTGAGAGTCTTCTGTAGCAGATGAAAGTCCTTTTGGACACCTCCCTGTGTTCTTACCTCCCCCAAACCCCAAGTATTTAATCAGTCACCCCTCACAACCCCAGTGCAGCAGCTCTTTCTGCCTCCGGGTCCTGTCCCCGTGCTTTCATAAAATCACCTTTTTGCACCAAAGACGTCTCAAGGATTCCTTTTTGGCCGTGGGCTCTGGACGTGACCAACCACACTACTGCACAAACTCCATCACTATGACCTGGAGGGACCTCCTCCGCTCAGGCCTGCTCCCGGAGGCTCCAGCTGCAGGGCTGCGACAGTCCGCTCCCACTCGCTCCAACTCCGCAGCCGGAGGACCAAGGTGGGGATTTCAGCCATGACAAACACTGGGCCTCAAAAACAGCAAGTCCAGTCCCCAGAACTCCCAAATCAGGCTTGCTTAAATGCGCCACCGCCGGCCCAGGCTGCTTTCCTGTCCAGACCCTCTCCCCCCAAACTGCCGCACCTGAGTCTCACGTTCCTGCACCCGATGCAGCTCTGGAAGGAAAAGCCTCGAGCAGATCGTCAAGCCCCACAGAACACCCACACGAGCTCAGCTGATTCCACCCGTGTGCAGCGTTGAGCAAACTTGGTATGTGATGATAAGTGTTAAATGATACTCTTCCCTCACAATCGCGTTCCAGCTGCAAATTAGATCTCGAAGACCAGCAAGATGCTGATGACTTCCAAGGGATGTAGAGTTCCTGCAGCCGAATCATTACATTTTCCAGAATACTTAACGTAATTAAGTTTTGTTCAGAGAGCAGCTCAGTTATTCACTTGGGATCATTTATGACTCATTGTAAAGCTAGAAAGCTAAAGGTCTGTATTTTTGTTTTCCAAATCATCTTGTATCTATACCAGTAGGTCAACATAACTGAATAATCTGGCCTTTTCTTTTTTCAGCCCTGGACACAAGTTGCTCATCTCCGTGCAGGTTTAATGATGGCCGGGACCCAACTGAGGATGTCTGGCTAGTCAGGGACGAACGTCTCCTGCAGGGGACAGGGGACAGGAGGAGGTAAAGCTATCACCGTCCTGGCAGTGTTCCTGTCGCTGTGGGAGGGGTCTGTCTGCACCTGGCCTGCCTCAGCTGTCCCCTCCCACTGGCCCGACTTCAGACCCTTCCCTGTGTGGAGAAGATATCTGTCCCTGCAGAGTCAGTCCAGTAGAAGGAAAACTGTGTGAGCTCTGAATCCAGCACACGCAAGTTGGAATCCTGCTAAGACATAGTGTCAGGCTCAGGAAGGTTAGGTATCTCGATACAGTGGAGGAGTAACACCAACCTTGGAACTCCTCTGTGATGATTAGGTCGGAGAAACAGAAAGCGTTCAGTGATGGGCTGGTACATGCAGATGCTTGACAAATAGTAGTGTCCACTCTACTGTTCTTTTCCTAATACAAACTCGAAACAGCGGTGCTGGGTTACGTTTTCCTGCTTTATGACGAGCATCTGCAGTGGGCAACACAATTCCAGTAGTCCGTTGGCTCACTGGCTGCCAGCAGAGATTGAGAGTATCTGCACAAGGCTAGGGGGACTGGGTCCTACCCCTGATTCTTTTGTCATTTCAGAATGGAGATCCTGAGTGAGTGGATTCCGCTTGCAAAGGGACAAGTCAGAGTCTCCAAAGAGGGAATATCGGAGGTAAGTCATTTTTCCAAAGTGTACCCCCTCCACTCCCCATGGAGCAGAGGTTCTCAGCAGGGGCCAGGGGCGGGGGTGGTGATTCTGACCCTCAGGGGATGTATGGCAATGTCTGCAAACATGTTTGGTTGGCACACCCTGGGGAGGAGCAGAGGGAGCTCCTGGCATCTAATGGGTGGAGGCCAGGGATGCTGCTCAGCAGCCTGCTGTGTAAGGAAAGCCCTACAACAAAGAATTATCCAGCCAACAATGTCAACAGTTCTCAGGTGAGCGATGTGTGACGAGAGGTGGTGAGAAGGATGTGAAGGAAAAGACCAGAGAGCTTGGCCAGAAGAGATGGAGGGCATTACCTCGGCAGAGTCGAGCTCTGGGGCAGTGGGGTGGTGCACAGAAGAACCTCGCAAACATGGAAATGAATTTGGAGTCATCCCTTGTCCAACTGCTACTCTTTCTCCATTTTCCTCTAAAGTTCCAAGAAACCCTCCATGAAGGGAGAGAAGTACAAGAGTGGGGAAGTTTGCTTGCTACTTCCCCTCCTGGTCCACAGCTTTCCCTACAGGGTGCAGGAATGTTGGGACATTCTCCTTCTAAACGTCAAGTGGATATTAGTATCATGATGAGAACAAACTGTCCAAATAGGATTCTTTTTGAAGACGTCTGATCTTCAGGGAGACATACAACGTCCACATGAAGAGGCATGGCTGTGAGTTGTATGGATCTCCTATATCCATTTGGTGACTCGTAACAAAAGCATGGTTCAAACTGCCTTAAAGCATAAAGATAATTTTACTGGTTACTCAAATTGGAAAGTACACAGGCTTGACTTGAGCCAATGGTTCAATGGTGGCCTCAAACATCTCTCTCCTCTGCCTTCAGGTAATGCCAGCTCACCTCCAGGTCACAAGATGACTTCTAGTAGTTCCCAAGGACAGGAGATGCAAGTGACCCTAACTCGCATCCCAGAAAAGTCTCCGAGGCTTATTCTGATCATTACCTTAGGTCATCTGCCCATCCTGAACCAATAGCTGTGGCCAGCAGAACGAGATTAACTGACTGAGGAATGGTCAATCCCACACCAAGCACATGGTGGATAATGGCAGAAAGAGTGGTTTCTCGAACCATCTAGGGTATTATTCCATATGATTATGCCCAGGAAAGAAGGGAACAGATGCTGAGCAGCAAAAACCAGATGAAAGCTCCACCTGCCAGGTTCAACCCATCGGCAGTTATGTGGGAGTCCCTGTTGTTTCCTCAGTCTGGCACTCCGGGCGGGGAGTACACCCTCGCGTAAGATGTGATAGATGGCCTCAAGAAGTTCAGTGTGAGAATTATACAAGAGCTGAGAAGCCAACTAAGTGCCAAATTGCATGGCACAGGCTGCAAATGGTAGAAAGTCAAGAAAGGATGATCTGGTTTCCAAGAGAAGAGATTGCACTCAGCCTCAAAAGGTGGGATTTGTATGGAAAGCATGAACGGTAAGAAGTGATTTGGATCAGAGACTTGCCAGCCTGGAGCAAAGAGAGAGAACGAGTGAGAAATATCCCCACCTCTAGATCGATTTCCTCTACTGAGCACCCGGCTTCCACCATCCACAGTGACCATGCCTTCTTATTTATTTTGACAAGCTCATTTAATTTGAGCAGAGAGAACATCTCATTGAAATGGAAAAGATTTGGGTAGTCAATCCCTTTATCAGTTTTTCCTTCCAGGAGAAGCATTCTACCTATCACGTTCCTTCCTCAAAGCCATTAGTCAATCAGCAAGAAAGGGCACCAGTGCTTTTGCTGTGTAGGCTGGTGACAAATGAGGGCATTAATTTCCCTGAGCAGGCACTTTGGTTTGCCATTTGCCTAACCAGCAGCAGACAAACACCGTGTTGAAGATGATGTCTCTAAGATTACAGTGGCCTTTGATGAGAGAAAACAGAGAGAGGTTGGAAATGTTAAGCCTGTGGACTTAAAGAACCAGCCACGCAGGATTGCTTGTCTGTGAACCCACAGACTGACTGCAGGCATGGGATGACCCTTCCTCGTTATTCTGCTTAGTATGAAGGACAACCACAATGATGTCTTATATAGACCTCACAAACTTCCTTCCTCCTACTCAAGGGCATGCGGTGGCTCCCTGCCCTGTTGGAATGCAGGCAGGTTTCAGATGAGATTCAAGGTCTCTGCAGGCTGACTTCAGCTATGAACTTCAAATCCTTCACTTACCAACCGATCCGCCTCAGCCCCTTACTCAGGTCCAGCTGGCTCACTCTTGCCACCAGGAAGAGACCATCTGCAAATCCAAATAGCATAAACCGTAAACCACTGACCCACCAACAGTGAGAATGGGTGTAACATAGCAGGGGTGGCGACAGCAGCACCAATATGGGTAATTTCTTTGGAATTCTTGGGTGAAAACTTACCAGATAAATATGAATAGTTTCCTAAACCCAGAATTCCCACAGTTTATCAAGATTTCACACAGAAGTGACTGGTCAGCTTCATTGTATCTATGGAAGAAAACTTCATAAAGCCTCCAACTGAAGTTCTTAAGACCTGGAAGCTGGGTCCGTTTTCCATCAGCTCTCCTATAGGGCGGACGCAGGTGCTTTGTCTCCTCACATTTAAGGAAGCTTTAGCCATAGCTTACCAACCTCGGTAGACTTCCTAATCCCGGCTGATCTTGGTAACACTGCCAAAAGTCACAGGGCCTGGGAAATACATAACGCCTCCCAATGTGGTCAGGAAACTATTCCCAGACGAGGTATTATTAATCCTTGTGTGGGTAAGAAATCTTGAAAGTGTAGAAAAATGCAAGAGAATGCGTGAGACCTCCACTGCCAAGCTGTTCCCCCACCTAGCCCTCAGGAAAGGATGCCCTTTCCCTGCTAGTCCCCTGAAACCAACAGGGTTTTATTCTGTTCTATTGAATTGCATTCCGCCAAAAAAGACGCTGGGGTCCTAACCCCCAGTCCCTGTTTATGTGACCTTATTTAGAAAAAGGGTCTTTACAGAGGTAATCAAGTTAAAATAATGTCATGGTGGAGGGGGGGTGGAGCAAGATGGCGGAGCAGTAGGAGACCTGGATTTCGTCTCCTCTCAGGAATTCAGCTGGATAGAGATCAAACCATTCTGAACACCTACAAACTCAACAGGAGATCGAAGAAAAGAAGAGCAACAACTCTCTCATCAGAAAAGCGACCACTTTCTGGAAGGTAGGACGAGCGGAGAAGTGAATCCGAGGCGATATTCGGGAGGATAGACGGCGGGGGAGGGGCCTCCGTCGGCCGCTTCTGGCAAGTGATAGAACCACGGAGCACAAAATCGGAACTTTTAAAAGTCTGCTCCGCCGAGCGACGTCACTCTGGTGGCTGAGCGGGGGGTGGAACCCTCCGGGACAGTGTGGTCTCAGGACCCTCAGGGTCACAGAAAGACTGGGGGTGCCTGAGTGCGGCGGAGCTCCCAGGTAACAGAGCAGGGAAGCCAGCTGCAGAGGCGGAGCCCAGGCGCGGGGTCTCAGCTCGGGGTTGCCATAAACCGTGATCCGCGGCACAGTCGGGCCCCTGCTCCTCCAGCAGGGACCCAACAAGCGGCAGATCCGGGGAGACTCACCTTCCTCCCCGGGAGGAGCCGCGCGGGAGTGCACCGCAGGGATCTGCTG
>NC_138380.1:3925280-3945418 GCF_054177405.1 Leptonychotes weddellii
GGTTCTAGAGGGGAGGGGGGTGGGAGGATGGGTTAGCCTGGTAATGGGTATTGAGGAGGGCACGTTCTGCATGGAGCACTGGGTGTTATGCACAAACAATGAATCATGGACCACTACATCTAAAACTAATGATGTAATGTATGGAGATTAACATACCAATTAAAAAAAAGATAAAAAAAAAAAAAAAGAATAAACGTCTGAGTTGAGTTTACTGGAAGTGAAAAACCAGCCTTACCCCTGAGACAGGGAGTGCGTACTTGGCTGGGTAGAGTGGAAAGAACAGTAAACCAAGAGCAAGTCACTGGGGCAGGAACTGGAACATGGGCCATGCAGGTGCACCATCTGACCTACAGACTGCTCTGAAATACTCTTGTCACACAGCTCTCTCAGTCGACCCCATGAAGAAACATACAAGCACACGCAGAAATGCTCAGGCACTCTTCTGTCCAATTCTTCAACTGAAACATGAATTACTTAATTCAACCCAGCTTTCACTGCAGGCTTAAATAAAATACTGGTTTCAATTACCAGCTGCATCTGTACAGGATGTACGATTATAAGATGGTGTGGCTGATGCCTGACTTCATGCCTCGGAGTTTTGACCACTTCAGAGAAAACCTTCCGCAAGACCCCGCAGGTGTCCCTCTGAGGGTCAGCGGCACTTGGCCTGGCCACGGGCTTACTGCCGCCTCTCTCGTGGTGCTGAATCCGTGGCTGACATTTAGAAGCAGCAAAAAGTCACTCTGAGTTGTTTTAAGGTAAAATAATATGATTTCTGGTCAAAAACTAAACTAAAACTGATCTGGCTTAAGAGGTTTCATAAAAAATGTCTAGAGTTTTTAAAGGATTAAAGCCATTTTTTTGGCCAAGTTTTGGAAATCTGGCAGGCTCCCAAAGAGGACACTTTTAGAACTATCGTTTATTTCAATCCACAGTTCTGCTAGGCCCCGAGAAGCCCCCGTTGCCTTATGTCCTCCATGCGGGGCCCGAGGTCCGCTGTTACAGCTCTCTGTTCGGGCAGCTTCCCTCAAATGGCCCCGCACACAGGCGTCCACCACCGGCGTCACCCCCCAAACAGCAAGACAGAGCTCACGTTTGCTAAGTTTCCTCTTCTCTGCTTCCAATTTCTATTTGAGCAGAAAAGGAAAATTATTTTTAAAAAATAATACCATGTCACTCACTTCCGTAAGCCCCTTATGACCTTTAACCAGCACAGAATAACCCAGCTCCATCTAGTTGAGCCAAGCTGTTTTGATCTTCTGTAATTAACAGCTTCACATTTACAAGGAATGCTTACACTTGCTCACTAAACTCTACAAGCTAAGCTTCTAGGCAGTGTTTATACCTGGTCGCTAATTGCATTTATAACAGCAAGGAAGCTTTTGGTATAACCTGGCAAGACTTGCTTTAAAAAAAATTTTAAGACAAAGCTTTGAAGATGTAAGGTACAGTCTCCCCACTAAATATAACACCTGAGCACAAATAAGCTCACACCTAACATTTTGTAGTTGTTGTGTTTAAGTCTGAAAGAAGAGTCTGTGGCTAAAAGAGTAACAGTCTCTTCTTTAACATGCTTTGATTTATTGTTCTGCTGTGTTTCAGGCAAAACTCTGAGCAGAAGATGTTTATCATGGGGGAAGGAAGACAAGCAAGGGTTTACCTTGCTTGTTGTCTATTCGAGTTAGAAATATCATTATTTTCCATTAAGTGTGATGCTCTCAGCTACAGCCTGGAAGTGAATTTAGCACTTTGGGAAATCATATGTATTTTTGCAAGCAACTAAGGCACGATTTAGTCTGTTACTAATCCAAAGCAATAAAGATACCTTATGATACTTTTCAAAATTCATTAAAATGGCAAAATTCTACCCAAGCTGAAATTTGCTTTCATACATCTCACATTTATTATGGCAAGTATCTCCTCACTCCCATTCTCACCATGCAATGGCTCCTATTTCCAGACCAAGAGAGAAACAGTTCTCAACATCTAACATCTACATTCCCAGTCACAGAGCCGGATACGTAATAGGTGCTCAACAAATAACGCCTTGAATGAATTAGCGCAAGATACTGTCCTAGATACAGACACAGGCAGAGATGCCGAAGGTGCAAAGCATAAAATCAGGTCCCTGCTCTCAAAAGCCTGTGATGCAATTGGAGAAATAAGGCAGCATACATGTAAAAGTTAGTGTCATATTTTCCCTAGAATTCTTCTGTAAGCCCAGGAAGAAGAACTAGCATATTTAAGAAAACCATGGAGCCTGACTGCAACACTAGCCTGGCCAGTGCAGAATTTAAGAGTCTGAAATGGGGAGGTGATGGAGGCCATGGAGGCCGTGGTAAAGAGTTTTATTTCGTTCTAGCACAAAGCCTCGACATGGTTTAGAAGGTGAACGCTGTAAGGCCATCTGGTATGTGTTTATGAAAAGTCACTGAGGTTGCTCGTGGAGACACAGTTGGGAGGTGGGAGAGGAAGCAGCGAGGCCTGTGAGGGAGTTACTCCATCACTCTAGGTGTCAGGTGGGGGTGAAAAGTGGCCTAGAGTAGCAAAATGGAGAAAGCCAATGGAACAGTGATCTACTTTGGAGGTGGAACTCTGGCTGGATTTTCAGACAGATTGGGTGGTCAAGAAAAGGGGGAAGAAGAAGCACCTGGGTGGCTCAGGCGGTTAAGCATCTGCCTTCAGCTCGGGTCATGATCCCAGGGTCCTGGGCTCAAGCCCCACATCAGGCTCCCTGCTCAGCGGGGAGCCTGATTCTCCCTCTGCCTCTGCCCTTCCCCCCACCCCACTCCTGATCTCTCTCTCTTGCTTGCTCTCTCTCTCAAATAAATAAAATCTTAAAAAAGGAAGGAAGGGAGGGGCGCCTGGGTGGCTCAGTTGGTTAAACGACTGCCTTCGGCTCAGGTCATGGTCCTGGAGTCCCTGGATCGAGTCCCGCATCGGGCTCCCTGCTCGGCAGGGAGTCTGCTTCTCCCTCTGATCCTCCCCCTCTCATGCTCTGTCTCTCATTCTCTCTCTCTCAAATAAATAAATAAAATCTTTAAAAAAAAAAAAAAAAGGAAGGAAGGGAGAGTGAGAGAGTAGGGGAAAGGAAAAACAATTAAGAGTGTTCAGTAAATGTTTAACTTGATAACCAGTCATCTCCCCATTTGAACCCCAAACTGGTTCCCTCCAGTTCCTCCTACTTCAGAAAAATTGCATCTTACTGCAATCATGAGCTTCATCTGCACATGTCAATTTCGAGATGCTTATTTACCCAAGCAGGGATTTCACGGAGGTGGCTGGACACCTGCATCAGAATTCAGAGTAGTGATCAGGACTGAAAACATTAGCATCCAGAATTTTAAAGCAACAGAACTGGATGAAACTATGTAGAGAATTAATGCAGACAGAGATGAAATTAGATCTCAGGATGAGGCCAGGACACTCCAACATTTATGATGCCGCAGAAGAGAAGGAAACAGCAAGGGAGACTGAGAGGAAGAGGCCAGAGAAGGAGTAGAAAACCCTCGAAACGTCACAAACAAAATAAATTTCAAGGAAAGAGCAACCAGCTGGGTCGGATGCTGCTGAACTGTCACGAAAGATGAAGAACACAAGTGTCATCAACTTTGAAAAGATGGAGGCTGTTGGTGAATTTGACAAGACTAGTTTCTATGCAGTGACAGGAATACACGCCACATGGAAATGTTTGCAATGAAACAGACCCCAGACATCTGCTACTTCAGCCATTGGCAAAGAAAGCAAAGGCACAGAGAAGACAGGGCCCTTTGCCCAAGCACAGACTTGAACTTGGGGTGGCCATGAACACGCAGTCTTTGCCCCTCTTCAGTATGTGAAATGAATGCCCCAAAAGTCAAAAGCAGGGCAGGGGACTGCATCACAGGACAAAGCTCTCATGCATAATGTGCCTTCCAGTTCCTCTAGCATGCATTAGCTGTGCATAGTCTATATTAGGGGTCATTGATCCAGGGCCCATGGACCTATAAGCTTAAGAGAGACTATATGCAAAATTTTGTGCAAATACATTTTTCTAGTGAAAGGATCCCATAGCTTTTATCAAATTCTCAATAGGTCCATGTCCACCCCTCAAAAAAAGAACAACTGAGAACTTTGTTCTACACCAAAGAAACTGTACAGCTCACCAGACCAAGAGAAACCTTCTCTGAGATCAAGCTCCTAGGAGAGCATCATTTATCATCATCCAGGGCACCAGGCAACATCTGCATGCCATCAAGGAAACTCCAAATGGCCCAGGAGCCTAATAAATCACCCACCCATCACATCGAGCATTCCTCTAAGCTTAGAAAGCCTTTGATTCCAGGGAAATGTCAGTTCTGGGCATGGAGCTTCAGAGGCTGATAAATGCTGAATGATCCATCAGCTTGTGTGAGGACAGTGCAGAGCTTTAGCGGGAGGCCACACGAGCCCTGCCAGAGACTCGGAGCTCAGAGCGTGGGATGTGTCTGGCGAAAGCCCTCCTCATGCAGCTTCTGACATCAGCTCCCAGCGGGGTCAGATGTGGAAGCTGGCTCATAAGGGACACTTGGCATTCTGAGAGGTCGAAGCCATCTCAAGGGCTTCACCCCACTTTGAACACAGGCATCGGCTGCTAGAATGTTCAGCAGTGATGCCGAACCTTCTTCTTCCAAGAATATAAAGGGATTTTAGAGCATGTGTGCTCTTGAACGTACCGGAGGTGGAGCATGAATTGGCTGTGCATGCCCTCAGACTAGTACATTCCTTGCAGGACAGCACGAGTTGGCTGCTCTAAAATTCCAGCCTCGCCTAAACTGCAGGTTTAACTCCTCAGCTGCCACCACCATATCTGGTCACTCTAGAGCCACAACTGAAGCCTAATTAAGAATCTGACATTTAATCACTGGTGGAAATATGGCTGTCTATACTCTGAAATCCCCTTCCTTGGGAGTATTCAAGCCTGCACAGGAAACACAAAGATGTCTCATCTTCAGTGCCTGGGGGCGCAGCAGGGCTCAAGGTGGGAATGATGTCTCCCACATTTTTCAATCACTGGATTTCAGGACAACAGATATTTATTCTGTTACTTCTCTTTTTAGTTTTAAATCCCTGGCATCCAGCACAGTGCCTGGCATATGGAAGCAACATTTTTTTTTTTTTATCAATAAAAGAATTGTTGAGAAGCAAGATGGACACTGCATCCTTCAGGGTCCAGTCAGAAAACAGAAACCAGGGTAGAATTTCAAACAAACGGAATTGATACAGAAAACTGACACAGGTATTGGAAGAACTGAGATGCCCAAAGGGGGCGCTGAGGCCACCGGGATATGAGCAGCAGGTGCCATCCCCACTCCCAGGGGTAAGGTGGGCGTCCCAGGAGCAGAGTGAGCCACGGGGCTGGGGGCGGGGCCGGGGTTGGGACTGCAGTGGGAGGGGCTGCCCCCCAAGAGCAGGAGCAAGAGGAGGAGACTGGAGACAGAAAGTGGGTGTGAACTCCCTGACGTCTCCTCTCCCTCCGCCCTCCCAGCCTGCGCCCCAGCACCTGTGTGGCAGGGAGCAGGGAAAGGTAACCCGCCATAACCAGGGCAGAGAAGAGCAGGGCGCTGAACTGGCAAGTGAGGCACACAAGGGCTCTGAAGACATGAGGAGCCCAGCGGTGAGTGTCCCGCCTCTGGGAATTCACAGGATACGCCTCTTTTGAAGGATGCTGTGTGTCTGTGTAAGTGCCAAAGGATGGTACAAACAAGGAGCTCTCAGGAGATTCAGAAGCAGCAGTAATACAGTTGCTCCCCAGAGGTAAGGCCCAGGATGTTCACTGCTGCCTCCCAGGACACAGAGGGCGTTCTTCCAAATTACAGTGGACTGTACTGCTAGTGTAGAAGAGAATGGTCTGAAAGGATGTCCACAGAGGACGCGGCATGAGTTCTTGTCCTGGAAAGATGACAAGAATTAAGCGGAAGAGGAGGACACGGACATTCTAGAATGCAGAGGCTGAAATGAAGAGCAGAGACAGAAGCTGCACCGGAGCATGTCCCCACCAAACACTGGTGCATCGACACGAATGATTCCGGGGGTCTCCACGGCAAGACTTATGTTAAATCTCTGAAGGTAGAAATGGTTCTACCTCACTGTCTTCTCCTGAGCCTCCCAGCTGCAAAACCGTCAATCAAGTGTTGGTTTCCTGTCCTGTCATCTCCCTCAGGATCCGCATCTCACCCACCCCGTCACCTCTTCAGTCCAAGAAGGTGGACTGTCTACGTGTTTTTATCTCCTCCTTTCTACATCCTCAAAATGAAAGAGCTAGGGACACCTGGGTGGTTCAGTCGGTTAAGCCTCTGCCTTCGGCTCAGGTCATGATCCCAGGGTCCTGGGATCGAGTCCCACATCGGGCTCCTTGCTCAGCAAGGAGCCTGCTTCTCCCTCTGCCTGCCTCTATCTCTCTCTCTGATAAATAAATAAAATCTTAAAAAAAAAAAATGAAAGAGCTATAAAATAAGAACCACCTAGAGGTCATTGGGAAGCAGGAATGGTGCCAGCATGGGAAAACGTCTTTGAGAAACTTCTGGATAGAGCAAAGACGACAGGTGGGTATGGGATTCAAGTGCAAACAGCACGGCCCGGACAATGTCAGCTGGAGGGGTGTGGGAAGGGGGTGAGTGGCTCCCCCCAACTTTGTGCCTCAGCTCACACAGAAGACACTTCCATTTCCCCCATGTTCACCAATGAGAGCTCACTTCAGTCTTTTTTTCCCCTTTCCAAGGGAGGACGATGCAGTAATGTGACTGGCCAGGACCTGACACTCCCATTTTATTGGGTCTCAGAGGCAGGAATAGGACAGGCACTTCCCGCAGCCCGGGGTCACAGAAGATGCCCCTGCTGGCCTCCCTCCGTGTGCCCTTCCCCGCCCACATGCACCAGCCAACTGGAGGGGTCCTCTCTCCCTTCCAGCTTCTCTGCTCACAACAGCGGCAAGAGTCATCAAATCCAACGTGGGCTCCCCAGCGTGGGGCTTCAGTTTCAGGGAGGTCCCACCTACCCTCAGGGCTAGACCTCATTTTTCAATCCAGATTCTTCCTAACTTTTCAATGGAGGTATTATTATTCAGAAAAGTACACATTTTGAAACCATTTTAACCAGCCTCTTGGGGCTTACTGGACACTCTAGTCAATTTAGAGGAAGTAGGTGTCTGTTCTCTTTGTTCTACCAACTTTTTCTCTGTACATGTGTCTCAACGGCTAAGAGTCAGGAGGGGTGAAGGGGAGTGGGGGACCCTGGAGCCCTCAGCAGGAGGACCTGCATCCCTTCCCCCACCAGCTCCTTGAAGGGAGGCTTCCTATTTATTGGTACACCTTCCCCACCAGAGTGAGGTTTACTCTGGGGAAATGGAGCTCTGACTTTTACAGCTCCTGAGATCATTCACACCAGATTAATCTGGATACATAATAAAAAAATTAACAGGCAACAAAGAATCGCCAGATATTAGCATAAAACAAACAGCCATAAAGGGAGGGCCAATTTTACAATATGCCCCATCACCAAGACACTTTACCGACATAATGAGTATGTACCTCTGTTAACCTGGAGGAGTGCCTGCTGCAGCCTCAGGGCAGGGGCGGCGAGCGGTTTCTCCGCTGTGTGTGGTGCCTTACAGTTACAGGCCGGGCCAGCACCCCGAGATCACGACCGGAGCCAGACGCTTAACCAGCTGAGCCATCGAGCTTCACCAGCGCCCCCAAAAGGTTTTTTATAAGGCCCTTGGAATTTTAGTTACTAATGATTTTTTTCTTTTATTAGTGTTAATTTAGAAGTCCATTCTTCAGCTTTGCATTAAAGGTAATGTTGACATTCACAGAACTGAACTGCCAGCTCCAGCCCCGCATCCAGCCCTGCCTCCAACGCCCTGCTCAGCGGGGAGCCTGCTTCTCCCTCTGCCCCCCGCCCCCCCCCCACACACCCCGGCTCCTGTGCGCTCCCTCTCTCAAATAAATAAAATTTAAAAACAAAACCTTTCCAGGGTAACTGGAGAGAACGCATGCTGAAGGTCCTAGGAAGGTAGCTGTGGATTTTGCGTAGTACACCACTTTCCCTGTTGATATTTGTCTCTCCTTAAGCTTCCTGCATTGGTGGTTATCTTTCTCTCTCTCTCTCTCCTAGTAATTTAGAAGTTTCATATCTTATTTTCATTGACTAGCGGTTGTCCAAAATTTAAGCGGAAGACCTAAAAATATGCTCACTGGAATAACTCAGAACATATTAGTAATCGTAACAGGTTAATTTCACCATTAAAAAGGCATATTCTGACAGGTGAAGTGCATGCTGTTTGCAAGAGACTCACCCCAAGCCAAACAACCCAGGAAACACTAGCAAATGAAGGAATGGGTGGGACGCAGGAAGAAATGCCCAGGGGCAGCAAGACCAGCATGAGAAATCAAGGCAAACGTTCATAAATGGAGCAAACAAGTAATCTCATCTTGGTTAAAGAGAATTCACAAAGAAAATACAACAGTCACATATCCTCAGGCACAAAATAAAGTATCAAATACCTATAGGAAAAGATACATAAATTCAAGGAGAAATTGGGAAAATCAGAAACACATTTCTCAGAAATAGATTAAATAGAAAAAAATGAGATCTAAGAATTTGAATAACACAACAACCTTAGTAAAATATTTAATAACTACATATAAAATTTTTACACCCCAAACCAGAATGTATATTTTTAGAGTACTCAAGGAATATTTAACAAAAATTTTATTAGTTAATAAACATAAGCTCTATATGTTCTCTGTAAGACAGAGATCATTCAGAACATATTTTCTGACCATTGCTCAATAAAACCAGAAAAGGACAACAAGAGGAGAGTCCAAATAAATCCAACCACTTAGAAAGCATAAAACTTTCAAATAGAACCTTGAGGCAAAGGAAGAAATCAAAGTAAAAACTGCAAATCATGGGTTAAAAAAACAACACCGACAAGAACCAAGAACCTCACAGGCCACGACCAAGGCCACAGCTGCACGTTGGCCACATGTGTATGCCAGTCTAGGATGTGCCCGCCCGTCGCACCTGCTGACCCCTCCTATGGGTCCTCCCCACCTGACTGTAGGAGCTACTGGGAAGCAGGGAAATCAGCCTCTCATCTCAGGTACTGTGTGTGGGCTGTGGTGTGTCACTCCCGTTCCGACTTGTGTTTGTGGTGTCCTGGCACACAAAGATCTCACATTTTTATGTGGGCACGACGGCCAGTCTTTCTTTTACGCGTTCGTGTTTCTAGTCTTACTCAAGCACATATGTCTCTTTACTTTAAGATATAAACCACTATCCTAAAATTTTATTTTAAGGTTATTGATATTTCTATCCTGAACACGTTTGAAATTTATTTTTGAGTATGATTGGTGTTGGAGGGCGAGGTTCTTCTGATAAGAGGCCAGTTGTCTAAGACTGATCCCAAGTGGGGTTCTTTCCCCACTCAATTTGAATGCAACCTTTATCACGTATCGCCCACTGGCTCCCTCTGCCACTTTTAAGGATTCCTGTGATGACATGGGGTCCACCTGCATAATCCGGACCCTCTCTCTATTTTCAGGCCAGCTGGTTAGCACCCTTAAGACCATCTGTCCCCCCTTAATTCACCTCATTGTGTAATGTAACATAATCATGAGGTTCCCTGGATGAGGACATGAACATTTATCTTGCCAACCATGGAGTTATGGATGGATCTCTCACCTCCCTCTCTGAAACCAGAAGTTAGGGCCAGTCTGGCCCTGATGACATGAGATCATGCGGGGACCCTGCCTGATCCCATGAGCTGGGAGCCATGGACACAAAAGGGCCTGTGACAAGGGGAGGGACCTGCCCTGGTGATCACAGCTCAGCAGAGGCCAGCAGGGAGCTGTGTGGCCACGCTTTATCAGAGTCACTCCTTTCCCTCACAGGGGCACAGGAGAGGGAAACAGTGGACGGTCCCCCTCCCTGAGGAGGACATGTACACCCACCACCTGCCCCTCATACTCAGTCCCCTTGCTTTTGCTTCCCCAACTTGCTCTACATTTTAGGGAGATCCGTCTCTCAGCCAACTTTCTGGAGATTTTGGCCAATGAGAGGCACCCATGGAAGGTGAAGTACGAGGGAGGAGGCAGTCATGCCTCCCTCACTCTGCCTCAGGCCATGTCACCATCTCCTTGACTGTCGCCCTCCCCAGAAGCTTCTAGAACCTGCCAGCTGGCCCAGCTGCTGCTTCTGGCAACACTCCTTCCTCCAGGTGTCCCCCAGACAAGATGGGACACAAGGGTGACTTTGTGTTACTGTCCATCTTCCTGTGCCCCTCATCTCTCCATTGCCCACCACCCTCATCGACTTTTCTGGTCTTTTGCCATCTGTGTAAAGCAGTGCCCTGGGCTGAACTCCCCCTGTCCAAGGGCCTAGCATGGTTTCCGTTTTCTGACTGGATGTGGACTATTGCACAGCAGTAAACCCCTCATGAAAACATGAGTATAAGGGAATGGGGCCCTAAGAGCCCAAAGAGCTGTCATTAGTCAAAAGTAAGCAGGAATCAACAGAGAACTTAAGTAGCAGACTGTAAGAGATTATTAAAGGAAAAAAGCATCAAGACACAGTGAGGTCTGAATTCTCAGGATAGAAAATACTGCTCCCATTCTCTCACTAGCTTCCAATGGACTGATTGACTTGAGCAACGCAGCTTTGTTCAGAAGCAGAATTCACATGTCACGAAATAGCTATAAATGCAGTCACCTAACTTTGGCAGTTACACAAACAGCCTCGGGAGGCAGTTCCAAAATGAGAAGTTGTGTGTCCCATTTCCAAAAATCCAGAAGCTCTCCAAATCTGCACTTTGGGACCCTGAGCGACTCTGACTCAGGTAGTTCATGGACTATGTGGTGAGAAACTCTGGATAAATCAATGACCTCCATTACTTTAACATTTATGGCCTCAGTTTCCCCATCTGCCATATATGAATAATACGACCTCAAAGAGATGTTGTCAAGATTAACTAAGGCATTACAAAGCAACTGGCAAGTCTGGCAGAGAGAAAAGGGTTTGCATGTCAGTTAATTTTTGCTGACTGGGTGTTCAGGACAAACCTCTTTGATTTTTTTTAGTTTCGCAACATATGCTTATGTTTTGAGGTGTCAGCATTGGTGACTCGGATCTAGACTCAGTACCTGTCCCAAATTCCTTTCATTGATATGGAATAGAAAGCTAATCCAAGACTAACATCAGTCTAAGCCAGGAAGTGTCGATTTGAAGTAGAATTTAAAAAGCTATCTGAATGATAAGAGGTACTCATTTAATTTTTTTTTAAAGATTTTATTTATTTATTTCTTTATTAGAGAGTGAGCGAGAGAGAAACAGCATGAGAGGGGAGAGGGTCAGAGGGAGAAGCAGGCTCCCCGCCGAGCAGGGAGCCCGATGTGGGACTCGATCTCGGGACTCCGGGATCATGACCTGAGCCGAAGGCAGTCGCTTAACCAACTGAGCCACCCAGGCACCCCGGTACTCATTTAATTTTTAAAAATGTTTCTCAACTTTGCAATTTGGTACAATAAACTAAATGAAAAGGAAATGACCAAGACCTCAGTTAGAATATTTAATTAAGACCAGTTGAATTATTTATGTTAAGGGAGTCAGCTCCCTTAGTTTAGTTATAAAATGTTAAAAGCTCTGTTACAACTCTTCAAAATCTCAGCTTCTTCATCTCCTGCCTTCATGCCCCATCCTCAGAGATTAGCCAATTAAGAACCAGCCAATATACACAAACACAGAGACCCCTTGATAATGCAATATCCATGGTTACTTAATCATCATTAAAATGATTTTAAAGAAAGTTAACATGCTAATAGCATCAATGGTAACAAGCCCCATTTATTTTTCACATTATGTGAATAATTAGTGGGTAGAGCCCTCTGTCTGAATGGGGCTTTATTGTCTCCGTGGGTGAATATCCTGCAAATTCAATCCCCAGCTTTGTCACACCTTTCTGCAGAGTACTGGGGAGTGGGGGGTGGGCGGGCAGGCGGGTGCTGAGTACCAACTGCAAATGAGGGTGGAGATACAAGGAGGAGGGAAGAGAATTTGGAGGGGATCAGAGAAAAGCAAAACAGAAATCAATAGGCTTTGATTGGAATCTATGAATTTGAGTATCTTTTATACCCAGGAAATGTTTCCAGTGGAAAAGAAAGAAATCTAATAGATCAGTGTCTGGGAGGAGGTTGCATTCAAAGGCATCAGGAAAGTCTTGGGTTGGCCAACACACCACCAGTTTGGAAATAAAGGGTTTAGCAGCTGTGGAGATGCACAGCTATCATGAGCTGGGGAGAGGAGTTCCAGTAAGGAAGCATCTGGGGGTGTTCCAGGTCCAGCTTAGGTTTCCACGATGCCCACCAGGAAGAGGGGGCCCCAGACAGAGCCGACTGCATGCACACCAGCACCCTCACAGGGCCCCAGGAGCAAGCTGCTTTGATGAGCGCAGCAGTGAGGATGTGGGAATAAGCCAAAGAGCTTCCTTCCCTTTGCCCTCCCGTGGGCTGGAAAGTGGCTCAATGGACAATCGCCAACTCCGAAACCACAAGTCTAGAAGTCCAAAGCCAAAGCCAAGAGAGAGAATGTGGGTTCCAATAAGAAACGTAAGGCAAATGCTCCCATGAGCTGGGGCGAGTCAGTGAAGCCAGGAAACTCCAAGCCACAAACACATCGAACCCACCGGCCCACCATCTGCCTGAACAGCTGGACCGGCGGAGCCAGCCACACTGAGGCAGGGGCTACCAAACCTAAGTCCCTTCTCAGTACCTCACGGAAAACTTTAAGGGAGCTAAAGAGAACGGATGTGAGGCACCTGGGTAGCTATTTTCCAGAAACTCTGTAACAACAGGCCAACGTTCAACACAGTAGACAGCTAATGTCTGACATGTAGTAATAACCACACCACTGAAATACACATTTAGTTCTCCAAACATTATTACTGAGATAATCCCAAGGATATGGTGAAGTTACTAAAAGCTATCACACAACTGAGAGTTTTCTGGAAATTCATTTATTGGGTAATCTGTAGGTACAGCATGTAAATTCTGTGGCAACAATAACTTAGTGACCTAGAAGGATCTCCGGTAAGGAGGGAGGTCCTGCAGAACACAGACACCAGGGAGAGGAAGTTGCAAATTCCCTTCAGTCCAACTACTGATATGGTAAAGTGCTAACCAGGAACACTCCTCTTATATCCAAATGTACACACGCGTACAGATACACAAGTATCCTTGCCAAGAGATTTCAGGAGCAACATTATACTTGAGAATCTTCCAAATGATCTCTCAAACACCAAAATCTGAAAACACAGCCAGCTTCTCTGTAGAGACAATTGGTATTTTCTATTCCATATGCCTAAGTTTAAATTAATGTCATGATTATAACTTGTATGATGGGAAGAACTAACATTTGTTGAGCATTCCCAGTGCTCTAGGCACTACAAAATGTTCTTTATATATAATAATGAATCCTAACAAGAACCTCTGAAATAAAGCAATTGTTATAATCCCTACTATATCAACAGGCAATCAAAAGTCATAGATTCAAAGTGCATCACCCAGGCTCACCCAGCTAGCAGAGACAGAACAGGACTTGAACCCTCTGGTCCTCTTAGGTCCAGCCCAGTGTTCTTGCTGTATATTTTTTCAAATTTTTTTTCCATAAAATTTTTCTTGGTAAACATTTTGGCCTCCATTGGACCTTAGAGCATATCTATATCTATATTTTACTTTCTATTTTGAATAGCTGAAGATTCAGAGGAAGAAATGGACAGGGGGGTCCCATGTACCCTTCACCCCGTCTCCCCCAACGGTGACATCTTGTGTAACTAAATATACACTACAATATCACAGCCAGGAAACCAGCATTGTCACAGTCCACTGAGTTCATTCAGACTTCACCAGTTACACATGCACTCAGCCCGGTGTGTTTGTGGCTCTAGGACATTTTACCACATGGGTAACTTTGTGTATCCACCACCACAGTCAATATTTTTAACTGCGTCACACAAGGTCCCCTCCTCGTGATACCCTTTATTGCCCCACTTGCTCTGTCCCCCTCATCCTTAACCCTCGACAACCACAGACCGGCTTTCCATTTCTGTAATCATGTTATTCCAATCATTTGGGGCTACTATAAATAGAGCTGCTGTGAACATTTGTGTGCAAATGTCTGTGTGAAAATAAGTTTTCATTTCTCTGGCATAAATGCCCAAGAGTGTAATTGCTAGGTTGTATGGAAAGTCCATTTTTTGTTTCAAGAGGAGCTGCCAAATTACTTTTCAGAGAAGCTGTACTAGCTGACATTCCCACCAGGAGTGTATGAGAGCTCCAGTTTCCCTGCATTCTTTGTCCAGGGTTTGGTGTGATCACAACTTTTTATTTTATCCATTTTAATAGATCTATAGCAATCTCTCATCGTGGTTTGAATTGCATTCCTGGCTGGCTAACGAAGCTGAATATCTTTTCACGCTCATGTCGACTTTGTAGATATCCTCTCTGATGAAATGTCAGTTCTTGTTTTTGTCCGTTTTATAATAGGGTCATTTGTGAATTTTGAGGGTTCCCAAATTCTAAATGCAAGCCCTTTATTGAACATGTGATTGGCCCATAAACATTCTCTAATATTTTGAGTTGGAGAGGGCCTAAAACATAAAATCCAACGCAGGCTGCATTCAGTGGATTAAAGGGATTTTCAAGAACTCCAACAGTTACCCTGTGCTTTATTAAAGCAGCAGCAGGAAGCCAGGACCCCGCTTTCACAGAAAAGAAGCTAGAGATGGATGCAAGACCAGGAGTATTGTAGGGTAGAAGTGTGAGCCGTGGACAGGACACACAAGAAGGGTCTGCCAGGGGAGGTCCCCTGCAGAGGCTCCTGACAGTCTTTTTAGGGCCCATCCCTCATCGCCGCAGCTCAGGCGCCACCTTGTGGGCTCTGCAATCTCAGCAGGGCCCTGGGAAGCGCAGGTTCCTGTTTGGACAACTTACATATTCTCACCCCAGCGTCTCTAGAGGAATTAGCGACACATGGTATTTACTCCCACTTGCTGTGACATTCTTCACAGATGGCCACTTCCAGGAGGAAACCCGGTCTAAGTGGCACTCACTGCCTTATCCTTTGGGGCTGGCAAAACACCAGAAGGATGAAGGCTGGTTGACACACCCCCAACGCATGTGAGTCTCAGGCTAACACTTCACCAACAAGCCTTCGAGGTCTCCTCGCGGGCTGCCCAGCTCACCCGACACAGGTGGGTGTTACCTGCCTCGAGAAGGTGCCGCAGCAGCCTTTCTTGGACTCTGCTTACCAGGATGGACCGAGAGGGCATTTCCCTGGTGTGTGCTACCCTAGCATGAGCCAGGGAAGGCAGATCTCAGCCCTGTCTCGTGTTAGACAGTCGAGAACATCAGAACCCAGAGAGGACTAAGGAAAGGGGGGGCTGCATTTTTTTATTCTGAATAAAAAATAAAGACTTTATGGGACACATGTTTAAGCCACTTGAAATAAGGACCGTTATCACATTCAGGTCATCGAGCCCTGGATTCTTTCTTACTTTGCAGCCCAAGAACATAAGCAACATAAATGTGGTGGGAAGTGGGCATGGGGTGGAGGGGAGAGCATGCGCCCATCCCCACAAGGCCCCCTGCCTGAGACCTCTCAGATCACAAGTCACAAAACACCAAGACTGACGAGAACAAGATACTGTATGCCAACTACACTGTAGTAATAAAAACTGTAAAAACACAGAAATCTCCCTCTGTTCAAAGGCTGGATGATGTTATTGTATCATCATCCAAAGGAGACAACTATCGCATGATTCCACTTCATGAGGTACCCAAGATCATCGAACGCACGGAAACAAGACGAGACGGTGGTTGCCAGGGCTGCGGGAGGGGAGCATGAAGCTGTTGCTGCTGAGTGCGGAGTGGCAAGAAGGAGCTCCAGAGCTCAGCTGCACCTGCGCCTGCCCGTCACAATGCTGCCCTGTGCACATGACCTCTGTGAAGAGGGGCTCTCATGTTAATCGTTCTGACCACAATTAAAAAAGTAAAATAAAAAAAATAAAACAAGCAAACTAAACTGTTGAAGCAGTTGGAAGTATTCTTTTTTTTTTAGAGACTTTATTTGAGAAAGCGTGGAGGGGGAGGGGGGAGGGGCGGAGGGAGAAGCAGACTCCCCACGGAGCAGTGAGCCCAATGCAGGGCTCCATCCAGAACCCTGAGATCATGACCTGAGCCAAAGGCAGACACTTAACCCCATGAGTCACCCAGGCGCCCTTCATTTGGAAGCTTTCTTAAAGTACAGCTAATTCATTGAGATGTCACACATCACCTAGAGTTGAATCACCAGAGTTCATCTATCTGATATGAAAAAATGAATTACATTTTCAATCTTGCAATGGGGAGGAAGCACTGAGAAACTCACTACCATGTTGCATGGGTGGAAAAAAGTCCAGAGACCTGCCAGAAGACACACTAGTTAGTGCTGAACCAGGATTAGAATCTAAGTTACTTACCTGGTTCCTCACGACATCGGCATCCTAAATACCGGGCATGTCCCAATGCCTTGTTTCCATGAGCTCTTCATGCCAGAGGTCAAGGGTTTTTAATGGGCAATGAAACCAGCATTGTCCCTTCCCCAGCCTTGGCAAGTTAAAAGCTGAAATCATAAAAGGAGAAACCTCAGCAGATAAGAAAGTGCTCACATGTTTTTATGTAAGGACTTCAAAAACCCAACCTGGCTACTGACTCCCCTGCTCCCCCAGGGCCAGAAAGAGAAGCCATGAGAGGCATTCCCCCTGTTTGGTCTTCCCTTCCCTGAGGCCATGGAGGAAAGCTACCTGTGAATGTGGCACGTCTGCCTACTTCCCACCATTGCTGGAGGCTGAAACAGCTGAGGGCTCTGAATGGCTGAGAGAGGGATCCCCGGGAAGAAGGAAAGAATGGCGTGCCCGGAGGGTGGAGGTGCGAGATCAGGGGCTTAGAGAGGAGGGCAGCTTCACCAGGGGGCCTGGTGCCACTAGCGGACCAGCCGAGAGCCCCGGTTCCCAGGCCTGGGGTGGGGGAGAACAGTCGGGAAGGGAAAAGCACTGCAGAGTGACAGCTGAAATCCAGCCCGGCCCGCTTGCCGACAGCTGCGCCTGGGGGAACAGGTTTTAGTTTAGGGAGGAAATCAGATCTCCACCTTCGGGCGACTTGCCTACGGCCCAGGAAGTAATACTTGACAGTTTCATTTTAGATTTTTGCAAACTCTGCCAAACTGGCAGGTATGGATTTCATTTCTTCGGGACTGCCCTTTTTAACTCCTTCGAGGCAGGATGCTGAGTCCCGGGAGGCCCTGCACCGCAGCAGACCGAGCGGAGCACAGAGCGAGGGCCGAGCGCGCACGCCGCCCCACCGCCGGCCCGAGGCGCCCGCGCTCCGCCCGCGCACGTGCATCTCCCGGCGCCAAGAGGGCTTGAGGCCGCGTGTCCTCACGACGTCTGGAACAACCAGACTCTACTCAGCACTGGGGACGCCCGCGTTAATGAAGGCACCAGCCGCCGAACCGGTATTCACCAAACCTCAGCAGTGTGACGCAGTAACACTTCCTGAGGTTACGGCCAAAACGAATGTTTTGATGAGTGATGCCGTAGGAACAAGCCTCCTTCCATCCTCCGTCACTTCCGCCTTCCACCCGCGGATTCCCAGCTCACCGGGTAAGGTAGAGTCTGGAGGGCTCGGGAGACGTTGGCCCGCAGGCCCCAGGCCCCAGGCCCCAGGTCCCAGGCCCGGAAGTGGCGCCTACAAATCCCACTCGCATTTTATTGGCTACAACTTGATCACGTGACTGGACCTCACTGCAGGGGGTGCTGGGAGTTGTAGTCAAATTGCCCAGGAAGAAGGGCAAGTACAGGGGGGTGTCAGCATTGACATGATTTTCCCTAATAACAACTTTTTCTGAGACCACTAAGTACTTCCATGAAGCTCTTCTGAGGCCTGCCTGCGGTGCTCTATGAAATGCTTAATTTTATTTTTTTAATTTCTTTTAAATTAATTCTAGTTAACATACAGCGTTATGTTAGTTTCAGATGTATAATATAGTGATTCAATGATTTCATATATTATCCGGTGCTCATCATGACAAGTGCACTTGGGGGGGGGGGAAGGGAGCGAGGGTTTGGGTTAAAGAGGCAATGGGGATTAGGGAAATGCTTAATTTTAGCGATTGGAGATATCCACCAGTAAACACACCGTTTTAATTATATAGTGCTTTAGAAGTTTTGAAATGATTTCTCAAACATTCTTTCATTAGATCTTCTTGTCACTTCTAGCAGTGTCTACAAACTTCGTTCAGACAAGAATTATTGACTGCCCATTTTCCCAGGCTCTGGTCTGGGCAGGAGGGATGCTTACCAGACCGAAGATGCCCTACCTGCATCATGCCGGCATCCTTGAAGGACAGCAGCTTGTATTCACAAGTAAAACGCAAATCAATGTGCAAGATATTTTCAGATGCTGCTACGACCCCCAAAGAACAAAAACAGGGCAGGGAGTTGGAGAGGAGGCTGCACGGGGACAGGTGTTTAAAATGTACCTGGGAGGGCGCCTGGGTTGCTCAGTTGGTTAAGTGACTGCCTTCAGCTCAGGTCATGATCCCGGAGTCCTGGGATGGAGTCCCACATCGGGCTCCCGGCTCGGCAGAGAGCCTGCTTCTCCCTCTGACCCTATCCCCTCTCATGCTGTTTCTCTCTCTCTCTCTCAAGTAAATAAATAAATAAAATCTTTAAAAAAATAAAAAATAAATAAATAAATAAAATAAGATGTACCTGGGATTTGTGTTAATTGGGTGTGGTAAGATGACAGACGGGCTGTTTATTATTCACAGCTCCCAAGAGAAGAGGGCCTGCTGTGCCCACCAAGGCTCCATGGGGAAGCACCAGGGCGGAGACAGGAGCAGTCAGGGGAGAGCATGGCAGGAGGCTTTATCGTGGGTTTCACAGGAAGGAATGGGTAAGGCAGGGTAGACACGCTGAACAAGTGTAGGACTGGGTGGTATGACTAATTCTGGGCTATAGGGGTCCCCAGTCATCCAGCACCTAGCCCTGGGGGTGTAGGACAGCGGGAATGTGGGCTTGCAACGTGACAGATAAGGAAGTGGTTAGGGGTGTGGGCCCGGTTTGTGCTCACAAGCAAGTTGTTTACTTTCTCTAGGAATTAGCTAACCCTGGGAGGGGTAGTCTCTCCAGGATTAGCAAGGTCCCAAGATATCAAAGCATCATGAAGTACAGAAATAAGAAACATGATTCATATAATGGGACACTAGGTACCTTCACTTGGAGTGGAGGCTCAGCGAAGTCCTCCCTGTTGATACTGCAGAGGAAATTAGAATCCCAAAGAGGTGCCCGCCAACCACACAAAGATGGGGAGGGGGCACACCAGGCAGAGGCAGGAACAAGGTCAGCCCCATCTCAGTGTGCCTGGAGCAGTGAGTGTGGACAGGGGCAGCAGGGGATGGAGACATACAGGCAGGGCTCTGGCGGCCATGGCCACTGGATTTTATTCTGACTGCAAGAGGAAGGCATTAGAGGGTTGTACAGGGAGCAGTGTGGTCTGATTTGCATTTTTAAAAGGTCACTCTTACGGCGGGAGGAGACTAGATTGAATGTGGGCACTCCTGGGAAGCAGCAAGATTGGGTAGGAGGCAGTGTGCTACAGCATCACTTGGGAAGTGAGACAAAGAGCCATCCCCTGCTTTGTTATCTAATGCTGACACCTCGTCCTACCTACACTTTATGTGACTTAGCTCCAACATGGCCTTCAGCAAAGACATTATTCATTTATCACCTTTCCACATAAATCTAAACATTTCCAGTTCTCAAAGTGATCCTCACTTTTCTTGCCCATCTGCTATTGCTGACAGAAAGGACCCCAGGAAATCCAGTCATTTAGCTAAAAACTACCTATGCATTGTCCAGTATATGTGCCCAAGTTTGGTAAATATGACAAATGTAAGTAAAGTATAGTTTAACCTTGGCCAGACCAGACTAGGAGATCATCGAGTCGCCATCCGGTGCTCTGTGCTCAGCTTGTGAACACGGTAGTAATCCTCCATAATTCACTCTAGGGTAGTCGGTAGGTGCC
>NC_138380.1:3945518-3971657 GCF_054177405.1 Leptonychotes weddellii
CGGGGGGGGGGGGGGTGTGCCCCTTAACAGCTGGAGTCAACAAATGGGTTTCGAACCACAGTGACCCCAGGTCAGGACACCGGTTGAGGGGACTGCTTCTGTCACAGAAGACAGGCAGCACTAACGGGACACGCCCCCCCCATGATGGCATCTTATGACTACAGGCTTTGTGCTCTTCAGGCTTGTCCTGCCGATTCTCCCCCAAAGGCCTTGAGAGGAAGCCTACAGCCAGTAGTCATGGTCCCTAAAAGCTACACAGAAACCCTCTTTAATAAATCTGCTGCTGGCACTGGGGGTGTCCTGTGCTTAAAAGACACAGAGGAGGAGGAGAGTAGAGCCACCATGCCTCCCGCTTGGTGGCGGGCTGTGTACTTGAATGCACTGCACTCGCTCTTGACCTGCTTCAAATCAAGCCCAGCAACCGCCCCACAGGTGCTGATTCGGACTCAGGGGAAGCAGATAGAAACTCTCAGAGAGGTAGCCCCGGGAGGGCCAGCAACGCAAAGGAGCTTGGCAAGAATTTGTTGCAGAGCTAGTCATTCTCTGCCTCCCTATTTCCTGGAGGTTTCACAGAGCCATTTGATCAAACTTTTGCCCAGCTTCTGCTCTGCATTTGCACATTTCTCACAAACCAGCAAAAATTACTATTCATTGAGAAGCCATTACATGTTAGGCATCATTTCTGGTCTTTCTACATTCTTTGATCCCTCGAACAACCCCGTGATGTGGGTACTCTTTCTATTTCCCATGGAAACACACACACCGACATTTAAGTAAGTTATTGAGGGCCCACAGCTGGTGTGGTGGGACAAGACTCCACCTCAGATCCGTCTCTAAACCTCATATTCTATCCATTGTGTGACATTCCCCTAACTACCCACCCCACCCCACTGCTGACCTTGGTCCTGAATTTGGCTCAGAGCCTGGATTCACCAACCCCTTCCAGGGTCCTCTCCCCTAGGTCTACAGCACACTTTTGCTTTTGGCCTAATTAAGAGAGAAATGTTGGACACGTTGATGGTTAAACCTGATGTTCTTTTATGGAAGATGGGATGTCTTGCATGTGGCAGTGACATTCCACAACTGGGAGCCCGCAGAATCACAGAAAAACAGTGGTCATACAAGCAATGAATGCCTTCGGACAGATTCCCAGGCTCCCTGGGATGTGATATGGTCCAAGAGTGCAGTCTTCCCTACAGCCCACAAACCTCGTGGGCAAGGATGTGCCTGGATAGCATCCGTGAAGACAGAGCCAAAATTTCAATGCTTGGAAGCAGATGTTTTATTTTCAGGAAATTTGTATACTATTAGCAGTTCCAGATTCCAACAGGTAAAACCAGTGGATCAACTTACAACACCTCTGTTCCTTTACACCTGTAGGAAGCCAATATGTACTATACTTGAGTGGCCGTTTCCCTGCTTTCTCAATTATTGAGAAAATCTGCACTTAAAAACTGGCTAGTATGTGCGTCAAGAAAATGCAGGAATTTGAACCCTGCTGACACCTGTCTTATCAGAGTGACTATTTCATTTAAACATTTTGCTTTCCCGTGTGTGGAGTCAGAGTATGTTCCTAGAGATCCTCTAACCCAAATCCCTCATTTCTAGAGATGAGGGAATACAATTACAGACAATCCATGAAGTGAAATAAAAGTCACAGTCAGGTATTATTTACAACTTGTGAGGAAATTCTTCTGTCCACAGCTGGCTACGTGCGCTTTTGCAGCATTTCTGAGGGGACAACTGCGGAAGCTGTGCCGTGGTAAGCTTAAATACATTCTGAATTTTCGTCCAGTGTGAAAGGAAACTAGAACTTTGCATTGAAAGACCTTTATAAATCAACAAGCAGAAAGAATCAAAAACACCTCAGTAGCAACACAGCTCTGCGTACATATTACAAAAATTACCTTTGAGTGATTAATTTTTTAATTACTAAACTTGGAAGAAATACTATATACTCTATTCATTTTATCTTCAAGCTTTGCCAATTTCAAAAGAAAATATTTTAAGTAGCTAGTAGCACATTTCTTGATTTTGATTCTTGTTTGTCTAGATCCCACAAAGTAGTTCTTTCCCAATTTCTAGAAGAGGCAGCTCATGTTCATCATCCTTAAAAATACAGCCAGATGACTATCTGGGAAGAGGAGATTTCCACGAACTTCTCATGGTTTGCTGTTTTAGAGCTTACGGTGTTGTGTTTTCATCGTGAATCAGCATCTCTTCTCCACCGGTCTCTGTATGTCTTCAATGTTCAGGGGCCATTCTTCCATCTTTTGGCATCTTGGTGCCTGGCACACTGTCTGGCTACAATCCCCCTCATCCTGGAGCAGAGCTGTTCCAGTCTTTCCAGTGCTGGGAAGCCATCCACCTGTCCTGAACCCAGGACCTGAGCAGATGCACAACATCCCAGTAAAGAGATGGGGTTGGAGGGGGAAGGAATCTAAATCTCTAGAGATTTCCAAAAGGACTTATTTCCTGCCTTTTCTGTCTAGAAAATTAGCTTTGGTTCAGAGTGACAAGCTGGACAGAATAAAGACCAAAATGCATGATTGAACCGTTGCTCAGTAGACTGTTACCACTGCCGCTCAGTGGAGTCACCTTAGCTTCCTGAGGAACCGTTTCTAACGTAACGTTGTTATGTTGCTGAAAAATCTTTTAATTACAATAATTTAATACACTCTGCTAAATGAAACCATGTTGGAGTCACATCAGACTCCAGCAGAGCTGTCTTGTGCAGAGAAAGCCATTAGCAATTTTGAAAGCAAGTGGTTTGCTTTCATTCAGTCTCTATTTGGGGGCAGGTGCCCCTTCTTAAGAAATTATTTCTCCTTAAAACGAGGCTCTCAAAAATATATTTCTTAATCACTAATTTTTCTTGGTGAACACAGAAGTTCTTCATCTTAAACTTCCTCCTCACAGCCTCCTCCCAACTCTGAGACCAGGGAAGAGGTGAGAAGAGGGGTCATCTTTGTTTGATGTTTTCCACAGAAGCCACCCCCCCAACCCAGCACCCTGCACCCAGCACCAGTAATAACACCTGTCCCAGGGGCTTCCTGCCTCTCGTCTCCCCCACCATCTCCATTCTTTAGAAAGAGTTGACCTGGATGCTCAAGGTTTTGGGGGTGTACTCATCTTGGAGCAATGGAAGAATGGGTAAGTGATGGAATTTCTCCACTGAGTGCCTTCTCCTGAAAACAGACTGGTTCTGGCTACAATCTTCCTCATCCTGGGAACAAAAGAGAAGCTCACGCAGGCCCCTCAGAATGGGTTCCCCTGCTATGGCAGATGCTTCAGAATAAACACTTCCTTTCTTTTTTCTTTTCTTTTTTTTTATTACGTTATGTTAGTCACCATACAATACCTCATTAGTTTTTGATATGGTGATCCACGATTCATTGTTTTTGTGTAACACCCTTTCTTAGTCCAGAGTCTCATCTGCCAACCAAAGCCAGCCCTTTGATTGTTTTCTTCTGTATTTGTCATCCACGGTGTTAGAGCATGAGTAGAACATCAAAACCATGAATGATCATGAGTAAATGAAAAATGCCCTTCTGTTACCACAGATAGACCTGGGATGGAAACAGTTCACATTACCAAGTTCAGACACATGCTTCAGTATTGACTTGACCAAAGGCCAGAGAGGCCTGTGAACCTCAGAGCCAGCTGCAGATGACTCCAGAACCACCTGTGAATTGCCTTTCCACTGCGACCTATCCCCACACACCCTCAGAACTTAAACGCTGCCCTAGAAAAGTAGGAAGGAAGAACCCCACACTGATATGAAATTTCTATTTCCCTGATGGAATGGTGCCTCAAATCAGAGATTAAATTTTGAAAAATAAGTTACATTTAATAACCTGATTTGTAAATCAAATTGAGCCCAGAATATGTGGAAGCTTATCTAGAAGCTGCAGGAATCCTCCTATAGTCATGAACTGATAAAAAGCTCTGCAAATAGAACCAGGTCCACTGGAAACAGTGGCTATAACCCAAGATGGACACCAGACTCTCAGACATCATGGCTGGCTTGCAAAATCAAGTGACAAAGCAGACAGAGCTTCAAGGTGTGTCTGGGCAGATGGAATGAAAGAATCCAGAGCTCAGTGTGATGGTTCATTTTATGTGTCAACCTAGCTAGACTACAGTAGTACCCAGTTGCTTGGCCAAACACTAGTCTGGATGTTGCCGGGAGGGCATTCTGTAGATGTGATTGACATCTACAATCAGTTGAATTTAAGTAAAAATTACCCTCCACAATGTGGGTGGGCCTCGTCCAATCAGTTGACAGCCTTAACAGCAAAAACTAAGGATTCCTGGAAAAAAGGAATTCTACCTCAAGACTGTAACACAGACATCCTACCTGAGTTTTCAGCCTGCTAAACTGCCTTCCAGATTTCAGACTTGCCATCTCCCATAATCACATGAACCAATTGCATAAATGCTCATGAATAATACATTTTTATCATGCCAATATTTTACAACAAAGCAGCAATTCCTTAAAACTTCTCTCTCTAAATATATATAGATAGATAGATGCAGAGATAACACCCTATCGATTCTGTTTCACTAGATAATCCTGAATGGTACACCCAGGAGACACCATAGAGACCAATATTCAAATCTGAGGGTGGTACAGAAATGATGAGGAATCTCGGAAACCTCACGGATGTTGGTGTATTGTGAGAACAGCGTAACTTCCCCTGCTCCAGAGAGGGTCCGGAGGCAGCAGAGACTCTGGCTGCAGAGGGGGCGTTGAGGGTGATGTTAGGAATGAGTCCTCAGCTGTCTTTCTGGATTGATGACACAGAATACCAGATCTAATTAATGCTTGTCCTCAAATTGGATGTAATCCTGGGGAAAGGAAAAGGGGAACCCAGAAATTGGGGGGACTGGCAGAATAAGGGCTTGAGTACAAATTAAGCTCAGATATTTTAAATGTCTGTGGTCTGACACTTATATTTACTATATACGTCTATGGTTTTTAACCACAAATTTTATTTCCCAATACAGGTATAATCTAATTCCCTATACACACTCTATTTGTTGCCAATGGTAGTAGCAAGCTCCAGTGATAGCTTAATAGAGACATTGCATAATGACCGTAGGAATAGATCCCTCCTGCAGGAACGCCCTCGCTCCCCAGGCAGGCATAGTCACAGCTCTTGCTCTAATTCTGGCCTCTCGCTCTTCTGACAGTTTAACCTGAATTCTTGAGTTTGTATCACTCAGTCTGCTAGCTGGCATTGTGGTCTGACCTCCCACATTCTCCAACCAGTGTTCCTGGAGCCACAGTGCCTGATTTCATCACCCTGCCTTACAAAAACTCTTTGAACTTGATCTTTGGATAAGCTGACTTATAGCATCTAGCAGCCCGACCTCATGCCATCCCTCAACCCCTGTCCTGCAGGACACAGACAAACAAGACTTTGTGAAGTAAGCTCCTGCCCACAGATGTGCAAAGAAGAGCAGGTGGAAGGACACAAGACTCTGAAGAAAGGAAGGTAAAAGATGGGATTTCCACATTTCACATCAAGCTAGATGAACATATCATGGTTCCTAAGGCACCGGCTGACATATTTATTCAGAGCTGGCCACAAAATAATTTTCAGTTTCAAAGCAATGGAGAATTGATATGAATAATACATTTTTGTCTACGCCAATATTTTAAAACAAAGCAGCAGTACCTTATTTGCTCAAATCTGTCTGGGTTTTACATTACATTCGAGCATGAGTGTTTTAGCAGAAATTTCATTTGAAATGTGAAATTGTTTATGCTGCTGATGCAGATTCAAACAACCTGCCATCTACAGATTTGCCATTGTAATGGATTTTTAAACACATTTATTATCACAGAATCGCTGCAGAGAAGAGAGACCACAAATGTAGCACTATAAGTGTGCTTCTCTTCATGACATTTCCCAAGGAGATTTCTCTTCCAGGGACTGAAGGTCTATGAGCAGTTCCAATCCCCTGAAGAGACCAGGCTCAGACAGAGAAAAGAGAGACTCTAGCTCAAAGCCAAACACTCATTTGCTTTACCTCTGCTTCAAAGGTTTCCAGGACAACAGTTCAAACGAAAAGGAAATATAACAGTAGGAGGAACACAAGAACAAATCTAGAATTCTAAGCTATTAATCCCAGTGGTGTTTCCAAACCATGCTCCAGAATGGTCACATGTCACACGTTGTGTCCAGGTATCCCAGTGAGCTCTATTCATACCAGTTGTTGGAAGAAAAATCCTGTGGACACTCAGGGTCTGGTCGTCTTGCCACACTAGTGAAGTTTTATGTGTCCAACGGTCTGGTGCAAATCAAAATATACCCGCCTCTGTAAAGGACAGGTCATTGCGCCCTTGTATCTATCACAAGCTACAAGAAAAAGGCAGGGTGCCCGGCATGTTTCTTCCTCAGCTCTCTAATCCAACTGCTATTTGGGTGGAGCCATGGTCTGAAGTATAATATATGCTATTTCCAAAATCCAGTTAGAAGCGTGTTCTAGAGCAGAAGAGATTTCTGCCACAAATCCAGTTGCCCTCCCCACTGAGCTACCTGCCTGGCACATCCAAGGAGCTGGGGGTGCCAAAAGCAGATAAGTCTCTGGCAAACCCCACTCAGAAAGTCTCAGCGCAGACCCCTAGAGAGCCAGGGTAAGACTATGTCTTTTACTGCATAAAGGTTCCTGACTAGTAAAGCAATGCCTGGCTTTTAGCAGAGATTCTGTGCTTGACCATAGTGGGGAACTCTGGAGTGGGTATTGCCCATCATACGAGTCTGTATTGGGCCAAAGAGGCTGAGTCTCTGTAGCCTGCCTCACTCAGCATGGGGGTTGCCCCAGGAAAGGTGACAGAGCGAGGCACTTCTCTGCAGCTGGGGTAGGACCTATGGAGGCTGACTGGGAGTCCGCTCACTGACTACACTGCCCACAGCTGGGTAGAACGTTCTCTTTTGAAGGGGGATCTGGGCGAGAATCTCCATGTGTAGGATTGTCGCCCTGATGAAGTGATTCCTTTATCATTAGGAAATGTTCTTGTCTTTGATAATACTCTATGCCCCAAAGTCTAATTTGTCAGGTATTCACATAGCCATTGTGGCTGTGTTAGTCTGCTTGGGCTGACATGACAAAAATACCGTAAGACTGGGTGGCTTCGACCACAGGAACCTATTTTCTCACAATCCGGAGGCTAGAAGTCCCAGATCAATATGCCAGCAGGGTTGGTCTCTGGTGAGAACTCTCCCGGTGGCTTGTACACGGCCACCATCTTGCTGTGTCCTTACGTGACCTTTCCTCAGTGCACGTGTGGAGACAGAGTCCTGGGATCGCTTCCTCTTTTTATAAGGACCCAAGTCCTAGAGGATTAGGTCCCATCCTTATGACCTCATTGAACCTTAATTACCTCCTTAAAGGCTCCACCTCCAAATGCAGTCCCATTGGGGATGGGGCTTCAACATACGAATTTGGGGGCAACACAATTCAGTCCACAACACCAGCTTCCATATGATTAACATTTGCATGATATATCATTCTTTGTCTTTTTACTTTTAACCGATCTTTTTTTTTCATGTTTAAAACGGATCTCTCACAAATGGCATTTACATGGTCTTGCTGTTCTTCTTAGTGTATAAGCCGCCTTTTAACTGGAGCATTTCGTGTGTTTCTATTTCATGCACCTGTTGATACGGTTAGGAGAAGTCTCCTATTGCTGTGTGTTTTCTTTTTTTTTTTTTAAATGTTTTATTTATTTATTCATGAAAGTCAGAGAGAGAGAGAGACGCAGAGGCAGAGGGAGAAGCAGGCTCCCCGCCTAGCAGGGAGCCCGATGCGGGACTCGATCCCAGGACCCTGGGATCATGACCTGAGCCGAAGGCAGACGCTTAACCATCTGAGCCACCCAGGCGCCCTGCTGTGTGTTTTCTATTGGCCTCGTCTATTGTTTCCTTTTTCCCACATTCCTTCCTTCTGCTAGATTTATTAGCTGGGTTTGTTTTTTGTTGGGTTTTTCTTTTTTAGTACTCCTAAATCCATGTGAATACCTTTATTAGTTTTTCTTTTTTAAGTTCTTCAGAGATTTACCAACTTGGCACAAGGGGGCAAGGCCAATCAGTTGCTGGCTATCGTCCACCCCAGAGAGAAGGCGTGACCTGGGGCAAGGTGACTACAGAGATGACCATGCCACGTGGCTGGCAGGAGCCACCTGTGAGAGAACGACAGCAACCGGGGAGACCCGTCCTTGCCCCTGTGGGGTAATCTGTGCAGACGCACACTTTTTATGCGGAATGCTAGGGGTGCCATCTTGGTTGCTCTAAGTTATTCGTTGTTTGTCTTTTGAGAATATTGAGGTTTGTTTCACCTGGCAGTTAGTTTACTTGCAAATCATCCTGGTCCTTTTGAAGCTCATTTTTTAATTTTGTTACAAAGAGTCTGTAGCCGTGGTCACATCTGAGGGCCACTGGCACCTAGTGGGTAGAGTCTATGGATGCTGCTGAGCACACTGTTAAGCTCAGGACAGCCCCTTTCCTCAACCAAGAATGATCAGTCCCAAAATGTCAGTAGAGCCAAGGGTGAAAAACTCTGACCAGCAGTGGGCTTTACGCTGTGGCTAATTAAGTCCTTCTCCCAAACCATGGCCTTCCCTGGGGTGTCAGCCGGGTACCCAAAGTGTTCAGCATGGCCCATCCACTCTGGTCAGAATAGTGTCTTCCAGGCCTATGAGAAGGCCAGTGTCCTGTGTTGCTCACAGGTCACTGGGAGTTGGCTCCACTTGGCGATGTGGACTCTGACCCCGTGAAAATGTAGTTTGTATTCAGACAGGTGACCCTTTGCAGATTCCCGGAGCTCCCTTTCTAAACAGATGCCTCCTCACCAGCTCCTCACCTGGCCAAATCCAGCACCAGCAGCCCCAAGCCCCTGATCCGTCTCAGTTCAGTAAGACTGATGTGTTCTCTGCCTTCCCCTCCCTACTCATGGTCCAGAAGCCTGCTAGGCAGAAAGCAAGACGATTGCAAAGCTCACCTTGGCTTTTCCTTCTCTCTTGGATCACAGGCCTGTTCTGCCTATTGTCACATCCGAAAACAGTCTTTTAATATATTGTGTGCAACTTTACTGCAAGCAGAAAAGTTTAGTTCAGTCCCTGAAACTTCATCACGACCAGAAGCCAAGTCTCACAAGCTGGATTTGGTGAATTTCCTTCTTCTTTCCCTCTCTTGCTTCCCCCACCCCACATTTCCCCTTCACCCTGTTGCGGGTTTATGAGTGTGTATGTGCGTGTGATGCATGTGTTTTCTATAGACAAACATCAATAAATCTCTCATGAACACTGAAAATCTGCTTTTGTCACGAAACACAATTCACTGGTCCCCAAATTATAAATAGCACTCTGACTTGGGCGCCTGGGTGGCTCAGTCGGTTAAGCGTCTGCCTTCGGCTCAGGTCATGATCTCAGGGTCCTGGGATCAGGTCCCGCATCAGGCTCCCTGTTCAGCGAGGAGCCTGCTTCTCCCCCTCCCTCTGCTGCTCCCCCTGCTTGTGTTCCCTCTCTCAAATAAGTAAATAAAATCCTTTAAATAAATAAATAGCACTCTGACAAATAGATTGAAGAAAACTAGTTGGAAATGTCTCAATATTGCCCCCTTAATATTTTGATTTCATTAAAAAAGTAGGTCTGCAGTCTCGGAGCCTGCCTTGCTGCCCAAAATGGGCCAAGCCCCTGGCCAGGCTGCCCCAAACTCTCAATCGTCAAGGCTTTTTTTAAAGGTCAGGTTTAGTCTATATTCAACACACGTCCCCGCCAGGCGCCCCCAGCAACCCCTTCTGCTGCAAAGGAATCACGCCCGCATGCACGGCTAGTGTCCCTGCTCCCACGCACCTGTGACGGAAACGTCTGAATAGATTGCTCCACCTGTAGCCTCCCAGGACTATGGGCGCACACACCCTGGATTCTAGCAAATCGTTCGTGTGTCATGTGAGAGTGACTGGATTTTGTGCACATCCCTGAACCTCACATTAACCACCTTCTTCAGCTTTAACCCAAGTTCCTTTCTGCTTGAACAGTTTTGCACGGCCTTGCACGTGGCAAGTTCTCAGAGAGCGTCTCCTTGTTTATATACAGAATGTACGGCAGCCTTGGTCATACCACAGTCTGAAGTCCTTATTGGGTGTGGCGTTTCTACACTTCTGGTGTTTTGGTTAACTCTTCTAACCATCGTTGCATTTTTCAGACCATTTCATTTTCCATTTATTTCCATCAACTCTAGCAGCTGATGTTCTTTGAGGAATCCCATCTTACAAAGAGATGGAACTGATTGCTGGGAGTTGGTCAGTGACTATCTGGAGAGTATACACCCACAAAGTGTTCTGAGATGTGGCCATGGGAATGTGCAGACGCCGGCGGGCGGCCAGCCTCCCCTTTGGCGAAGTGCCTTCCTGGGCGGAGTAGACCCAGAGCCGCCGAGTCAAACACACCCTCGATAACATTCTAGCACGTGCCAGACCCTCAGGGTGACTCCTGAGGAGGGAGACCAGGAAAGCTAAATACTGAAACTCGGCATCCCATCTATCACCTCATGTTTTATCACGAGCATTTCCCTAAGTCGGGGCAACTTCATTAATCGACTTAAAATATCCCATAATAGAGACCCACCATGTGTATGCTATGGGCTCGCCTTTCCCCTACTCTTGGGCCATTTCAGTTGCTTAGTGCCTTTTCATTGTTATTCTCCTTGCAAAACTGGGGAAGCTGTGCAGAAATGTTCTACCTCTGCCACCTCAGAGGTGGAGACAATCCAAGGTGGGCTTTAAAGAAAGATCAGTATGATGGAGAAAGCTTTCAGCTGTCAGAACTTTTTAGAATCACCATATAGTCACTCTCCCCCCTGCAAATTAAACAGGGACACATGTTTAAATGTTATACATTGGGTTCCTAATTAGATTAACCTGTTGAGGAGAAAATGAAGCAGGTGGTGGGCAAGAATCAAGTCCGAGTTGTGAGTGATGTGCGACAAGATGGCCCCAGAAGTCTGAGGCCATGCCTGGCACCCTCAGCAGTCCCGGTGAGGGAGGACTGGCCCACCGTGCAGCACAGGAGGAGGGCCCCGCACGGAGCGCTGGGAAGCCTGCTGGTCCAGACAGATGCAACGTAGCAAATGGTTTTCTCTTTGCCCAGTAAGGGCCTGGGTTCTCAAGCCCCCTCCCACTTCTGCATGTCACCAGAGCTGGCTGACCCCCTCTACGGTCTCCCCGACAATCCCTTATCGCCTCTGTCCTAGCAGGTGAGCTCAAGAATAATTAAAAATGGTGTGATCACTTCAGTTGAGATGTAGAAGTCCGAGATTCAAAGTCACCTATTTTCTTGAAAGAAGACGAATAATATCCACTTTGGGTTGAATCTATATAATAGGAAAATAGGAGAACAAAATAGCTTCACGAGCATAATGCTCTTCTTTATTCATGGTAGAGCCTCTGTTTGCAGTTCCTCCTTATTTGGATTATACTGTTCACAGTTCCAAGGGGACATGAAATCCTGTATCTGAATAGGCAAGGGCAGCTTTAACAGGCAGCCAAGGGACCCCAGGTGTTTGCCGCTTCTCGTGGTCGCTCTCCTCAGGTGTCACTTCCACGCCAATGATCGTCGCATCAGGAGGGAAGGGGACTGTCCGGTTCTTCATCTGCCCGAACCTCTGCGTATTTGTTTCTCTAAACTCAATTATTCCGCAGGCTCATATTATATTGAATTACACATCTCACAATATTCGAAATGGCTCATTTGTTCTGGGAATCACATGCTTCTAATTGTGTCACAAAAATGCTGACACCCGGCAGAGCGGTAATGAAACCCAGCACACCGCGCCGCGGTCTCTAGAATGCAAAGCAAGAGGGCGTATTTAAACATTGCTACAGCACCAGTCAAGTGCAAAATGCATGGGAACAAATGCTAGTAGGTGTAATAATGATTTGTATTGATGGCACTCACTTCTCCACAGAGCTTTACTGTAAACCTTACCACCTCTGGGTTAGCGTCCCATCTCACAGTGTGAAGGACTCACTCGGTTGTTCTTTCAAAGGCACCTAACCACTTCTAAAGAACCATTTTGCCACTGACAGTTGATTACTTGAGAAACAGCAGTGACTTCCTGTAATGGACACCTGGGAGGCCACCCAGATTCTCCTTCAGGGCAGCAGGATTGTTCCCCCAGCTGCTGAGCCTGCTGACTGGCCTCCCTGGGCTGTCACCCTCTCTGCAAACTGCCCTCAAATGAAGGCAGCTCCTTCACCCTGGGTCATAGCACCAGGGGCAGGAGGAGCCCACACTTAATGACCACCCAGTACAGGAGGAAACAGCAGGGCACTGCAGGACCACCTAAGTGCCCGGCCTCACAGCCCCACACAGTCCGGCCAGCAGAGGCGCTGTGGAGCCCGTCAGTGCCAACTTGGCCTCTGCCCTTCCTCCTTCCATGGCTGTTGATGTGGAAAGTGTTCCTTGGTCAACTTCCTGCACCCAGTCTCCATCTCCGAGTGTGCTTGGCACCTTTATCCCTTCTCTATCAAGTTCAAACTCCTCAGCCTGGCTGCTGAGCCCCCTAAAATCTAGCCCAACCTTCTCCAAAAGTTGATGATTAAAAGGGCCAGACTTTTCACGCTCTCCTGTTGAGGCCATATTCGTTTCTGCTTGTGTCTTTTCAATCTTTTCCAACATGGGGAATTTTGCACCCTAACTATTCATTGCTAAGCGTAAGATTGATAAGCTCAATAAGGACAGACAGCTCAGAGGCTCCTTGGAAATTGACATAAATGAGAGGAATACATAAGGTGGCAGCCAGTTCTGATGGAAGAAGAAAAACTATCTATCACTGTGTCCACGTCTTGGAGAGAGACTCATGTGCCACAGGAATATTACAGTGATGATCTGTGATCCATCCCCGAGCACCACAGAACCAACCAAACAAAACAAAACCAGAGGGAGAAGAAAAGATGAGAAAAGAGAGACAATGGGAATACAGCAAAGGAGAGGAAGAAGCGACTCCATGTGGGCAATTGCCCCAAAATACCCAGGCCAGTCTCCTATTCCCTCCAGGGCCAGCTCTTGAGGAACACCAGATGTCTACATGCTTGAGGAATTTTCCCCATCTGATGTCTGGTAATGGGTTCGCCTGTGTGGAGGGAGGATGGCACAGTTGAGGGGAGGGATTGTGAGATACTTTTACATCCTGCTTAGCTCTCAAGTCCACATGGGCTTCAGAGGCTGGCGGCTTGGTCAAGATCACAGAGTTAATGACAGCAAATCAGATCCGCCTTTCCACAGCGTTGTAACATCTCTGAACAATCATCAGGCTGTCACCATGACAGAAGCACCAGAAACCATAATTTAAATTAAGGATTAAATCTGTAATGTGACATTTCGGGCCAAGTGCCGAGTTTTAGTTCACATTAAACAAATGCAAATCCTTCATAATCCTTTTTCAAAAATACTTAAAACTGATTTTCACTCCAACAAAAGCCAAGTTTCCAAAATCAATGAATATAATTCAAAACTCTCATCTTAATTACCTTTTCTTGAGTATGCTCATTCTTTCAGATCATTTTTCCTGGGGCCTGAAACCTTTAGCACAGGGCTGAGCTAGCAGAAGAGAGGCATTTGGGGCTATCTGGATCTAACAGAAATTCTACACAAAATAGTCACTGAACGGTATTACAGAATACCTAAGTGTCAGCCAACAAAACAAAGGCTGTGAACACATTAAAATATTAAAATATCCAATGCGTTGTGAAGTGGATAAATAAGATTGTCATGCAGAATTAATCATTTCTATTGTGAGCTCCAGTGTGTTACATGAAGTTGTAATGCCCACTGTCGTTTACAACAAAGGGGAGCTGTCCGGTAAGAAGAACCCATCAATAGACTCGCCGATTTCCATAATGAATGTTTTTAGGATGTGGCTCCTTGAAAATCACTGTAATAGAGCCCATGAGGTTTATCAACAACGCTGTATTACAGGATTTTCTGAGGAGCTTGTAGAAACACGTGATGACTGTGCCCACAACCAACGTACCTCATAGACTCATCAGGGGCAGAGCCAGCATCTGTTTTTCAACAACTTCTCCAGATGAGCCTGTTGAAGAGCCTAACTTGAGAACCCCATCCCAAAGCATAGTCCTAAGCTTGGGAAATATTCCTTCTCCTGTCTTTGTAAGCCTTTTCCTTTCCTAAGAACTCTGGGAATTCTGCCTCCACACCAGTCCTGGTATTTATCCAAACCCTGAGATACATCCCAACATGCACCCACTCACCAAAACTCTCTACAAGTGAAAGGGTACTGAAGACAATTTTGCCAATGAGAAGGTCTCAGCTTGAATGCCATCCTATGTGCAGAAGGTGTGTGGTTGCGTTGCTAGGGGGCTGGGTGCAATTAAACATAGTTCATGCAGGATGGGAGCTCACAGCAATATCAACTGCTTTTCCCTTTTGTAAGAGTGGGGGAAAAAATTACCTGATAATTCAATCATCGTCTGGTTTGTAAACAAAATTTACAAAACAAAATTCTTGGAGTCGTTGTTAACCATTTTAATTTTTATAACAACTAGGAGAGCACACCATTTAAGGGGAAGCAGAGAAGAAATAATTCTCCTGCTCTTTGCTGAGTGATCTGAGCTGCCCTTCTTGGTGAATACAGCCACGTATCTTTGCAACACTTAGCCCTAATAAATTACCTTTTCAAATTCTCATCACAAAGACATTTTTTCATGACATTAGGCTCAATTTACATATGTAGTCTGCTCTCTTCAACAACATGAGAGCCAAGCAAACATCTTTTAACTATTTCAAAACTTACAGAAATGAGAGACAAAAACTCTATTAAATATTACAAGGTCATAAAGTTCATTGGCTCTCTTCAAACTTTGCTGCTAATTGTGTATAAATCGTCAAAAGAAACTCAAACAGAATCAATGTGTGCTCTCTCTCTCTCTCTCTTTCTATCTCTCTCAAAGCATCTCCTTTCTGGCTGAAAGGCACAGATGGGAAGGAGAAAATCTTAGACCTGAGAACAGTGACACCCTCTGGCCATGGATTCCCCAAAAATGCTAAAACCAAAAAGGAAGTGCTGTCCCTGTGTGTGCTGCCTTTATGGTGGGAAGAATACGAGCTGGAGCTTGGGAGATACCCAAGACCTACACGCGTGTGACCAGAGATGTCCCCAGTGCCATGTTTTCCCCCTCAATCCTGCCAGGAGGCTTTGCTTCTGACCCCGATAAGCATTCAAGTCCTGCCGCTTTCTCTCTCTGCTCTCCTTAATTTAAAAGGCAGACACCATTCAAAGTGTCCATAAAAGACCCTGGTATGCCATGGGCATTCCTGGTTCGACCACAGTTTTCTCTAATTCTATGTTCACCTTGAACTCAGGAAACTTAGAGAGACATTGCAGGGGAGTCTGATGATGGTGTAGATGACTGTCCTCATGCAAGCCCCAGCTGGATGCTTAGGTTGGCATACTTGGACTCAGAATTTCCAATTCCAGGTCTCCCATTCTGATCCTTCTGAGTATCTTACTGGGGCTCATTCTTCGCAATGTCCCAAGCCCAGGTTACCCGGGGCCTGTCAAGATCCCTGACAGTCATCACTCTCTGAGCTGCAGTTTCTTGTAACTATTGTATTTGTTGTCCTTTCTCTCCCAGAGATGTCCATAGTTCAAACCTTAACATGAAACACCCATCAGGGATTTCCAGTCTTATATCTCATCTAATATGGAAGGAGCTAGTCTCCTTCTCTCACAGATACATGGGATTCCGGCAAAGGGGGGGGGGGGGTTGGGGTGGGCAGGCAGTAGGTCTGCTTTGTAAAGAAGTAGGGCAGACCTCCAGCTTCATCCTAGGGGTTCATAATCACAAGGCGGCCCCCTGGCTCCTAAAATAGTCTATCTTCTCCCTGACTTTGCAAAACACTACAAGAAAGGACAGGTCCTTTCCTTAAGATTCAGATATTCAGGATCTCAGCTTGCACATACAGTACCATCATAAGAATTAGGCAAAGATGCTCCATTAGGGCAAAAAACATGGGCATCCCCATTTTCTGGAACAGTCCACGAGGACTCATGACTTGCAAAGCAGAGAGTGGTCTGAATTCAGCCCCATTGCTCCATTGGCCAGATACTGTTGCACAGGGCACAGCCTGTCCATCAGAGTGGTGGCCCCACAAATTCCCTTAGAAGACAGAGGCACTGACTTAGATGCAGGCCTCTTGAAAGCAGGGCTTGAAAGCATGAAAGGGAGAGCAAGATAAAAGGGCAGATGCTATGTGAAACACAAACTTTCTTTTTTTTTAAAGATTTTATTTACTTATTTATTGTCAGAGAGAGAGATTGAGAGAGAGGGCACAAGCAGGGGGAGCGGCAGGCAGAGGGAGAGGGAGAAGCAGGCTCCCCTATGAGCAAGGAGCCTGATGCGGGACTCGATCCCAGGACCCTGGGATCATGACCTGAGCCGAAGGTAGACACTTAACCAATTGAGCCACCCAGGCATCCCCAAACACAAACTTTCATTTGCTGAATAATTTCGTATCTGGAGCTTAGCCTGACGGGGAGAAGTAGGGGTTCCTGCAGGAGACTCAGGTAAATATTTCTTTGTATCCCTGAGATACCACTGGAAGTATTACCCACAGTAAGTCTTCCATAAGCTTTTTGGTTGATAAGAGTAAGAGAGGGGTGACTAGCTGGTTTCCATGTGCCTAAAGGGTTAATTAGAGCCATATCTGGTTAAAAGTTACAATCCACATGAATATGTCCCAACAGGCCACTTACTTAGCAAATGTGGTTTAACTGGGTCATCTGTAGGTGTCAAGGATTCAAATATTAAATGGGAAATATGCACGTACATACAGTGTTGTACATTATGTACATAAAGGACACAAACAAATCCTCATATGTAATCCTTAAATGGCAAAGGGAAAAAAATACACCCCTGCCTCATCAATTTCACCAAAGACTGAAGAACACAGAGCATAAAGGTAATTTGGCTACTTGCTTTGGTTTCTTTGGCATATTGAGCTACCATTAACCATGAGGATAGAGAACAATAGATAAATTCTCTAGCAAACAGCAAAGTGTTTAAGTATTTGAACAGAATATACACATGACTAAACATTTCAAGGAGCTACATAGCATTGTTGTCTTGTCATAAAACACCATATAAACTCTAGCTAGACTAAATCTCTCCCTAGGGCACAAATAAAAAACAATAAATTTGTCTCTAAGGTGAGGATTTAAATCTGTAACAGGACTACTGGTCCAAAGGCATTTGTTAATAAAAATTCACAAATATTCATGAAGCAAGAACAGCAGCTCTAACAGTGCATTTTCTCCTCTGGATCAAGAAGGTGTAACAAAAATGCTGCAATCCAAATATTCAATAAGTAATATCAGGGGACTTAGTGTCATATATTGCGAATAAAGACACTAGCACTAAACATTTCCATGAAATAAAAATGGTAATTTGCAGCCCACACACCAGTGCAGACAATAGAAAAAAAGAAGAGTTGTATTCTACATAGTTCAGAGTTGCACTTAGAGGCAGAATTTTGGCATGGTGGTGTGAGGGGCCCAGCGACCGCTGTCCCTGGAAACTCTACTACTTAACTAGTGAAAATTGTTTTTTAAAATAATCACCTAGAGTCTCTGGGAATTGTCCTAAGGGCATTTAGGAAATGGAGAAACATTTGTTTGAGAAAAATCTCCTAAGTCGTAAGAATTCTTACTCTGTGTAACTATTACACAGAGCCAGGTGCTCTGGCTCAAGCAGGTGCAGACACCTAGCTCCCAGTCTTGGGCTAGTTTCACTTGGGGAGAAGTAACATACCACTGGCCCTTGTCATACCCCCAGAATCCCTGGCAGGCATGGCTGAAAGGATGAGGCTTCATTCTCCCTGCAGGCCTACCTTATAGGGCAGAATGTCTACCCCCAGGTACAGGAGGCCAACAAGACTGAGACCCCAACTGACTCCATCCCAGCTCATCCACAGGAAGCAGTTCTGCACCAGAAACAAAAGCCCAGAAGACCAAGGGGCTACCACTCCAACCCAGCACCTGCTCATACAGCAAGTGTGTCACTCCAGGAGAAGCAGACCAGAATGTGAATGGATTAAGCAATCCAATCAAAAGACAGCTTGTCAAACTGGATTAAAAAAAAAAAAGCAAGACCCAATGATATGCTGTCTATATAAAACAACTTTAGATTCAGAGATGTACAGGGTTGAAAATAAAAGGATGGGAAAACATATATAAACAGTATCCATGAGAGAGGTGAAGTGGCTGCATTAATATCAGACTATGTGCGGGCGCCTAGGTGCCTCAGACGGTTAAGCATCTGCCTTCGGCTCAGGTCATGATCCCAGGGTCCTGGGATCGAGTCCCGCATCGGGCTCCCTGCTCCTTGGGAGCCTGCTTCTCCCTCTGCTTCTCTCTCTCTCTCTCTGTCTCTCATGAATAAATAAATAAAATCTTTAAAAAAAAAAATATCAGACTATGTGCACTTTAAAACAAGAAATTTAATAGAATTAAAGAAAGACATTTATAATGATAAAAAAGGTCTGTCCATTAGGAAATTATAGCCATTATAAACATGTATGCAACTAACAAAAAGGCTCAAAAACACATGAAGCAAAAACTGACAGAATTGAGAGGAGAAATAGAAAATTCAACAGCAATAGTTGGAGACTTCAGTGACCCACTTACAATGATGGGTAGAACATCTATGCTTTTTGCTAGATTCATTCTAGATTCACTGTGTATGTGGCTTAGGATGCGGTAAGAACTTCCTTAAAATTCTCAGAGGAATGGCAAGGGTAAAGAAAACAGGGGAAGAGGCAAACGGGAGTGAGAGACAAAAGGAGAGACGGAGGGGGGTAGTAGAGCCCAGGTAAATGGGTACATTACTTTAAGATAACAATTGTTCTTCATAAACTCACATAATATCAAATACATGCAGCACACAGCTCCTTGGCATTATCAACACTACACAAAACAGTACAATCTCTTTGAGCATAAGGTTGCCAAATAAAATACAGGATGTCCTGTTAAATTTGAATTCTAGATAAACAATGAATAGCATAGCACAGACATACCAAAAATATACTAAAATGTATTGTTGTTTACCTGAAATTCACATTTAACTAGGCCTCCTGTAGTATTTTTATTTGCTCAGTCTCATGACTCTATCTGAAAGTCTATCCTGTATGTGAGCTAGCCCTTGCACTCAGCATAGGGGACCAGCAAAGCCTGGGTGCAGCTGAGTGTAACAAACAACACTAGTCCAACTGTGTGTGGACAGGATACCAGGGGAAGTACCAAGGACCTGAGGAGCGGCGGGTGGTGGGTAGCATCTTGAACTTAGGAAAGTGTCAGCCCCAGAAGAGAGCACGTTGTTGGCTCTCTGGGGGATAAAAAAAAACAATCACCAGAATTTTGGTAAAAAGAACAGCTTACTCAGCTGCATCTGCCTTTATTACAATGATTGTAAGCACCATGGGATGGAGGGAGGGGACAGGGAGCAGGGGAGGTAGGTATGCCCCAACTGGGAAAGTGAGCCTAAAGACATGCATAGGAAGAGACACGCATGTGGAAAATGGGAAGTGTACAGCATATTCTTTGAGCGGGTGCCTGCTGAAGTCAAGGAAGGCTTCACAGAGGAGGAGGAACTGATGCCCGACGTCAGGGACGACAGGAGAAGAAATGCACACACGTGGGCAACAACAGACAAGATCGTGACACCATTTCCACCCACCCAATGCTTGGAACTTTTAGCAGCTCTCTCACAGAAGGCGAGGCCTGTTCCCGTTATTTTGTGCCCTATGTCACATTTGGCAGGACTGCTGGGGACAGTTGTGCCAACCGTCCATAGCACTGTACTGAGGTCACCATTCCCATCACGGCGCACTGTCTGCAGCCGCATGCTGCCCATTGGAAAACAAGGGCTCAGAGGGCCCATGCGAAGGTTTAAGGTATAGTCAGTAACCAAAAAAGGATTAGCAATGGGCGTATAAGCCAGTAAAAGCTTTCCAGAAGAAAAGTTAGCCACAGGTGAACAAGGGCTTTAAATCTTTTGAGCCAGCAGTTCCTCCCGCTCTGGGAATTTAGTTTTATAAAAGAACCATGAATGTGCACAAAGATTTAGAAACAAGCATGGTCACAGCTCAGTGCTTCCAGTAACAAGCAAGAAATAACCTCAATGTCCAAAAATGGAGGCCTAATTAAAACCAGCCTAAATCATTTACACAGAGAACATTTAATACAAGAAATTGGTTCCCAGGGCGCCTGGGTGGCTCAGTCGGTTAAGCGACTGCCTTCGGCTCAGGTCATGATCCTGGAGTCCCGGGATCGAGTCCCGCATCGGGCTCCCTGCTCGGTGGGGAGTCTGCTTCTCCCTCTGACCCTCCCCCCTCTCGTGCTCTCTCTCTCTGATTCTCTCTCTCAAATAAATAAATAAAATCTTTAAAAAAAAAAAAAGAGAAAGAAAGAAATTGGTTCCCAGCAATTCCATCTCCTAGGTAATTGAGCAGCGAATGAGTGATTGATGAGACTGAATCAGGCCCACCTCCTCACCCCGTCTCAGGACAGCTCTGAAGGGCCATCCCAGAACCAGAGCACCCTTTAGAATCAGCGAAGGCAGCCAGCACTGAGCAGAGCGTGGACAACCAACATGGGACTGTCCCGAGGGTGCTGGATCCAGGGGACAGAACGTAATTATCAGGATGGCACTACTTTCACAAAAGAAGACCTAATACCCTGCCGAGGCCCCAGGAGACATCACTAACGTGCTGCCTTAGCGTGCTGCTTAGTGTGGGCCACTGCTGACTCCAAGTTGCTGAAGTACAGGCAGCAGGATTACCGTGGTAGACAGTGGTGGAAAGGATCAAAAGACTCGGAGATGTGGTGTGTTAGAGGAAGCTGCCAGGCAGGCAAGAAAAGCCATGAGATATCAGTGCTCCAGGGAGGACCCGAAGGACATTTCTTAAAATAAAAAATAAAATAAAATAAAATATTTGGTGGAAGGGCACCAGGACAACTGAGGAGCGACATGGTGGCTGCATCTATAGACCAGGACTGATGATCGCAGATGCCCTTAGAGGACTAGTCTCCCTATTTGCAATAGGGATGAGTGACACCAACTGTGAGGAGCAGGGTGGGCCAATTGTAATGAGCAGCAAGGTCAGGGAGGCATCCAGGAGCCTGGCTGATTGAGAGCTATAGGGATGGTTAGCAGGTGAGGACATCCCTGGCAGGAATATAGATGGGCCCCTAAAGACAGTACTCTTCAACCCATACAACCAGTAGAAATTAGATATAGTTGACCAGGAAGTAGAGAACAATTGCCCAACAAAACATTACGATCTCTTGCCCTGCTTCCTTGCTAAGCCGCTTCTCAAACTGGAAACACATTGACTGAGGGGAGGCTGATCCCCACAGGAAGGGACCTGCAACACCATGGGAAGTATACCCAGGGACAATTCCCCCAGTCCCTCCCCAAAGGGACCACAAGGTCCAAGTTGGCCTAGAAGTTAGGAATTTCTGCTATAAATATGGCAGGTGACTCAGATCTACTCCATTTGGCTTTACAGATCCACTCTCCTCTCTGCCCACTGCCCCAGAAATCTGACTTGCACGAATTTCACTGATGGCCTCCCTCGCCCTCTGACTTGGTTGGGTTCAGCCAAAGAGGGGCCCTAGCAAGCGTTCAGAGAGAAAAAGGCAAGCGAGGACAGGCTCTTAGTCCACTGGATCCATCCCTGCAAGGTTGCTTCAGTTTGAATATATCCTCCACCCCATGGCCCCTGATTTTCTAAAAGCAGCCTTTGCCTAAGTGTCTATTATTCCAGGCTCTAGATTCTAGTAAACATGTCCTCCCCATGTCCCTCTGACCTAAGGGCAGTAAAGGTCTTCCTGTTGTGACTCCCTTTACCCGGTCCAACTTTTACAGTCCCATTATTAGATTAATCTCAAACTATCCCAATGCAAGAGTGTCCCTCCTTCTTGTTGGAACTCTGCCTGGTGCAGCAGCCCAGACCACCCCTCATTAAGGAAACTCCACTTCGGTGGGAAAAGGCTGAGCCAGTGACCAAAGCCATCTTGTGCAATCACTCCCTGCCTCCTCCCTCTTCACTTATCCTGAGGTCCTAGGCACCTTTGTTCATTGTGCAGAAGCAGCATGCCCTAAAGTCCCAATGATTGCGAAGGAAAGTCCTTTTGTAGCAGGATTGATGGGAAATCATTAATCCAGTTTTATATAAGAGAATACCAATAACACAATATAAAGCATGACTTTTAACTAACAAAAGCAATTAGCACTAATTAAAAAGCTCTCACATTTGTCAAAGGGCCATTTCACCTTAATTGCTAGGTGTGCTAAATAGGCAATTAAAAACAAATTAAAATGAAGACCACAGATAAAAGGGAGGCAGGCTGATAGCACATAGGTGGAAATGCTCCTCTGCTTCAAAACATGCCAAAGTGCCCAAAGTGCTTTTCCTCATCATGCCAACTGCTGTCCAGTATGTTTAATAAGACAACATCATAAATACGTATCAGGGAGGTGGGCTAAAAATATAAAGCAAGCAGACTTGAATTCTGACATGGGAAGATAAAATTCTTTCTGGAATTTTATACAGTCCACAAATGAGTCCCCACTTGGTGTTTCCTTTGCCACCTTCCACAAGGACCATGGAAGCCATCCTGCACTCCTGTTGCTTAGAGGGATGCTATCTCATAAGGCACGTGGTTTTCAATGCTCAGGTGGATGGCAAAGACATGAAGTTAGTAAATACACTCGGTACAAAAGCTCAGTAAAGGATGTCATACCAGACAGAATTTAACGGAACAGGTAGAATTTATGTCAGTCCTTGAAGTCAGTGTTGGAAATGTTTTCCAGGAAGAAAGAAGTCAGGGTATTCTAGGCAAATAGAATAGTATTAACAAAGGCTCAGAAACTGGAATTGAAATAGCTGGTTTTACACATATCCCGTGTGTTTAGTAATATTGTAAAATATGTTGATAGGAAGTATGTCTGTTAACTGAGTTGCCCCCATAAGGGAGCAATTGAATATTTTCAACTGGATAAGTCATACAGTATTCCTGGTAACACGACTCCAATGGGCCCAGCGATGGCTGACTCTTCTCTGAGCACCAACAAGAAAAGAATTCTCTAATTCTCCAAGAAGCAATGAGCTTCCAGAGAACAAGCCCACCTGCATTAATGTAAATGTGTGAACATCTGTGAGGTACTGCATCTCCAAAGCCTATGTCCAGGGGAGATGGGACAGTGACAACAAATTACCAGATTAATGGAAGACAAAGTATGAGCGTATAAAGTTCTTTATGTGCCTTACAGAAATAAATCACAGTCAGTATTATTGAGCTGTTATAACTTCCCTGACAGAAGGGCAAAGTTTGGAGGCATTAAACTCTGTTTCAGTGGTTGATTTTAATGAAAATGAGAAAATTCAAGACTTCATTATTTTGAAAGCACTAATATTACAAAAGGTCTTGAGTTGATGTTGCCATCCCAAATGAAAAATCTCTACCCTCAGGGATTTCTAAATCTTTCAGGAGGATTGCAATTAAAAAGCAAGCGTGAGGCAGATGTTTGGGTGGGGGAAATCACAAATAAATAATAAAATGACAGGTATCTTGAGATTTAAAGCCCAGGGCTCAAGAATTTCTACGCTGAATGATGGGACAAAGTCAAGGCATTTCCATATCACTTATAATCCTAAGTCAAATTCAGTGACCCAGGAAAAATTGAAAAGTAAAAAAGGTACAGGGGGGAGGGAGTCACACACATCTCTCAAATTGCTGCCAAGCTCTGTTCCTGAGAAGATACATCCATCATTTACCAAGCCCATGGGTCTTTTTCAGTGGTTGACAAAAGGGAGCTAGAGGATGGCACCTACACCAAGGGAACATCTGGAAATATTAAGGGGGTTATTGTTTGGAAGAAAATTGTAGGGCAAAGTTGATATTAGTGTGAGGGAACAAGAAATGTTAGACATTTTGAAATATGCAGGCTAGACTGATCCAATGAGAGCTGTCCTGCCCAAAATACCAATAGCCCATCCCACTGAGAAAACTGTTAGAGCACCACTGACTCAATTAAGCCAAGTAAACTTGTGACCATATACCCTTCTTCCTCCTTGCTTCAGCCTCAATGAAGTCAAAAGGTTTTTCCTGCAAGAGCGAGAATAGACTAGAGGAAGCCACCTGGTAAGGATGTTGTCTTGCTCACATAACCAGTTGCGATGTTCTTCTATTAGTAGAGATTCAAGGAACATAGAAAAGATGAATAAGATTTTACACATCCTCTAATCTAAGCCCAATCATCAAATGGAATTCAACTCAGAGTAGGACCAAATCAGTTCTTCCTAAACTTTACAGATTGTCAGTATCTAGGGGCATGAGCACTAAAGAGTATGGAGCTTCTCCTTGAGATGATGAAGACATTCTAAAATTGACCGTGGTGGTAGTTGCACGTATCTGTGAATATCCTAAAAAAAAAAACAAACATTGAAATGTACTCTTTGAATAAGTGAATTGTATAATGTGTGAATTACATCTCAATAAAGCTGTTTTTAAAATGGAGGAGAAATTAAAACATCTGTAAAACAGAAACTAAAAGGGTTTGTTGCTATCAGAACTTCTCTACAGGAAATATTAAAGAGAATCTTTCAGACTGAAACAAAAGGACACTTACAGTAACTCAAATCCACATCAAGAAATAAAGAGCACCAGTAAAGAAAACTACATGGGTTAATATAAAAGACAGTATAAATATATTTTTTGTTTGCAAATCCTTTTTTTCTATTTGTCTTAAAATACAACTGCCTAATGCAATAATTACAAATCAGATTGATTGGCACACAATATATAAAGATGTAATTTGTGAAAACAACAACACAAAAGCTATATAGAAGCAAAGTTTTTGTGTACTATTAAAGCTAAATTTGTATTTGTCTGAACTGTATCCTATAAATCCAGAGCTTAACGGTAATCCCCCAGGGAAATCACTAAGAAAATAACTCGAAAATATACAGCAAAGGAAATGAGAGAATCATAATTCTATACAAGAAAAATATATCTTTAACACAAAAGAAAGCAACAGTGGAGGAATTGAGGACCCAAAGAGACTTAAGACACACAGAGAACAAATATCAAGGTAGTTGGTGCCAATCCTACCTTATTGGTAATTACATTAAATGTAAATGGATTGAAATCTCAAGTTAAAAAGGCAGAATTAGATTGGCAGAATGGTTAATCTAACACGATCCAACTATATGCTGTATACAAAGTACACAAAGGGTTAGGGTTAGTTAGGTGGTGAACATCTCTGCCTCCAGATGGAAGAGGAGATGTCTCATGGTGCCTCAGCAAGGGATATCAACTTCCCATTGCATCCACTACCAGTCAAAAACAAAAACCAAAACCATATACCAACTGCCTGTTTGACAGTGCCTTAAGATGCTAACAGACAAATTGCTAAGTAAATGTGCAAGAAAAGAAATTAGAGCCAAGATGCCCTTCAACAGATGAATGGATAAAGAAGATGTAGTCCATATATACAATGGAATACTACTCAGCCATCAGAAAGGATGAATACCCAACTTTTTCATCAACATGGATGGGACTGGAGGAGATTATGCTAAGTGAAATAAGTCAAGTAAAGAAAGTCAATTATCATATGGTTTCACTTATTTGTGGAACATAAGGAATAACATGGAGGACATTAGGAGAAGGAAGGGAAAAATGAAGGCGGAAAATCGGAGGGGGAGACGCCATGAGAGACTATGGACTCTGAGAAATGAACTGAGGGTTTTAAAGGGGAGGGGGGTGGGGGGGATGAATTAGCCCGGTGATGGGTATTAAGGAGGGCATGTACTACACGGAGCACTGGGTGTTATACGAAAACAATGAATCATGGGTCACCACATCAAAAACTAATGATGTAGTGTATGGTGACTGACATAACATAATAAGATTAAATTAAATTAAAAAAAAGAAATTAGAGAACAAAACCACTCATGAACAGATATTTTCTAACTTTAAAAAATAGCATGAATCCAATAATGTGTAAAGCATATTATATATATCATAGCCAATTAAGGTTTATGACAAA
>NC_138380.1:3971757-4006719 GCF_054177405.1 Leptonychotes weddellii
AAAAAAAAAAGTTATAAACACCAGAGAGAAAGAAATAAAATTTTCCTTTTCTGTAGATGACATATTGTCTGCCCTGCTTGGAAAAGTTTGTCAAAAGATTATCTTGGGCATTTTTTCATGTGTCTGTTAGCCATTTGTATGTCTTCTTTAGAGAAATGTCTGTTCGTGTCTTCTGCCCATTTCTTGACAGGATTATTTGTTTTTTGGATGTTGAGTTTGAGAAGTTCTTTATAGATCTTGGATACTATATCCTTTCGCCCTTTATCTGATATGTCATTTGCAAATATCATCTCCCACTCCGTAGGTTGCCTTTTAGTTTTATTGACTGTTTCCTCAACATCACTCGGCATCAGGGAAATACAAATCAAAACCACAATGAGATACCACCTCACACAGGTCAGAATGGCCAAAATTAACAAGTCAGGAAACAGAAGATGTGGGCGAGGTTGCGGAGAAAGGGGAACCCTCTTACACTGCTGGTGGGAATGCAAGCTGGTGCAGCCACTCTGGAAAACAGTATGGAGGTTCCTCAAGAAGTTGAAAATAGAGCTACCATATGATCCAGCAATTGCACTACTGGGTATTTACCCCAAAGATACAAAAGTAGGGATCCGAAGGGGTACGTGCACCCCGATGTTTATAGCAGCAATGTCCACAATAGCCAAACTGTGGAAAGAGCTCAGATGTCCACGGACAGATGAATGGATAAAGAAGATATGGTATATATATACAATGGAATGTTACTCAGCCATAAAAAAGAATGAAATCTTACCATTTACATCGATGTGGATGGAACTGGAGGGTATTATGCTGAGCGAAATAAGCCAGTCAGAGAAAGACAATTTTCATATGGTTTCACTCAACTGTGGAATATAAGAAACAGTGCAGAGGATCATAGGGGAAGGGAGGGAAAACTGAATGGGAAGAAATCAGAGAGGGAGACAAACCATGAAAGCCTCTTAACTCTGGAAAACAAACTGAGGGTTGCTGGAGGGGAGGTGGTGGAGGGATGGGGTAATTGGGTGATGGGCATTAAGGAGGGCACGTGATGTGATGAGCACTGGTGTTATGTGCAACTGATGAACAACTGAACTGTACCTCTGAAACTAATGATGTACTATATGTTGGCTAATTGAATTTAAATAAATAGAAAAAATATTATCTTGGATTTTTTATGTAAATATTCCAAATTTTTAAACACAGTAGTAGTACCCTGGATCTTGATATCCAACAAGGTAGGATTCAGGTCTCAGAGCACTAAATGGGAAAAGAAACATAACATATTGTAATGTTAAATGCTATACTTCACAGTTAATAATGTAACTGATGGCTATGAACCTCCAAACACAGGAACGACATCCATAAGCCAGACACAAGAGATAATGGTGAAACATGGGGAAATAATATGACACTTGGGACCCAAACAGGTCAAGCAGACTAAAAATTAAATATACAGAATGCCTACGCAAATACTCCTCACAAATTTAATGTTATGCATCCTACTTTTAGTAGAAACCAAATTTGCAAGATTTCTAGAAAAAATATGTTGAAAACACTGCATAACAATCTGTGAGATCTAGCTAAAGCGATGCTCAAAGGAAAATTGTAGACGTACGTATCAATAATGATATTCAAATATATCCTTCAGGGTCCCAGCGGAATACAGATGGCACACTCAGGGGGTGTGACTGATTACTTGTAATTTGTAGGTGTCCAGCAGGAGCAGGGAGCTGTTACCATGCCTACGCCTGAAGTGTCAAGAAGGAAGAAGGTGACTGATCCCAGAGAGAGACCCCCATACCTGCGCCTGGGTGGCTCAGTCGTTAGGCATCTGCCTTCGGCTCAGGTCATGATCCCAGGGTCCTGGGATCGAGTCCCACATCGGGCTCCCTGCTCGGCGGGAAGCCTGCTTCTCCCTCTCCCACTCCCCCTGCTCGTGTTCCCTCTCTCTCTCTCTGTTTCTCTCTGTCAAATAAATAAAAAATCTTAAAAAAAAATTAAAAATAGAACTACCATATGATCCAACAATCCCACTTCTGGGTATTTATCCAGGAGAGTTGAAATCAAGACCTCTAAGAGACATCTGTCCCCCCTCCCATGTTCATTGCAACACTACTCACAATAGCCGAGATATGGAAACAACCTAAAACGGATGGATAAAGGTGTGATATATATATAATAGAATATTATTCATCCCTTCAAAAGAACGAAATTCATCCATTTGCGACAACCTGGATGAATTTGGAGGACATCATCCTGCCTGAAATAAGTCAGGCAGCGAGGGATAGATACTGCATGATTCCACTTACATAAGGAATCTAAAATAGTCAAATTCATAGAAACAGTAGAATGGTGGTTACCCATCCTCTCTTTGCCCCTTAAACATTCCTGATCTAACCCACAAGGACTCTGGAGGCTAAAGCCAGCCAGACAGCCTACTCGTACTGTGGCTAACCAGACAGAAATTTCAGACTGGAGGGCCACATATCTGGCTTCCTTCCACATATCTGGCTTCTTTACACCTGCCTTCCCATGCCTAGCACAGGGCTTCAAGCATAAGACTGTGTCTTTACGAACCATGAGAGATGATGGACTCTGAAAAACAAACTGAGGGTTCTAGAGGGGAGGGGGGGTGGGAGGATGGGTTAGCCTGGTGGTGGGTATTGAGGAGGGCACATTCTGCATGGAGCACTGGGTGTTATGCACAAACAATGAATCATGGAACACTTCATCTAAAACTAATGATGTAATGTATGGGGATTAACATAAGAATAAAAAATAAATTAATTAATTAAAAAAAAAGAAATTTTATTTAAGACAAAAAAAAAAAAAAAAAGACTGTGTCTTTAAAACAGACGAGGAGTGCAGACTGGCCGATGAAGGCTGCTCCAGAGAACACATTTGCCTTGACTCAATGTACCAAGATGGTATTTCTGGCAATCCAGTGGGTGGGTGAGAAAGCTGTTTAATAAAGGGTATGTTTCTGGCCAAAGTTCTCATAAATCATGTGAGCAGTCACCAGCTCTGATTATGCTCATGGTCAGATGGAGACTACAGCCCATTTCCTCTCAAATAAAAGTGCCAGAAGACATTTTCCCACCTAAAGTTACTTTAAAATACAGACATCAGGCTGTTGAGACTTGAGAGAGCTAGAGCTTACTGCTGAGATTCATGGCCTTGTTCTCAACAAAGCACAGGAAACCTCTGCACTGCGGCTAACGTTGCATTAGTCCATGCCCGCGCGGGGCTCCCAGGAGCGTCTGCAGAATTCTGGATGCCAAGAACAACCACAGGATACCCAAGGGGATATACAATCCAAGCTTGTTGGAGTCCAATTTCTAACAGTGTCGGAAACTAATTTCTTCCAAGCTTTGACCGTCGGTCTATCACGACATAACCAGGGCCAGTGTTGTGAATAAAACAGGCTGCCCTTGAACCTCTGCTTCAATTCTGTCTATGCCCAGCCTGCACTACGGGAGGGGTCCAGGGTTTCCTTGGTGAGGTTCCTTGAATTTCTGTGCAGTCCCCAGGCTGCCTGAGAAAGATAGGAGAGATAGGTAATGTCAGCACGAAATGGGAGATGGAAAAGCTAACAGCTTCCCTAGCTGCAGAAGTCTTGCCCTGCCAGGGAAATCCCTAAGCCGGGGAGGACGGGATGTGGACCCCGATGACACTTCAGCAGTCCTGCAGGTGAGCTGCTGAGACTAACAGGAAGATGGACTTATGACGGAGCCCACCTGAGCCCCACCTGCTTTCTGTGTGCATCCGCTGTACAGAAAGGGCCCACGTTCCATGTTCACACGACTCTGGACAACTTCCCACCACACGTACACTCACTGAGCACACACACTACTCTGGCAAGGGCTGCTCTGGACACTGAGGACAGGGCTGGAAAGGGTGAAAAACCTCTACTCCAGGAGCTTTTGCTTCACTGGGGAAGAGAAAACAAGAAATGACAAATTCTTCCATTGTGGGCATTGTAGGCATAGATGGTGGTCAGGGCAGGAACAAAACAGCCAGGGATCTGGACCATGAAGAATGCCAAAGGTTTTCTCCTTATTGAACTTGGTCAGGCTCCTCTCATCCCCTTTCCATTTAGACCCCACCCTTTGGTGCCATCCTTGCTGGGCCTGCAGAGCCCACGTTTTGCAAGAATCCTGCTAAGGTCATTGAAAGAAAATGCCCCAGCCTTGACATCGGATCACCCTGGCCTGCCTGTAGCAAGATTCCCATCAGGTTAGCAGTGTAGCTGGGGCCCCCCTACCCTTTACATCTCCTCTTACTCACTTTCCATCCACTGACCCCCCTCCCCAAAACTACTGCTTGCCCATAAATCCCCACTTGTCCTTGTGTTCAGAGATGAGCCCAATTGCTCTCCCGGTTGCGAGCCTGGACCCCTATCTCATTGGTCCTCAGTAAGATTTCCTTACTCTTTTAACAAGTATTAGCATAAATTTTTCATTAACAAAAAACAAAGGAAGAGGCGTATTGTTTTTGATAAGGTGAGTGAGGCCTCTCTAACAGCTTAGGCCTGAAGGATGAGGAAGGGTGAAGGAGAGGAGCAGGTGCGAGACTGGTTCTGGCCTGTCCCCAAGCCTCACCTGTGGGGCTGTGTGATGGGGCCTAGGCGGTGGGAGCTGTTGAGGAGGTGGGCAGGGCCACATCTCACTTGCAGGCCTTGCTAGGAATATTCACAGATCCTTGGAAGGGAGAGCCACGGAAGGTTTGTAAGGAGGGGCGCGTCATGCTCCAAGTGCCTCTCCAGAAGGTGGTAGTTAACTTTTGGGTTTATATCTATTATCCATCTGAGGCCAAGCATACACCACGTGCTGGCCCACAGCAAATTCATGGTTTGTCTAAATTGTTAGCTCAAGACTCAGGAAGAGCTACCTAACATTGAAGTTTCCCGTGAGGAGCTAGAAAAGGACAGAGAATAAAGCTACAGCCTGAATTCGGAAGCTCTCTTTATTGAAGCAATATCGTGGGCAGCTCGAGGGACCTGGACTTCATTACACAGTGCAGCTGTGCCCAGCTCTGTCCTCAGCACACTGCTATTTCGGAAGGATGCCACATCCCCAAGGAGTCAGAGGAAACAGTGTGTGGGCTTTAGAAAAGCTAAGCTATCCTGCCGGTGTGGAATCGCATTTTCAAAGCAGCCGTCCAGTAAGAGCAAAGCAGGGCTGAGTGGAGGGAAAGATTAGGACTCGGTTCTTTTATTTCTCACCCACCCACCTCCCCCTTACCTCCCATCTACTCATGGGCCATAGGGGGAAGAGCACATCTCGGGGGATTGGTGGGGCTTCTCACATCCTAAGAATGCTTCCCCAAATGGTTAGATGATGATATGTCAGAGGACAGCCAGATACCAAAACAGCACATGAAAAGATGCTCAACACCATTCGTTGGAGAAATGCAGATCAGAACCACATGACATGTCACTTCACACTCGCTATGGTGGCTATAATTTAAAAAAATGGAAAATAACAAGTGTGGGTGAGGATGTGGATAAGTTCAAAGCCTCACGCACTGCTAGTGGGAATCGTATGTGGTGTAGCCGCTGCAGAAACCAGCTTGGTGGTCCCTTACAAAATTAAATATAGAAGGGTGCCTGGGTGGCTCAGTCAGTTGAGCATCCAACTCTTGATCTCAGTTCAGGTCTTGATCTCAGGGTCGTGAGTTCAAGCCCCATGGGGGGGCTCCACGCTGGGCATGGAGCCTACTTAAAAATACATATATATAGAATTACCATGTGATCCAGAAATCTCACTCCTAAGTATATACCCAAAAGAATTGAAAACAGGACTCAAATACATGCACACACATGATCATAGCAGCACCATTCACAGTAGCCAAAATGTAGAAACAACCCACTGGCCATCAACAGATGGATGGGTAAACCTGTGGCATGTCCATACAATGCCATCTTACCCATCCGTCAAAAGGAATGAAGTCCTTATATACGCTACGACATAGACGAGCCTCCAAGCCATGATGCTGAGTGAAAGAAGCCAGTCATGAAAGACCACTTGTCCTATGATCCCACTTATATGAAATATACAGAACAGGTAAAGCATCGAGACAAAAAGCAGACCGGTGCTTGCCAGGAACTGGGAGCAGAAAGGGAGAATGGGATCTAACTGCTTCATCGGCAGAGTTTTTTTGGGGGGTCATGAAAATGGTTTGGCACTGAATAGGGGTGCTGTTCCCACAGTGCTGTGAATATACCAAATGCCAGTGACTCATACACTTAAAGTAGTTAATGTTATGTGATGAGATTTTATGTCAATTTTTTTTAAAGTTTACATTCAGCTAACACTTTCTGAAACAAAACCACTCCAGCTCAACCCCCTGTGACTCAGTTTTCAACATCTCTAGGTCAAAAGAGCTCCATCGTTCTGCGGCGGCTGACCTTCCATGTCCTTGGCCTGACCTCGCCCTCAAGCATGCTGCTACAGGGGTGGTCAGCGGGGTGGAGACAGTAACACCCCGTGGGTTTCTCTTCTACCTTTGAGGAAGTGGATGTAGGGACAGTATTCACATCAAGGATTCTTTGAGGCCCAAATACTGAAAGCATTAGTGTGCTCTCAGGCACTGAATAAACTTGAATGTGGACCAACTAATATCTTTGACTCTAAGGAACAATGCCAACCCTTCTTACCTAACTTAGAGAGCTTTTTGAGGACCAAATGCAATGTTACAGGTGAATCTGTTCTGAATAGAGTCAAGCATGGTAAAAAGGTTTTGAATTTATTGTAATTCTATATACAATACTTTTCCCCTTTAGGATGTGTGACTAGTGAAATACCACTGGAAATCAAATATTCTGATTTACGTCAAATTGCCATACACATGAATTACAAATGCACTGGGAAAAGACAAACAAAAGTCTTTCCCACTCATAAATTACTGGAGAGTAATGAGATTCATCTCTGAATATCAAGAAGGCACTTTGTGGTCAGTATGTACATCACCAACCATCCAGCAGAAGATATGGGTAAAATCAACAGGGATTTGGAATTAACAGGATGCCAAATATTGATGTGCTTAGAGACACTTTTGTTTATAAGAAAAGACAAATGCACAATGAATGAGCCATATTTAACAGAAAGCTAACTTCTAGCCTAAGTGTGTATATTTTCAGGGACTTGGATAAGAGCCCCTGCCATGAACTACCTGTCCCTCTGGCTCTGAATCCTATTCTTCTCCTTTCATATAAACAAGAGAAAGATGATGGTACCTACGTGGAGAACACTCCAGGAGAGATTTCTTCAAGAAGACAAAAGTGATTCACTGCCAAGTGCATATGAATTTATCCAGAGTAGATTTACACAATGGGGAGAGAATTTGGGGTTGAATTAGTGATAAGTACCTACAGCAACAAGGAAAGAACAAGAAGGAGGAAGAAGAGGAGGATGAGGGGGAGGGAGGGAGAAAGGAAGGAAGAAAGAGAGGGAGGGAGGGAGGGAGGAAGGGAGAGAGAGAGGGAGGAAGGAAGGAAGGGAGGAAGGGAGGGAGGGAGGAAGGGAGGGAGGAAGGAAGGAAAGAGTGAAAGAAGGAAGCTATCCTATACAGAAAGAAAAGAAACCACACTATGCCACAAAGCCCAGCTCTAAATAGGCTTTACACGGTCATAGTAATATCAGCACCACATATGAGTCAAGCCCAATGCAGCTTCCCCAAGGTAGCCACCGGGCACCTTCATGTTCGCAGAATAAAAGAATGAAAAGTAGTGGAGATACAGCAAAACTCCATTAAGGTGGAACTTGCCCTTAATTGCTTCAAATTATTGATCAAATACTCAGCAAGAAATATAACTTTAAAAGCTCCCAACCACACGCAATAACTCAAACCATTAACAATGTGTTGCCAAGTGGAAAGCTTTTGAGCACCTGCTTTAATGAAAATAATTATAATTAGCAAACTGATTAGAGTCAAAAGCTGCTACGTGAAAGCAGTTTTTCTGAAGTAAGATGAGCATTCCTCCGGGGAATTATAATCATTATTAATTTGCTCAGACTTAAAGATAAAGCCTTCCTAACACAGCTGATGCATGTGCTTGTAGTGGGCACTGGATATTTTGCCTGTCCGGGATCCATTTTCCATTTTTCTGATAAACAGTGATTGGCCTTCTTGAGTACCACGTTTCCCCCATTCTGTGTCCCTTGCTCGGATGTGGCTGTCTCCACCTCTGCTCCAGGACAAACCAAACACTCAGTTCCCTAGGCAGGATGACGCAGGACCCAACCCAGTTCCAATTCAGGGACATATTGTTGGAGTTCAGGGCAAAAAAATCCTCATTCTGCTGGAATTGCTAACGATGAGAGAGCTAGCACTAGCCTCAGCCTACCACATTCTGTGCAGTGGGACAGCCCAAACCTACAAAAACAGTCTTCAAAGTAAAGGAAGACAGGAGGGAAACGGGGAGCGAGACACCATGAATGGATTAATTATGTGAGTTCCTGGATCTAGCCATGCTTGAATCTATCCCTGGAAGCTTCAGTTCAGTCATCCAATAGATTACCGTTTTTAATTAAAGCAATTAAAGTTGGAGTTACTTATGAAAAAGAGTTCTAGCCAATACCACTCCTTTGCTTTCCCAAGAAAGTCAACCTTGACAATGGTACAAATGTAATAATTTCCAGTACAGCTCTGTGCAAACTGAAACTCCACATAAATAAGGAATAAATTGAATGTTTGATTATACCTCTTCCTAGGAAATGAATAGTCTTTATATCTTGCAGAGGGTACAACCAAGATCGGCAAAATGCCTGCAGAGACTTCCTGTCCAGGGCCACACAGCCAATTTATCTCTAAGTCAATAAAGAGCAGAGCCCAGCTTACCATTGAGAGCAGTGTTTCATGGAACAGACAAAAAGGAACAGAATATTGTCTCTTCCTTAGCTGTACAGTCACTTTGAAACTTCGGACATGCATCCTACCTCAAGGAGACCTGGTGATGTGGACCAGCAGCATAAGCTAGTGGGAGATACCCTGTATTTGTTTCCAGAATTGCATTCTCTACTGGGCAATGTCTGATTGGGTCCAACATAAAAGTACTCCCACTGGACAGAGGTCTGTACTAGCTGCCCCCTCAGGTCCAGCCCAGGCATGTTTGTCATTGGCTTAGGTACCAATCCCATTACCTCACTCAAAGGTATGACAACGAAGGGCAGGAGCCATAGCAACTTTATACCAAGTTCACCCTTAGGGAGCTACTTGTCCAATAGAAGGTGTAGCCTTGCTCCTAGGGTTCCATGCCACAGCTCCTCTACCACGCTTGTGAGGTTCACAGAGCTTCCATATCTGATATGGCTACCCCTTCTCACCACAGACTTGACAGGTTCAGTGGCTCAAGTGACAGGAGAGCTTATACCCTGGCCTGGACTCTCTGCCGAGCCCTCTGTTGAAACTAATAGCCTTCCCACTCACCCAATTCCTGGGGCAGGAATATTCCTCAGAGTGGTAATGTGCTGCTTCCGAAACCTGAAGAGACATACCAAGTCCAGTGCCTCTTTCTCAGCAATAAGTGTGTCAAGGTTCAAAACTCTTCATTCACCTTACAGGAGAAACCCCATAAACTGCACTGATATGGCAGGCCCCCAAATATTCATGGGGTTTTATCTCTTATCTTCTGGCTCCCAATGAGTTACTGGGGCATTTAGCGAAATTGCTACTTTCTGTTCATCAGATCCAATTAGCATTTTGTCATCAATTTTATTGACCAGTATGGTGTTGTGTTGGGATGTTTAAGGTCTCCGTGGACTATATTATGACAAACAACTGAAGAGTCCACACAGCCATGGGGCAAAACAGAGAATGAGAACCATTGTCCCCACTTCCTGAAGATATGTTGATTTTTACATTCTTACTGATGACCCAAGAAGAAAGTATTGGTTTCACTCCTAGGTATATACCCAAGAGAAACGAAAATATGTCTATGCAAAAACTTGTACAAAAGTGCTTATAATAACATGTTATTTATAATAACCAGAGTGGAACAACCCCAATGTCCAATCACTGATGAATGGATAAACCAATGTGGTACACCCATATAATGGAACACTATCTGGCCATAAAAGGAATGGAGTACTGACAGACATTATAACACGGATGAACCTCAAAAATGTGCTGAGTGCAAAGAAGCCCATCACAAAGGAACACATGCTGCATAGTTCTGTTCATATGCAACGTCCAGAACAGAGAACCCTATAGAGACAGAAAGTAGAATAGTGGATTCTTAGGGCTTGATGGGGCTAGGGAGATAGAAGGCCAACAGGTTCAGGGTTATCTTTCTAAGATGATGAAATGATCTAAAATTGACTGGGGTGATGTTTGCAATCATCCGTGAGTGTACTAAAAATCATTGAATTAAACACTGTAAATGGGTAAGTTGTACAATGTGTGAATTATAGCTCAATAAATCTAGTCAAAAAGGAGGGGGGAGAAGAAAACATCTGTAGGTCAACAACCACATATCAAAAGCCAGAGGCTGTGCTGGTCCCCTCCATGAAAGTCCCACAGCCAGCATGGCCACTGTGGTGGGGCTACCACCCAGTTAAGCTAATGGCTTCCTACAATTACCTGCCATGCCTCTTGTCCTCACAGGGACCAGATAGGTGGATTAACCAGCAGGTGATTGGTACCACCAGCCAGCATCCTTTGTTTTTGGTGATGCTAATCACTGCAATTACTCCAAAAGTGAGTGGGTCTCAACAGCTCCCTCCTTGTCCCTCCTGCCATAAAGATCACAGATCAGGGAACCAATCATAGGGCTCTCTCAGGGGTGAAGTCCATCCATCCCAACTAGAGAGTCAGAATTAATACCATTCAGCTGTCATGTTATCACCGGAATTTGTGCCACGTATCATCATTTCAGGGATTTCATTCTTGTTGCCTTCACAGTATATTTTATTCTTCTCAGCAGAGCTCAAACAACAGGGTGCTAATGAGTGATGGCCAGGGAGGCAGTGTGTAGGATAGAGAATGTCACAGTCGACTTCGACAGTGAGTATCTACAGGATACTCCTGGTGTGCTCTGACTCAGTTAAGTTCCATTACCAGGTAGTGATCAATACATCCAACAAAAAGTAGCATGACTAGGGGTGCCTCGGTGGCACAGTCAGTTAAGCATCTGACTCTTGGTTTCAGCTCAGGTCATGATCTTAGGGTCATGTGATCGAGCCTGCATCAGGCTCTGTGCTCAGCGGGGAGTCCACTTAAGGATTCTCTCTCCCTCTCTCTCTCCCTCTCCCTCGCCCGCCCCCACTCTCCTCTCTCTCTCTAAAATGAATAAACAAATCTCTTTTTTAAAAAAGTAGCATGATGGTATTCAAATTAATTTTCTTAAATCCCACCTATCTAAAACAGTAACAATCACCAAGATGTCAGCACATCCTGTCTACTATAAGGTTTACTTTATGGGTTTAGGTTTTTGCCTTTGGATTAAACTTACATTCACCCAAAGTATACATTACTGGTAACAGAAGCACAATACTTTATTCCTTCTAGGGTTGCTTGTGTCCAAGGAAAGGAAATTCTTAACTGGGATGACTTCCCAAAGGATATGTTGACTGAATACAGAATGTAAAGCAATGGTGAGGGTGTGTTTGAACTTCACATTCGTATCACACAAACTTCTACCTACTCTGCCTTCAGTGGTCACAAACCTCAACTGGCTAATTATTTGGCGCTGCATCTTTCTCTGTTGTGGGACACAGAATCCCACACCCAGAGAATCAAGAGAGAGGGAAAGAGGACAGAGCAAAGGGAGAGACCCAGGGAAAGGGTTTGTACAGTCCAGGGAAGGAAGCTGGGAAGGAGTCACATGTGTTTCCCACCCTCATCATGCCCCCCTGGCCCCGTCCTCCAGGAGTGCATGCTGAGGTAGAGTCAGGAGTGCAAGAGATTTATGGAGGTGCAGGGGAGGGAAGCTGCCCATGGAAGGCAAACCACAGAGAGGAAGACAGATGGAGTATTATCTCCAATTGTGATGCAGATCTGATAAGTCTCTGCCAAGCCTGTGGGGGGGTTCAGAGCAAACACCGCCCATCAGAAGCATCGGACAGAAACTCCATGCTCGCCCTCACCATGTTCAGCAACGCTTCTCACAGCTGGACACCACAAGCCAACTGAGAACAAGTCTTTCTGGAAGGGAGGTTGTACTAGCAAGAGGGGCACCTTCACAGCGGCTGCATGTACCCGAGGAACCTCCATCCACATTCGGGAGACATCCTCTGAGGTTCCACCGGGCCTCTTCTGGGGGGAACTAAAAGGAGGGGACAGACTGTCCTGTCACTGCAGTTGGCCTTGGGGTGCAATTCCCTTGGGGTGGGAATGCAAACTCAGGTACTCCTCTTCCTCCTTCACCATCATGTATCGATTCCCCTCCCCCTCAGCCACACCTCTGCTGCTCTTGGTGGCTCACCTGGTGCTGTGGTTTGAACTGTGTCCCCCAGAAAGATAGGTTGAGGTCCTTACTCCAGGCACCTGTGAATGTGGCCTTATTTAGAAACAGGTCCCTGCAGATGTCATTAGGTAAGATGAACTCACACTAGGGTCGGGTGCACTCCGAGTCCAGCATGACTGTTCTCATAAGAAGAGGAGACACACAGACATGGAGAAGTCCATGTGGAGACCAGGGCAGAGCCTGCAGGGAGGTGTGTACAATGCCATGATTGCTGGGACCCCCAGAAGCTGGAAGAGACAAGGACAGATTCTCCCTTTGAGTATTCAAAGAAAACATGACCATGATGACAACTTGATTTCCAACTCTGGCCACTGGCACAGTCAGAGAGTGAATTTCTGCTCTTTCAAGCCCCCCACTCTGTAAGGCAGCCCTAGGAACCTAACACACAGGGTATGACTCAAATGTTCATTTCCAAGGAAACTGAGCCCCTGGCAACCGTGTGGATTTTAGGCCAGGGTTGGCATTCTTGCCCATTCACGGTCACAGTGGGGCAAAGCGGTACCAAGAGGTGCCCACACAGATCGCCGTGCTCCACGCGTGTCCTCCCTACCTGGTCTGTTGTGAGAGCAGCCCTGTCTCCTGCTGCTCAGGGCCATTCACCCTTCTCCTCTCCCAGCCTCCGGGCACAAGGAGTCCAAAGCCCAAGGGGACCCTCACTAGGTCTCCCAGAAAGAGTCTACCCCTTTGGGGGCCAAGATCTCTACCATTGTAAAGGCCAGGGGAGAAATGATGGGAAACAAAATGTTCCCCCGTCAGAGCCATTTGCTAACGGCCAGGAAGACACGTATATATTTCCCCTCAGGCCACTCCTCCTTCCACACAAGTGGATCACCAGGTAGACTCCACACTGCCCATTGGGAAGAGTTTCCCTGGCAACTGTCTTTCACGGCCACCCTCAAATGTGGCTATAATGCAGCTGCATCCATTTTGGGCTTGCACCTAATACCAACCCATCGGAAAACCAAGTGCAGACTTTTTTCTCCTTCAGCTACTCATAGGAGACCCCCTCACACGGCCCTAGGTACTAGCCAATGGAGGAACTAGCACACCACACTGGGTGGTCTGGGATTCCTGCTCATGCAGCTTCCTCACACCTCTGCTCCTGCTCAGACTCGTCCCAGATGGAGCATCTCCAGCTGACAGTGAGTCACTGCTGGGCTTGTCTGCCCTTGGGACTTAGTGGGTCTCACTGAGCTCAGCTCATGCTAAGCAGTTCCTGGTACATAGCTACTTGGTACCGTGGTCAAGCATGCCACCTTTACCTCAGCCCAGGAGCACAGCAGGAACAGTCTGGGGGAGGGTTCCTAAGTCCCTTACTCCCAAGCACCTGCTGATGCTGACAGCAGAGAAGAGAATATTGACACAGACGCAGTTTGTTCAGGAGCCAGAGGAATTTTCCAGCACAGTTTAAGGAAGGTTCTCCTGGGGAAGCATAAGGCTGTGCCATTTTCTGGCTCCACCCTGGGCTGCAGGAATAAGGATCCCACTTCCGGAGAATGAGAGTAAGTAAGGTTCAGGAGACCTCTTATCCCCCTGCAGGTGGGCTCCTGATGGTCCAGCGCACCATCTTGCAGGTGCACGTGGTCATGTTCCAATCCCAGTGATGAATACACATGAGGCTCAGCCTGGGACCATCGCTAAACCAGAAAACTGGCATGTTCTCCATGTACGACATCTTGCTAAGGCTCGAAATGTGGGTGCCTCTTCCCCATCAAACTTCTTGCCCCCTTTCTCTCTCTCTCTCTCAATAAGAAGTATGCTCCCCCCGACAAATATGATAGAAGCTTTTCGGGTCTTCTTTTTTAAAGCTTAACCTACTTTATTTCATTCAGGCTGTGCTTACTTTTAAAATAAACACATTAGAAGAGCTCCCTGACATTCTGCATAGTTTTTTTTAGACATTTAAGGCCTTTTTCCTTTGGGGAAAAACATCCAAAAGAAAAACATTCTTCTTTCCTCCTAGCAATTTCTTCCACAGCTGACAGTACTTCCTGAGACCACATCTCCTGCTGCATGAAGTCTGTGGCGTGGGGTGTGGGGGGACCCCTTGCTGACATGGAGGAGGAGCCTCAAACGCCTGGATATATGTGGTTCTCACTGAAGGGAGAAAACAAAATGGATTTTCAATGGTGGAGAAACATTTCTAAAGTGATTTTCACAGGTGATTTCTTTGGTTCTACATTTCCAACTCTTCTGTGCACAGCAGAACCATCTTGTCCAGTGTGGCAAGACAGGTACCCCTGAAGTCTCAGAGCGCCTGGCTGCATCAACTCAGTTACAGGTCATTTCTGGCCCGCATGTGGTGCTGTCATGAAATCTCAGGCATGGTCTTTGATTTTAACTGATTTCAGCAGCCACTCAGGACCGTTCATCAAGTTCAATGTTCCTCAAAGTTTGGCCTATGCATGACCTATGTCCGAATCATTTGGATTGTTTATTAAAAACCAGATTTTCTGGTTCTTACTCCAGACCTACTGAATCAGAATCTCTGAAAGTAGATCTGTCAGCATGCATATTTTAAGCAGGTTCTCTGTGTGATTCAAAAACACGGTAGAGTCTGAGGACCATTACTCTACAGAGCGATTACTCCTTAGCCACAGTACCTCATTCTAGACTGAGCCAGATGCCCTTGTGGAGAAAGCAAAGAATATGGGGTTGGCTGTAGTAGGTAGGAGTCAGAGCGCTTGTTGGTTTGCTGGCCACACAAGAGGCTCTGTGCTCACTGCTACCTTCTCTTCTTCAGTCCTGGAAGGAGCCATTTATCCCAGAAGCCCTAGCTCCTTTCATGGGGAATGATATTCAGAAGCCAAATTTGGGCTTGTGAGGTTTTGAGGAAATAGGGGGAAACCGAAACTACTCTATAAAATTTCTCATCTGATGGAATCTGTTTGGAGAGAGCTTTCTGGACCATGGTGTGTTTGGAATTTGAGACTCTATGCAAAGGCCTTTGCAAGGCCAGTGGGAGAAGACCTTGAGTAGAAAGTTGGCATTCCAAGTCTTGACTAGAGGTTTCGGTGAGGCGGGTCTACCTTCCCCTTGATCAGGGAAAACAGCTGGAGGAAACAAAGGGGCTACTCTACTTTCAGGGGCCTTGCTTCTAAAGTCATAAATGCAATGAGAAACGTATTCCCTGGGTGCATGTCTCTGTCTCAATCTTCAATTTCCCTCCGTCCCCAGGGTCAGATTGCCCTCAACAAATCCTCATCCCATCTCTCACCCCTTCCCCTCGAATGCCTGGTTTTAGTTTCTTATACGACAAAGAGAAATCGTTCGTATCCGTTATTGAAAGGTAAATACAGGTTTCCATCTCCAGGGAAGAGAATGCATGGATCACCTTTCCCAGTTGAAACTGAGGTGCGGTGATCATCAGTGAGGTCTCGTAGCGCCCCTGGATTTAATGGAAAATCCATTCTTTATCTGAGAGAGGAATGGCCTCAGCCATACATCATCCAGATTACCCATATCCCTGATGCAATACATGATGTATCTCTCATTCTCATTTCACTTACTGAGCGATGTATATATAAAAAGGGTTTGACATCAAAGGCCACATTGCCCAGGGAGCTTTCTCACTTTGATTGAATTTTGGAGTAAAACATACCTCGGGGACTTAAGATTAAGCAGTCATTGCAAATTTAAAGAGTTTCTGATGTGGAACTGGAAATCAACTCTACCAGAATCGAGCATAGGTGTTCTTTGTATTGTATATAATAAGAAATAAGACAAAAGAAAGCCTAGCATGAAGCTCCTTTTAAATATGCTTTTGACAAATGTTGGCCTCCGTGGACCAATCCAATTTAGGATTTGCTCTAAGTCTGGAGCAAGAGGGAGTGAAGTGAGAGCTGCTCATGGGGGACGGGGACCAACCACAGGGGTGCAGCATTCATTTGCAGCATTTATAATCCCTGTGGATGACCAGCCACAAGAGGTCCGCACAGGGTGGCTTGTGCTAATGGGGAGCTACCACCCCAATCCCACGCACTGTCTTAGCATCCAGGACATTGGGCACAGACAGTCTCCTGCCCCATCTCTTTCCTGGGTTCACAGCACACACATCCACCTGTACAATTCTGTCAATAGCACGCCAAGCTCATGGCTGACATGACCAGAGACGGACTCATCTCCTCCTTCTGCCCGGTTAGCCAGGGCGTCAGTACTTGGAACAGCAACAAACTGCAAAAAAGAATTCTAAGCAGCCTCGCCTTGTTGCCCCCATGCTCGGCCCCTGTTCCTTAACATCCCCACCTGCTGTTTCAGAAGTGTTGAAAAATAAATAAATAAAACTGCTCACTGGCATTTACCAGTCTCACCAATGCAACCATCTACTCCCAGACTCTGTAATGGGAAAAAATGAAATACAATATGATCTCCCCGTTTTTAGGAACAGCAACAAGAAAATCTAATTTTATCTCTACAAAGACATACCCCTGCTGCCCCTTTGACCTGGATTATCCACCGCAGAAACAGTCCTCGGACCAAAAAGAACAGCTCTGTGCAGCTCCGATAGCTCTCAATCCACTTTGTATTTTATAAATGAGTAATTCAACTGAAAAGGCTATAGGAAGGCAACAGGACTTTTTTTTTAATGACAGGAAACTAGCTAGTCTGAAAATAATTGTTAGATATTCTCCACCTTTCATGGTTTATAAACACCCTAATTTCAATCGCATTTAATTTGGGGGGATGACCCCTAAATCTCTCTCCACCTCTCCGTCCCTCTCTCCCGACACAAACACACACACACATACACTTAGTTTACAGAATTAAACCAAGTTTTGATTTAGAGGTTTTAATCTCACCTCAGAAATTACTGGTAGAATTGTGAAAGGCAGGGCTGCTGATATTTTAAGCTAGTAAGATTTCTAATAGCATCATGAAAAACACAATCCTTCACCCCTTTTTTCCAAATCCAGAGGGTTTTTAATGTTCTTTTCCCGTTGCTCTTAGGGAGGGCACATAGTGGAGAGATCGTGTGCTTTCCTGGTTGTTAATACCATGTCTGATTCTATGCCAGGCTCGTAGAGGTGAATGCAGAACTCAAAGCTGTCCCTTCTTTTCCGACCTTACATATGGCACAGAGAAGAAACGATTCAGAATATTTTAGGCATGGAGCACAAAAAAATAAATCTATTACGGGGTGATGGGTGTTAGAACAGTTTGGGCTATAGATGGAATAAAAGGGAACCCAAAGGGAACCAACAAGGAGGAAAGTCCTTGGCTTCACAATTAGTGCCTACAGGTGGGGCAGACCTTGCAGGGGGTTAATCCAGCAGCTCAGTGATGCTGTTAGTTTCTCCCTGCTATTTACAAGGAAGAAGCTGGTTCCCCTCCTGCACATGCTCCCTCAGAATGGCTCTGAAGAGAGCTTGGTAGCTACTAATAGTTTTCCCACACGAGTGAGAAACCTCCTTTTCCAGAGGCCTCTAGAAGACCTCCTCATGTCCCACTGGCCAGAATTATGTCCTTTGTTCAACCAATCACGGGCCAAGGAGGAGGAGAACAATCAGGTGTGGGTTAATCAGGGCCCATCCCTAGAGTGCGGGCATCTCCTTTCCCTGCAGAACTTAGACTATGAGATGAAGGGATAGAAACACTTGAACAAAATCTGAGTTCCTTTTAGGAAAAAAAGGGAAAATCTTTGTCAGGGACCCATCGGCAAAGTCCACAACTGGTGCTGAGGCCGAAGTACCATTATTATAGAGGGGAACCTTTCAGAGCTCTATATAAACAAATGGCTAGACCAGGTCCCGAGACAAACGCTGTCATGGCCCAGGAGGGTAACCAATGAATGAACGAGCTGAGGTACTATAATAAGGAATGGTGGGGACTGTGGCTACCTGGGGTGTGCATGCCTTCCTGAGACATTCCTATCCAATTAAACAGACATACCCCACTGCCGCTTTGACCTGAATTACCTACTGGAGAAACAGAGTTTGGACCAGAAAGATGGGCTCTGTGCAGCCTGTAGACAGACCCATGCCTTCTCTTGGACGACCATGACCTGTCACCTCCCCCTTCTCATCCAAACCTGCACTGCCCCTGAACGTCTAGCTCCCCCAGAATCCTGTCCTTTCCCCTCCTTCTCCTCTGGGGTATGACGCAGACCCACACCCCACATACACCTCAAATCCCATCCATCCACCATATGGCTTTACCCAGCAGACAGGCTACGCATGAGCATAGAAACTAAAAGTCAAACTTCAATTAATCGGTCTTAAAAATTATGAAATTAAGGGGGAAATGCTCATTTGAGATATTCTTTTGGATGACATTTTGAACTGTTTTTCATTTCTTAGGGCCCTGCCCCAGGTTATATTCAACTTTTGAACTTGACCTATTGAGTACAGCTGAATGAGCTACACAGGCCTTATCTGGACGTGAATCTATTCTTTGCCACTTACAAGATACACCACCTTGAGCAAGACACTGAAATTCATTCTATAGATGAAAAACCTGGGCTCAAAGATCAATACCCACCTCCAAGTGTTTCTGTGAAGACTCCGTGCCCTACCATCCATGATTTCAAGAATATGTCCTTCCATGGGGCGCCAGGGTGGCTCAGTTGGTTAAGCGTCAGACTCTTGATTTCAGCTTCAGGTCATGGCCCAAGGGTCATGAGATGGAGCCCCACGTTGGGCTCTGTGCTGGGTGTGGAGTCTGCTTAAGGTTCTCTCTCTCTCTCCCTGACCCTCTCCCTCTGCCCCGCCCCCTGCTCGTGCTCTCTCTCTAAAAACAAAACAAAACAAAACAAAAAAAGAATATGTCCTTCCCCACCCAGGAGTTTTGTATGTGGACATAGGCGAGGCAAAAGTTTGGAATTGTTCTGTTATTTTCTAAAGGGGTCTCTCCCAAGACTCGAGACTCCCACCCCCTGTTTCTTTTGGACCCTCCATAGCACAAAGCCGGCGGGAACTCAGTCGATACTTGCTGCGTTGACACTTTTCCACCCTGGCTCACAGAATCCATGTCCACAGCTAACACTGCTCCTGGACCTGGCCTGCCACGGCTCCTGCAAGCAGACAATTTAATTTGGGATTATGGATTGCTGACTTTTTCCTTATCTGATTACTCGCTTGAACTTCTCTCGGAGCTCTAATATTTTACCTGTCTCAAATATTCAGAAAAGCCTCGGGTCTCTGTCATCGCCTTTCAACATTTTCATTTACTTCCATCAAATGTCAAAGTCGTGCTCTAGTGGCAAATGACATTCAAATGGCACATCCTCGTCCCTCAGGTCATCGGACATCCCTTGGCCTTGGGACTGGGTGAGGCAGGTACCATAGGTGAGGCAGGTGAGGCAAATGAAGCAGTGGGACAGATGAGGACAGCGTGGTGAGTTGACGCAGGTGAGGCAGGTATGACAGGTAAGGCAGGGGAGGCAGATAAGGCAGGTAAGGTGGGTGGGGCAGGTACAACAGGTGAGGCGGATGAGGCGGGGGAAGCAGGTAAGGCAGGGGAGGCAGGGGAAGTGGGCTAGGCATCTATGGCAGGGATGAAAGCAATTAGAATGAGTGACGTGGATAGAGTGTGCCAGGACACCCGCTGACAGGGGCAAGGTCATAGAGCATCCTGACTGTCCTTGTCCTCAGCTCCTCCCCGCTCAAGGACAGGCCAGATGCCCCCCAAGCACCCTTTCTTCTCATAACCCCCCTACTTACAATGTCAACCCCCATCCCAGCCACCCTCCCTCCCTAAGTTAGTTTTCCTCCCTAGCACTTCCTACTGACCGAGAACTGTAGTGCCTACTAAACCTCAAAGGCAGTCCCCAATCTCACACAGCTTCCACTCTGTTCCTGTCTCACTTATGAGGCACCGCCATGTGCCAATTTGCAAATGTAGCCGCAACTATTTGTCCACCAAGCAAGCCGATGTCTTCTAGCCGAGTCCCAGAGCCCACCCACTGCACCACCCTGACCCCTGATAAAGCGAAGACGTCAGTTAACTCACTCCACTGGCACTATTCTCAAAGCTGGGGAGAGACTGAACACCCACCACCCTGCTGTATGCATCCTCTGGGGCTGCCGCAGCAAAGCACCACACACTGGGAGGGCACAAACAGCAGAAACTGGTGTCTCACGGTCCCAAGGCGAGAAGCCCAAGATCCAGGTGTGAACAGGACTGGCTCCTTCTGAGGCTGTGAGCGAGGCGCTTGCTGTCTCCCAGCCTCAGATGTTCTGAAGATCTTTGGTGCTCCTTGGCTTGCACAAGCATCACCCCGCTCCCCACCTTCATCGTGCCATGGAATTCTCCCCATGTGTCTGTATCCAAATTCCCCCTCTTTATAATGACACTGATCTTAATGGATCTGCAATGACCCTATTTCCAAGCAAGGTCACATTCTGAGCTGCTGGGGGGGGGGTTGTCAAGATACGAACTTGGGGGACACAATCTGATCCATAACTCCAATAGAGGAGTTAGTCGTGTTGACTCAAAGTCTCCTTGATGGGTCCAGCCAAGTCAGTGGACTCATTCAGAGACCTTCCTTTCTTTCTGGTCATTTTCTCAGCAGTGTAGGATGACTAGGAGGATAAAGCTCATTGGTCTCAGGTGACCTGACATTACGGCTAGTTCTCTGCCTTCCAGCTTACCTGGCACCTTTCGTATTGAAGCCAGTCCTGCATCTTCTCTCCCCAGCAATGCCCTTAGTTCTTGAAAACTCAGATGTGTAACTGGGTGGGTTCGTGCCATCCAGGAAGTCCCAGAAAACAAAATATATAACAAATGAGCATGTGGGCCATTTTGCTAAGCCTAAAATCTGCAGGTGCTTTAACGTCACGGTGGGGGCAGGTGGCAGCAGGGCAGTGGATCTGGGCTGTGCATGTAAGTGCCAAGCCCCTCAGAAAGGGACATCACCCCTGGGTCTGTGCATCTGACCCCGCTAGGCAGTTGGGCCCATGTGCCTGAAGATTCCTGAAAGGAAACACAGGCTTGACTCCTTGCTCTGCTTGGCAAGAGCGACCCGCCGTGGAGGCCCTGGGCCAGACAGGTGCAGCTGCAGGAGGGGCTGGGGAGCCTGTGGCTCTCACCAAGCTCCCGCTGGGTAGGCTTCAGACACCTGGGGATGCTCTTTCCCACCATGAGGCCATTCTTGGGCTTCCTTCTGAACCTGCTGTCCTGTTCACAGCTCCACGAACTGGGGGCAGTCACAACCATCTTGCAGGTGCACCTCCATTGTGGCTACTAAATATTCTTATCCAGTAACCACGGGGCAGTTAGAGACACGCAGCAGCAGACTTCCTTCCCCGCCTTGAACTCAGCTAGCGCTCGGCACGTGCCTGAGCACTGTGGCGAGACAAGCAGGACCGTCCGCAGACTGCCCTGGGAGCTGCCTCAGTCCCCTGAACAAGCGGGCTGAGATCCCCTTCCAGCAGGACGAGCTGACCCTCAGCTTCCCCCCTTGCTTCCCTGGCAGCAAGGACCTTGGACAGCCCTTTCCCTTGGGCATCTCCTGTGAACACTGTCATTGACTCCAGCCTGCCCAAACCCCAAGAGGTCACTCTGTCCTTCCGTACATGAGGTTGCTCCAGCACTGCCCAGTAGAAGGCAGAGCCCAGCCCCCTCTGGAACACTGCTCCCAGCATGCACAGGGATGAGAGACGTGGGCCCGCACCCCTTCTCTCTGGCTAACCCTTGTCGGGCAGCTCCCCAGTGAACCCCGCGTGAGCTGCACCACGTGATGCCGGATGCCCCCCAAACCCCGCGGCACAGCTGTGTGCTGTGTGTTCTCTACCTGCCTTCCACCAATGAACTTGAAGTTTCTTTAGGAAAGGAACTGAGTTTTACCATGTATCCATCTGTGCTTGACGGTCTTTGGGTTGACAAGAAATCTAAACTATACATCCTGCATCCCGCCTTGGGTTCCCGCAAGAACAGAGCTCCCACCGCCCAAACTACCGTGATTACTACTGAGGGTCACAGAATAATAAACAGACGATGTGGGGACAGTTTCTAAACTAGTATTTGTTCTTATCTTTCAGCCCTGGATCCTCCCTGTCCCGCCTGATTATAGGGCAGGTGGTGATGTACCCGTTTCATAAATAAGGACTCTGGAGCTGAAGGAGGATTTCCTTAAATTCGCAGTTAGCAGTCATGGTGGGGACTCAAACCCACGTCTTGTGACTTTGCACTACAGTTTCTTCCACTTTATATTCTGTTTTATCCCCTCATCTACAAATCCATAGACCATGACTTCACTGCTTCTTGCTTTAATCTCCCTTTATAAATCAAGAGTAAAGAGTCCAGGAAAAGCCCTGAATCACTTCAATTTCAGCCCGAATAAAATGCTTGGCCAGCACTCCCATTTCGAATTTGCTGCGTGCCCGCCACCTGAGAACCTGCCTCCCGTTACACTCAACAAGCCGACCACGTAATCGCTCGGTGGCCGCAACCCTCCGGAGGACGGGATGTCGCCACCCTGGGCAACTAGAGCTATACTTCCGTCTTCACCTTTACATGTTGAAATAAGGAACCAAGTGGTGCCAGTTGAACACAAAAATGACCTTTTAATTAAAATCTGAAATTCTATTTGGCTCTTATTTTTTACATCTGGTACTAACGTGACTTTTCCATCCAGTTCTTGGGTAAGATGTTTTCCAAGAAGCCAACGTAAGCATGAAATTCTCTTTCCTAAGGTCAAGGGCCCAGGTTCGCTGCCTCCTGGCAAATAGGCAGAAGGACGCAGGCTTGAAGCACAGACGAGCAATGATGGATGAATGTGGTCTGTCTAGCTCATACTCACAGCAAAAACTTGGACAAATTAATGCCTAGGGTTTTTTTTAAGATTTTATTTATTTATTTAATTGAGAGAAAGAGCGACACAGCAAGAGAGGGAATACAAGCAGAGGGAGTGGGAGAGGGAGAAGCAGGCTTCCCGCCGAGCAGGGAGCCCGATGCGGGGCTCGATTCCAGGACCCTGGGATCATGATCTTAGCTGAAGGCAGTCGCCCAACCAACTGCACCACCCAGGTGCCCCTAATGCCTAGTTTTAAAGCAACATTAAAAATCCAGGTTTGAATAACTCCATACAGGTGTGGAAAGAGAGCAAGCTACCCATTAGCAAGCTTCTAGTGCTCCAGAACATTCTGCGTTGATGAAGCACCTTCTGATTTTACATCATGACTCCGTCTCTGTCATTACCACAACCTTCTGCAGAAGGAGCAGCTGCAGTTAAGTCTTGAGATTCAGGATCAGTATCATATGCCGACGTGACACCTGCTAAATGGCCCAGCTCTGAGGTCCCCCTACCCACTCTGCTCCCGCAGGTGGATCCACTAGCCAAACAGCCTCCTCACCGCGGGAACCAGGCACAGCACCTACTTAGCAGTGAGTGGCAGGTCCAGTCCCCCACCAGCCCATGGAATTATTCAGACCAACCAAACTCACCCTCCTGTGGGAACCAGGGGCACCCCACTCTCGTGTCACTGTGCAGGCTGTCTCCGCTGCCTCTGTTTTTCGCACTGTTCCCAAGTTTGCACTGTTCCCCGCGGTGTGGCCTGCAGGGTGTGGGGTGTCCTCCCAGCTGTGAGTCCACATAAGGAAAGTAAACCACAGGCAGCCCCCTGCAAGTCTCCCACGTGCTCCTTCTCGGGCAGAGAGGGTAAGAGCGGAGGCACTCAGCAACTCCTGCTTGCTATCTACGGCACCTTGGTCAAGTCAATAAACCTCTCTGGGTCTCAGTATTCTCATATTCAAAATGAGGATAATTATATCAACTGCACGGATTTATACTGATATTTTCAAAGATAATGCATTAAGAACTTAGCACGGGACTTGGCACAGAGTTTCCATCCAAGTGCTTCCTGCTAGAATATTTGGACAGGCCAGCCCCTTTGCCTCTGGTGTTACATCCTGTCCCAAGGCTCGGGTTCACATTCCCACCGATGAAAGCTGGGAAGACCTACGTTCAGTGCACAAACACCACTCCGCACATTCAGGTTCCTTTCCCTCTCTAGATTGAGAGGATTACATCCATGGTTGTTAAACCCAGATGAACATAAGCATCACCTGTCAGCCTTCAAAGACATGCAGGTGCTGGAACCTCAGTCCTGACTCAGAATCCGTTGGTACGAATCACGATGCACGGCCGGGATGAGAGGCCGAGCTGGTCCAGCCTCGTTTCCATTCCAACCTCTCATTCGTCTGTGATCCTAGATTCTCGCTGGTTCCTTCTGATTGTCTGAAATCCAGTCATTTCATACTCAATGATATGAAAGCCAAAGGCCACATACATAAAAATGATTAAATTCTGCCCAGTCAACTTGTATATGATTCTCAAGAATATTCCCTGGCCTAGAAATGAAGCACTTGGGCTGAAGAGAGTGGGTGTGTGACTCAGCTACAAGGGAAAGGAACAGGAATTGCAAAAGCAATCCCAAATTTCGAAACGCCCGTTCCAAGGCCCCAGACAGGGAACTTAGAGAAGCAAGTGCGTGTTTATTTAAGAGCTTCCCGTGATGGTTGTATAACATTGTCTCATGCAAGAAAGATGCTGAAAAGGTAAGGCAGTTATTTGTGGTGTCCTCTTTGTGGGATGAATATAGGTACCTATAAATCTCCTGGACATGACCAGACAGCATCAATAAACTTGAGTGATAGCCCAGCACTAACATAACTAAGAAGAATTAATCCTACAGACTCTGCAGTGATAGCTGTTGTCCATAAGAGCCTTCTCAGCACTTCAGATATTTCAACTGATGAAGACCGGACATTTGGGAAGACTGACTATATATGGCCAGACACAATCTGACAAGATCCACTAAGATGAATCAACCTCTCCAGGGGGCGTGGTGGAAAAAAAGCCTTTTAGGAAGGCAGAGAGTAGGCAAAGCTCATCACCCCGGACTCTGGAAGTCAAAGAAAGATGGACTTCACAAAGGCCGGTGACAGGAAGTGACCCCGCGTGACTTGCCCGCGTGACCGGAAGCGGTGGTCCACAGCAGCGCCCTGCTGCCTGGTGTCGGTTTGCAAACCGTTTCAGCTCACGAGGAGAGGAGTTCATGCCAGGACACACGTCAACTACATCCCTCAGCGCTATTTAGTTCCGCTGACTTTTTTTTTTTCATGGCAAGACTTTCTTGATTGAGGACGCATTGCATTGCTCCTCATTTTGACTTAAGCTCCTGACCTCGTCGAGGACTGGGAATGATCTGCAGCCTAGGCAGTCTGAGGAGCACCCCCTCCCGCTGCCTCCTGGCTTGGATGGTTTCACTCCCTGTGGTGCCCGCACTGGTGTACTGCGCAGCCCCCCCTTTGGACCCGGCACGCCTTTCTCTAGCTGGAGGAAGCACTGGGTGCCCACAGCTCACAGCTGAGTCATGCCCAGGAATTATTCTCATCCAAGACTCGCCCCCTCCCTGAGGACTTGCGCCCAATGATGCTTTGATGCAGGGGCACCAGACCTGCCCCCGTGCCTCAACTTGGACATTTCTTAAGAGTCATTGTGAGGCCTCTGTTGCAGGTGCTCCTTCCGTCCAACTCTGCCTCCTTTACTGCTCACAGATATGGTTCCCAAGAGCATCGCCACCACCATCGCCCCAATGAACTCCTCGAATGCAACTCTGATCCGTTTACCAGGGTATTCAGCCTATGGCATTCCCTTACTCACACACACACACACACACACACACACACAATAAATGCATAAAGGAAAGACAAGTTTGCCATTTTCTGAAGATAAAGCAGAAACAACACTGAAAGGTCTTCAAGGTCCTCCGTAGTAGGACAACCCAAATTTCTCTCCCAGCATGGTCCTTAGCACTGTCTCTTGCTCTTCCCCACACATACTTCTAAACCCTATCCTTCACTTGCTCACATTCCTTCTCGGCCAGAGGCGCTCTACTTGTCCTTCTCTACTTGTCAAAGTCCATTCCTTTCCTCACAAGTCTCCCCCCCATGAAATCTTCCTAGATACCCTTTTGCCTCTCCAACCTCAGACTACAAAATTGCCTGGTCCTGTGCTCCTAACACTGACCCTCCCAGTCCTGCCTACTTTCAGGAGACCCTGGGCCCACTCTTAATTAATCGCTAATTTTGTAATTATGCATGAATATGGTGCCCTGGTAAAACAGACACTCACTGCAGATGAAAGTAGTATATTAACACCCACTTTTCAGCTGGAATTGGAATACCCAAGTGCCGCACCCAAGGTTGAACCCAACTGATGGGTCGTGTTGAACCTAAAGAGAGAATCCAGCTCCCCACCAGCCCCCCTACACTCACACACACTCACACACACACACACCCCAAAATCTCCATTTCCCGTCCCCCACCACGGTTCTCCTCCTCCTCACATCCTGATGCTTGAGCTTCCTCACTGATTCCCATTATCTGGGGCCCATGGGCCATCCTCAGCTGACCAGTCCACTCTGCATGAGCCCCCAGCCAGAGCTCAGTGGCTCTTTCCTCAGTGGCACACCTTGTCCAGACACATGCGTCTCCGTGTGCCCGAGAAATCACATGTTCCATGGAGATTCAGGGAGGATTTCCTTCCTCTGCTCTGTCAAACTCCATCATCTGCTCCCAAGCACCCCTTCCTGACCAAAGTCTCATATCTCAGTATCCTTCATAAAGCAGAACCTTTGCTTCTCTCTCCAGCTGTGCATGTGTGCACAGGGAGGGAAGAGGAGACACCTTTAAGAACTCCAGACCTAGTTCCTGGGGCAGACACCCAAGAAATAAAATCTGCTGTCACCTTTTAGTGAACAGAATAAAACTCTTTACAATATAGAAAATATAATTCCTGTTAAGATTTTTTGGGGGGGGACAAAAAACCTTGAGTACTCTAAAACAAAGAATATACTTCATACTCCAGATTATGGCTCTGGTCAACATGTCTGACACTATGAATATTAACATCTATTCTGGGAATAAATGTTAATATTAATAAAGTAATATTCAAGTCAACCAAATACCTGACAGGATTCCTCCTTGAATATTTTGAGAGGAGTATGCAATAAAAAGATTAGTAGATTTGAATATCTTCAAGAGCAAGAAAGAACAACAGCATCTAACAATTATTTACATAAACATGCAAAACAAAGTCTGGGTCACCTTGTACTTAAGGCAAGAAGGTATATAGTTTCTCCATTTCCTGGACACAAGTCTCTTTATAGCGCCTCATGCTATAAAGCGCCTCATATATCCTGGGTCAGTAGCCTCCTCTCAAAGTCTGATTGCCACAGTATAACTTACTAGACAGGGACCCCAATGGCTGTTGACGGGGGTCTGAGTTCAGATATTCCTGATGAGTGCAGTCAGGGACCTCCCCGTGTGATGCTTAATTGAAATATGCCTGAAATTCAGCGGGTGATCAACCAATATTTATTGAATAAATGAGTGCATATGCAAGGTATTTTGAGAACCAAAGGAGAAGCTGGGAGGATCTTTGTAAAGCAAGTGGGGGTCAGGGTGCCCACCCCAGGAAAGACGGGCAGTAGAGAATGACCGCTGTGAGAAGCTGGCAAAGTCACGCTGCCCAAGCTGGGGTCAGGCTCCCTGCCCCACCCATCCCAGCCCCACGCTACCACACCTCTTCTCGGGGGCTGTAAGGTGCCCGCCGGGAGAATTGTGCCGCAGAGACCCCAGGGAGAGATGAAGCCCCAGCAGAGTGTGGGGAGGCATTTTATTCAAGGGCTCCTATGAGGATGACACCTTGGAAATGCATCACTTCCGTCTCTGCCTTTGTGGTCACCTGGCATTCTCTACATGGTCTCCCCTCTGTGTGTGTCTGTCTCTGTGTCCAAATTTACCCTTTTATAGAGACACCAGTCATACTGGGTTAGTGACCTCATCTTAAGTTGATTACCTCTGCAAAGACCCAATTCCAAATAAGGTCACATTCTGAGGTACTAGGGGCTAGGACTTCAAAATATCTCTTTGCGGGGGCTACAATTCAACCCACAGCAGAAGTGATACAGACATAAAGGTCTGACAACACAGACAGAAGGGCATCTATTTGGGAATTAATGCTGAAGTAGCTGCCTTTTTATTCTCAGGCCAGTAAATGCTGGAAGTTTCGATGACAGAGCAGTTGTCTTACTGCTGAAAGGGTAATCCCCAGATCAGCAGCAACATCACCGGGGAGCTTGTGAGAAATGCAGAATCTCAGGTCCCACCCCAGACCCCTGAAGTCATGGTCTGCATCTAGCAAGAGCGCCAGGGTATTTGCCTGTCCACTGAGTTCTGAGAAGCACAGAGGTAAAGAAAGGCATGCTCTCTCAGAGCTCAGTGGTGAGTGCATAGTTTATCTTTAAAGTATCACTGAAGAGTGAAGAAGAGTATATCCCTCTAGAGAATAGACTTTATTCCTTGAGAGGTAGGAACAGAGTTTTTCGGACTGCCTTCCATACTGTATGTGTAGCAAAGAGCGGAGGGTTTTCTTGTTGATGTAGGTTGGCAAAGGGAGTTACCTAAAAGCTAACTGCCTTTCAGAAGCTTGTGCTGGGCCCCCGGGATTTATCAGGCCAACTAAGAATGCAAAAAGCTTTCAGATACAGTGAGCAGCTACCCTGATGTATTAAGGAACTGCTTGCCATCTGTATCTTCAAAACAGAAACGCTGGTCTCAGAATGCATCTCTTCCCCCCCAAATAAGTCATGCCCACAACATCTTTATACCACTCCTGAGAAACATCATGTTTTTCAAGACTCCAGGGACCAAAAGAAAACTCACAACAACCACATTAATCTTGGTAACTCCAGCACTTAGAATAGGCTTTTGGATGGAGGGAGGGAGGGCAGGGCTGGAAGGGCGGGTGGATGGAGGGATGGGAGGAGGAACGGCAAGCTGAAATCAATGGGACAGATAGACAGAAAGAGGGACAGGGGAGCAAGCCTCATAGAGCCGTATTGTTTTAAGTGGAGTAGCATACACAGAAGCACTAGGTGCCTGATTCTGGAACATAATACACACATAACCAGTAAGTGTTGGCCAAGTAAATCAACCCATACAACAATGGCCCTATGAAATGAATATTTTTTATGCCCACTTTCTGGGTGCAGAAACTGAGGCTCATATAATCTACAGGACATGTTCAAAATCACACAGCCAGTAAGTGTTACAGGGTAGATTCAAATCCATGTGGGTGGTGCCATCCCCCACGGGAGGCAATGCCGAACGAACAACATTCTAACTGCCTTAGCACCCTGACATGGTTACTTGCACGCTGATCTGTCAAGGGCATCTCCAAGTGTCAGAGCGGGGAGGTGAGGGGGACATGGGGGTAGATTTTTGTCTTTCACTAAGATTTCATTTACCATGTGGTGAAAATAATCCATTTCAAGGAGTCTTTCCCTCTTGCCCATCAAATCACGGCAGAAACAAAGCTTATTCGTGCATCTTTAAGCTTTCATTCTTGGAGTTCTTGAATTCATAAGAAGGCAATAATTATCTCGCTCTAGGCTAAAAGAGCTCTTTACAAATACATTCTCAACCACGGAATTAGTCGTCAGGAATGTCACTAAATATCATCTGTCATTCTTCTGTGATATGACAAGCTCTACTATACGCTTCAAGTGCCGTCAGCTGATGGGGGGCTGTCTTCTTCCTTCCGCGGGGGTATGAGCAAAGCTCGAGCAAGCATCTTCTGTGCTAGCGTGTGTGTGTGCCTTTGGTATCAGAGGATCAGAGGATGGAACAAGTGTGGGCTGCAGGGGAATTATAGGTCCTAAGAGAGGAAAAAGGCCTGAGAGGTCACAAGTCCCCTCCCACCGTACACATAAAATCCCTGAAAGTCAGGGCAGTTAAGTTGGGACTATGAACCGGGCAAAGAGCTCTGCAGTGGGGAACAGACACATGTCCAGGCTCTTTGGACACCCTGCCCTCCGCTCCCACAGTGATTTGCTTCAGCATGCCCCACACCCTTCCTCCCACGGATCCTGGAGATCCTGACCTAGGATGACGGTGAATCTCTTGGCTTCTCTCCCCAGCTAACAGAGGATGACAAATAGCTGATCTCTACCGGGTTCCTCAGGCTGTCGCCTCTCAAAGAATTAGGAAGATGGGGATAGGCTACAAAACAAACTCCCATCTGGCCTCATAAGAGGGTAAGCATCAGGATAAGTCAGAGGTGGGGGGACACCACATTTGGGTGTGGTTGCTCCCCAGGAAGCAGCACAAGGGGCAGAGAACAGAGTAAGGTCACTCTCCAGGAGGCATGAGGCTGCTCTGGGAGAGTTAGAAGGATGAATTCCTGGAGCGCTGCCCAATCAGGGACCCAAGAAAAGTGTCTGGCACTTTTTTAGGTGTGGAACAGATTAATTTCAGAGGAGGCCTTCCTTGAACACAGTGTTTGCTGGGCCACCTTAATGAGGGTAACATCCAAAGACACTTTATTTTTAATATTTTTATTTATTTATTTATTTATTTGAGAGAGAGTGAGAGAATGAGCACAAGCAGGGGGAGCGGCAGGAAGAGGGAGAAGCAGACTCCCTGCTGAGCAAGGGGCCTGATGCGGGGCTCGATCCCAGGACCCTGGGATCATGACCTGAGCCGAAGGCAGATACTTAACCAACTGAGCCACCCAGGCGCCCCCAGAGACACTTTAAAGACAACTGGCCTGCCTCTGATACTGGTAACACTCTCCAAGCCAAGGATTTCCACTTTCCCTTTAATCCTAGGAGCAGGGCTTCTAGCAGGAAACCAATAGAAAAATTCTCTCTTCTTTTATTTTCCTGCAGATTATTAGTAGAGGATTCGTGCGTCATGGAAGACCCCGCAGTAGCCCGCGGGAGAACCTAATGTTCCTCAAGAGTAGTTATGGATACACGCTATTCACCAGGCACTGCCCTCCGTGCGTCCGAGCACACAAAGCTGAGAAAGACAAACCCAAACCATCGAGGAAGTTATCGGTGCACAGGGCAGGAAAAGCATTCCTATAACGAAAACGGAGAAGCAGGAGACCCGCTAGTCCACAAACCGTGGGGTTGATTCTGAGAGATTTTCAAGTTAGCACAAGTCAGCCACAATCTTGGGGGGAAGTGAAGGGCTCGTCACCCCCTGGTGGTAAAGGCAGCTGGTTCAGGTTGCTGTGTCCCTGTGTTAGGGACGTGAATCATCCACCAGGACAGGAACAAGAACAGACTAGATGGTGAAAGGAGTGACGATCTTGTTGCCCCGCCTAGGTTGCCCTGCATGGACCGTCTTCTGGTTCCCAGTTTGAGATGAGGAGTGGGCACCACTGGCGGGCTGGAGAAGGAGAGAGGGGAGACTGGGGGTACTCGTGCCCTTGGCTTCCTCTCTCTGGGTCACCACAGATCAGCCTACCATCCCTCTCTATCCAGCTACAGTCCCTGCGCTCTGCCGCCCAAGCTCTCCCCTGGCCCTGAGGGCCTCGCCACATCAGGGGCTCCATGCTGCTGCCCCAGTTGCCCCTAGCCCTCCAGTCCCCCAGGCCCTGCTTCCAGTGGTAATCCTTCCATTCAGTTCTCCACTGCTTCCCACTGAATGTGCCCTCTGTTTCCAGCCAGGACCTCACCAAGACACCTCCCTCATTGATGTTTTTGGGTAATTTGTTTGCAAACGATTTCATAACAAACCATTTGTTCCATATCTCACAATTGAGAGAGACCATTAAGTCTTCACTTAATTGTTGAGAAACCTCTTAAGTCTTAACTTCCCCCACTGTGTCAGGCACCTGCTCTAGGAAGATAAAAATGAACAAAGACATCACTTCTTTCCAAGAGGAGCTCACCGTCCGGTGCAGTGTTGCTTGCAGGAGAGTGTCCTGTGCGGTGTGACAGGAATGTCCCCAGGTTCCCTGGGAGCAGAGCACAAGGATCTTGAGGAAGCTGGGAAGGGCTCGCGGAGCAGGTAAACAGCTGAGCTCTCAGGAGTGAGGAGAATGAGCTTGAGCCCAAGCCAGTGAGCAAGAAATCTGAGCCTGCAGACCCCTGACTGGCCAAAGGAAGGTGGAGGAGGAAGTGGGGGCCATGTGGGGAGCAGAGGTTACCTCTCAGGACACCATCAGCAGTCAGAGTGGGGTGAACACCGTCCTGGAACGCAGAGCCCATCAGGGTGTCCTGCCACCTGACATCAAGGATGAGTAGGGGATCACCCCAAATGTACCTTTTAAGTCTCAACATTTAACTTCCTGTACCTTCCAAGCCTTTGCAGGTAACTTTCTTCTTGTGGCTTTTCCAGTGAACCGGAAATACAAGGAATTTGTCTCTGCTGTCTTAAGCCGTCTAAGTGGCTTTTCCCTGGAGAGAGCAATCTGTCACTAGCCTGGGAAAGTGGCCCAGGAACAGACAGATCAGCAAGGCCATAATTCTCAGGGCATCCTCCCGAAGCCACCTTGGTGGCCACAGAGAGACAGAGGGGTGACGTGCAAAGAAGGTGTAATAACTCTCTGCTTGTCACAGGCTCACCATGGACAGCAAGAGCAAAGCCCGGGAGATGTATGGAATGCCTCCGACAGGCAGGACGGTGGGTGCTAATAATGCGTCGCCATGTCGGGCGGTGACACTGGGGCTTGATGGGCTCATTTGTCAGGGGGCCTGTTTAATCCTCCATCATCCATTAGCATATTTAAACAGCTTTCATCTGGCTTCATCACTCTGACTAAAACTGCTGACAAGGAGGGAAAGTTCTGCTTTACAGGGTGAAACATGGCAAACAACAAGGGCAGCAACTTGTTTATGACCCGGCAGACGCGGGACCCGGCAGACTGGGATGGGAGAGGCTCGGTGTCACTCCCGGCCCCGTGCTCCCCACGGTGAGTGTCCCACGGTTTCCAGCTCTGTGCTGTTTTTACTAATAGTCGTGCCTGCCCACAAAGGACACCTCGGTTGAGACCCGTCCCCACACATTTATGTCACTGCATCTCCGCAGAAAAGGGGCAGGTGCAGCAGCCGCGGCTGAGTGGCCGGGGGACTGAGGCTCAGCACTCTAGGGACTCCCCGTTCACACGTGACCTTCCCTGCACACCCATCCTGCTGGCCATCCTCCCCCCCACCTTCTGCACCTGTGTCATGGCCGGGCTCCCCCTCTTCACGTCACGTGGCTGCCGGGCACCGTGTGCTGCATCAGACACCTTCCAGACGCTGATATGTCTTTCATCAGTATACTCGAAGGTGCACGTCATTAGCCCCTTTCCATAAATGAGGGAACTGGGTCTACAAAAGATGAAGCACCTGACCCAGCTAGTCATGCACGGAGCACCTAGGTGGCAGAACCAGGGTTAAAATCCCGCCCTTTTGGATTTCAAAGCATAAGCTAACAGTGTCCCTCATAAGACTAAAAACTGTGATTTCTATTTTAAAAAGTTGTATCTACTCTAGCATACACTCCTGTCTGGCTTACCCTCAGCCTGTCCCCAGTGAGGCAGACCGAGAAGCCGCATGGCAATCTCTGCCCAGGAGCTGGGGGAGAGGGTGAGCTGGGGACACAAGGAGGAACAAAGCAGACATGGCCCTGCCCAGAGAATGAAAGTCCAGTGGAGGGGACAAAAGATAAGCATGAAAATGAACAAATGATATTCCCCGGCAATTATTAAAGAGGATCCAAAATTACTTTGAGAGGCAACAAGAGATTTGCAAAGCGCGAGCCGTGCGGGGCAGCTTCAAGGGTCCGGTCACTTGAGAGGCAGGCAGGGCGGGCGGAGGACAGGTGCTGGCCAGCAGCCTCCTCCCCGTCCAGCCCGGTGCCTCGATGCCACCACCGGCCACTGTTCCTTCAGAAGCAGCCTGGGGCAGTTTTGAGTTGAACAAGTCCCAGAGCTAATCTATAGCAGGGTGATTACAGCTAATAATACTGTTCTATACTTGAATGTTGCGAAGGGAGGAGATCCTAGTGTTCCGGCCACAAGAAAGAATTAACAATTATGTAACAGGACAGAGGAAGGAGCTCAGGTGGTTATCCTATTGTAATATGAGATCAACACTGTTGCACACCTTCAGCTCACACCACCTTACATCTCAATAAGGCTGGAAAGAAAGAAAAGCCTGGAGAGTAAATAAAATAGCCAAATGAGCCAGGCTGGCCCCAGAACAGAGATGCAAACACTGTCTTCAATCCGGCATCCTCTCTTCCTGCTCTCCCCTCCCCACTCTTGCCTGGGCTTCATGCCTCCCTCCCCCTTACCACATCCAAACCTGCTCTCCAGTGACCATCACTCAACAGATGCCACGCTCCGTGCTCTCTGGTTCAATACCAGAACTTCTTCACCTCCCACTCAAAGCCTGGCTGAAACTACCCATCCATGACTCTGCTCACCTGTAAGACCTGTCCTGTAGAAACTTCTTCCGAGACTGTCCTTTCTTTGGGTTTGTGCATTTGTCATTTGCTTGAATGTCACTGTGCGCCAGATGCTGGGATCGACGAATGTGGTGAGAGCCTCAGAGGGGTCCACTGTGCGGACAGGCTTCCAGAAGGTTCTTATCAGGGGCCCAGTGCCTCTTCTTTGGGCTTTCAGAGCTCCATATCGACCCACCTTCACAGGTGCCCCGTTGTGTGGCTGGTGCCTGGAGCTGACCTCAGAAGCTGGTAAATCCCCAACTGGC
>NC_138380.1:4007219-4024055 GCF_054177405.1 Leptonychotes weddellii
AGCCCGGTGATGGGTATTAAGGAGGGCACGTACTGCATGGAGCACTAGGTGTTATATGAAAACAATGAATCATGGATCACTACATCAAAAACTAATGATGTATTGTATGATGACTAACATAACATAAAAAATTAAATTAAATTAAAAAAATAAAATAAAATTCCTGAAATGAACCTCCCTTCCCCCAAATCCCTTCCAGCTCCCGTTTCCTTTAATTCATTTTTCTATTTGCTTCAGCCAGAGGACTGTTGGCTCAGGTCTCTGGGTAACACCTCAGTTCCTTCTGTAGCAACTGTGGCCCCAAGAACTGATCTATAAATCAACTCCAAATTCAAATTACTTTAATTCCAAGTATCCTAGGTGATGGCATCAGGGCCCTTCAGTTCAGAGACTCATAATGCACTTGACCTTGATACCAGGAAATGCACACCTTGTAGGTTTTCCAACCTCAAATTAAAACAGTCCTAGATGATTGAAAAAATACAGCACTCCCACAGACTATGAGATCCCTTGCTTTCCTTTCATGAATCCTCTGCAAATTTTGTATCGGAATCCTCAAATGCCTGGAGAGGCTTGCTAAGCATCATGGTCGCTACGTCACTATGGAAACAGAGTGTAAACAGCAGGAGGAGGAAACCCAGAGGGGGAATTGCTTCCTTCCACCTCCTGGACCAGGCTCTGCACCTAATCCCCAGGGCCCCACTGCCACGAGCCAAGAGTGGTCCACACTATAGAATTTCCTACAGGGGCAATCTCTGCCTGGATTTTTTTTGGGGGGGGACAGTTAAGGAAGAGACATATTCAGTAAAGTTGAACAGGAATCCTCGGGGAATAGTGGAATAAATCTCTCCAAAAGACACTGATCACATCTGACCCCTTTCTTTGCACCTCCCTGAAAAAGGATGGCCGCTCCATCCCCAGAACTTGCTATTTCCCATTCTCTGGCACTTTCCTTCATTGCTGCTTCTGAAAGAGATGACGCCTTGGAGCTTTTTAAAATGCCAGATTATTGCTGTAAAATGTAATGCAATACAAGGACAGGTCAAATTTATGGAAAGCCTTTTATGAGACTATCCCAAAGGGCTCTGTATAATGGCTATAAAATGGTGAAACACATTGTGGAACAGATTTAATTTTTAAAGCAGCTGAAAATATATATTAATGATTTACCCTCATTATTCCTCATCAGAAGTCTTTAGGAATACTAATAAAATGACTCTACCTACAATTATTTCCATCCAAGTGTTTCTTCATGGAATTCAATCTGATCTTATAGCATGTAATTGGCCAATCAAAATAATGTTCCGGGGGGTGGGGGGGAAGCGTGGGGTTGTTTCAGCCCAAGACCCAGCCAATTTGTCATGAGTTTCCTCCTACTTCCTTCCCCACCTGCTCAGCCTTCACTTGTCATTCATCTCCGATCTGCTTACGGTTATGCACTGTCTGAACAACATTAGAGCAATACAGATTTGGTGGAAATTTGCCTTCCCTTGGGTTCTTGCTGAACCAGGCAGGTGGGTCTAGGACTGTTGTATAATTTGACATTTCTAAATCCTACCTGTTCCTTATGCTCCAGTTCCCTATCCTTGTCTAGTAGAAGTCATGAGTGCTTCCAACACGCCTCCCAGGCTCCCCCACCGTTCCGCTGCCACGCTGTCTGGGTATCCATCCAGCTCCAGGCGGGGGCCTCCCATTCAGTGAGCAGCATCCCCGCCAGAGCACTGAGCGCCTAACTCAGGCCTGGAGTATCGGCACACAGCATTTCCCTACCACTGCCATCCATACAGGTGTGATCCCATCTGAGTGCAGGTTGGGACTTTTTGTGACAAGTTTGGGAAGCTACACCCTCTCCGGCTGAACATGCCTAAGGAAGCATGTTGCCCTAATTGCTGCTGGCAGCCACTTTGTACCCATGGGACAAGCCAATCCAAGGACAGGACAGAACAGAACTCGGAAGGGGCAAAGCTAAGACAATTACAGAGAAGAAAACAGAAATCTCATTGAACCATACCTAAAATCCAATCTGCTTCTGGGTTCCCCTCCCAGTCACATGGCTCAATAAAGCAAATAAATTATTTAAAAGAGTTTGAGTTGAATGTTCATTATGTGTAACCTGTAGTGTCCCTTGAAGCTTCCGCCCCAGTGCGTGGAGTAATGCTAGGTGTGCGGGCAAATGAACAAAGGAGAAAGCCATGGAAGGGTGGGGGCAGCTCTGTGGTTGTAGGACTGGTCCTCTCCCCCCCACCACACACAGTGGCCAGATGTCCAGGGTGCTAAAAGGAATGGGAAATTCAGGCCTAGTCAAGACAAGGGGCATGTACAAGGGTCCAATCTGATGAACAGGACACAGAATCAGGGTATTTTGATAAATGCCAATATTTTGAGGTTATGCAGATGAACTTTTAGTGCTATTTCAGATCGTCTGCATGGACTCCAGCCAACGTATCACCCAGGCAGACTGGATAATGGACCCAAGAGAGTAAGGAAAATTCCAGCACCTACTTGCTAGCGAGAGAGGGGTCCTCTGACCCTGCTTGCCTCGGGCAGTGTATGTCAGAAATCATAGGTGGCTAAGCTTTTGAGGTCTAGGCATTTGTGCCCACAACTGGCCGGTTGTGGATATGGCAGGGCTCGTGTTCTGGGGAGCTCAATTCAATTCACCAAGACTTGTTGAGCACCGATGACTCCTGATGGACCAACTGCACCCCAGAGTCACTTCTGGTCAATTCTGCTCTTTGTACCCCGATAACACACACTCAGGAACTGTGCTGGGTGAGTAAATGCCTGGAGGAGACTGAGTGTAGCCCAGCAGAGCTCCTAGAAGGAGAGCTGGGGCAGAAGACCACCGGGCAAGACACCCAGGCCCAGAGTAGAGGCTTTCAGGCTTGGGGACAAGACGCGGCCTGGGAGCAGGAGCCCTGGTTAGAACCAGCACCCTCCTGTCTCCCGGTGATGCACAGAGAGACCTCCGTTCTGCTGACTGGCCATGACCACCATGCCTGGTCCCAGCACCTGCCTCCAACTCTTGCACAGAGTCTGGGTTCTCACACCTCACCCCATGCTTCCGCACACCTCCTGAGCCCCATCCTGAGCCTGGCATCCTGTTGCCTCTTAGACACTCCTGATACCCACTGACACATGCCTATATCTCCAAATGGTCCCTGATCCTTCTGCCCAGTGGACACCCCATTCTTCCCAGGGATTTGCCCATACTACCCTACCATGGAGGTTCTTCGTCCCTGAGTACTGCACTTTGCCTGCCTGCTAGAATGCTTCCCATCCCCTGCATCCCGTCAACAGGTGTGCCCAGGCTCACCTCCAACAGCCAAGAGTCAACCCTGCTTCCCATTAAACAGTGTCTATTGATGTCAGTGCCCCTATGGCCATGATCTGCAAACAAATATAGATGGAGGAAAATCAGCACCTTCTCAAGAAATAAGCCCAACACATATGGCCTCTCCTAAAATCCCAAGTACCCCAGACCAATAACACCTGCCTCAGTGTAGATGGACACTTGGCTTGTGATGGAGCCAAGGCCTTGAGAAAGGGTGCAGAGAAGGAGTCAGGACCCCCATTCCAGTCCTGGCTTTGATTCACACCTGCTGTGAGCTTTGCCGATTGGGCCTTCTATCCCTTTCAGCTCTGAGACTCTGGGAGTCCTCTGTCTCTTCTCCTCTGTGAGCCCAGCAGAGGCCGCCCCCCATGCAGACAGTCTCACCAGCCCGCCCTGGGTTTATGATGGCCATAAATACAGAACACCTACTCGGCATTGCCTGGAGGATTGATCACCAAGGACCACTTTGTCTGTCACATTTTCATGTTGCCCTTTTCCCTTCTATCCGGTTCCGTGATCCTGTAACTTTCCTTGGCACACCACTCCCTGGATATTCTCTAGTAAAATGTCAGGGCTGCTTACGGCTCTTTTCTGTCAGAGATGGAGCAGAGAGCCTGAGCACGCATGGACACAGGGAAAGAACTCCCCCCTTTGTTACTTCCATCTCTTCCCTTTGAGGTTCAGTCTCCATTTCCAAGGCCAAGAGGGGATACAGAACAGTGCTAATTCGGGGAGCAAGAGACCTGGGCTCTATTCACCGTTCTGCCTAGAACTTGCTGTGTGACCTCAAGCAAGTCAATTAACCTCTCTGATTCTCATACCTGTAAAATGATGCTTGCGGCTGGGATTCTTTCTGAACTCCTACCTTTTATATTTGATAACTTGTGGGTAGCAAAACTGTGCGAGGCTTAATCATTTTTGACTGATCTCATTAATACAAATGAAGGAAAAGAATCTGGCATTTTAAGAAAAGCAGCCAAGAAGCCAGAAGACGGCTATACTCTGGTGATAAGTTCAGAGAGCCCAGGAAGAGAAAAGCTCCTTAATGCTTAAGCCCTATCTCTCCAACAAGCCAGACATAAAATCCTTTAATCAAATCAAATAAGCTCAGCTAAGCTGCAGAATGGGGCTGGGAAATAAGGGATGTGTTTTCTGTCCACCCCAATTGATTCACATGGCCTCCTTTCTGAACGTGCTCCTTCAATACCAGGAGAAAAGCAAATACACACCAGGAGGTGGGCTGAGGGTGCAGAAGCCACCTGAACATGTTAGCAGACAAGGCTGACCCCACCTCTCCTGGCACAAGGGCTGACCTCACTGTGGGTTGAAGGTGGGCGGTGGGAGGGGGAGGCTGTTGAGGAGGACCTCACCCAGGGCAGGGCGGACATCAGGGCTGGTTACCAGGGCTCAGGAGAGAGAGATCAGGCCTGAGGCAGGATTGTGGGTGAAGGGGGCAGAGAAGGATTTTAACAACCCAGTGGTTAGATGATCTGTCCCGTGGAACCTCAGCCTCTTTCCCCAGCCCCCCCCGTCTCTATCCAATGGGCTCGTGAACAAAGTGGCCATGTTGGCAGGGATGGAGGTTATACACGGGCTCAGCAACAAGGACCTCCACTCACCAAGCTGGCCTCACCATGTTGGGCACCACTGAGTGCCCAACATGGCACCATTCCCCAGCGTGATCATCAGCTGTCTGACAGCAGGCCGATTGCACTGGGCCACTTCTATCATGGAAGAGGCAGCATTTTGTCCTTACTAGAACAGACACTTACTACAGATACAGATTCTCCTTCCCTGAATGCAGTACTTCTGCCAAAACTACCATCTGTGGACTTCCGGAATGCCATATCTACCAAGATGGTCTTCCACACAGTATTGCTCCTGATCAAGAAACGCACTTCACAGCAAAAGAAGAGCTATAATGGGCCCAGGCTCTTGGAATTCACTGGCCATATGTGTTCCCCTCCCTCCTGAAGCAACTGGCTTGATTGAAGGGCAGAATGTCCTTCTGAAGACTCAGTGACAGTGCCAGCTGGTGGCAATGTCTTGCGGGGCTGGGGACAGGTTCTCCAGAGGACTGTATGTGCTCTGAGTCACTGTCCGTTATATGGTACTGCTGCTCCAGGGCCAGGATTCACAGACCCAATAATCAAGTGGTAGAAAGGGGAGTGGTCCCACTCACTATTACACCACAATGACCACTAGCAAAATGTTTGCTTCCTGTTCCCGTGACCTTATGCTCTCCTGGCCTGGAGGTTCTAGCTCCAAGGAGAGGAGTGCTTCCACAATGACTCGGATGAACTAGAAGCTCAGGCTGCCACCAGACACTTCGTGGTCCTCATGCCTCTGAATCAACTGGCAAGTAAGGGAGTTCCTGTGCTGTCGGGGGTAACTGATCCTGCCACCAAGGGGAGACTGGGCTGCTCCCCCATAGTGGAGGGGAGGAAGAGTGTTCTGGAATACAGGAGAACCCCCAGCGTGTCTCAGGATTACCATGCCCTGTGATTAAAGCCAATGGAAAACAACACACCCAACCCAGGCAGGACCACTAATCACCCAGACTCTTCAGGAATGGAAGTCTGGATCACTCCACAGGCAGAGAACCACAACCAGTTGCTTGCTAAGGGAAAAGGGGATCCAGCTATGGCCAGGGGACCAGTTACAGAAATGAGGACTGTAATTGCCATGAGCATTTCCACCTGAGTTTGTTAGGCACTTATCTACATGTGTGTGTGTGCATGTGTGTGTATACATACATACTAATCGAATATCCTTGTCTTCTTCCCTCTGTTACTCCCTTGTCGTGTAACATAAGATGTATTGACCTTATTTCATAGTATTTAAGTGTTGCTAATGTTACATCCTAGTGTTTGTTACGGGAAATCAGTAAGAGTGAGCATCACTAGGGGGTTTCACCCCCTCTTCTGGAGTCCAAGTCAGTGCGCTGTCACACTCAGGACGGGCATCATGTTCGGCAGAGTTACAACCTTGCCATTGTCCTCACGTGGACATTAAGCATGGCTTCAGGAGATGTTTGGATGCCAAGTGGCAAGGGGTAGACTTGTGATGGTTAATTTTATGTATCAATTTGACTGGGCCACGGGGTACCCAGACGATGGGTCAGACATAATTCGGGGTGTCTCCGTGAGGGTGTTTCTGGACTGGGTTAGCATTGGAATCAAATAAGGAAAGCAGATTGCTCTTCCTAATGTGGATGGGCCTTATCCAGTCAAGGGAAAGTCTGAATGTGACAAAAAGGGTGAGTATAAGACCGTTCCTTCCGTCTGACTGCCTTCGAGCAGGAACATCGGTCTCTCTCCTGCCTTTGGACTGGAGCTCAAACATCAGTTCTTCCTGGGTCTCCAGCTTGCTGGCCTTCAACCTGAACTGTGCCATCACCTCCACCACCCTCAGGCCTTCAGACTCAAACTGGAGCTGCTCCGTTGGCTCTCCTGGGTCCCCAGCTTGCTGGCCACAGACCATGAGACTTGTCAGCCTCCGTAGTCACTCAAGCCAACCGCTTGTTTTACACACACACACACACATGCAAACACACGCACACCTACACCCTACTGGTTCCAGCTCTCCGGAGAACCCAACTAACATAAACCCCTTATATGTTAATTGCTAGAATCCCCTATATGAGGTCAAGTGAGCCTGTTTTCTACTTCTAATTCTGTTCCATCATGAAAACTGCCATAACTAAGGCTGAGTGTAGCAGGACTCCCAAGTTGATACAAACATTGAATCTTGGCTCCATTTGCATAGCAAGTGAGTGGAATGAAGGCTTACACAGTGTTGGGATACTCGGATACTCTTGCAGAGCTCCTGGAGAGCTAACTTGTCCTGTGATTAATGTGCCCCCTTCAGTGGGATGTTTTCACTCCTGTGGCTGTCAGTCACCCCTTGGCCAAGGCCTCGGTGGTCAGGGCAATGTCAAGTGTAGTGATTATAATCCTGGTTTCTTGCTATGTCCTTATGCTCTAGAATCATGTCTACTCAAAGTTATTCAGGGCCCAGAGCCCCACGAATGGCAGCCCTAACTTGTGGTCAGCTTCCCCAGGCATCTCATGTAGCCTCGTGCCAGAACAAAGAGGTTAAGTGCTCGGCACTTTCCTTCTCCCAGGGCGACTGCAGTCAGGAAGAGAGATTCATGGCAACCATTTCGGGCTCTTGTTGCATCGTTTGTCATGAAAATGAGGTATTAGAATTTCAGGGCCTAATATGCTTCCTGAGTTATAGCGGAGAGTGGAGCGCTCCTTTGGTATTTCCGATAATATGTAGCTTTGTCAAAGTCTGATGGCAAACGATCAGTACAAAAGTGCCTTAGAAAAGCACACTTTTCATGTCAAAATGGCTTACATTGTGGAAAAAATTACTATCAGTCAAGATGGCACACAGGGAGAAGCTCACATACCTAGAGGAAGCCATTTTAACCCTCACAAAATACTTGTAAGGTGACCTATCCAGACAAGGGCCAGAGAACTTCCCAAGAGCCTGTGTGACAATGGCCTGGTCTGGGGCTCCCCAGCCTGCAGATACCCGACTCCATCCTGCTCCTTGGGAACATCAGGTCTGACCTTTTGTGTGAAGGAGAAAGCAAGTGTCTAGATGGAGCTATTTGAAGGCTCCCCAGAGAATGTCCATCTGCCTGAAAGCATCTCCCCTCCGCCCAACATTGTGCTCAAAGTGGTCCCCATTAGACTGACTTTTTAAGAGCAGACTGGAGATAGATGCACTTCACTAAGCTAAATCTCTATCCCCTTCGGAAAGATAGTACATTCACCACTTTGCAGGGCTCATTTAGAGGGAAAGACTAGGGCCAATGGCTGAGAGCTCTAGGGTAAAAGATTTTAATTCAACTCGAACCCAGATGGAAAGGGTTCTTGGCAAAGAGCTCTGTCACTGGAAGAATTCAGCTTGGTAAGTATCTAGATGGTCTTCCTCCTACCATGGATGGGAAGCTGGACCAGGTGGGCATTCTGTTCCTACTGACTCAGGTATCTTGTAATGTTATCATTAACTCAGAATAGGGAGAACAAAGGGATTCTCCCCCTCTTCTTTGGAAAGCTTATTAACAATGTTAGTGCATCACTGGGCAGGGGAATCTAGGTTCTGGTTGACGCCACAGATCTCCTCCGGTGATGCACACCACTGTTCTAGAGTATCCTACCTATTCAGTAAAAAGTTGCCCTCAATCTCTAAGACCCCTTCCCATTCTGATATTCTGCAGTTCTCTGAGACTGAGTAAATCATATAGAATCCTTCCGAATACTTTAGAGTGGTGGAATAATAAGACCCAAGTGGCAAAGGCAGATCACGTCTCACGAGGCTTCTGAGTGCTTGGTGGCTGCCTGGAGCACCGTGGTGAGGAAGGGTCTGGAAGCCAAGTCCAGAGATGAGAGTGAGGGATTCCCACAGACTATCAGAGATATCTGCCAACGAGTCTGGAGTGGGAAAATGCCGACAAGAAGCTCCCTACTTGCTATCCCTGCAACAGACCCTTGAAAATTCAACTCTTTCCGTGTCCACTATCACAGGTTATTGGTGACCCAGGACACGCCAAAGAACAGACCGTGGCTGGGACAGGTTGAGCTGCTGAGTGGTCATAGGCAGGAGGACTCTCAAGCCTTGGGATCTAGCTTCCTCCTCCCCATAGAGCTCTGTTGTTCTCTGCCTACCGTATCTTAAGTTATTCCTCAAACATTTCAAATTCCATTGTATTCCATCTTATAAGGGAGGCAATACACATTGGTTCTAAAGAGAAGGCTTCTGGGGGGAAAAAAGGTCGCTCCTAAATGTTAAGGGTTGATGATAGAAAGCCTTCCCTAAGGTACCAGACGGTTTAAAGCGTGTATTGAAGTAAGATCGACAAATGCGCTTTCTGACGTACAACTGTAATGCACCATTTCTAATTTTATTAGGAATTATGTGTCCTTCATCTCTTCACAAATGACATCTAAATACATTGTGGAAGATGAACTTCAATCGAAGAATCCACCTTAACATCAAGAAGCCTGATGGGGAATTAATGTTTAAAGGAACTGCCAAGAATTGGGTACAATGAAAGAATAATGAGTCCCTGGGAAGCGTACCATACACCCTCCGGTTACTTTTATCTCCTTTCTCTTTTTTCACCCCATTTTTCTACATTTCTAAAATAATGCAAGGATTAAGAATAAAGAAATAGGCTGGGTAAAGAGAGGACTACGAGCTATTAAATTGTTCCTTAGACTATCGAGTGGCCCACTGTTGACAACAGCAGTTCTCGATGGAACTTGCCAACAAACACTCAATTGATGAGCCTCCCCTGGGACAACAGGGTTGGCAGAGAATCTGGAGTTGGATCCCAAAGTAGGAAAATGAGTTTGGCGACTAGGGTCACTATATTCCCAAAGATAAGTCCTATTTTAAATTTCTTGGTCTGGGCTGATTTCAGTCATTCCTGGCCTGAATGCAAAGGGAAGAAAATTATTGACTCAAAATCTGAGTTCATCAGGGCGCCTGGGTGGCTCAGTCGTTAAGCGGCTGCCTTTGGCTCAGGTCATGATCCCAGAGTCCTGGGATCGAGCCCCGCATCGGGGTCCCTGCTCGGCGGGAAGCCTGCTTATCTCTCTCCCACTCCCCCTGCTTGTGTTCCCTCTCTCACTGTGTCTCTCTCTCTGTTAAATAAATAAAATCTTAAAAAAAAAAAAATCTGAGTTCATCTTCCACCTTGTATTTAGAGAGATGAGCCCCACCCACATTACAGTCCTCATAACATAAAGGAAAATCTCCTTTACTTAAAGTCAACTGATTGCAGATGTGAACCACATCTAAAAATACCTCCAGAGCAACGGTTAATAGCATTTGATTACATCACTCCCTCAGTCAGGTGCCAGGGCCACGTTGACTCCTAAGACTAACCACCAGACAGTGCCCGGAGGGTACTTGGAAACAGACAGGGAGGAAGGCCATGCCGTAAGCCAGTGGGAAGGCCTTCTGTGGGGCCTAAGGCAAATGTAAACTCTGTTTCCTCCTCTGTAAAGTGAGGGTGGTAATATCAACTTCCCGGGCAAGGCACCCAAGCTCCCATGCATTTACGGTTGTAAATAGGAAAGAATTTAACAGAGAGTGATAAGGATGATCGTAGTGACCCTTAGTGAGCACAGCCTACACGTGAACACACTGTCGTAAGCATTTTACACGCAGGACACTCACAATTACCTATGAGGAAGATCCTAGTATCTTCATTTCAGAGATTTAAGAAAAAAACAAAAGTACAAGGTTTAAGAATTTGTCCAAAGTCAGAGAGCCGGTAGGAGGCCGAGGTGGTAATACGAACCCAGGAGGTCTGACCAGAGCCTGTGGCCTGACCACCCCGCCATCCCCCTTTGCACATTGTTGTTCACTTTGAAAGTATCTGCTGCCTTAGTCAGCATGGGCAGCTACTTCCAACTATCACAGGCTAGGGCTTAGACTACAGACATTTCTTTCTCACAGTCTGGAGGCTGGGGGTCCAAGAACAAGGTGCCGGCCAATTCTGGGGAGACCCTCTTCCTGGTTGGCAGACAGCCACCTTCTCCCTGCGTCCTCACACGGTGGAGAGAGGACTCTGGTTGCTTCCTCTTCTTATAAGGCCACTAATTCCATCCTGGGGGCCCTCATCTAAACCTATTTACCTCCCAAAGGCCCCAGCTCCAAATTCCATCACATTGAGGCTTAGGGCTCCAACATATGACTTTGGGGGGACACCTTCAGTCCACAACATTCCCATACGACCCACGCTGCCCACTGACGCCTTACTGTGGCCAGGCTTTGCCAGACAGCTCTTTGGCATCCTCAACCTCCCCTCTTCTCACCTCTTCAAAACCAACCTGTCCTAGGTTTTATTCCTTCAAAGCCCTGCATCGACCTCTCAGCTTGCCACCTCGAGCAAAGATTTGTCAGTGGCCTGGATATGCGCCTTAACCTTCCAAGAAGACTTTGCATGTTTACGGAGACTTCCGGAAGCTATAATGACTAGTAAACCAGGGGGATTATTTCTAAATAATGGGGTCTCAGGCACCACAGTCATGAGAGAGGGAAGCCTTGCCATGTCCCTCAAATCATATCCTGCAACATGACTCCTCTTCCGTGCACACTACACACACTAGCCTCTAGACACAGCCTCTGAATCAAACATACACACCGTCGACAAAGAGAGAACAGTGTCACCTTGACGAATATGAAATCAGTCCTAGACCCCAGAGATGGGGCAATATGGGGTGGAGGAGAAATCAGTATGGATTAAGTGGGTATGACGGTCTTTGATCTTCCCGCCCCGTGGCCCTATAATCATTACAGCTAGAGCCACATGATGCTGAGCACAGCCAGAATAAGGACCCCACAAAGATGTCTTCACCCTAATCCCCAAAGCCTGTGCATGTGCTACTTAATGAGGCTGCGGCTAAGGTTATGGATCTTCAAATAGGGAAATGATCCTGGATTCTCTGAGTAGGTCCCCTGTAGGCATGTGAGACTTCTGCCTGGCTGGAGTTGGGGGACGTGGCAGGCAGGAGTCGGAGAGGTTCCACGCTCGAGAAGGACGCGCCGCACTGTGGCTGACGCTGAGACATAGTGCCCCCCTGCGAGGAGCACAGAGAAGTCTGGGAGCTGAGGGTGGACCCTCGCTGGAGGCCAGCAAGGACACAGGACCTCAGTCCTGCAACCCCAGGAACGGAATTCAGCCGGTAACGGGAAGGAGCTTGGAAATGGGTTCTGACCCCGTCACACGGGACTGCAAGGAGTGAGACTGCTGAACTTCTGATCGGCAGGAAGTGTGAGATGATAAACGTGTATTTTTACACTGCTACATCCGAACAACTTGTCACAGCAGTGACAGAAAGAGGGGTGCCGTCCCCAGGGGCCCCAGGAACGCTCAGGACCCACGGAAGGCAGTCTGGCCTCAGAGCCTTGGCATCCACGGCCGGCTCTCAGCTGATCTGCCCCTGCCCTTCTGACAGGCCCACGAAGGGGTGTCTGTCTGTCCCCATCCTGAGCTGCCTGCCTTAAGAGCCCAGATCCAGCTCTGCCAGGTCCCCAACTTCAAAGGCAAGAGTCCCGCCCCTCCCGTGTGGTTGCTGGGAACAGACCCCTGGTGCCAGCTCCTCGGCCTGCTCCCCGCTCCGTCCCCCTGATTCTCTCCTCCCAGGATGCTGCCAACCCCACTGAAGGCAGACATCTCCCTACCAACTAAGCTATTGATGCTTCTAGTCACAGAAAGCTTCTGCGAGGAGGTTAATATTTATCTGAAAGAAGCTTACAAGTCCGAGAAGGGCCGCATCTACACGGGAAATGGCAGGAGCAAACGCAAGGAAATGAGCCCAGTCAGTGGGCAGGCAGGAGGCGGCTGGAGCCTGGGAAGCTCAGAGGGCTCTGGGCTCCATGGTGGGAGGGGAGCAGGGGACTCGCCAAGGGACATCTGCAGGGGAGGGTCAGGTGGGCAGGCGTAGGCTGAGTGGGGAGGGAGGGCGGGCGTAGCCAGAGAAGGGTCAGGAGAGCAGGAATGTGCAGAGGAGGGGCAGGGGGGCAGGCTTAGGCAGGGGAGGGTCGGGAAGGGTGTGCAGAGGAGGGTCAGGGGGGTGTGCAGAGGAGGGTCAGGAGGGGTGTTCGGAGGAGGGTTAGTGGGGTGGCCAGCCGGCTGGCGGGCTGGAGGGAAGGAGACTGTCAGTACAGGGAGCTGGAAGGGAAGCCAGGACGCAGGAAGGATCGCAGACGCGCGGCTGAGCAGGCTGAACGGGACAGCCCAGGAGGAGAAACAGAGGAAGACGGGACTGTGACAAAATGGCAAGGGGGAGTGACAGGACCTGAGGGCCCACCGTGCACTGGGCGCTGTGCTCTGTGTAGGTCTCCTCACTGAACCCTCACGCAGCCCCCTCCCGAGGTAGATCTCAGCTGATCTGCCCCTGCCCTTCTGACAGAGAGTGTTTTCCCTCCCACAGGGTAGGGCGAGGGGGCTCAGGTCAGGCGCTGTCCCAGGACGCAGCCCACAGCCCCTTGCAGGTGCGGCTCCACAGAGCCTGCTCGCTCGCCCTCCCCGGGGTAGGAGCGGCCACCAGCAACTCCCATGGGGGGCAGGGGGGCCTGCTCAGCGTCCTTCATCTGGGTCATTCTAGTCCCTTTCACGGAAAGAGAAGAACGTGTCTGAGAAGAGCAGTAACAAAGGCAGACAAGGGCTCCAGTCTGGGACGGGGAGAGATTCATCATAGGCTCAAAGACAGAACAAAATGAACAAAAGGAAACGGGCATTTTCATCCCTGAAATAGCAAGTCTCCAGTTCCCAGCCAGTCCCCCTCCTCTGTGCTCCTCCCTTCTTACTTCCGTGGCGCCTTTTGAATCTCCCCTTCGCTCCACCAGGAACTGCCTCGCTCACGGTGGTTCATAGAATGCACTCGAATCCCCCCTCGGCCCCTTCTCACCTCGTGACCCTGAGCGCATAACCCTCCTTACATTTGTTTTCTCACATGCAAAACGGGCATAATCAGAGTCCCATCCTGGCAGGTGGCTGTGAGCCCTGAGTGAGCCCACGCACGTCCCGCGTGTTGGGACAGGGGCAGATGTGTGCGATGCACTTGCTATTCGCAGGCAGCAAGGTGGCAGACCGGGAGATGGAGGGACGATGCCGAGCTGTGATCTCCACCTGTGTCCTCCAGAGGCCGCCATTGTTGGCCATGATGCTTTCTCCTCTTTCCCCTGGGCTGTGGGATAGGATTACCTGCTCTGCGTCTAGTTGTCCCAAGGCTCCTTCCATGGGAGCCCATCCACTTCCCCACCAAGCCACTGGAAGGTCCTGCCAAAACAACTCCTCTCTCTGGGTGGCCATGATCCCTGAGTTTTCATCGGTAAACTCACCTAATTAATTGGCCTTTGGAGATAATGTAATTTAACTGAATAAAAACATAATATACCCTTGGAAGACAACTAGCAAAACAGCAAGGCTTAATTAAGCTAATTAATTTTTTCATTTTCACATGAGACTATTTTGTGTAAAAACAGAATACTGCATAAATTCATCTTCTCCCCCTTCTTCATCCTATTATTCTCACTCCCTCCCCAGGGGTAGTTACCGTGATGAATTTGTGTGTATATTTCTAGTCCATTTCTCATATTTTCACTATCTATATTTCTTTGGGTGCTTTTTGAACTTACATAAGTTTTGGCAACTGTATGTATCACCTCACAATTTGATACATGTCGACCTAGATCACACCTTTTTATTGCTGCCTGATAATTCACCATGTGCATGCTTTTAATAGGTGAATTAAATCTTTTTATTTTTATTGTGAGGTTTGAATATTTGGTGCCATGCTTATTTTATTCCTCTTTTCCTGCCCTGAGTTGACCGACTTTCTTTTGTTCCTCTACTTTTGTTCACATGTTTAGAAAGTATACATTCTATTCCATTCTGTCCATGGTTCCCTTATGTACATACTGAACACAGTCTAACAAGAAGCAATAAATGTAGCTTTCCCCAAAATACAAATGCCTTAGAACCCATTCATTTCAATCTCCTGCTTGTTACCTACCATGGATTTTGTTCATTACTTTAATACTACCCTTTTATTCCCAAATTATTCTTTTTAAAAATGCTTAATTGTATTTTTACATGTTTCACGTTGTTTCCTACTAACTGTTTTTATGCACCCCACTCTTTCCATCTGGATCATTGCTCTGTTGATGTACGCCCTCCAGTGGTTTTTCAGCAAGAATTCATGAAAGACAAACTGTTGTTGACATATCTGAAAATGTCTTGATTTTTATTTGCCTCATTCTTAAATGATAGGCTAGCTGAGCATAATATTCTAATTGAAAGATGTTATCATTTGGCACTTTAAAAGTATTCTATTTTTTTCTACCATCTTGTGTTGCTAATAAGAATTCTGCTTACAATCTAATTGTTTTTCCTTTATAGAAGTCTTTTCAATTATTTCTCTTCTCTTTGATGATCTATGATGTTACTATGATGTAGTTAGGCATGGATTATTTTTATTTATCTAGTTCTGGACTCACCGTGCTTCATCAGTTTATAACTCAGGTATTTCTTCCATTCTAGAAAATACTCAGCAATTATCTTTTCAAGTCTTTCTTCTCCCTCTTCTTTTTATTCATATCTTGTGTAACTATTGTTAGCCAAAGATTTCATTGTATCCTCCTCTTCTCTACATCTTTGTAGCTTTTTATCTGTGTGTGTGACATTAGGGATGATTTCCTCCCATCCATCTTGTACTGTATGCCTATCCTCTACAGCTAGTATTCATTGCTTAGTGTAACTGTCTCCTCTCCATAAGCATTTTTACCCATTAAGATTCTTTGTTTCTAGGATTCCTTTTTGGTTATTTTTAAGGTAAGCCTATTGTGTTTTATAATATCATGATCTTCTTTTAAGGTTTCATTCTTTTATCATTTTAAGTACGTATTATGAAGATTCGGTGTCTTCTGGTTCCTGCAGTACAGATCTTCTTATATTCCCACTGATTCTTTCTTGTTAAAAATAGTTTATTTCCTGGGGTGCCTGAGTGGAGCGTTAAGCGTCTGCCTTCGGCTCAGGTCATGATCCCAGGGTCCTGGGATCGAGCCCCGCATCGGGGTCCCTGCTCCGCGGGAAGCCTGCTTCTCCCTTTCCCACTCCCCCTGCTTGTGTTCCCTCTCTCTCTGTCTCTCTGTCAAAATAAATAAATAAAATCTTTAAAAAAAAAAAAAAGTTTATTTCCTTATTTGTTTTTAGCTATTTATTTAAACTCATATTCAATGTTGACTGTTCTCCCTGGGTGCCATAAGCACCCCAATATATGGAAACACCCACATGGAGGAGAATATGTTTGCCTCTACCAAGAGGCTTACCCATCCAGGACCAGCATAGGATCCATGTAGGTAATGTGAATCCAGAGCCCCATCCCAGGACACAGTGAAGAAGAGTTTCTTTTCCACCCGACTCCACCAAATGGCAGGTTTTCATGCAGCTTCCCCAAGTAGACAAAGTTTTTGCGATTTCACATAGAGGGCAGCTCTACGTGACCTGGGGCTTCATGCAGCTAGCTCTGTCCCAGCTCCTAGTCCCATGCACACCTGCACTGGGCCCCCAGCTCCCTGTCTGTGCAGGTGTTGTGATCCATCCCCAGCAGACTGGCAACGTTCTGATTCCGAGTTTCCTCCTTTTGTGTGGAACCTGAAGATTTCTCCTTCTTGCTGCCAAACCCAGTGCTATATATAAAACTCCACCACTGGGGCGGAGCAAGATGGCGGAGGAGTAGGAGACCTGGATTTCGTCTCCTCTCAGGAATTCAGCTGGATAGGGATCAAACCATTCTGAACACCTACAAGCTCAACAGGAGATCGAAGAAAAGAAGAGCAACAACTCTCTCATCAGAAAAGCGACCACTTTCTGGAAGGTAGGACGTGCGGAGAAGTGAATCCGAGGCGATATTCGGGAGGATAGACGGCGGGGGAGGGGCCTCCGTCGGCCGCTTCTGGCAAGTGATAGA
>NC_138380.1:4024555-4057308 GCF_054177405.1 Leptonychotes weddellii
CACAAACAATGAATCATGGAACACTACATCTAAAACTAATGATGTAATGTATGGGGATTAACATAACAATAAAAAATTTTTTTAAAAATAAAAGTCCACCACTGCTATGTGATTTCTCTACCGCGCACACGCACGTGTGTGTGTGTGTGTGTGTGTGCGCATGCACACAGGAAATGGAAGAGGACATTTCCTGTGTCAGCTCAATCTGCCATCTCGACTTGAAGTCACTCTGATGAACCCTTCTGCACCAACTATTACCAATACAGAGCAGAATCCTTGGGGGTAGAACACACAAAAATGCTTAGTCCTGGGGTGCCTGGGTGGCTCAGTTGGTTAAGCAGCTGCCTTCGGCTCAGGTCATGATCCTGGAGTCCCAGGATCGAGTCCCGCATCAGGCTCCCTGCTCGGCAGGGAGTCTGCTTCTCCCTCTGACCCTCCCCCCAACTCAGGTAAATAAATAAAATCATTAATGGGGCGCCTGGGTGGCTCAGTCGGTTAAGCGGCTGCCTTTGGCTGAGGTCATGATCCTGGGGTCTTGGGATCGAGCCCCCATCAAGCTCCCTGCTCAGCGGAGAGCCTACTTCTCCCTCTCCCTCTACCTGCCACTCTGCCTACTTGTGCTCTCTCTCTCTGCCAAATAAATAAAATCTTTAAAAAATAAAATAAAATAAATAAAAAATAAAAAAATGCTTAGTCCTTCATTAGAATAAGGGTGGTAAGAAAGGTTTAGAGGCTTAGAGCAGGACTCTCCATTAATAAATTGGTTTAATCAATAGGTTTCAAAGTTTTATCCAATAACAGTTCACATCAATTGGCTACCTCTTTAGTCTTATTTGCTGACATTTCCACCCAACATCAAAAGCATTCATTGTCTGCAACTGATGAATCACTACACTATACCTCTGAAACTAATAATACAGTATGGGTTAATTAAATTAAATTAAAGTAAAAAAATTTTTTTTAATTCATTGAGATAATTTTGCATGCAAGGTCTGCAGAGGCTCTAAAAATGAACTGAATTAGCTAAGGAGGCAGTTACTACCTGTGGGTGAGAAGGTCACACACAAATCACTAAACCCTAGGACAAAGTGTATTAAGTACTCAAATATGAGAAACCACATGCTCTGTGAGTACAGGGAAGGAGCAGTGTTTCCGACTGAGGAGCTACAGAGAGCTTCATGGGAGATGGTAAACACCTGCACTATAGTTAGGGATGTACCTCCTGGAAATGCCTGGAAAGTCAAACTAACAAAAGAGAAAATAAAAAATAAAAGAAGATCAAAGATAAAATAAAATGAGAGCAAAGGGCTGGAAGGGGCAATGAATAGGGTGTTCAGGGAGCAGAGGGTAGCTGGGTTTGACCAGAGCAAATGGCCTCAACAGGAAGAAAATAAGAGGTTCAAAATGCAGACCCCCTTGGAATTGCAAGAACGCCTCAGGATAGTAATTGTGTTCTCCTGTTGATTAAAGAATACATACCGTTAAAGGGCTGTGGATTTAATAAATACTTTAAATTGATAGTTTACTGGTCTCCAAGCAGACTTGTGCATGCTTTTTAATTTGGGTAAATATAGGCAAGGTAATTATTCAAAGTGAGACAATGTTTGGACCCCATGCAATAACTCCTCAGCCCTCCAGTTGGGAATACAGTTTTGGGATGTCCTGTAATTTACTCTGAGGCTCCCTGGCAGAGGCGTTGGCTAAATCAGTGGCTAGAGTTTTAGGCAACTGCACAGAGCAATCTTTAAGCTGCGAGGCTCTCTTTTATCCTGCCATTCGTCCTATACCGTCAGCATTTACAGCCCCCGCCTCCCTCTCACCAGTCAGGGGCGGAAACAAGAAGAAAAAAGAAAGAAAGAGAACAGGAAATTGCTTTCCTGTTCTCAGGGGGTGTACAACCAAGGAGAGGGCCGGTGGAAGGTTGGAGAAAGAAATTAAAGCTGTGGCTGAGTCCTCATAAGGAACACTTCCTGTCCCTCCCAATTTGGGGCCAGGACAGGGTCACAATTCTCCTGTCCATTCATTCCTTGACTCCCCACCTCACCTCTCCAAATGACCCTTTCCCATCCTCTCTTCTTGCATCAACACACACACACACACACAGAGGCATTCTCTACTCACTCCGGACATGCTTGGGTGGCCCATATCAAAGTAAAACTCATTATAGTCACTTATGAGCTGCTTATCATTCATGTCTAATTACCAAGTAGCACAATAACCATGGTGCACATAATTAATTATATGTTTGATTAGCTTTGTTGTAAGTTTTGTTTGATATCAAGGCTGAGCTCTGTCTGTGAACTCAGCCTTCAGTGTCTGGAGGGCTGTGGTTACTGTGAGGGTAAGGAAGGGTGAAAACATGGGGAAGGTCACACCCAAAGGAACACCTGACACCTGCTTCGACATGGACAAACCTTGAGGACGATACACTAAATGGAGTAAGCCAGACACAAAAGGACAAACGCCGTGTGATTCCACGTACACGAGGCACCTAGAACAGGGAACTCATGCTACAGAACGTAGAACAATGGTCACCAGGAGTTGGGGCAAGGGGAAACAGGAGCTAGTGTTTAAGGGGACAGAGTTTCAGTCTGAGAAGATGAAAATGTTCTGCACAACAACGTGAATGCATTTAATTCTACTGTATTGTACATTTAAAATTTTACATTAGGTATATTTTACCACAATGAGAAAAAAATCTAGAAGTTTGGGATGGCGGGGAGGAGGGATACAGGAGGCAAGCCATGCTAAGGTTGTCCACTGGGGCGTTCAGCTTGGACCCATCACAGACATCGGCAGCCAGCCAAGGCACCGACAAGTGGGAAAAGATGCCCAGCGGCTGTGTGTCTTCTCCTCACACCTGCAGGGTAGTCTGGCTCGCTCCCCCTGGTGCATCTCCCACCCCGGTTCTCATCACAGCATCTGCTGGTGCAAGAAGCACAATGCAGAACACGGGCAGGAATTCAGAGTCTGGGGGGTAATTCCAAAGGTAGCGAGCAAGGCACCAAACTGAACTCAAGAAATAAATATCTTTGGCTATTTATCTAAAGAAATATTGTTTTTAAAAATGTCTACCATTTGCTATCCTGAGCCATTTGGGCTAAAAAATCACCTTGTTATAAAAAGAAGAGCATCATGAGTGACTAGCATGACGTTCTCGTACCTTCTGGGGATAAGACTTTGACCCATGCTGGATCTGGGTTGGAGGGGTCAGAGTTTGGCTGAGGATGGAGCCAAGCAGGGCAGAGCCCACACTGCCCTCGGTGGTCCCCAACACTGAGGCCCATGGTGGCTAGGACGTGAGGGTGGAGCCCTCAGGAGTGGGGTCAGTGCCCTTATTAGGGGGTGAGAGACCACAGTGCTGTCTCTCCACCACAAGAGGATGCAATGAGAAGACACCTGTCCACACACTGGATAGCAGGCCCTCGCCAACCACCCAATCTGCCGGCATCTTGACGTTGGCCTTCCAACCTCCCGAACGGTGAGAAATAAATGTCTGTCGTTTGAGCCCTGCCTGTGGTATTTTTGTTACAGTCACCTGAACGGACTCAGATGCCAGATGACAAATACCCACAGCCCCCAGTTCCCAAATGACCTTCCCACCCCCACCACCTGTGACCTCTTGCTCATGACCCTGAAGACCTCACTGCCACCCAGCAAGTAGAAGGTTAGCCCCTGGTCCAGCAAGGGGCTCGGGCAAGCTGCTCTCCTGCTATATGAACCCCTTTCCGGGGGGCGGGCGCCCCACCACCCTGAGAGCTCAGTGTCAGCGTCACCTTGGTCCTGCTGCTGTAACTTAATCACACGAACAAGAGCAGAAGAGCCCCAAACGGTGCAGGCTGGAGCAAAAATGTTAATGGTGACATCTAAGTATGCCTGCACAAAAATTTTCTTGGCACCCCTTCTGTTGCTTTATTAGATCGAGAAATATATTCTTTTGAACAAACACACACTTTTCTTTATGTTTCTAGACTCAGGCTTTAGAAGTGTGACGTTTGTAGAAGACCCGGGTGATGGTTTCCTGCTGGTCCCATGGCTTTCGACGGGAAGAAAAATTTAAAGATCATATAAGCCATATACATAATTCCAAAAAATAAATATAATGCCTTACTTTATTAAAGGAGATAAAAAGAATAACTTAGAATACAACGATATGTGCTTCATGGCTGGGCAGTTAATCACAACAAAAATATGATCAGAAGCCACTCTGACAAACACAGAAAAACCAAAGACAGAAAGGACATCAGAATAAAAGCCTGGTTTTTATTACATGTTAAAAGCAAAGATATATAGATTCTATGTCTATGGGTAAAATGGAATTAAGTTCTAGGCTCAGAAATTATAAACAAATTTTCCAGCTTTTTGAATAAATTTGAAAGCCATGTTGAACAAGACAACTCATTCTTAGACAGTCCTGTCCTGCCCATCGAAGGACATCCCTGGATTTCATCCTCCTGGTGCCTTCATTTGGGATTTCCAAAATACCCTAGAGGTGGTGTTAGCCCCGTTGTCCAATCCCTAACCCGAACGGAAAGGCCCATATGTCTCCTGTCTGGTGACAGGCTTGCACGGTGCCAGCTTATCCAAAGGGCTTGGGGCGGAGGGGAACCCAGCTTCTCCTCCTGCTGCTGGACACGGAAAGAAAGAGTCAGACGAGGGGGTTAGGTGTCACGCTCCAATGGCGTGGGCAGGGGTGCAGCCGGCGGGGGCTGGGCAGGAGGCTGACATCAGCCCCGGTCTGCCCCCAGGAGCCCAGGGGGCGCCTCTCCAGTCTCTGCCTCCTCGGGACACTGCCTGGGGAGCTGGGGGGCGATCGAGTGCGAGCGGCTGCACCAAGGAAATCAGAGCTCCCTTCTTTAGGAGCCCTTTGTTAAACACTGGCCAACACACCTCTGGGTGCAGACATTCCTGGGAATGTGTAAGACAAGAAGGGAATGTTTGAGAAGAAGGTGGCGAATTCAGCTTTTGAATTTGGGGAGGGCAACGTTTAATGACAAGTCTACAATTTCCTTAGGAACCTTGAAATTCTAGCTAGACGGTTGTCACTTGTTTCTGTCCTAAAGAATGGAATGATTGCCCTGGTCCAATGTTTGGAACACTGGGTGCAGGAGACCCTCCCCTGCTCTGCCCCAGCAGCTAGAGAGGGAGAGAGGGGGGCGGGTGGTAGGTGAAGCCAATCCCTTGTTCGTGGGAATCGCTGTCTCCTTTCAAGACCACATACTCCTCCGGGATTCTTGTTCTGTTGTGACTTTTTTCAATACTGCCATTAAACAGTGCGTGCCTGGCACTTAGCCATGGCTCGTAAAGAGGTTCTTTTGAATGACAGAATGCCCTGGGTGGGTATTCGTGTTACGCAGAGTCCACAGATAAGAGAAGGGAAGAAAGAGTGCCAAAGCACAGAGTAGTGCTCCAACCCCAGGGCCTGGCTGGCCAAGCAGCACCCCCAGCAACAGCAAGGCTCGGTGTGGATTGATCCAGAAGCCTGCAGGCCGTGGAACCCGCTTGCCCCACACCGGAGTTGCCACTTAATGAAGTCCCCCGGTGGTATGCATTCATCATGGTCTCTGACTGGGCTGCACTTAGCACTGGGAGAATATTAAGTTAACAGGAACACATTAAGTGCTGGTGTAAATTAAAAGCCGAATCATTCTATAATCAAATAGTCATTAATCCAAAAGGAATTGCTTGCTGGGAACACTTTCATCAGTATTTATTGCTCTGTTATATTGTAATGGGCTATTTAATAATAAAAAATACATTATATTGATTAGAATCTAGCATTTGATTCAGACAAAATCACAGAGGTCCTGTGTATATTTTCATTCTTCCTATAATTTATTCCTTGCTGCCCTACTTCTATTTCGCCCTGATCTGTGGGAACAGTTAAGGACACGTAGATAGATCACGCTCTGTGCCAGGGAGCGATACATGAGGACTGAATGAACCAGTTTTAAATTGGGCATTATCCTTTGCTATACTTCTAGAAATGGACAATTACTCCTTACATGCATCTCTGATTTCCTGGGATCAGAAACAGTGCCCGCAAGGTAGAGAAATTAGGGTTTCAGCCTGGTAACCTGCAGGGAGGAATGAGCTCAGGGAAGGTGAGGAGAGAGGGGGCAGAAAGATGTGGGGAATGAAAGAAAACAGAAAGAGAACAAAGGATAGGAGGGAAGAGGAGGGAGGAACTAAGGAAGAGGGGAGGGAAGAGAGCAGAGCAGGAGCCCCAGGGTCAGGCAGCGGGGTGCAAGGGGGTGAGGGGCATTGTCCCCTCCCAGAAACCTCTACCAGCCTCCCTCCCTCCCTCCCTCTACCCGCCACTCCTAAATCACATGCCAACTGGGCTGAGCCAGTGCGCTCGCTAAGACAGCATGGCTTCAAAGCAGGTGCACTCCCTTTCTAACCCCTTCGATCGAAGGCTTCCCTAAGCTACTGGTAAAAACACAGCTCACACAAACATTGTGAGCCGGTGTCAAAATTTTAAACTCCTTAATGAGGAAATGAAAAACTACAGAATCAAAGAGCTGATTGAATCAGGACATGAAAACCTGGGATTATACCATCAGTAGGAAATAGAAATGTTGAAATAAGATTGTGGAGTTATATGTTTTTTATAGCTGGTTAATATCCTGTAAATCAACCATAGCCCTTGAGATTGTCTCTGCTGCTATTCAGAAAAATATCACACCTCTTCGGCTTTCCACAAATTAACCTCTAATTTTACAGGGTTGTAAAACCTCTGGGTCTCAATCGACTGTTAGTCAAACACAATTATATTCCCCCAAATGTAGGATGACTCTCAGAGGGACTTATTAGAAAATGCTTGAGTGTGATAGTCAAGGTCATGAAACCAAGTTTTTGCCTATCTTTAAGTTCTAGGCCACACCTGATAGTTCACTCTTGTGAGGTGACCCAGGGTGAGGGCAGTTGAGAGTCTTAGGTGGGGGCTGGCCACGCCAGAAAGGTCCACAGCGTGATTAGTGGGCTGGGCTTTGAGCCATATGACATCAGCCCAAGCTCTGGGGGCGCGAGGGGGCTGGGGATGGAGTCCGAGGATGTAAGCAATGAGTCAGTCAATTGTACCTACATGATGAAGCCCCAGGAAGATCTCTGGACTGGACACTCAGATGAGCTCCTGGCTACCAATACTCTGCACTCTCATGCACCCATGCCGGGAAGGCAATGTGTCCCTCAGGACATGGAAGCTAATTTGTGTCCTTTTGCTATGACCAAACTGTAAGTGCAGGGCTTTCCTGAGTTCTGAGTCATTCCAGTGAATTATTGAACCTGAAGGTGGTTGTGGGAACCCCCAAATCTGTACCCGCTTGTCTGAAGTGAGGTTGGCCTTGGGAGCCCCCAAACTTGCAGCTGGGGTCAGAGTCTTGGGAAGACATGGCAGTCTTGGAGTGCCTGGGTGGCTCCATCAGTTAAGTGTCTGCCTTTGACTCAGGTGATGATCCCAGGGTCCTGGGATCGAGCCCCACGTCGGGCTCCCTGCTCAGTGGGGTGTCTGCTTCTCCCTCTCCTTCTGACCCTCCCCGCTGCTCATTCTCTCTCTCTCTCTCTCTGATAAATTTTAAAAGTCTTAAAAAAAAAAAAAGACTTGGCGGTCTTAAAGGACTGTGCCCTTTACTTCAAGTGTGGCCAATCCCGAGTACCTTCTTCACTGGAAGACATATCACCACAAATTTAGGGGCTTAAACAACATGTTCACTGTCTCCATTTCTCTTGGCGAGGAGTCTGGGCATGGCTCAGCAGGCTCCTCCACTCAGGGTCCCACTAGGTTGCAATCAAGGTATCAGCCAGGGCTGGGTCTCCTCCAAGGCTCACCTCTGCTTCCAAGTTCACCTGGTTGGTGGAAGGATTCAGTTCCTCGTGAGTCAGGACCTAGACCACAGCTCCTTCCTGAGTGTTGGCTGGAGGCCACCCTCAGCCCCTTGTCGTGTGGGCCTCTCCATATGGCCACTTATCCATCCAAGCCAGCAGAAGGAGAGCTGGTGGAGAGTCTACCAGCAAGACTGAAGACACAGTCTTCTGCAATGTTGTTGGAAGTGACCTCCGTCATCGTGTTGGTGAGAAGCAGTCATGGTGCTACCCATACTCAAGGGGACAGAGGACACAAGCCCCAGGAAGTGGGATGACCACTGCAACACTCAGCAAGGGAACTTCCAGGCTTGAAAACATTCTACCTACCTTAATTTAAACCACTGATGGCCCCGAAGAAAGCCTGAGTCTTCAGAGTCAAGTGCATTCACTCAGTACTGTCCCACCCTGTCTACTTCCTCCATTCAGCCCCTGGTTCAAGGCCAACAGACCTGTAAGCAGGATGAGCCCAAGGATGAGGCTGGAGACACAGCCAGTCCTCCACCATCAAGGCTCTTGTTTATGCCCTGTGCCCCATCCTGTTCTCAGTGCTGAGGATATGAAGATTAATAAGACAGGGCGTCCACCCTTAGGAGGCCCAAAATACAGACATCATGCCAAGACACATGGCCTGCAAACAGAGGGGTAATGTGATTTGCTTTAGAAAGAGAATTTGGGGGGCACCTGGCTGGCTCAGTTGGTGGAAGGTGTGACTCTTGATCTCAGGGTTGTAAGTTCAAGCCCCATATTGGTTAGAGATTACTTAAAAATGAAATCTTCAAGATAATTATAAAGAAAGAGCATTTGGTTGGCAACATGTAGATGGAGACCACAGCATTTTCCTCCTTTTGTGATTCTTGAGAAACTTCTTCCAGCAATCAAGCCAAAGTTCCTGAAGCCAGGAGGTCTGCTAGAAGGAGCTGGCCATGGAAAGAGCGAGTCTTGCTTCAGCCTATCCCTCAGGGGCAGAAGAGCAGACCAGAGCCCTGAACACCAGGGCCCTGTCCCTTTTTGGCCCTTTCCTAGTGTCACTGTCCCACTCAGCACGACTCCTGGGCAAAGATGGCGTCCCCAAGGACAACTTGTCCCTGAAAAGACATGGTCAAGCAGGAATGACTTGGTGTCCAACTGGATGCCAGGACACATGCAGTCCATCCTTCTCTCCAAAGATGACTTGAATAAAGAAATTGTTGGAGCCAAGTGGGAAACAAGAGGTCAGCAAGTCTATCCCTTTGTCATACAAACGACAGATGGAGGCCCAGACCGGAGAAGCAATTTGCCCAAGGTCACCTGGCTTGACTGCAGAGATTTGTCTACAAGCCAGGCCTCTAGGCTCTGAGTCCAGGCCATTTTCCACATCTTCATGATTGTAGATTAATCACTGGCTCTTGCTTTGTCCCTGATTTCTCTGTCATCTATATTAATATCATAGTTTTGCTGGACACTTCATACACACTCAGTTCTGTACATGGCAGCATCAGGAAAGACCACATTGCAGCTACACTGCAAAGTGATCCTTTGTAACATTCCATCAGCATGGCCCCTTCTCTCTCTTTGAAAAGAGAGCAACCATAATCCCCCCTTAGCTGCCTGCAGAGGATCCCACACATGCTCACCAAATGAATCTCTGCCTTTTTCTTTCCTATCAGTTTGTTTTTCTTTCTTGATGCCTCTTTCTCCTTTATTATAGGCTGAATTGTGTCCTCCCCAAAATTTATACGCTGTATGAATATCCAGTAACCCAGAACCCCACCATGTTTGGAAGGAGGGTCTTTAAAGAGGTAATTAGGGTAACATGTGGTCAGTAGGGTGGGCCCTGACCTGGTATGACTGGTTTCCTTATAAGAAGAGGAGATTGGGACACGGACTTGCAGAGGGGGGACCATGTGAGGACACAGCGGGAAGACAGCATCTACACACCAGGCTCAGAAGAAACCAAAACCCCTGCAGACACCTCGATCCTGGACTTGCTGCCCCAGTGCAGGCACTCTGTTGTTCGAGGCACTCGGTCCCAGCCCTTGGCTATAGATCTAGGCAACTAACCCACCTTCTCGTGCTCTTTCACTTTCCCTCTGGCTCTTTGGCTTCCATTACCTAGTCACAATATAGACAGGGAGGCTAATTTTAATTATGTGTTTACTACATTTCATATCTCTGATTTTTAATTTTGTAAACAGAGAAGAAGAGATTTTAGACTTATCTTTTTAACATGCTTTTAAGTTATTTTTGCATGTACAATAAGCCATATATATTATAGACCATGTTCTTAATTTATTATTTTTTCCCTGAGGCTTAATCATCTTAATAGAAAAGAAAGCTCCAATCCAGTTCCTGAAAATCCACATGAAGGTGTTTTCTACTGAGAATGAATGCATTTATCAGACACTTTGCTAGAACCACTTATTTATTCAACCCACAACAATGCACTAATTACCTGCTGTTAAAGTCAAAAGCTCACCACACAGACTGAGTCTTATTTTCAAGAACAATTTCCCTCAGAGGCAGCAGAGAAGAGCCTAGAAGACCCTCATGTCTCTAGGAAAGCATAACTCACTTTGGATAAGTAATACAAAATAATCCAAACACAGATGCTGTAAGAAAAAGTCAGGAAAAGAGCAATCAAAGGTGTTAGAAAAATAACACTAACCAGAGAAGTTTTTCCACAGAAGAACTGAAAATAGCAGCCTAATATTTCACACACATTTTTTTTAATCTTAAAAATTGCCTCTAAGGAAGAGCATCAGACATGCAATAATTCAGGAAAGAGAATTAGAAGGTAAGAAAAAAATGAATCATTGGTGGGCAAACTCTAGAAATAAATCAGAGAACGAATAAAACCACAGAAATTAAGGTGAAATTGGAATAAGAATAAAGGCAGATAAGATACTGGCAGAACCTCTAAGTGATGTAGGGGCACGTTAAATAAATATAAGCAAATTAAATAAAATGAAAACAAAGGCTGGGTTTTAAAAACCTAGAGAGAAGAGGATGCATATAGAAAATGAGCAAAGGAGAACCAACAGATCCATAATTGGATTTTTAAAAAAAGAAAATGAAACTGATGGAAAAAATTAAATTTAGAACTTTAGAACTCTTTCCAGAAATAAAGATTTATATATACACATTTAAAAGAAGCCCAGTGTACCAGAGATAATTAACCCAGAGTTGTTGGCCCTGTGACATATGCTATTAAAGTTATCAAACTTCAAAGATAAAAAAAGCATGCTCTGGGCTGCCAGACAAAAAGATAAAGTCACTACTAAGGGGGGAGAAATCAGGCTTGCCTCAGCAAAATTCGAAGTCAGAAGATGAGGTCCTCAAGTAAAGAGTGTAAATCAAGCATTATATATCCAGCTAAAGAGCCCTTCATTTTATAAAGACTACAAACAGAAGTTGTTAACAGGAAAGAATTCAAATAATATTTCTCCTGAGTCTTCCTTGAGGAAACCGTGAGAGCATGGACTTCAGCCAACCTTCACAATGATTAGGAAAATGAAAGCCAGCGAGACATGAAGAGCCTCAGAGACATTTACCCATCAAATGAAGTCGAAAACAAACGTGAGCTTTACAGACAGAACACCATACAAGGTTATGTGCCCCACAATGTAGACACAATGCAACCAACAACAACAAAAAAAAAATTAGAGAGAAATAAAGAAGGGGATAGAAAAAAAATACTGACCACCTCAACTATAAGAGCTGCAATTCAGAAAATATAATTTAAAGCTAACAAATCAAGTAACAAAAGAGCAAAGATAAATACTAAGAAAGATCACATTAGCTGCAGTTTGGTGGTAGAGGATGGAAGAGGGATAGCAGATATGATTATTCCATCACAGCTTTTGATAGGGAGCAAAGAGGAAAACTCAGGGATGTGTGTGTGTGTGTGTGTGAGAGAGAGAGAGAGAGAGCCATGGGGAGACAACCATTTCTCAATAAATAATAAATAAATACATATCAAATAAATACAGATTACAATTGTGCCAAGTGTAATAGAACAAGTGTATGGCACCCTGGGAGCTGAAATGTATTTGGAAAATGTGTAGAAATTAAGCTGGCCCAGCAGCAGACGGAACGGCACACACAGAGCCCATACTGAGGGATGGGGAGAAAGCTCTACGAACAGTCCAAGCAAGCGTTCAAGGAGGGCATGGTGTGAGGAGGCTGAGCTGTACCACAATGTTTAGTAAGACTGGGCAAGAGGAAATGGAATCATGTGAAGGTGATTCTGATGAGTCGAAGGCAAAAATGTGCCACACATGACCTTAGGTTGTTGAGGGGCTATCGAGAAGAATGACCTCACTCTAGAGGCTCACAGGCCCACAGAACCCTGCTGACTTCCTCTCCATCATCCAAGTAAGAGAGGACTCTCACAAACTAAATAAGTATGTTTTTTGTATCAATAAATAGAAAGAGAGAGATAAGAAAAGATGGATGGATGGACAGATGGATGAATAGATAGATAGATAGATAGATAGATAGATAGATAGATAGATAGATAGATAGAAAGATAGATGAGAGAGAAAGGGAGAAATAAATCAGGGGTATCTCAGATTTGAAGGAAGGGCTAAGCAGACAGACTGCAGGAAGACTGGACCAGAGCTGCTTTGGGACTTTGGAAGGTGCCACCATGTAGCCTGCCCCCCAGGCCACTATGTCAATGTGCCTCAGCTCCAGCACCCTCCAGGCTCACCACCACAGATTAAAGCTCCTGGGAACATGAATGGGATCGTCCTGATATGGGAATGATGCTTTCCCCCAAATCCGTCAGCAGTAGCAAGTTAGTGGAGAGGACGAGAAGCATCAGAAAGCGCAAGCCCCTTACCTCTCTTTGGGCAGCTCCCAAAGAACAGTAACCACCGGGAGCTGGAGAGCATCCCCAGATGGGGTCTGGTACACTCTTCACAAAGGCTCAGCTGAAGTCCTACCTTCGACTCAAAGTCATTTGTGATTGTTACAACAAGTATTGATATTTTCCTACACAATTATTATAAAGAGGGTAAAGCATGATCTTGGGTAATGCATGCGAGGGGCTGATCTGTATGAGTAATGTAAGTCTGGACCTTCAGAAATAAATTTGCTCTTCCTGTAGACTCACTATCAGTCTTCTGGAGGTCTTCTGTAGACTCCATGCCCCCCCAGCCCCAGAGGGAACCAAAATGTCATACCGTCAACCAGGACATGGCCCCTTCTCTGAGCCACTTCTCTCTTTGAGCTGATGAGGACTATCTCTCAGTGTCAGTGAGTAAAGTGGCTGAGACTGGACTAAACTGGTTTGGTTCAGAGCACAGAGTCTTGCTGGCTTCCCAGCCTAAAAACATCACCACAGTGTCAAGTGCAACCATCTCCAGCAGAGAAAGCCGGCAGCATTTCCAGTACTTTCTCATTCTGTAACAGCATTATTTCCGATAAGTCATAAAAAGCTTTTAAAATATGTCTAAGGAAATATTGAGACAGAGCTGCTTTCTAAGTTGGGCAGTAGCTAAAAAGAGAAATTCAAGAATTGAAGTAACTTGCATTCACAAGGGGAATTGTAGAACATTCAAAATGCTAGAACAGAGCAATTTCTCAAGGCCACAGAGTACATTACTAGAGGAAGCAGAACTGGAGCTCTTTTTCTTCTGATTCAAAGTCCTATCTGTGGTCCTTCCTCTAGACCAGATACCCCTGTGGAACTGCTAGAACTTGGCACATTGAGAATGAATGAAACAAGGTCTATTTATATGCCTTGATTTTGTCAGGTTGCCTGCATTCCTGCCTAATACTGAAAATAGTATGAAGCCCTGGACACAACGCCCCCACTGTCGTCCGGCCTGCCTTTCTCATGGGTTCAGCAGATTTCTGTCCGAAGTCATCGTTTCACAGTGAGGACATAATCCTTGTGTTCATCCCAGATGTGAGCACACAATCCGAGGGTCCCATGTTGAAGTTCTACTCACTGGGGGGAGCTTGGGTACCACTGATTATGCCAGTCAGGACGCTGACGGGCAACATCACACCCGAAAACAGCCAATGAAGAAGTTTGATGAGGGGGTATTCCCAACGTTGGTGGCAAGGTTGAGAGAAACCAACAAAGGAAGATAAATGAGCCCAGAACCGATGGCATGAGGAAGCCGCCGACAATCCCCGGCCTGAAGTGGAAAGAGAGGGGTTGGCCATCTGGACCGAGCGAGAGCTTTCACTGCAAGAAAGGGTTTGTCCACAGGCAGAGAAATGCAAATCCTGCCAAACCACAACCCAGCAAGGAACGCCCAGGGCAGCCAAGGGCCTGCCCTCTCTGCCACCTTCCGGTCCTGTCTGGGCCTCTCGTCAACAGGGAACAGCTGAAAGGCACAGGATGAAGAGGCGGGGAAATGCCATCCAGGGAGGCGCAGAGCCAGGTGTGAGAACGGGTTCAGGGAGAGTGGACCAGGAGGGGCAAGCAGAGCACACGAGCAGACACCGAGGTCCCGAAGCCCAGCTGAACTTACCTTATCCAAGTCCCCGTTTCTCTGGGCCTCTGTTTCCTCATCTACACAGTGCGCACCATGTAGGGACCCCTCGCACGGCCAGCGCTAGTTGAATGCATGAGCGAAAGAATGAGTGGAGCAGCAGAGCGGCCATGCGTGGGGCCCCAGGTCCCTGCACCCCATCACCTTAGTCAACGCCCAGGACCTCAGTATATGTGATAGTTGTTAGAGCCGCTGATACTGCAAATGAAAGAGACCCCTGCTAGGCTTTAGGAGGCAGACTGGGACTCGTGACAAAGCAGGTCCTTCAGGGCTGATAAACCCGTGCAGGGAATCCTACAGGACAACCCACTGCCGAGGTGTTCTCTCGGCACCCACCACGCAGTGGGACCTGCCACCAGCCTGGGAGGGCGCCTACAGGGGGAAAGGCTGCAGTGCGGGAAGGGGGCTCAGTGTCCCCACGTAAGCCCTGCACGTGCTTGGGATGTGGTGCTGCCTCGCCCCGTCCTGAGGGCCTCCTGGGGACTGTGAAAATCTCCACTGTTACTGCAAAAACAAACAAAAGAAGAACTCATGGTGTCATTGCCCACATCAGCGTTCTGGCCTTTTGACCTACTGCGGGACACACCTGCTGTGGGATGCACCTGCTGCAGGATGTACCTACTGTGGATGCACCTGCCGCAGGATGCACCTGCCGCAGGATGCACCTGCTGCGTGATGCACCTGCTGTGGGACACACCTGCTGCAGGACGTACCTGCTGCAGGACGTACCTACTGCGGGATGCACCTGCTGCAGGATGCACCTGCTGTGGGACACACCTGCTGCAGGACGTACCTACTGCGGGATGCACCTGCTGCAGGATGCAGCTGCTGCAGGACATACCTACTGTGGGATGCACCTGCTGCCGGGTGCACCTGCTGCCAGATGCATGCACGCTGAGTCTGGCCTGCCTATGCCCCATCTGAGAAGCCCACACTCATGCTTGAACTGCTCCTAAAGGTCCTGCTCAAGAGACAGCTCAGGGCTCCCAGAGCAGTGTCACTTCCAAAGGCAATTGGCTCATTCCATTGCTATTAATCCCCACTTTTTCATGCCATTTACAGAGATTTTTCTTAAGTTGCTAATTATGACTTATTCTATGTTAGTGCTTTCAGAGTCCTGTTTCCTCCAGAACCTCATCCTTATACAGTGTGAAAAGCCTAGATTTCTTTTCACTTTAAAAATGTCATAGCTACATCTCCTCAGGCCAAACTTTTGGCTATATTTACCTCTCACCCAGACATAAAGAAGACCCCGTAAGGGGGCCCATTCTCCATCATTAGCGTTTCTCTCACACTCCATAGTAGCAGAGTGCTTACAGATTTGATCGAGTTTGTAATCCTAAATCGATACAGGCTGAGAAGCGTAGTACAGCCTTAGGGCCAGATCTATCTGTGGTTCCTGGTTCTTGGGAGCCTCATAACAGTGGGGAAGTCGCTGGGTTCCCAAAGAGTTGTTACTGATTATAAATATGGGGAGGATGACATGTTCTGTGTCCCCATGGTCTCACCAAAGCCCATGGTCAAGGAAGGACCTAACACTGGCCATTCTCTTCTGCATGTGAATTCAAGCCCTCATTTTCCCCACTCTCACAGACATTTGCAGTTTGCCCCTTATTTTCCCTGAGAAAGGAATGGCTGTGTCCCCTATTAGAGGAACCTCATATATCAAAGTCAAGTGAAGATGGTCATTTTGGTCCAGGGTACATGCCTGGTGTCCTGTTGGCATTTCCTTTTCCTATAAAAAGCCATCGCTGGACAGTACCTTGGGCAAGTGACCCCATGTTATTCTGGAAACACAGAGCTTTCCTGTGGCTCCTGTCCCTTTACTGACTCAGAGCTAGGTCCCACAGCCAGCAGTGACTGAGGCAGGGCCCCTTGGGACAGGAGGAGAAACAGCTCAGAGCTTAGACCCGAGTGCAGCGCCTCACGTGGGCTCCTCTTCCTACAGCATCTGACCTGGGTCAAACTGTGAGACAGACCGCTGCCCAGCGGGGCACCCACCCTCTCCATGCTTCTGCCATGCCTCCCAAACAGCTTCTTTCCCACCAGCCCCTGACCTTCACCTCAAGTACTTGCTGCATGCTGCCTGGCTCGAAATCTTCCTCTCTCCCTGTCCCATATGAACACTTAACTACCCCTCTCCTAGCCCTCCTAGTCCAGCTCCGTTGGGCAAATACGTAAGCCACCCCTATGACCACATGCAAATGCATTCATTCATTTCCAAACAGTTCTAACCATAGACTAACCCTGGGCCTCCCCACCCCCGGAGACTCTGATCTCACCAGTTTGGGGTGGGACCCCAGCATCCATGTTTGTGCATTCTGCCAATGTCTCTAGGATGCAGCCAGACCTGGCAGCTGGTCTGTGTTCCAGCTTGCAGTCAGTGCAAGGGCATGACTTATGGCTCCACTTCATAACACGGAGTCTGGCTGGCACGGTGCCGGGCCCCAAGTGAGCATGCAATAAAGTCCACCTGCGAGGTGGGTGGAGGCCCCCTGTTTGAGGTTGAGGGTGTCCCTGACAACCTGTACACCTCGAAGCTGGGCCCCATCCTAGTAGGATAGTGCGAGGTGAGAACAGAGTTCCAATTCTAGAACAGGGACCTCTACATCCCATTGCCTGAGTCCCTCTACGGAACGGGGCGGCTGGCCTCTCCTGGACGCTCTGTGCTCAGTGCCGAAAGTGCTCCCAACCACCTCTACGAGGGGCACCGCTCCAGTCTAGGGTCTCTAGAGCCCTGGTCCCCTCTGGCTTCTGCACTGGGATAAGCCACCCCTAATCCTCCAGGCTCCTCCTCTTTCAGTGACATACATCAGATGCCAAACCCACAGAACACGTTGGGGAACGGAGGTGTTTGTGCCGTAGGGGATTACAAACACCTGCTCCCAGCCCAGTCCAGCTTGTAGGCACAAATCCACAGCAGCTAATCCGATGAAAGGTACAGCTTAATGACTCTCCTGCACCTCTGCCGCAGCCTGGCCTTCTGACGTCGGCACTCTCCTCTGGCTGATTTAGAGGCAACGGGTGATGGAGAGGTGAGAGACTCTATTCCCCAGTAACCCGCTGCAAGGGTCTGGAATTCCTTCTTTTTGGTGTCAGCCCTTTGACTTAGGGCTAAGATACCAAATATCTTTCCAATACGTGTCTTCCATGAGAGCCTCAAAAAGTCCTTCAAGAGGGGCGCCTGGGTGGTTCAGTTGGTTAAGCATCTGCCTTCTGCTCAGGTCATGATTTCAGGGTCCTGGGATCAAGTCCCGCATCGGGATCCTTGCTCAGCAGAGAGCCTGCTTCTCCCTCTCCCTCTGCCCCTCATCCCCGCTTGTGCTCACTCTCCCTCTCTCTCTGTCTCAAATAAATAAATAAATCTTTAATCTTTTTTTTTAAATCCTTCAGTAAATTCAGCTGCTTGCATGTCTGTTCCCGAGGACCAGCAGGTGATATGGAGGCCATGCAATGCTGTTTGAAGGACTGGGGAGAACCGGCTGGGAGGCGGGTGACCACAAGGAAAAAGAGTTCCTCTTTCATTCTTAAATTGTTTCTCTGTTCGCTGAACTTCTTCCTGCATCCCCTTGCACGATTTCAGTGTTGTTGTTACTTTGTTTAAAGTCCGAGGCCACGGATCAAGCAGAGGCTAGAGGTGTTCACACACATAAAGGGGATTGCAGTCACCGTCACAAGGGATCGGTGGCTTGTCACGGGAGGGAGGGCAGGCTGCTATGAGGACACATGGCAGCGGGAATGTACCTCCAGTTTTCAACTTAGCCCGAGGTGGAGCTGCATCCACATTTCTGGCACAAATTACCCAGGTCAGAGGATGTCCATGCCGATAGGGCATTCTAATTTCCAGTATGAAAGAAACGGCCCTAGAAATCCATGGAAGAGTCAGGATTTCTGCTGATGCAGCAACTTGGGTCTTTTGCACGGAGAAACTGGGGAAAGAGCAACCTTTCTGAAGTCTGACAACACCTATCATGGAGACTTGCCCATGGAAGACACAGACACAAATGTGCACACACACACACATGCACACACACGCACACAGGCATGCACACACAGACATACACGCATGCACACTGGCATGCACACGCACACGCACACACACGCACAAGGCATGCACACACACGCACACAGGCATGCACACACAGACATGCACACACGCACACAGGCATGCACACACAGGCATGCACATGCACACACGCACACATGTGCACACACACGCACATAGGCATGCACACACGCACACACGCGTGCACATACAGATGCACACAGGCATGCACACACACATGCACACGCACATGCACGCACACACAGGCATGCACACACACAAGCATGCACACACGCGCACATACACACACACACACATAGGCATGCACACACACATGCACACAGGCATGCACACGCACACACATGCACACATGCACACACAGGCATGCACACACGCGTGCACATGCACACACGCACACATGCACACACGCACGCACATACACACGCACGCACGCACACAGGCATGCGCACACGCGCACGCACACACGCGCACACGCGCATACACGCGCACACACGCACACACACTTCCCTGTATGATAGCTGCCGTGTCTCACTAATGGAAACTCACTCCCTTCCCTGCGCTCTGGAGTCAGGAAAGGGTTAAGGTCTAGGAAAGGAGAGAGAGGAGACCCCTGACTCCCCTGACTTGGCTCACACAGGGGACTACGTGACCAGGCTCACAGAAACCCCAGATGTGGAAAAGTGCTGAGGCGAACAAAACCAGAAATGAAGGCACATACCATACCACCTGGACCTGGATGTTAGGGAGTGTATTTTTTTGGCAGCCCTATTGTAATCACAGAAAATGGCCAGACCTCAAGGAAGTGAGCCATTAAGGGTGTTATTGATAGTCCTTGCTCAAACCATCAGAATCTCTAGGCCACAAGCTTCTTGGTCAGTTCTCGATAAAAAACCTGACAGCCCCCAGTGGCCACCCATTCGGGAAGCTTCTCACTCTAGAGAGCTTGTTCTCTTTCCTTTCTGCGCTCATCTCCATAAACATCCACTTCCCTTCATCCTTTTGTGTCTGCGAGATTCATTCTTCAACTCCAGGAGACAAGAACCCTGCAATCCTGCCCCCCTCTGCCCGCAGACAGACTGGAAAGCAAAGATCTGGGGGAAGCAGGCTCTGCTTTTTTTTTTGAGACTCCTCAGAGAATTTTAAAAAATCCTAAGAGAATTTCCCAAACCCAGAAAGGAGTTTCAGAGGCTGAACAGCCAGAAAAAATGGCCCTACAAGTGGGTACTATTGGTATAATGCCTGTTTTATAGGTGAGGAAGCTGAGGCTCACAGAGCTAAAGAATTGGCCCCAAATCAAGGGAGAGTCTTTTCTGCTGGAACTGCTGACTCTGGTCAACATGCCTGGTCTTCCCCTGGGTCAGGTCAGGGTCTGATGTATGTGGGATCTTGTAAGAAAAAACTCCCCACCCAGAGAAGGATCTGGCTAGCGGTCAGGCAGAGCCTAGGACAGCTTCCCACATAGAAGAAACACCAAAGTTCTTACAAAGCCCTATAAACCCCCAAGTGCTCTCACCCCTTCTCTCTCTGACCTCACTGCTAATTCTCCACCCCTCCTAAATCCACCCCAGCCACACAGGCCCCCTTGCCATTCCAGGAGCAGGCCAGCTTGCCCTACCCCAGGACCTCTGCACCTGCTGTTCTGTCTGCCCAAGTAGTCTGTTCCATGTATGCACGTGGCCTGCTCCCATGCTCCTCGAGGTCTCCACTCAGATGTCAACTTACTGAGGCTTCCCTGACCACCCCACTTTCTATTTTCCTATTTTAAATAGCACATGACCCACCCCCGTGGTCCTCACCCTACTTCTCTGCCTTGTTTATCCATAGCATTTATTGCCATATAAATACTAATAATTATTTATATACTTATTTATGCCAAATACTTTTCTTACTTATTAGTCCCTCGTGTGACTCCTCCCAATAGAGCAAGCACTCTGTGGTGGCAGGATTCCCGCCAGTCTTGTTCGGCTTCTAGAACAGAGCCTGTGTGGGGCAGGCTCTCATTGAACAGTTGTTGGGGTCACCCATGAAAGCAAAACCTCTGGGCAGCTGACCATCCGGCTGCTAGAAAGACCCCAAAAGAGAAGGCAGCTATAGGCAGTGGCCTTGACACATTGAAGCACAGTCCTGGGATAGTGGAGAACTGAATCCTTTGAAGTCTGGAGGGAAACACACAAAAACCAACAGCCATGGATCTTGTGGCCTCGGGCACCACAAAGACCAGAGGGGTGTGTTTAGCAGCATGAGCTCTGAGAGAGGCTGGTGCCGAGTCATCTTCTTGTGACACCAGCCAAAGCTAGAGAAGTGTTCACTGAGTGGGGGAGGGAGGGAGAGAGATGGACAGAGATAGAGAGACAGAGACAGTCAGAAAGACAAAGAGAGAGAGAGAGACAGAGAAACAGACACAGAGAGAGAGAAATGGAGGGGGGAGGGAGAAAGAGAAGAAGGAAAGGAGGGAGGGAGAGAATCTTCACAAACTTATGTGTAATATTCACTGAGACTAGGGCTCCTGGGTGGCTCAGTCGGTGAAGCGTCTGCCTTTGGCTCAGGTCATGGTCCCAGGGTCCTGGGATCGAGCCCCGAGTCTGCTTCTCCTTCTGTCCCTCTCCCCACCCGTGCTTTCTCCTCGCTCTCGCTCTCTCGCTCACACAAAAAATAGATAAAATCTTAAAACAAAATTCACTGAGAATATATGTAACAAAACAGACAGATTATCCACCCTTCTGGCTACATACTAGTTAGGGTTCAAGAAATACCTTTAATGATGATTTTAAAAATGTGATGAGCACTGGGTGTTATATGCAACTAATGAATCATTGAACATTGTATCAAAAACTAATGATGTACTACACGTTGGTTAACTGAATTCAAATTAAAAAAAAATTACAAAGTTCTGATAAAACCTGTCTGGATGTTAGCAATGTGGCCACCCTGTGTGGCCACAAATTTTGTCGCCACGGAGCAGCTCTCTGGAGGCACACAGCCCCTTAAACCGGCTCAGATTTAATTTTGTCATCTGAACAAAATGTAGGAACTGATGCCTCCCCTTCTCAGCGGGCAGGGTTGTCCCTGAGGTTTTCACACCGTGGCCGGCATGGACAGTGGGCGCGGGGACACTCCGATCCTCACCCCACACTACCACGGAACACGCACATCATTAGCATTCAATCAATAGTCTCAAGAGGCATTTCATTTAATCAAATTAAAGGCAACACAGCAGTCTCACTAACAGGCTGTTGAATCTGTGAACAACATGCAAAGCTTTTTAAAATCTACCATACACAGGTGGGGAGTGGCTGACTATAGCTATGGGCTAAAATTCGTCTACAATTTAGATTCAGTGAGTAATCTATTGAGTGCACATATGCGCACAGAGGTACTGCAGGAGGACCCAGGCTCAGTGGTGGGAAATACAAAACCTTCTAGTCCTTGATTCCTACCAGGTTTTCCAAAAGGAGCACCACCCTTCCGAGCTTGGTGGGATGGGCTGGTTGACTAATGGTTGATGGGGTTAGAATGGGGGCCCAATGAGGAAAGCATCGATCTCCAAGAACACTCACATATCACTGTTGAAAGGGTGACAGAAAAATTGAACCAAATGTAATTTCCAAGAGCTTTCATTTTCAAAAGCAAACAGCCTGTAAAAACAGATTTATTTTGCCAAATCCAACAATAGATATTGCGCATCAGCAATTCATCGAGGAAGAGGCTGTTTTCTTGTGACCTTGCTCAAGACCCCGATAAATTGGTGGCAGGCCCACAAATATGAAAGCATAGGGCTTTGGAACTGCCCTGACTACTCCCACCCAGAGGACACTATGTCCTCTTGGACACTGTATCACGCCCTCAGTGACGGTGTCAGGAGGACATTCCAAACCTAGAACCCAGATCCGGGGGAGGGAGCGGTCAGGGGCTGGAGTGGGGCTTGGGGGGACAGCTGTCTCTTGCCCGGTGAGGAAGCCCTCCAGCGCCCCCTCCCCCCGCCAGCTACATCTTCCTGGTGATGTGTCTAGTCACGATCTGCTGGTCCAAGGGTCCCCACAACCTGTCACCATCGGAATTCCCAGCCCTCTCTCGTGAGAGAGGTCCCCTCGGCTTCTCTCAGACCGGGCTGGTCCCTGAGCTGGGGTCTCGCTCTACCTGCCCGGATGCCCCTGCCCTGTCCTTTACCTCCTGGAATCATATCTAAACAAGCGGGGATGTGACGTATTGCTTACTGATCCTCAGCACCCTCCTCCCCTGCTAAGGTATCCCCTGTACAGGAAACTACATCTCCCAAACTCCCTTTCCACTCAGGTTCCAATCGAATTCCCTCAACGAGGGGCACTCACGCAGAATTTGCAGGCAGAATGCAAAGAGAAGGCCATGGACTCTTTGCTTGTATGTTGCCAATTTAACAGTAGTGGGGTTCGGCCTCACCTCTCAATGGTTACCAGCACCTCCAGGCATCTCTGGGCATCCTCCCAAGAATCCCCCCACCTCTCACCTGAATGCTGTAGGAGGTGAGGCTTCCAGCAATCTCTGCACTCAGAGATTTCCTGAAAATGACCTCCCTGATCTTCACTCCCTCAGCCTCAAAATAGCAGTATACGCCTAAATTCTGCACAGCGAGTCTCCTCCTACTTTAGATATTGAATTTGCTTCTGCCTTCTGGCTGATCTTAACTGATACACTGGAGGAAATGTTAACCTTTTTAATAGCGGGCTCAGAAATACTTTTAGGAGGGCGCCTGGGTGGCTCAGTTGTTGGGCGTCTGCCTTCGGCTCAGGTCATGATCCCGGGGTCCTGGATCAGGCCCCGCATTGGGCTCCCTGCTCCACGGGAAGCCTGCTTCTCCCTCTCTCACTCCCCCTGCCTATGTTCCCCCTCTCACTATCAAATAAATAAATAAATAAATCTTAAAAAAAAAAAAAAGAAAAGAAATACTTTTAGGAAAGGAAATATATTTGCTTGGAGAAAAATATTCTTAAAAAAAATACTTAAGAGTAGCAGGTGAGATGACCAGGGACAGATGCGTAGACAGAATCACGCCCCTAGCGAGGCAGGGGCTGACAGGAGGGGACACTCAGGCTGGAGCCCAAAGATGGCATCACTTCCCCATAACCTTCAAATCTTCAGGAAAGTTAGAAATCACTTAACTCCAAAAGAATGAGTTTGCTGGAAGACATTTCAAGCACAAATTCTTTGGTGGCAGGAAACTTTGGTACCCAGAGAGTCGAGTTGTGTAGACAACTCCTGAGCATGGCGGAATTATTACAAAGTGTAAAATGAGACAGTATTCACAATGAAAGCAACTGATTGAAACAACAGACAACTCCAACCAATAAGGTGTGCTCACTCAGATGCACCTGCCCCATGGCTCCCACAGATGCACTTAGGCGGGCCCAGAGGCTCCATGAGATGCCTTGGTGAGTGAGTGAGAAATCCTTCCACCAGAAGGACACGGTCCACTGTCACTTGCCACGTGGATTCTTTTCTCTAGGGAAGTCTGTTCTCCCTGAATTGTTTCATCCTGATGAAACCAGGGCATTTCTGGCTTCCAGAATCCTGCTAGCAGAGAGGTAGACAAAGGTAATCTACATGTCTCCAGAGCCCCTCTTTTTCCCAGACTCTGTTCTGTGCAAGATTTTCTATGAAAAAGAAATGACAAATTCAAATAAGTTTGGAAAATACTGCCTAGCTCATCCTCCTTTTGCAGATTTACAACGTACATCAGCAAAAGGAGGATTGAAGAATTCAGCAATAAAGAAACCCTTTTAAACTCCCATTTAATCTAGTGAGCTCCAAATTTTTCTGAACAATAAATCCTTTCTCCAAGTGTCCAGTGAGGCAGTGATTCAGAGGAAGGCTGTTTGGGAGACTCTGCTCGAGATGGCCAAGGTTTTATAAACCCCAGCATCCCAAATATCTGGTGAAGGTTCTCTAGAAGAAGACAGGCTGATCAGCATATTAGGAAAACAATGTCTCTCTCTACAAATTGCAGGCAGCTTCTCCCTCATCTCTAGACCGGGAATCTGCTTTCAGACTGGACCCTTTTAAGACAGGACATCCATACAATTCCGTCTCCTCTCGTTCCCCAGAGAGGCTGCCCTTCACCCCTAGACTCGAGAAACTGGCCCGCAGCCCATAGGATATGATGAGAGAGGTGACCTCCTAGAGCACAGAGGGACAAGCACCCTTCTAAGTGCTTTCCATGCAGACGTCCAGCTCGTCCTCAGGGACACCCTAGAAGGTATATACTACTTTCTCCGTTTGGCAGATTACAAATCTAACTTGCCCAAAGTCACACATATGGGAAGCTGCAGGGCTGGGACCTGACCTCAGAGTCCAGCTTCCAGACCTGGGCTCTCACCACTGAGATTCTTCCAACAGCCTTTGTTGGTATTCAGGCTCAATGACTCACCTTTTCCCCTATGTTTATAGAGATATTATTTACACACTAATTCCACCCATTCTAAGTGTTCAGTTTTATTAGCTCGGGAAACATAGTCATATATGCACCATGTCAACCAAGACATGGAATACTCCCATTGCCCCAGAAGTTCCCTCACGTCCACTTCCAGACAATCCCCTGTCACCTAACCCCTGGACCAAGGCAACCACCGATGTTTCTGGCACTACAGTTTTGCCTGTCCTAGAATTGCCTACAGATGGAATCATATGGTGCTTTTGGTGTCTGGCTTCTTTCACTTATGCTTTTGAAATGCAACTGTATTGGGCGCCTGGGTGGCTCAGTCGGTTAAGCGTCTGCCTTCGGCTCAGGTCATGAAGCCAGGGTTCTGGGATCGAGCCCCAAGTCGGACTCCACTGCTCAGCAAGGAGTCTGCTTCTCCCTCTTCCTCTGCCCCTCCCCCCACTCATGCTCTCTCTCAAATATATAAATAAAACCTTTCCAAAAAAATTATTAAAAAAAGAAATGCATCCATGTTGTTCTGTGGGTCAGTAGCACATTCCTTTTATTGCTGGGGAGCATTCTACATAGTGTGGCTATATTCAAATTTGTTTATGTGTTCTACTGTTGAGAAACATTTGGGCGATTCCCAGTTCGGGCCATTACCAGTAAAGCTATTATAAACACTGACATACAAGTCTTTGTGTGGACATGCATCTTCACATGAGAGGGCTGGGTCATATTCTAAGTGTGTTTCTAACCTTAGCAGAAGCTGCCGGATGGTTTTCCAAAATGGCCCCACTGTTCCCCGTTGGCACAGCAGCGTGAGGGCTCCACATGTGAGTGGGTTCCTGGTAAAGTGCTGCCCGGAGACCAGCATCATCACCATCACCTGGGAGCATACTAGAAATGCAGACACTCTGACAAAACTGTCAAAGAGAAATTGCACTGGACAGAGCTAGATGAGCAAGGAAGACTTTGTTCAACACTCTTACAGGATGGGTCAAGGTGATTGCAACAGGGGAGACAGACTTTGTTCCACTGAACAAAAAGCAGGAGAGTGTTTAGCCCTGGGGTGAGCTGCCAGAAAATACTGGAGGATGCCAGGCCAGGATGGTCAGTGTGGTCGGGCCCCGCGTGTTTGCTGATTGGCACTCGCTGAAGTGAGGCTTTCACCCTCCCACTGACCCTGGGAAACAGGGGGTCCTATCTTTCTTGGTGATGACATTTCAAAGGAATGCTTCCAAGTCCTCAAGAAAGACATGCATGGGTCATTAAACTGGCAGAGGCTGAAAGAAGATTGAATCTCAAGGGGCAGAGAAAGAACTTACAGTTAAAAGTTTTCTACAGTAAATACTGAGAAAAGGGAAATCAGGGGCCCACTGTAAGGAAGAAACCTGTCTGAAGTCAAGTCCAGTGGAGGAGGGGAATGTAAGGCTGTCCGGGGTTGCCACCCCAAGCCTCCTGACACACATCTGTGCAGATGGGGCCCAGGAATTTCCCCCAAACATTTTCAAACGTTTCCAAAATGTACCAAGCTCCCAGTTCTTAGGTCTAATAACCCACGTAACTAGAAAACTGGTGTATACATTTGCTGAGCTTAACAATGTCATTTTGATGAACTAGCTCCCCTACAAAACAAAGCAGGTCAAGGTGGAACACTCAGCAGTGGGATCTGCAGGCTAGCTTTAAGGAGCCAATACCCAGCCTGGAATTTAGAGGAGCCTTGGTGTTTGGCTTGGGTTGTTTTGTTCCAGTGAGAACCCACCCAAGAAAATTTACTATCGTTCAAACGGGACTTTTCCTCGAGACCCCGGATGCCCATACTTTGGTAAAGACAATTCTTTCTCCTTAATGTTCTGTATGGCTTTCAGTACATTAAGGATATTGCTTTCCAAGTGCTACAGGGAGATGGGCTTTATAGGGCCGGTAAATCACAGGATAAGAACTAACTGAAACTTGCCTGCTATATACCTCTGTGGGCTGAGTCCTGCAACAGGAAAGCAATCAGCCGGCAATTAAAATGCTAATACAGGGCTCACCCCAGCTGGGTGCTCTTACCAAAATGCAATGGGCAGCTCCAGCAGAATTCATAACATCCAGCCTGGACTGGACTTCATTTAGAAGCCATCGATTGATCAGAGCTGCAAATAACACTCAAAGAGAAGTTTTGCCAGTGGAAAATAACAACAAGACAAATAATAATAATTATAAAAGAACTGATTGTTATGAGGCAGACCGAAACTGAACTTAATTTAGAAGCCACTGATTGACCACAGATGCAAATCACACTACAGAAAAATAAGTTTTTTGTAACTCTAGGAGATCAGTGTTAACACTGTGTTAATCATCTTGCAATACACGGATGCCAAGTCATTATGCCGTATACCTTCATCATAGGTACGGCAATTACATCTCAATAAAACTGAGAGAAAAAACACAGTTAAGAGAGGTTTCGCAGATGGGAAACAACAACAAAGAAATAATAAAAGAACTGATTGTTATGATGCCCAACAAATTATTCTCAATGATCTGACTGTAGTCAGCTCAGCTGTTCGGAATTTAGTGCAAATAAAACCAGCGTGTTGGGACCAGTCCCCTAAGGCTGGCGTGCCTGGGGCCGTCCCCTGGGAAAAGTGTCAGGTAGCCCACACACAGACTCAGGACACCCAAAGCGAGACTGAGGCCTGTGAACACGGGTTGATCTTCTGGACTCAGGAGTTGAACTGACCTCAATTCCAATCCTCACTCTGCCCCCCGTTAGCTACCGATCTTTGGCAAGTTACTTCTGTGCCATCTACCCCTCAGTTTCCTCGGCCATATGATGAGGTTGTTAACAGTTCCCACCTCCCAAGACTCCCGTCAGAGTTAAATAGGACTAGAGTGCTTGCACAGAATGACTGTTTATACAGCACATTACTATTACCACCACCGCTGTTATTGATCTCTGCGGACTCCGCCCTTCCCTGGCCTCCCACCTCGCTCGCTCTGTATCGCTGCCTTAGCCACTGTCCCTCTGCTATACACCTAAACTGGGGTTTTCCCCCCAAAGCCCCCCCCATCACTGTTCCCTTGGGAATCTCAGCTCCCACCTCACAGCGCATGGGATAGACCCAGCGGCCCCGCCCCACACGCCTTCCAAGGCAGGAAGGCCAACGTGTTCCCACAAAACTTGCCTCCTCCTGAGGGCAACTTGAGAGAAACAGAACTACGTACGTTCTAATTCGATTCAAAAATACATATCCAGTGTCTGTTATGGGAAAGGCACCACGATGGACACTGTGTTGTTGCTGCTCTTAACGTGGCTCTCTACTCTGATGTTGGATGTGCAGGAAGCAGATCAGTGTCCTGCAGAGAGGTCCGCATGCTAATCCCCAGGACCCTCGAATATGTCCCCTTGCCTGGCCAAGGAGCTCTGCAGATGTAATCAAGGTAAGGGCACGCTAGATTAGGGTTGGCCCTTCATCCGATGATTGGTGACTTCATAAGGAAGGAGAGATTTGGAGACGGACACACACACAAGGGAGAAGGCCGTGAGATGCCAGAGCCAGAGACTGGAGTGAACCACTGCCAGCCTAGGAATGCCAAGGATTGATGGCACTGATGTGGGGAAACAGAGGCAGAAGGAAATGTAGATCAAATTAAATGTCCTTATCACCTGCAGCCCATTGACAAATACTTAAGGCAGAAAGAGTATAATTCCTCCAGGAATCTCCCAAAGGTTTTCATGTTAATGCCTTGCTAGAGGGAAAAACAACCTTAGCTTGACAATAGCCAGGCCTCCAATATGCTGAGTCTTCTTTAGCATACGAAAGTCCTTTTGGAACTTCCCTCATCTTTACTGCTCCCAACCCCATGGTATATAATCAGTTGCTCCTCACAATCCCAGGGCAGCAGGGAGCAGCCCTTTCTTGGCCTTGGGCCCCAGATCTTAACAACACTACTCCAAAACCCTATCAGCACCACCAGAAGCTAAGAGAGAACAGGAAGGTGTTAGAGAGAAGCATGGCCCTGCCAACACCTTGATCTCAGACTTCTGGCCTCCAGAACTGTAAGAAAATGAACGTCCGTGGTTTACACCCACCCACCAGCAGTACTTCGCAATGGCCGCCCCCAGGAAATTCCTACACTTACCAACGCGAAGCTTCGGAGAATGCAAGACCCCTTAAGTGGTTCTAGCAGCGGCGAACTCAACACGAAGGCTCCGTGAGCGGGAAGAACAGTGGCAGCCCTCTGTCCAGGTGCCCGCGCCGGCCCAGGAGCCAGAAGAGGCATCAGACTGCACAGTCCTGCCACGTCCATCTGGAAAATACCTGCCCGATCAGGAAGTCAATCTTCCTAGTTTAAGAGAAATAAGTCCTCGGAAAGGAGCTTCACGACGCAGAGACCCAGCTGATGGTTATGTTCTCCGGCACTGCCTCAGCCCTCTCCACTTGACAAACCAAAACAGGCTACACTCCTGGAGTTGAGGGTTAAATGATCCACACTGGTCACCAGCTAGTAGCCTTGGATGGATTTGTTAACCTCTCCCCTGGGTTTCCTCGGCGAAGGCCTGTCTACGTGTGGTCTTGTTACAAAAATCAAATGATGGTGCTATTTTTACAGCCATTAGGTATTTCTTTTACACCCATCTACTCCAGAAGGTTCTGGGAGTGGAAAAGAAGTGCAATTGGAGATGATGCCAGAGAAATCGTGGGTTTGTTCCCTAACAAAGAAAGTGATTTTCAGCCCCTACCTGGGCTTTGATTCCACGGAGAGTTCCTCACCTTCCTTCCTCTGCCCAAGAGCCCACCTTGGGGTTTCCTCCCTCTGGGGACCTATTATATTTAATCAGTTATAAGAGCCAATTATATTTTAATCAATATGGTGCTCCGAGGTGATGGCAAGAGATAGTTGGTAGGGGTCAACTAGCCACTTAGCCAATGGAGAGGCTCTCTGCAAAACATTGATGGGCTAAGTAGTGAGCCTTCTCACCGCCCCCCTTCCTGGGCCCCGGATATTTCCCCACCCTATTCCCAGACATATGATTGTCCATAACAAGGTATTACTTCTGCCATTCTTTTTGATTCAAGAAAGTCTCTGAGAAGCTCAGTAGCTTCTGTTCTTTTACCCAAGGCCTCATGGGATGTGTTGTCAAAAACCTTCTTCCTAATAATAGCCCGTTGTGTTGGTCTTCTTTTTATGTGATAGACGGGAGGCAACCCCAGAACAGATTAATTCTAAAGGGAGACACATCATTCTGCCAACTCATGTTGAAGTTATAGCCAACAAAACACAAAAACTATATATTTTTCACATCTAATGTTGGTTCAGTCATATCTCTCCTATCCTCTACTTGTACAGTTGGATTTTTTGGACACAGAAATAAAACTTTATATTTGTCCCCATTAAACTTTATTTTGCTAGGATTGGCCAATCATTAAAGCCAATTGAGATCAGTTGGGGTCTTGATTCTGGCATCTACCATATTCACTGCCCCCCAAGAAATTTCATACCACTAAAAATATTTGGTCAACCAGCCATCAATATCTATACCCAAATTACCAATAAAAGACAAGATAAAGGAAGAACCTTACTGTATATCTTTGGGGACATCCCTCTGTACTGGTACAGATCCATTAAACAATACTTCTCCAATATGTTTGTAATTTTGCTCCTAATTGTACCATAATTGAGCCTACCGTTTGTAGAGGGAGACAGCTCAGTTCCAGACAGGTAGAGTTTCTGCAACATTCAAGAGAGGTTATATATGCCGGAGATCAGGAAATAGGCTAAGCGTGGGTAGATTTCTCTCTCTCTCTCTCTCTTTCTGTGCATGTGTGTGTGTGTGAATGTGTGTGTGTGTGTGTGTGATACCAACGTAAAGATATTAGGTAGAGTAATGGAAAAGGACACGATCATGCAGAGAAAGGCTCAGTGAGAAGAAAAAAGGACGACAGGGATCCTCACTAAGGGAAAGAGGAAAAGAAACCTAATAAAAATAGAGAGACTAGGGTAAGATCCAGCTAAGAGTGGTGTCATGGAATCCAAAGCAGAGTTGAAATCATCCATGAATGAAGTTGAAAGAAACCACACCATCAGTGCTGCAGAGTTTAGCGAGTAAGAAAAAAGATTTCAGTCTTGATTTTTAGTTAGTGCTTAATAATGAGTGCGCCAGATCAGCAAAACGAATCATGTTACATACATGTGATCACGGAGAACCTCGCCAAGGTATATGCCACCATGAAACTCGTATCTTCGTGATTTCCCCATTTTGGCTACGGAAGCCGAAAATCATCAACTCACTGGCTCAACACTATCCTGTGACACCATCTCTTCTGAACATCATACACTTCAGTGCTTGCCAATACTTTCTCTGCCTTCCGTCGGAGTCAGGCAAATTGAGGTCCATCGTAGTTGAATGTAGACAGAAAGCCTGGGCAGATATCACCAGGAGGCCTTAGCTGAACTGTTCACAGGAGCTAAGCTAATAAAGCCTCCTTCTGCCATAATTCCCACTTGTCTACTTCCAGGAGAGAGCACAGAGACATTAGTAATCCAACAAATGACCTCAGGCTAATTAAATCAATAGTCCTTGCAAATTAGGTTTTTAAATGAAAGTGTTTTAAAGACCTTTAAAAAAAAAAAAAAAACTCAGTTTCCTTCCTACTGGGGATAACATTTGAGGATAAATTAGCAAGTAGAAGAGAGTAAAGGAAGGAAACAGAACTGTCCTCCCTTGTCTGAAAAGTCAATTCCCATTTGAAAATGCTGAACTGAACATATAAAGACCCTTTCTATCCCACTGAGCTTTTACCTGCATAAATGCTTTCTCCGTAGTCATCACCAACCACGAAGGAATCAACATCAAGAGGAAGAGTATCTGTCTTCCTATATTAAATTTTTGTGCACAGGTTTCTGTTTCTCAAAAACTGTCGTGCATGGCAATGCATCCTATCTCCATGAGAAGGAAAAAAACCCAGAGTGATTGCCCTCCTAACTCTGGGCTGTGGGTCAATGTCCCTGAGTTTGCTTGACCGTGAACAAATCCCTTTCCCTTCTGAGCTGTCATTTATTCGTAACATGGTAAATAACAATAGCTGTAACAAGCCACTCACAGAGATACTGTACAATCTTAAGCAAAGGCAATACATTCTAGCGATTCCAACAGGCACACTTTGTCACGTGCTAACCTCTCTGAGGCTGGGATTTCTTACAGTCCTGCACTCAGCCATGCACTGCTCACAGGCAGGTGCCACCGCCCGTCCGTGTGCAGAGCCCGTCTCGACGGCCCGCCTGATCTCCCTTCCTCCAAGTGGCGTTGTCCAGCCTCCACGTGTGGCTTAAATGTCTGCAGAAAGGTCACGTGTGGGAGGGCAGGGAGTTCATGGGAACTGTGTACCTTCTGCCCAATTTTTCTGTAAACTGGAAACAGCTCTTAAAAAAAAGTCTATTCGTGACATTATGATTCTACATTAACACAGAATGTTATTGGGTGTGCAGAAAGGCACGGCAAGAAAGCAGCCAAAGCACGCGTGATGTCAGCAGAGCAAAGGAAGGATCACCTGCACAAAGTGAGGTCACCTGCATGCACAGTGGGCACACGAAGCATGTAGAAAAGCCCACGGGATGTGGGGGAGCGCTCTTTTCCAGAATGTGCCTTCACAGCCCATAGGCACACCGTGCTGCCCAGCCTGGAAATTAGGGACTGTAAGTCAAAAATGCCTCACAGGAGTCAGACTCTGAATGGGAAGATGTTTTGGGACTGTCTCCTCCAATTTTACCTACATTTTCTTTTTCAGACATGCAGAGAGTGGTGAGTTTAAAAAAAAAAAAATCTGTCTAAATAGGCTAAAATATCTCTTTCTTTTTTAAAGATTTTCTTTATTTATTTGACAGAGAGAGAGAGAGTGAGCGAGCACACAGAGAGAGAGGGAGAAGCAGGCTTCCCGCTGAGCAGGGAGCC
>NC_138380.1:4057408-4103795 GCF_054177405.1 Leptonychotes weddellii
CTCTAGAACCCTGTTTGTTTTTCAGAGTCCATCGTCTCTCATGGCTCGTCCACCCCTCCGATTTCCCCCGCTTCATTCTTCCCCTCCCGCTACCTTCTTCTTCTTCTTTTTTTTTTTCTTAACATATATTGCATTATTTGTTTCAGAGGTAAGGTTACTTTCTTTCTTAGTGAGGCAGAAAGTAACAGGCTTCGCGCAGCGTGGGGCAACTTGAATTCAGTGAAATATCCCACACAGACACACACACAAGTGCAACTCAGTACTTTGTCAGGGTTATGCCCCGAGTGGGGTCGGTTTGCATGCGTGAACTAGTCCGTCTTTACCCAAATTTTAACCCAAATGGTAACAGACAGCTTCATACCTCAACTAACCACTGGACTTCAGAGACAATTTGGAGTTACCACCAAAAATCAGATTCTCCACTGGATGATAGACTTGCCACCGTTGAGGAGACTTGAAGGCTCTGAGGGGGAAGATGTAACTCATTTCTAAGCAATGGCAATATGGTTGGAGTTACTATATAATATCCCAAATGGACATTTGACAGGGACAAAATTTGCTTGCATGCCTAAGTTTCAATCTATTTGTTTTTTTAAAAACCAGTCTCTTGACGTCATACATCTCCCAGAATGGAGACCCTTCCTGGTGAGTCTCCCACCGCCCTCCCTCCTCACTGCTTTACTAAAATCTTCTAACAAGAGCATGGACGATGGGCTGTCATCTGTAATCGCTACCACCCCCCCAGCCAGCCCCAGGCATTTGAATGTGGGCTCCCGGTTGTTAATTAAAGCCAAAGCCATAAACAGTGGAAATGTTTTATTTATCATCAGTTAGATGATAAACATTATCTGAGAAGCAGCAGGACATTCCTTAAAATGATACTGTGTAGATAGAGATATTCTAACTATGAGTTTCCTGCTGCTTCTCTAACAAATGATCACAAACTTGGTGGCTTGAAACAACACCAATTTATTCCCTCGCGGTTCTGGATGTCAGAAATGTAAACTGGGTTGCACGGGACCAAACCAAAGGGCTGGCGAGACCACGCCCCCTTTCGCGGCTTCTGGACACGGCTCCTTGGCTCGCGGCCCCTCCTTCCAGCAGCATAGCCTGCGGCTCAGGGTTCACTCGGCTGTAGTCTTCTCTGGCCACATCGCTGCCCGCCTCCCTCTTGTCGACACTGATCACAGCCACAGCCCATCCATACAACCCAGGATAACCTCCCCAGCTCAACATCCTTAACTGAGTCACACCTGCAAAGTCTCTTTTGCAATATAAGGTAACACGTACAGGATCAGGATATTTGGGGGGGGGGGGTCCTTATTCCGCTGACACACTCCCCTGTAAGACTATGAACTGCTCGGGGGCAAGAAGTGCCTTTTAGACTCTGTTTCCACGAGCCCGGCGCACCTCCCGGGAAGCGCCCAACAAAGTGTGCCAAGTGAGCGGATTGGCCGACTCACCCATACTTCCACAGTCAGGGCCTTTGGCTAGTGCCCGATCGTGTTTTTATACAAATGTATTATGTGCTTTAAGGCATGTTTTGTAAATCGCTTTAAAAATGTCGGTGAGACACTCGTTTTTATATCAGCTTCCTTCAGCCTCTGGCCTTGACTGGTTTCAAGATGGGAATTTATTTTGCCCATTTCCGTGGCTCTTCTTTGTTTTTCCATTCGTGCTGTCAGTGTTCGCAAACACCTGGCCAGGGTCACCGGGCACGGCTGGAGAAGGCCTGCCCCAGTCCCTGGGAGGGACTCTGTGACCTCCCCAATGAATAGAGTCCTGGGGAAGTCAAGCCAGGCGAGCGGCTCCGGCCCGTCAGGATTACCCTGAATCCGATTTCAGTCGCTAGCCAGTTTAATCATCCCGCGTGTTGGCGAAGTTCGGCCTGTGGATAAATCAAAGCAGCTCTGCGACAAAAGTCAGGGACAGACTAACTTCCAGGGAAGAACTTCACTTTGCAAATTTATTGCTTTCTCAGTCATAAACAAGGTCACCCACAGCACCTTTCACCTTGATGAGAAATTCAAAATTTCAGAAGGAAAAATTACCCTGTGGGCGGAGGAATCTTAGCTCATCACACGGTCTCTCTCTCTCTCTCTTTTTTTTAAACATAATTTCTCCATCATAAATTTGTCCTGGTTAACCCAAGAAGACCTGTGCTTTTTGATTTGTGTGAGTAAACATCTTAAATCTCACTAACTACAGGTCCCTAAATCTAACTGTTTTTGCTGACAAGAGAAGAAAATCAGGAAGGCCCAGACTTCACAGACATTTTTCTTGGCTTTGGCATTCTCCACCAGTGGCTGTCAAGTTGATGTTGTCACCTTTGATCACTTTGTGGGGACATGAGAATGTGAGAAAGACAACTTACGCCCCATCTGTCCTGTGTGTCTGAGCCACAGTCAGGAAACATGAAGGAGAGAGCACAGCCAGGGCCAGGAGGGGCAAGATGGAGGTTGGGGAGCAGCTTGAGGGAATGGTGCGGACCACCAGGACACCTGGGGCAGAATGGATCCTCCAACACCACCCACAGCAGTACTTCGGGCCCACGTGCTCTTTCTAAGCCTCACCACTCCCGTCAAGAGGGGATATCTATTTACACTGAACCTGGGAGGGACTCTGTGACCTCCCCAATGAATAGAGTCCTGGGGAAGTCAAGCTGTGGGCCTTCCAGGGCTTGGTCATAGGACAATTCTATCTCCCTCCCTCCATACCTCTCTCTCTCTCTCTCTCTCTCAATCTCTCACTCTTTCTCTCTCTCCCAGCCACCATATTTTGGGGACACCCAGACCACATGGACAGGCCACATGGAGAGTGTTCCATCCCAGAGTCTTAGTTAGGATTTCAGCCAAAATCCAACATCAACCACCAAACGGGTGACTGACTGACTGAGTGAGTGAGTGAGTGAGTGAGCCATCAGAAGATGCCAGCCTCTAGACTTCAAGCCACCTCAGCTGGTACTGAATGGAGTAGACCGAGTCCTGCACGTATCGCAGATCCATGATAAAAATATACGTTCGGGGTTTTTTTAAGCCACTAAGTTTTGGGGTAGTTTGACAGCCAGAGTGAATGGAACAATATGGAAACTGGAGACCAAGATTGCTCAAAATTACAAAAATGAGCAGGACCAAGGGACCACAGAGAACAAGCTGGTAGGCAAAGCCAGTCAGGAAGCAGAGTGCTAACGCCCACACCAATTCTGAAAGGTCATGAGGTCCAGGACACTCTTGTATTTCTCCAGCTGTAGGAAGAATCATTTTCATGCTGGAAATCTGTTTTCACAATCAATGGCTGTCTCTACTGTGATTCAGAATATTCTAAATTGGGGCGCCTGGGTGGCTCAGTCATTAAGCGTCTGCCTTTGGCTCAGGTCATGGTCCCAGGGTCCTGGGATCGAGCCCCGCATCGGGCTCCCTGCTCCGCGGGAAGCCTGCTTCTCCCTCTCCCACTCCCCCTGCCTATGTTCCCTCTCTCGCTGTGTCTCTCTCTGTCAAATAAATAAATAAAATCTTTAAAAAAAAAAAAAAAGATATTCTAAGTCTACAAACTGAAGTTCTTCCTTTAAAGGATTAAATAGTCAGGTTATTCCAAAGGTCAGGATTACAATATTAGGCCATGAGTGTACCACAGCTTCAGATGAGATCTCCAGCTGCCTGACCCACAGGTACCTCAACTCTAGCATGTAAGGATGAGCTCATCTTCTTGCCTCTGTAACTGTCATAACTATAAGATGTTCTCTGTAAGCCTCAAGGTAATCACAAAATTAGCAGACACCAAAGTTAAAGAAAAAGGGATCCCAGCATACCACTACAAAAATCATCAAATCACAAAGGTAGACAGCCAGAGAGAAGGAAAAGAATAGAGGAGCTACAAAACAATCAGAAAACAAGGAACAAAATGGCCATAGGAAGGCTTTACCACTGTAAATAATTACTTTAAATGTAAATGGATTAATTCTCTGATCAGAAGACATAGACTGGCTGCATGCATTAAAAAAACCCACAAGATGCAACTAATGTGGCTTCAGTGAGAAGGAGCTCCCACACCCCCACGGTGCCAAAGCAGCAACCAGCTTTCACAGCAAAGCCTGCTTTGTGACCCGTGACTTGGAACATAATCATAATGGGAGCAGGAGGTAAACAGAATGACTCCAGGGTGCCTGGGTGGCTCAGTTGGTTAAACAGAATGACTCCACAGAAACCCTTCCTGCCATGAGCCTTTTTCAGACAACAAAACACTCCTCCAAGCCCCCAGGAGTCTTCAGAGGCTGTGATTTTATTTGTCTTCCATCTTTTCAAGTGTCAGAAGAATCGCTCCTTGTCCCCGAGTTCACAGAGAGTGTCCTACGTGGGCTTGTGCTCTGAATCCACACTTCCCTGGAGCAGCTCTTCCACTGTGGCTTTGAAACATGGTGTTTAGGACCCTCCTCTTAGAGACTGACGGCACCCACCCATACATTAAGGCCCAGGGAAGTTCTCCAGAACAGAAACCTGTCTAGCTATAATTAACCTGGAGTCTCTAAGACATATATGACCATGGGACACTTTCTGATGTAGCATCCATTAATATCCCCTGGGATGGAATACATGCTCGGTCAAAATCAACCCAGAAAATAAAATCTGCTCTCTTCCTATTGAATGAACAAGAACCAGACCGAGTATGTTTGGGGCGGGGGCGGGGGGGGGGAGGAGGAGTATATTTGGGTGGGATTAGGAAGGAAATAGGGAAAAGAGAAAGGAAGTGAAATCTGATGTGGATGGTGTCCCACTGCAGGCTTGGGATCTTCCTCTGCACGCTTACTTGCCACAGTCTACCGTTTGGCTCTGCGGGACCACAGAGGACCGGATAAAGGAGGTTCTCCCGCATCGGACTCAAGCTGGTGTCCCTTCACAAGGGGCAACTAGCAAATCCATGACTCAGGATCACCTTTACACTTGCTGTCAAATCAAAATATCTTTATATTAACCTGAGAATTCCCGAATCACCTCTCATGTTCATTGAAATTAGATGAATTTTAAAAGACAAGCTCTGGGAGCTCAGTCCTGACATTTTCACAAACTGATAATCCAAGATTCTTCCTAACACTTTATGAAACGATTAACCTAGGGAGAAAAAAAAACAAAAAAAACACACAACCTCTAAGTAGACTGAAGGTTAGATCAAGCTTTGTGTGAAATATGACTTGTATGGCCATCCCTCACTTAGGAGCCAAGCACGGAGTATTTCCCTGGGCCATCAGAGGAGCTGGTTTTCCTGCCCTGAGGCGGGAGCTGAACAGAAGCTCTAGAGCTTCAAGGAGCCAAAGGCCTGTTTAAACCCCACAGTTAAAGCACGAGGGAATCTTTCTCTATGGTCTTAGCTTACAGACTTAGGGGTCTGGAATGAAACCTTCTCTTAAAGGAGGAAAACGTTCCTGTATGGAGTATTTAAGCCTAAGTGATTTCAGGCAGCCTTAAATGCTCTGCTTTAGGAAACACAACCAACCTCATGTGATGGGTCCCACCAGGAGGTACCACAGCAGGGCCAATTCCTGTTCCCCCCCTCCCCGCCTGCTCCCCCAGACCGCAGACCAGAGCTCACACCCCGCAGGAGTTGAGTAAATGTTTACGGAATAAGCAAACAAATGAATGCTCCAAAATATGCCACTATTTTCCCACAGACTGCCCCACTTATTTGTGTAATGAAAGATAATGGGGTCCCCTCTTTATGCTTTCCTTAAGTAAGCCTCACGTAAGCAGGGCGTACCTTGGAGGACTGAAAACAGGGCATACCTTGGAGAGCAAGTCAGGTCCCATCTTGGTTTGACCTTGGCTCTATCTGTAACCTTGGGAGGTCCATTTAAATCCTTAGGCCTCGGTTTCCCCATCCGCAGAAAGTGAACAACAGTAGCACTACCTCTCTGGGCAGGTGGGAGGATGGTATGTATTGTACATGGGAAGTATGCGGAAAATTCTCAATGCAAGTCAGTTCCTATCAATAAGGGTCAAGTTTCTGAGCGAGCGAGCTGCTTTCCCACATGACCTCAGGAATCAGGCTTTTTACAAAAGGCAGTTAGACCCTTCCTCCAAGGAATCACACAATTTCCTGAAAAGAAATAACACGCTCAGAATAATTACTATGTTTCTAAATATACCCAGACACTGTCTTAAGTGAGTTATAAATATTATTTTTAATCTTCAAAACAACCCTAAGAGAGAAGTCTCACTATTATCCTCAGTGTACAGATGAGGAAAGCCAAGAACAGAGAAATTAAATAATTTCCCCAAGGTCAGACAGCTAATAAGTTACCAAGACTCAAACCCACACAGTCTGGCCACAGTCTGCTCTTAATTACTGCCTACTTGACCTTTTCAGTGATTTCTGCTATTTACTTCAACTGATCTGATTAAGTAACCGCACACATAGAAGACGTTTTGATTTTGTTTTTATTACTCAGGAGGGGAAGAAAAGAAGCATATTATTTTCAGGCATCAGCCAGAGCATTAGAAAACACTCTATCTGTTTGTGCCTCAATCCAGTCAGGAAATAACAAAAACAAATTCAAAAGAGGGGGGAAACACTTAAAATGTTTGATTGCCAAGAATTCTATGGCTTAAGAAAGCCTCCAGCTAAAAATAATCTTTGTATCTAATTTTCAATTACAAAGGAATAAATTAATTCCCTCCAGACTGCAGCAAAACTTAAAAGTGTCCCCACTTGTCCCATTATTTTTCAATCTGTTCAAAGGAAAACAACCAAAGACCTACAAGAAAATAATTTCAAGGGTCTTACTGTTGTGAACCCAACTGCATTATAAGATCAATGTTTCTTCCATGTACATATTTCAGAAAACCATTCTCTTCCATAGCCATGCTAACTCAGAACAGGGGAGAGGGTCTCTAGGTACCTGATGTCCAGTCAGGCATCAGGTAGAATTGGACGGAATGAGACTTCTGGAGCACACATGCAAGGCCATGCATTGGTCATTCTTGGAATTCACACACAGACATCCTAAGGGTGGATCCATCCAGGAGAACAACATGGGGGAGCCAAGGGGCCAGGGATGTGAGGATCATACAGTGCAAGAAGAACAGGTTGAGAGGAATGGCAGGCAGGACTCAAGGATCCTTAGTCCAAGTCCCAAATGCAATGTGCAGAGTGTCTATAAAAACCAGATGGGAACAGGCGGCCAGGACAGCTTCACTCATTCCTTAGAAATTATATTTGTTACTATGCATTACGTTCCAGGTGCAGAGCGAGAAGATGGTTCAACCACCAAGCCAGTGGCAGAGATAAAGATAGAAAGTCAATAAGGATTCAGAAATCCTAAAGCTAATTGAAAAGTCAATCATTTAGACACATCAGTTTTCCCAAAAGACCAGAGTACAAGGCAAAACAGGCAGTCACCAGGGAGCAAGGTGGAGAGACTTGTTCGTGTTTGGCTGTTACTTGTCATGTTCTACGGTCATTGGCCTGACTTGCTCTTCCCGCTAGACTTTCCCTCCAGACGGAGGCGCGTCTTGAGCTGACACAGAGCCTACACATGGTAGACACACGATCAGCTCTGGATGATGGATGGGGCTGTGGACAGATGGAGAAATACGTCTGCAAACCAAGGAGTGAAAGAAACTGGCCAAGCGAGTAAGACAGGAAGCCAACTCCTGCATGTCAGGGTCAGGGTGGAGCCCACAACCCATTTGCTGCTGGGCACAAGGGCAGTTCTGGAGACCCAGGATTTTTCAGTGTTAACAAGGAAACAGTAAGTTGACAACGGGTTGCAATGAGGATGTTTCCAGAGCGTCTGACTCGTGGTAAAAGCTGGTGGTGGTTATGGTGGTGACGGTCATCACGGCTACAGTGGTGCCAGTGGGGACTGCAGGCGTTGTGGTGGGGCTCGTGGCAGGAGTGGGGGTGGGGGAGGTGGTAACAGCTTCTGGAACTCTCCCGTCAGCCAACAAGGGTAAGGCCAGCCCTCCGGCAGAGGCCAGCCCACAGGCTGGTGGAAAGTGTGCAGAAAAGGGAAGAAGTCGTGCTCACCTGGAAGCCGTATAGACCACACCCCAACGCCACCGCACCACTGTGATGGAGCAAAACAGCGAGGACAAAATATATTTATTTCAACACTGTTTGAATGTTTTTAACTGTATTTGCAGATCAGCTTTCTACCCCTTTCTCTCTAGTCTCCATCTCTAGAAATTTGGGGAGGAGGAGGGAATCTTGTTCCCAACTGCGGAAGCAGAAAACCCACTCCGATCCCAGTGCCAGTGAGGATGCAGAGAAGCTGGGTGTCCAGTGTATAATGTGCAGCCACTCTGGAAAACAGCTGGACCATTGCTTATAAAACCAAATGTGCACTTACCATATAGCCCAACACTCACAGTCTCGGGCATTTATACACATACACACGCACACACGTACACAAAAGTTCATAGCAGCTTCATTCATAACAGCAAAACAATGAAATGCCTTTCAGTGGGTGAATGGTGAATCAAACCCTGGGTCACCCATGCAGTGAAACAGCACTCAGCAATAAAAAGGAGCAGACTTATTTGCACAACCGCCTAGACAGATCTCAAGGGGTTAGTGGGAAAGTCAGTCTCCCTAGGTTACAAACGGCAGGATTCCACTTATACAACATGGTCAAAATGACAAAAGTGCAAAGACAAAGAACAGATTACTGGTTGCCAGGACACAGGGGTGGGCAGCGTGCGTGGGGGGGTGCATTTAAGAGGATCCGCCAGGGAGGTCCTTTGTGTTGGCTTTGAATACTGATTTTGGTGGAAGTTTCGTGAATCTATGCACGGGATAAAAATGACAGAACTGCACACAAGGACAAACACAAATGAGGGGATGAAAATGTACTGAATTCCTAGAGTCGATGCAACGTGGTCTGGACTCTCTGCCTCCCGTTTACTAATGAATGCCACTCAGCAGGAGCGCTGGGTGCTCCCCATAATGCAGATAGACTGGGAAGAAAAAGAGAGAAAAACTAGGCTTAATTTCAAGTCCCAGTGGAAATATTTTTTGAAGTGAAAAGGGTATGCATTTAATCGGATGCTAAGAGGCTATTACACACAGAGGGAAAAAGGTTTACCTTAAAGAGGCCACATAGAGATGACACCACAAAAGGCATTGAAACAGAAAAAACAGCGATTTCGTTGGAGAGCCGTGTAAGTGCCTGTGTTGAGTTGACTCTTTGGCTTCAGTTCCAGATCAGAGCCCAAATCATCCAACGCTTCTTGTTCTTAAGTGCAATCTCCCACAGCACCACCCCCTGATGGGCTGGTCAGCACCAGCACCAGGCTCCCACCATGCTCAGCTCTGATCCTCACCCCAGACACAGGGAGAAAGGCAGGAAGGGCTAAATTCAGTAGCTCGCTGAGGAAATCCAATGACACCAAACGCAGGATGACAAACTGGGGGGTGGGGGGGCGGGGGCAGCCTTCACAGCCAGCATAAACCCCCCAGGAGGAAGCTATAAGGCCAAAGATCCAAAGGGGTCTTTGTCCCCAGCTACAATTTGGTGTCATGTAGCAGCCACTGTCCTTTCGAATTAAATATTAATAAGAACAGCTTTGGTTCCTGTAGCTGGCAGGTACTTTTTTCCAGGACAGCAGCAATAATCCCAACTACCTTTGCATTTTCACTGTCTAATCTGTCCAATCTGTAGAAAATAAGCCACACACACACACACACACGAAAGAACGAAAATGAGCCACAAAAATATTGGGGACGTAGGGACTCACCTTCCATCTTTCCATTTCCCAAAATGAAGTGATCTGCTGTCTTCCCTCAAGTGTTGCCCACCCCACTCTCAAAGCAAAACTCGCACTGAAGTGAAACAGGCAGGGAAGGTTTTATTCAGGGCTATTGCAACAGGGGAGAGAGGCCAGAACTCAGTCTGAGCTCCACTCAGCTGGAACAAAGGGCAGGGGGAGTTTCAGGAGTTGGAGCAAGGGGGATGTCTCGTTTGTCCGATCCCCAACTGCCTTGACCCAAAAGGAAAACAAACTTTTCGTCTTCAGGACAGGAGGTAGTTCTACAGGTGGAACAAAGCACCCACAGAAGTCAGGCTCAGCACTCCCCTGGAAACCAAAGATGGGGCGCCATCCCCCCAGATGGTTACACTCCAAAGAGGTGGCTCCAGGTCCCTGAGAAAGACAGGCCTGAATTGTCAAACTGGCAAGAGGCTTCGAAAAGATTTACATCTCAAGTGGGCAGAGAAATAGTTCACAAGTGTCTAAGTAAATGCTCTATGAAAAGGAAGGCGGGGCCAGCGACCAGGGAGGTGAGAGGGAAGCCTTCATCCCGAGGCGCCCACTCCCCATGAGCTGCAGGTGCCATGGGGCATCCCTCCCCTCTCTCATTTGTGCAGAAATGCGTGCTTCCCGCTGCAGGATGTGAGAGCAACCCCAGGGCAGAAAGCCAGGGCGCAGCTGACATTTCGGGGGGGGCCAGAACCCTGTGACCTTGGCCATTGGCCCTGGCCGTGGCTGGACCCCGAGACCTGGCCTGGGGGGAGGAGAGGTCGCCCACAGAGGGTGTCTGACTCAGCCGGGCTTGATAAACTTGGCAATCGTTCACACTGCACGGACACAGGAAATCCGGCGCTAAAGCTGAATGTGGCAAAGCAAACAGGAGGCTGGGGAAATGCGGGGAGCTGCAGGGACGGTGGGCGGCACAGGAGGGAGAGGTGCTGAGCCTTCTCCCTGAGCCCCGCAGCCACTGGTACCCCCCAGAGAGCCTGTCGTCGCCCCACCATGCAGAGGGAGGACCCCGCGGGACAGGCCAGGGGCCCTCACGCTCTCGTCTGTGTGCATACGTAGCCTGTAGATCAAAGACATGTTGGGAAAATAGAAATGAGATTTGCCTAGAAGGTGGTATAGTGTGGGGAGAGAGAATGAACACACACACACACCACATAAGGGAAGGTCTTTGCTCGTCAGCTAACACAAACTGGGCCAAGGACTAATATTTTGCCGAGGATGCTGTATTAAATATGAGAACGCTATTAACACTATCCATATGAGAGGTCACAATGCTTTGCAAGTCAGATGAACAATGGCCTCTCGGTGTGCGATCGGAGAACAGGAAATTGCCACAACAAGCATTTTTTTCCCGTTAATTCTTCTACATGAAATAATTGATAACATGTCAAGCTCTCCCTTTAAAACATTCATCTTAAGCATGTGCTTCTTGGTAAGATATTCGAGGCCTGCAGCAAAGCAATTATTTATTTTAACATTTGCATTTAAACCAAATGGTATTAAAATTCGTCACGGCTCCATCCCTGATCAGACAAAACCGGGGGCAACTCTGTCTCAGCCCGGGTTTCTGAAGCAATCGATCCTCCAAATAACAAGACACTCTGCGGCCAACACAAATTATAGCTGACTTTATTGTATTTGCCATTTAGATATGATTGTTAACACCATTAACAAAAAAAATGTCCCGCAGTATGACATTCTGTCAACAGTGAAGTCAGCCTCAGGCAATAGTGGGCCAAGAAAATCCCCTTTGCTTTAAGGACACCGAGTCCATTTTGTTAGGTTACGGATTTGGGGGGCGGGGCAGGGGGGAGAGGGGGTCCTAAATAAAGCAGCCATTCCTACAGGCCTGCTCACACACACAGTGTGCAGAGGGCCTCAGCTGCAAGAGGTCTTCACTCCCTTCCAGCAAAGGGAAGAGAGTGTTTCCAGAGTCCACCTGAGCCCAGGAGCACTTTATATTCAAGGGAACACTCCCTGGGTGAACTTTAATTAGTGGTGAAATATGATCCCGGCTAAGTCAAAGAGGATGACAATTCGTTCTTGCGGGACTCGAATCAATACCCCAGGATCTCCCGAAGAGCCAGTAATTCGCATACACTGTTTAATTGCTTCTGTTCCATTTCAACCCCAGAACAGTCTTCGGGAGGAGGGGAGGACAACCACAGCTCCTGCAGAAAGCAAATGACGTGGCGGCCGGTGTGTCGCTTTGTCGGATGATGACCCGGCCCTGCAGCGCTCCCCCCACCCCCCCACCCCGGGCCCCGCTTCCGTGGGAGACACTAGGGCCACGTGCTCGCAGCAGGACTTAGCCACCGCCTTCCAACCACACACTGGCTCCAGCAGCTTTTGTTTTTTTCTCCAGCACACTGGCATTGACCAGGGAGAACAAGATAAAGGTATTCCATTAAGACCGCTAATGTTTTTCGCCTGTAGGCCACAGTTATAACACCCAAAATGAGGATATCCACGCGGGCAGAACAAGCCCTGAGACCAGCCTCACGTCCGTGCGATCCCAAGGCGCCGCCTGGTTGGGGCACCTGCCTCCTGGAAGGTCCCTTTGACCCAGTGCCACTTAAAACTCCTCGGCCCCAAAGGCAGCGGAATGGTCGTCAGACCATTGCTCAGTGTGGAAAGGAGGAATCCGCCCAGCTCAGTGATGATGGGGGCCAAATGGGCTCCTTTCCCTCCCGCCCAAGCTGGAGAATCAAGCTCTCATTTCTCGGACCCTACTCACTCAGAATTTGTGTCCATTGACCTTGGTCTGGGCTGTAAAATACTAGCATTAATTTTTAAATTAAATATAAAACTTAGGGGGCACCTGGGTGGCTCAGTCGGTTAAGCATCCGACTCTTGATCTCAGCTCAGGTCTTGATCTCAGGGTTATGAGTTCAAGCCCTGAGTTGGGCTCCATGCTGGGTATGAAGCCTATTTAAAAAATAAATAAATAGGGGCGCCTAGGTGGCTCAGACAGTTAACTATCTGCCTTCGGCTCAGGCCGTGATCTCGGGGTCCTGGGATCAAGCCCCACATTGGGCTCCCTGCTTCTCCCTCTCCCTCTGCTTCTCCCCATGCTTGTACTCTCTCTCTCTCTGTCAAATAAAAAATCTTAGAAAATAAAAATAAAAATAAATAAATAAAATCATAAATAATATGTATGTAACTTAGCTTTGCGTTTTCTGGAAGTTTTAAGGATCATATAAATAAATGTAAAAGAATTGTTTGCTAAGAAATAGCATGAAGAAGGGGCGCCTGAGTGGCTCAGTCGTTAAGCGCCTTCCTTCAGCTCAGGTCATGATCCCAGGGTCCTGGGATCGAGCCCCGCATCGGGCTCCCTGCTCCACGGGAAGCCTGCTTCTCCCTCTACCACTCCCCCTGCTTGTGTTCCCTCTCTCGCTGTGTCTCTCTCTGTCAAATAAATAAATAAAATCTTTAAAAAAAAAAAAAAGAAATAGCATGAACAAGATTACAGTATGCACATTTAACCTAATTAAACAGAACAATTATTTTTGAATACAGAGAAGGGCCAGTTAATATACAATAGGCCAAAGTCAAATACGAATCATCATTGATGATTCATTCATTTGTTAAAACAGAGCCTTGGAGTTTGCATGATGAACAGACGATATTTTGCGCGTCTCACTAGTGTTTTGTATGAACTTGAAGGTGGTACGATAACAGCTGTTTAAATGAATGCTGTAACTCAGACTGCAAGACGCCTTCTGGCCTTACCCTAATCAGTCGGAATAATAAGTCTCAGCCATATTTACATATGCATCTACCTAAAAGATGATGTTCCTCCGGGAACTTAGAACTTCGCTGGGACATGCATGCACTTAGGAAAATTTGAGAACAGTAGCAAAGCCTGTTAGTAGTTCAGGGACCCAAAGCTACTACAGAGCGGTATGTGTCTGTGCAGCAAATGATAGGTCAGAGGGTCCACTGTACAGGGAGAAACCTTTGCACAGCGAAGAGTTTGAGAAAAATGGGAGGGCTCTGATGTGAGGGAGAGGAGGTTGCACCAACAGGGGCAAAGACCGCAGGGTGTCTCTGGGGCTATGATGGAAGGTAGAAATTGGCTGGATCAGAGCGCTCACGCAACAGTACCTTCACCCCAGACAGTTTTTGCGGTGCCTTTTCACAAAAGACATGAACACAAGGAAAATCCTTAAAATCGGGTAAAATGACAAAATCGACTCAGTGAAAATGGAAGAGTAAAATAATTTTATGGCTTAGGAAATCTATTATTTTTTAAAGATTTTATTTATTTATTTGACAGATAGAGACACAGAGAGGGAACACAAGCAGGGGGAATGGGAGAGGGAGAAGCAGGCTCCCCGCAGAGCAGGGAGCCCAATGCAGGGCTCGATCCCAGGACCCCGGGATCCTGACCTGAGCCGAAGGCAGACGCTTAAGGACTGAGCCACCCAGGCGCCCCGGCCTAGGAAATCTATTAAAGAGAAATGCAAACCTTAGCTCTGAGTCTTCTGACAAGATAAAAATACTATAAATATAAAGAAATAAGGAGGGCATGGAGGCCCGAAGCCATGCTGAGATGCCCTGGCCTCTCTCCGTCCTCCCAGTGACTGTCGTCAGAAGACCAGCTGGCCCTGGGCTGGCCCTGACCGTCCCCATGCGGACAGCATCGCTGGCTCGTCCTTCCTTCCCCTGAGTCATCCAGGCTGGGGGCCCAGGGTGACCTGGTCTCAGTGCTGCTCAGGGTCCCGCTGACCCTTGGCTGTCCCAGCCACACAGCTGGGGGGTCACTCACATGATTCTGGCCGGACGCAGCAGCTGGGAGGGAGGCGAGAGGCCAGTCTTCGGCAGAAGAGACTCCCATCCACCGGCCCTCAATATCTCTCAGGATTTCCGGATCAGTGATGATTACATGAAAACCACCCCTTCAGGGGGCTGCGGGGGAGAAGGGTGTCGGGGCAAGAAGCAAGACAAAGAGACAGGATCGGCCTTGAACAGCTTCCAGTCTGGCTGAGGTCTTGAGACCACCCAGCTCAGGAAGGACCCGCTGCCTCCCACACGGGCGGGAGCGGTCTCTTCTGCTCTACCCTCCCCCTGCCCCCTCTGCTGCTGGTGGAGGGGGGGCTCCCCACCTACCTCTGAGTCTTTGGCTCTGGGCAGCAACTCCTCCTAAAACCTCCTGTCCCACTGGAATTGCATCCGTCCCTGTATTTTACTTGTATTCATCCTCTATGGGCGCTCTGCCTGCACTTCGCATCCCGAACCGCCCCGGCCTTCCCGGTCGTCTCCCCAGCGCTTTCACTACCACGGCTCCAACCTCTCCGCACCGCCCTGTTTCATAACACTTCTCGGAGCTTTGGCTTTCTCCGAGGGGGCCAGAGAGCGGTGAAACCATTCAAAGCGGTGAAACCGTTTGGAGGAGCTTAGAGCAGCGAGGGGCCCGCCAGGTTCCAGAGGCGCCTGCCTGCCTTTCTGGGCCCTGCTCTTCTGTGTCTTGCCCGGCGGCCCTGCCCCTCCCCGCGCCCGGCGTGTCTGTTCGGGCCGCTGTAACGGGCGGTTTATAAACCACAGACATCTATTTCTCCCCTCTGGAGGCTGGAAGTCCAAGATCGAGGCACCAGCAAGGGGGACGGCGGCTTCTGGCTGTGTCCTCACCGGCAGAAGAGGCAGAGAGCGCTCTGGGGTCTCTTTTATAAGGGCGCTGATCCCACTGAGGGGGCCTCCACTCCCATGACCTAATCACCCTCCAAAAGCCCCAACTCCGCACCATCACCTTGGGGATGAGGTTTCAACATACAAATTAGGGAGGAGGGGACACAAACATTGTCTAGAGCACCCACCTTACCCCTCTGTAGGGTGTTCAGTGCCCTCATGGGGCCTCCCTGCCCCACTTTCCTCCAGCAGAAGCTGCTCGTGGGAAAACACCGGATTCCATCATTTTCCTCTCAACCCTTCTCCCTGGGGACACACGGTGGCTCCTCAGCTCTGCAGGGACAGGATCCAGGCATCCAGCCCGGGAGAAGGAGAGTGGCCCAGCTTCTCCCATATCCCCTCCCCACCCCGACCTCCCACCTGCACCCCCCACCCCACCCAGGACAAGATAAGTGGAAAGCAGGGCAGTGGGACGTCTTTAGCCCAAAGCGTCTGCGTACCAGCCAGAGAGGGAGGGGATTGGGTCTCGTGTAACAGAAGAAGCTGATCAGAGCCAGCAAGCGCGGTATAGGAGAATCACCAATTGCCAAATGGCCCTCTAAAACTGCGTAGACCCGCAGCGGATTCAACATCAATGTACGGCCTGGCAGGAAGCGCAGCACAGCCCCTGTCCTCCGCGGGACCGGGACCCAGCAAGCGGCTTCCGTGAGGACCAGGGGAGTGACGGCTGCTCTGGGCCGCGCCGGCTGGGTCTGCAGGCTCTGGACGCTCACTCGCTGGGGGCCTCCCATCGCGAGGGGCGGTGGCAGGTAAGACGACCGGCCCCAGCCGTACCAGGGGCATCCCTGCGACCTTGAGCCCTCGTGCTGAGGGGGAAACCCCCCAGTCCATCGGGTGCACGTCCTGCCAGCACACCCAGCCCCGGAGCGGGGACAGGGGGACCCTGTTGACAGCTCTTCTGCCTCATTCATGCTCTGAACTGCCCTCATCTCAGGGAGGGGACCCCAGCCTCTCGCTCCAGAAAACGCTCACCGGGAATTTTACTCTCGCTCTAGCCGTCTCGGAAATTAAACTTGTGTTTGACAGGCCCTCATGTGTGGCATATCGGTATGGGTCCCCAGAATACCGACCCCCAGCATTTGAGTCACATACAATACGTGTGTGTGAGCCCCTCACTCTGCCCAGTCGCCCTCCTTCCTCTGGGTTTTACTTGAATTTGGCAGGCCTGGTAACACCACGTGTGCCCAAACGGGTACCACCATCTCCCAAGTTCTATGTGCCCTGCCCAGGGTTGGATGCAGGTGTGAAGGTCCTGGCTCTTTCCCATAGACAGTCATGGAGCAGAGGGAGAGCCCCTGTATGGGGAAGGGGCTCACCCACCCCAGGCTGGAAACCCCCCCTTCAGGAGCTAGCACTGCAGGGGGCTAGCTGAGGACACACACCTGAGCCTGGGATGGAGACCACACAGTCACTACTTTGTTGATGCCAAAAAAAAAAAAATAGCTATTTGTTACAGGGGTTGCTTGAGAATTGCTGCAATATAGAATTTGCTGCTGTTGGTCCTCAAAAACTCACAGAGGCAATTTATCCATCAAAATCATTTGCCCGTGAGCATTGCTTTCATTTGTCATGGTGTGGGCGGCTTTTGAGTTTCTGAGATTTCTCCCACTTACACACATTTATGATTCTGTAACTCTAGTCCTGGGTGTGGAATGCTTTCCCTCCTGACCACCTCCGAGTCTTCGGCTGAGCTTTGGGCAAAGGGGAGTGAAAACACACACACTCGGGCTTAACCAGACACTAGCCCCTGGTGACACCAAGCACTTCCTGAGAAACAGACGCCAACACATTGTCTGGACCTGGCATCCCGTGGACGAGTTGCTGTGATTGATCGCTGCCTCGCGTGGTGCCAACTAGGAGCCCCCAGCCATTGACCGAGGGCAGACGGCCAGACCACAGGAGGACGCGGTTCACTACGCCCAGAATGCCGGCTCCTGGGAACAGGTGAAGAGTCAACATAAGCCAGCACACAGACGGTGACTCTTGACAGGGAGGCACAGCCCACGGGCACAGGGGACCAGTCTCCTCACGGATCAGGGAGCTGAGACCCAGAGGGGGAAACCCCTGGCCGGTGACACCCGGTGGAGCCAGGCGCTGGGTGTGTTCCCAGGCTGCTTTGTGTTTCCAGTTGTCAGCGTCGGTGAACATAGGCTCTGACCTCAGGCCACTGGAGAAAGGCAGGTACCCACCCAGGGATGCCAGCAGGGACTCTGTTCCCCTGAAGCCTTGGAGCATAAAGGACCCTCTGGTAAACCTTCAGCTGCCCTGCGTCTCAGTGTGTGTCAGAAACAAGTCTCCCCATGGGCCCCAAAGCACTAGAACCAGAATCGCTAATCCCGCATTGAGAAGACATCTCAGACGCCAGAAAACCACCATGGAACTTGGAGGTCCACGTGGGGTTTCCTAGGGTAATTTAAGAGCCAGCTACTTGAGGAAGGGGAAGTGGACAGCTCCCTGCCTTGCAAGGCTTCTCTAGATAGCGCTGCCCTTTTATTCAGCTACTGTCTAAGAGGCGGGGCAAGGCCAAGGGCACAGTAAGAGGAAGACCACCTGCTCCCAAATCACCCAATGGCAAGCATCAGTGCATGTATGAAGGGCTCAGAAACTTATACTTGTTTCTTCCACAGGGCTAGTGAGTAGTCAGGGTTCTCCAGAAAAACAGAACCAATAGAAGAGAGAGAGACAGAGACAGGGAGAGAGACAGAGACAGAGAGAGGGAGAGACACACAGAGAGAGGGAGAGAGACAGAGACAGAGGGAGAGGGACAGAGACAGAGAGAGGGAGAGGGACAGAGAGCGGGAGAGAGAGAGGGAGAGAGACAGAGAGGGAGAGAGAGACGGGGGAGAGAGAGATACAGAGGCAGAGACAGAGAGAGGGAGAGAGAGACAGAGACAGAGAGGGAGAGGGACAGAAACAGAGAGGGAGAGAGAGACAGAGAGAGGGAGAGAGCAGAGAGAGGGAGAGAGAGACAGAGAGAGGGACAGAGACAGAGAGAGGGAGACAGACAGAGACAGAGAGAGGGAGACAGACAGAGACAGAGAGAAGGAGAGAGAGAAGACAGGAGGTGTATTCTGGGAATTAGATCGTGCAGTCAGGGAAGCTGAGAAGTCCCCAGTCTGCCACTTGCGAGCCAAGAACTGGGAAAGCCAGTGGTTGGTATGAATCAGTATGAGTCTGAAGACCCAACATCTAGGAGCTCCCAGGTCCGAGGGCAGGAGATGGCTATCCTAGCTCAAGAACAGAGAAAGACTTTACTCTTCCTTTGCCATTTTGCCCCATTTGGGCCCTCGGTGGATCACACAGCCGTGAGGATGGATCTCGTAACTCAGTCTACTGAATCCAGTGCTAATCTCTTCTGGAAACGCCCTCACAGATACACCCAGAAATTACATGTTACCAGCTACCTGGGCATCCTTTGGCCAAGTCAGGTCAACACATAAAATTAACCATCACAATGTGTCAATTAACCTTATTGTAACAGTCATTTCACAGCATATATGTGTATCAAACCATCACATTGTGCACCTTAAACTTACACAATGTTATATGTCAATTACATCTCCAAAAAGTCATGGGAAGGGGAATTAAACACCACAGCTCCTATTCCATTTCCACTTTTCTTAGGAGTCAGAAAAACTCAATCCTGGCCCCAGGCGTGATAATGCCTAACTGTGTGGCCTCGGGAAAGTCACTTCACCTCTCTGAAAAGTTCAAGGGTTGGGCTCGGTTAGGAGTCACAGGTGAATGTCCTCAGGGGCTGGATAAGAGTAGCACTGTGTGAAGAAAGCAAAGTGTAAGATAAAAGGAATGGTGGGGCCTGGGGTAAACAGGAGAGCCTACAGGAGCATCTAAAAATATTCCAAAGAAATGTTAGTGCAACCCACAAAAAACACTCCTACCGGCTACAAATCAGCACCCCCAGAACTGCATGGTCTGTGAAGGTTGCCATCCATAAAATTTCTCAGTTCTAAGATCTGTATGAGGTGGGGCAGATTATTCGCCAAAGACATGTTTCAATCAGGATATATTTGGTCGTCTGAAATACAAATCCACACAGCTATCTCCAGGAAAGGGGGGTTTATGATGGAGTACTAGGTTTCAGGAATCACAAGAGAAGCTGAATAGGGCCAGGATCACCTCCAGAGACCCCAGGGAAAGGATCCCGTGAACCTTCAGCTTCACGCCTCACCACTGATGGGACGAGCTACCCTTCAACTGTTGGCTTCTTCTCTATCCCTCTATCCTCGGCTCAGTCTCTAAGTGCCCACCTTCAGATTCCAAAGGGAGGATTCTTCGGACCTCTCCTAGACCGGGTGCCTGGCCTTGGCCAAGCAGCCACGACCAAGGAGGACTAGGTCACATGGTTCAATCACAGCTCTGCAAGCACTGCTCTTTATGAGACCGTGGGTGGGAGTAAGCAACAGAGCGTCCCAATACAAGGTCAAAAGGGAAAGTATTGATTTTCCCAATTATGTTTTCTCCTGAGCGTTTCGGATAGTCCCTCTCTGATGGCACCATCCTCCTGCTAGTTCATGAATAAAATCTCTCCTGCTGCCTTCTTGGTAGCTTTGCTTCCTCCCAGCGTCATAAGGAGCTCCCTGCCCTGTGCACTCCCTGACACCTGTCGGCTGGGTGGGAAGAGAGCCCAGAAGCTGAGCGTGTGGCTAGGACATCCTCCTGTGACCAGGAGGGAAGGGATGCAGAGCAGCTTTGCTTCCACGTCATTCATTCTCAGCACATATGAGATGTCACGGGGCTTTATGAATGCTAAATCAGTTTTACTGGCCATATGATTTGATTGATCTTGTTAGTCTTGACAAGAAATCAATTGGAAAAAAATATATGTACCTTCCCGGAATGGGCTCTCCATCTTAAGGTAAAAGAACAATCTAACAAGCGTGGAGGAAGATCCAGGGAGCAGCCTTGATAAATATGACCAAGCCCAAGGCCCTGGGAAGACGCCAGTCTCTGGTCTCTCTCCAAAGCCAGGAGGAAATGAGAAGAGAGACACATGAAAGGGATCTGGTAAGTTCAGGCATGTCACCTCCAGATGGGTCTCAGAGCTTCAGAAAAGCCCCCCGGCTGTGTGCCCACACATGCCCCAGGCTCCCACCGCGACATCACAGGGGAAGAGCCCTTATGGAGACTACTAACATGCTGGAACGGGAAGACTGTCTTGGGTCCAAATCAGCCTGACTCTGCCATTCTCTAGCTGGGCAACTTTTCCTACTCTGCCCCTCAATGTGCTTATCTATTAAACAGGGGTGACAGGACCGTCCGCACAAGCCCACTGTGAAGAAGGGCGTGAGGCTGGTGTGAGCAGAGCATGCACCGAGCACCCACACTGGGGGCCCAAGGTACGCCCCTTACTTCCTGTGACCTCTGGTTCTAAAGGCAAATCCGGTGCTGGGTCAACAAAGGGCAGAATGACCCGGGCTACGGAAGCCAACAGACCCAGGTTCAAATATTGATTCCAACAACATACCCAGCTGTGACGTCTTTGTTTCTTTGTCTATGGAAGGACCCAGCATCAGAATCCCTTGTAGTGCTGTATGAAAGAGTAGCATGCACAGGGTGGCTTAAACATCAGAAACTGGCTTCTTCGAGAAAATGGCAAATAGCCAATGAGGCTGGTGCTGTGGGAGGGCGCGGAGGGCCCAGGGCCCTGGAACGGGAGGCTTTGGCCGCAGCACCCAGGGTCATGGCCTTCGCCGTGGTTGTGGGCCAGGCCACAGAGCGCACCGAGGCAAGGCTGAGGACGAGGAGGGTATCCCCGTCACCAAGCTGGGCCGCCTGGTCAAGGACGTGAAGATCAAGTCCCTGGAGGAGATCGATCTCTTCTCCCTGCCCACCAGGGAATCTCAGATCACTGATTCTTTCCTGGGGGCATCCCTCAGGGGTGAGGTTTCGAAGACTCTGCCAGTGCAAAAGCAGACCCCTGCTGAACATCGGACCAGGCTCAAGGCACTCGTTGCCGTCGGAGACGACAACGGACACGTCGGTCTGGGTGGTGCTCCAAGGCGGCAGCCACCGCCTTCGGTGGGGCCGTGATCCTGGCCACGCTTTCCGGCATCCTGTGCGGCGAGGCTACTGGGGGAGCAAGAGCAACAAGCCCCGCACTGTCCCATGCAAGGTGACCGGCCACTGCGTCTCCGTGCCGGGGCATCCCGTCCCCGCCCCCCGAGGCCCTGGCACGCGGGTGAGGGCGGTCTGACCGCTGCTGCCCCTCAGCCAGGGACTGTACTGTCCCGCTGGGCGACTTTGCCAAGGCCACTCTGATGCCGTTCCCAAGACCCACAGCTGTCTCGCCGCTGGAGATATCTCTGGAAAGAGACCCTGTCCACCACGTCGCCCTATCAGGAATTCACCGACAGCTTGTAAAGACCCACACCCGAGGCCCCGTGCGGAGGACCGGGCTCCAGCTGTGGCCGCCACTTAGTCTTATACAAGAAAAATAAAGGGAATTCAAGCCAGTTTAAAAAAAAAAAAAAATCAGAAATTGGCTTTCCCACAGTTGTGAAGCCTGGAAGTCCAAGATCAAGGAGCCGGCCAGTTTGGTTTCTGGGGAGAGCTGTCCTCCTGGCTTTCAGACAGTGACCCCCTTGCTCTGTCCTCATGGGGGATGGAGAGCCAGCGAGCTCCTGCCCCTTCTCATAAGCCCACTAATCCTATCAGATCAGGGCACCACCTTTTTTTTATCTGATTTATCCTTAATTGCTTCTGTAAAAGCCCTATCTCCAAATAGTCAACACATGGGGGCTTTAGGGCTTCAACATATGAATTTGGGAAGATCACAATTCAGTACACAGCAAGTGCTTATTAAAAACACAGATTGCTGGGCCCCATCCTGGGCCTGCTGAATCGGAGCCTCTAGAGACGGGACCTGGGAAGGTGAATTCTTAACAAGCCTCCTCCGCCTGAGCCCCTTCCTGCGTGTTGCAGGCGGGCTGCCCCGTCCCCCTCGTGACGTCCCCTCATGCCCTTTGTGAGCACTGAATTACCGAAGGGGCCCTTGGAAGACCCCAACGCACCAGCAGCAAGTGTGTGTTGGTGCAGCTGCTCGGCCTCCTCTTCCAACCTGGGCCTCCTCAGGCTGCTGCCGGGGAGCCCCTGTGGGCTTCAGAATAAGTCACAGGGAGCTTTCAGAGGCCCCCTAGTTTCAGAGGAGACATATGGGAAGAAATCGAAAAGCTCCGGGACAGTAGAAGGCAGGGCCAGCCTGCAGACCCCCGTCACCCCCACGACTGCCAAGACTCTGCCGTACTTGCTCAGTTTTTTCTCACTTTGAATCATTTCGGTCAGACTTCAGGAATTCACCCACCATAGGTCCTTTGTGCAGGTGAGGAAACAGACTAAGAGATCCAGGAATTCTGGTTTAAAATCAATTTGGGTCTCTAGCAGCAAAATTCAGACTGAACAAGTGAGAGAGTGGTATTTCCAGAATGGAAATACATAGAAAATTCCAAGGTTTAGTCAATTACACACTTTGCGAATTGAGTGATCAGAGGTGGGGACTCGAAACGTGACCGTTGAGTGGTTTCTTACAAAACCGAAGGTACTCGTCACGCAGTCCAGGAATCGTGCTCCACACCACGTTTGGTCACCAGCTGCTGCTGAGCAGACATGCTGCTACGTGTTCCTGCAGGCTCAGCTCATACCCTGGAGAGATGGGGCCCCTCCAGCAGCCTGAGAATCAGGAGAGCCCGACCCTCCAGAAAAGGATGGGACCAAGGCCACGTCACTGCCCTTTTCAGAACAGCGTCCGCACTGGAAACACAAAGAAGCGGGGCCGGCTGCTCTCTACACCTCCCTCCACCTCTTGCGTCCGCCGCCCTCAGCTCCTGGCCAGGTTCGGCAGTGTGCACAGACCTCCAGCCTGGAGCAGATCCCGCCCGGCGTGCACACACACGCACACATGCACGCTCACACACACACACACGTCCCTCCGGGAGTTAAACTTGCTGAAGGTGAACACCGAGTGCTCTGGGAGAAGCAAGATCTTTAAAGAGAAACTCCAAGAAACGCCTAGAAAGGGTTTCCCACTCCCCACCCCGACAAACACCCCCACACAAAATGGTGTTTGGAGATTAGAGAAAGGGGTAACATAAGCTGAATTTATAGCGAAAATACAGTCAGACTGGCTCCCCCACGGCAGCCAGCCTCCTGCCCCACGCTTTGCAGCCAGCAAGGGAAGCCCCCGCACCCGCCGCCTCCTTTGTCCCCAGAGACCCCTGCGTGGGGAGGGCTTCTCGGCTTGTGCTGGCCTCCATCGCCGACTGACTCACAGATGGGGAGCTGCCCCCCACTAGCATGGCCGGCCTCCACCCTTCCCGGGCCCCAGGGAGCAGGCCCACACTCAGCTATGGGCTGTTCAGGGGGCAGCCCCGGCTGAGTTTACCAGACCGTACGGTGGATGTAATTTTCAGTCAGTGTGCTCCATCACAAAGATATTTTTCACTAAGTGACAATATATTTCAGTCAAGGGGTGGTCACCGATTTAGTGTATTAGTGCTACGGATCTAAATCATTTGCCGTGTGTCTGGGCGGGGCGGTGATATGTCAGGCTCAGCAGGTACTCTGGTTCAGTGGGTGAAATATGTGAGTCAGCTTGATGAATCTGCTTTAGCAGGTGATCTACTTCTATTTCCAGCCAGTAATTCTGTTTTAATGCATGATATATCCTTTTCTGGTTGAGGTGTATTAAATCCCCGATAACTGTGTATTTATTTCGCCACGTTATGTATGCACACAGCCATTAATATACATTTCAGTGTTTAATGCATCCACTCTGCCAGGCCATAGATCCCTGACTCTTTCCGAAGTTTAGAACTCAACGGCACCTCATAAAACGCCACTTCATTAAGAATCAACGGGGATAACCCAACCAGAAAAATTTTTTATTGATGAAGGCTGAACAGAGAGATACCAAGTTCACTTATCACTTCTCACGGGGGAACAAGACAATGAGATCTTTATTGGAAAATTCTGTGTGTCAGGGACGCACTTCATCTTGTCAGGGGCAGCGCGGCCAGGAAAATATACAGCTGGACGTGAGTGATCGCCGCGAGAAGAAGCCCTACCCGAATGCCGTCTCAGCAGTTTCCAGGGCCTTTGTGGCAAATGGCTTTGATGTTTTCTTTCCTGAGTGGCTTCTCTTCGTCAGGAAGTCTTTCAACGCAACCCCTCTGGAAGCCCTTGAGAGCTCAGAGGGCCGGACCCCCAGCACACACCGCTCCCCGGTCACTGGCCCGCTCCCCGGAAGCCGGGGTGAGCCCTGGCAGCTGGGGCCACTCTGCCACCAGGACCAGTCCTGGCCGGCCTCCCAGCATCGGGGGCAGCAGGTCCCCTCCCTGAAGGGGGATGGGGCGGCCATCTCCACACCCCCCCACAAGGTGCACACACCATCAGCGCCTCTCAGGAGGCTCCCTCCAGGAAGTTCTCCAGCAATCCCACTTCCTTGACCTTCATAGTCTACAAAGAACGTTATGAATACTCTGTTGGGGGCAGGATTCAGGTCAAGGTCAAGCAAACTCCTGGTGGGTGAGGCAGATTTAAGCACCCCAATTCCCCTTCCTGAGCGTTTTCCCAGGATGCTATGTAGTTTTAGAATCATAATCTTTAATAGCTGAGCAATATCTCAACCATGGTAAATCAGATGAGATAGATTTCGCTGGAATTACAATCAGTTTCAAACTCTCTCGATGAGGTTTACTTTGTGCTGTGGGTCTGGAGTCTGCAGGCGGCTGTCCCCAACGGATGGCCCACTCATGCCCAGCGTGGCCCCCAGGGGGTGACGTCAGGGTCGCTGCAGAGCGGGACAAGCACATGGAGAACCAGCAGCTTTTACCTGCTCCAAGTGACACACACCCCTTCTGCTCCCAGACCAGTGGCAGGAGTCAGTCACGGCCGTGGGGCCGGTGAACATCTTCCACGTGTCCAGGAAGGGAGGAAGCACAGGAAGTACCGTGAGCCCCGACGGTAGGGAAGCTACGTTGAATTTACCGAAAGTGAATTGTTCACTCTCATTGCTGACCTTTATTTCCAAGAGCCAGACTTCTATGAATCAAACTCCCCAGTCCCTGTAGGGGCTCTCAGTTGCTGAAATCGTTGATCTCAAACACGGATGATCATCAGAGCCACGGGGGGTGAAACACAGCAGGTCTTGGGTGGAACCTAGGACTCAGCATTTTTGAAGGTTCCGGTGATTCTGTTAACCAGCCAGGTTGGGGTCTGTGACTTAAGTCACAGGTGATTTTCAAGGCAACGGTGACTGATGGCCCCGATTTCCAATGATCTGTGACGGGGATTCCAAGCTCAGGGCTGTGGGTCCTTGCTGAGAGCATGGGGAATAATTACAAGGGACCCACAAATCTGTACTAACCAAGCACTGGCTGAACACTGAATAACTAGTACTGACTGTGCACCCAATTTGGGGGGAAATGTGAGGCTGTTGTGATTCATAAAATAGAGATGCACTCAATACATTCCCAAAGACTGTATATTTCTGGTTTTATGAGTTGTCTCAAGATAGAGTACGTCAGTCAGGGCCCCAGAAGGAAATGAATGGTACATTCAAAGGGCGTGACTGGAGAGTTTAATGAAAAGACCGTTAATTCACGGAAATCGAGAGTGTAGACTGGAGTCATTTCTTCACTAAACGTTTCATAGAATTCAATAGTGGTGCCGTTTGGGTCTGGGGCTGTCTTTGCTGGAAAGTTCTAATGTTAAGTTTCACTGCTTTAATAGTAGGTGATGCATTGTGTTCTGTGTATCCTTTTGTCAGTTTTGCTGAGTTGTCATTCCTTCTAGGAACTCATTATGTTTCATGTATATGTATTCAGGTGTGTTGGCATGAAGTTTCTCTCACCATTAAGCAGAACATCAGCTGTAGATAGTTTGGACATTCTCTTGATCGGGTTGTGAAAGTACTTTTATTAATACTCACTCACTGGAAGTTCTTGTCAGAAACAGACACTGGATTTTGTCAGATGCTCTCTCTGCATCTGTTGAGATCATCATATGGTTTTTCTTCTGTAATTTGTTAACACGGTGGATTATGCCAATTTTTGAATGTCAAATCAACCTCACATTCCTGGGATAAGTCCTTCTTGGCCATGATGCATTTATACACACACACACACGTACACATTACATACATATATATACACATACATATGTGCACATATGCACGTATATATTATATACACATTATATACATATATATGTGCATATTTTTGTAAAGATTTATTTATTTATTTGAGACAGAGAGAGAGAGTGCAGGCAGGAGCAGAGGGATAGAATCTTCAAGCAGACTCCCTGCTGAGTACAGAGACCGACACAGGGCTCAATCCCGCAACTCACGAGATCATGACCTGAGCAAAAACCAAGAGTTGGACACTTAACCAACTGAGCCACGTAGGTGCTCCAATTTGTATGTATTCTTTTAAGTAGGCTCCATGGCCAGCATGGGCCCAACTCAGGGCCTAAACTCATGACCCTGAGATTAAGACCTGAGCTGAGATCAAGAGTTGAACACCTAACCCACTGAGCCACCCAGGCTCTCCTATATTTATATATTTTTAGATTCAAGTTGCTAAAATTTTGTTGAGAATATGTGCATCTAAGTTCATGGTGGATAGTGATCTGTGGTTTTATCTTCTTGTATTGTCTTTTTTTCTGACGCAGGTATCAATGTAACGCTGGCCTTAGAGAACAAATTGGAAAGTATTCTCTCCTCTTTAGTTTTCTGGAAGTTTGCATAGAATTGATATTATGTCTTCCTTAAATTTTGGTAGAATTCACCAGTAAAGCTGTAGTTTTCTTTATGAAAAGGTTTTTCCTTATAAATTCAATTTTTTCATAGATGTAAGAACACTAAGCATATCTGTTCCTCTCTGCATGGGTTTGACTGGTTGTCTTTCAAGGGATTTGCTTGTTTTATCTAAGTTGTAGAATATTTTGGCATAAATTATTCATAATATTCTCTTATCCCTTTAATGTGTGCTGAATCTGTTGGCCATTTCGGACTTGCTCCTGATGTTGGTACTCACGGCCTCAGCTCCTCAGTTCCCACCCAGTCTTGCTAGAGATTTATCAGATTGGTTGATCTCCAAGAACCAACTTTGGGTGTCATTGATTTTTTTCTGTTGTTTATCTGCAGTCCAGTTCATTGATTTCTGTTCTTATCTTTATTGTCCTCTTTCTTCTGCTTAATTTAAGTTTCGTTGGTTCCTTGTTTACTCGTTCTCATGCTAGGGAAAACCACTGAGGAAAATGTGATTCTGCATTATGCTGTTTGCCCCTTGCACAGGGCTCATTCATGACACCGCAACGTGTGAGGCAGCAGGACAGAATCAACTCCCCCCAAGGGAACAAAGTCTCCTTTAAGGTCAAATGGAATATGTTGTGTGTCTGGTCACTACCACACACAGCCTCCATCTTCAGAGAACTTGTCTTCATTGCTCACCTGTAACCTTAAATTGAGATTAACTCTAGATACCCTTAAATGTCTGCTATAGGAAGTCGGATGTTAGAATATGTTTGTTACAGAAAGCCCTGCTTATTCTCTTAAAGTTATGAACAATGTTTGCCATAGATAATTGAATTCACTTACCAACTTGTTATAATTAACCCAGTAACTTTGACCTGACCTCTTAGGAGTAAAACCACCTCTATATAAGCTGAATAAATCCTCTTGCTAGCTTTCAAAAATATCTCAGGTTACAGATCTAGATCTTTCTTCTTGCCAACCAAATCTAACTAAAGTTAAAATGGAAGTTTGAGGGGGTGCCTGGATGGCTCAAGTCAGTTGAGCGTCTGACTCTTGGTTTTGGCTCAGGTCATGATCTCAGGGTTATGGGATCAAACCCTGCGGTGGGCCCTGTGCTCAGCGGGGAGTATGCTTGAGATTCTCTCTCTCCTTCTGCCCCTCCCCCCACTCTTGCACTCTCTTACTTGTTCTCGCTCTCTTTTAAGGTTTTATTTATTTATTTGAGAGAGAGAGTGAGCACGAGCAGGGAGAGAGGCAGAGGGAGAGAGAAAGGGAGAAGCAGGCTCCCCGCTGAGCAGGGAGCCCCAGAAGGGGCTTGATCCCAGGCCCCCGGGATCATGACCTGAGCTGAAGGCAGATGTTTAACCGACTGAGCCACCCAGGCACACCAATAAATAAATCTTTAAAAAGGAAGAAGAAGCTCTAGTGCCAAGAAACTACATAGGGTTTCCTCTTTGCCATTAAATTTGACATTATCAATAACTATGAGCAGGGGAAATCGGGCAGGCTTTACAAGCCCCAAGAGGGCAAGGGAGTCTCAGGAGAGGAAGACTTGCCCTCATCTCTGCTCTGTGGGCAAATGTGAGCTTCAAGAAGGCACAGCACCTCAACCTTCTCCAACACCATTGTCTCAACAATGTCATCATGATGTGTTCATGATGTCACAGTCGTCCTTCTTTCCTTTTCCTCCTTCCTTCCTCTGGGCCTTTGTCCTCCACCTACCACCAGCCACCACCCCATCTTCACCACCAAGACCATCCACATCTTTCCGGCAAAGCTGACAAACCTATAATCTAAAGGAAGATGCATATGTATTTCTTTATGCCTTCAGTTCATAGGGAACATCTTAAACTCAAAGTCACTGAGCATTTATAATGAGCCAGGCCCACTGTTGGACACGTAAACCCTAGAAAGTGTGGACGGGTCACTTAATTTTTAAAAACAGTCCAGATAACCCTGCCAGATGGTTTCCAAAATGAAGAAAGCCAATCTGCAAACCTCTTCCTAAAGCCAGGCGGCCCCCTCCCTTGTGCACCAGCCGCCCTCACCCCTGCGGCAGAGTTGTCCAGGACAGCCAGCCTCGCAGCCCCACACGGGCCCCCTGCAGGAGGGGGCACCTGTTACAATGGCAATAATCCAACGTATTCTACTTTCTGCCCCCAGAAGGGAGGCCATGAACTGGGCTTGACCGAGCAGGTTTTTCTATTTAGGAAAGTACACATAGAGTGACCTGAATTGTGCTGAGGGACAGGCGTTGAGCAGGGAACCTCAGGCTCTGAGAGAAACCAGGGTCCAGGGAGTGTGCGGCCCCCAAGGAATCAGCCCGGCCGACGTCCCGATCTTGGACTTCAGCCTGCAGAGCTGCCAGACCATAAACCACCCAGTCTGCAGCAGATTTTTATGGCAACCCTAGCAAACTAATACACTGGCATATAGTAGGTCCTCAATAAAATCTGAAGACTAAATAAATAACAGTAGCTACTTGGAAAACCCCCAAAATGAACAGAAGCCCGCAGACTTCGGTCATCCTTTCTCCTTCTTCCAGGAACAAGTCAGAGCTGACCAGTGTTCTTAAGCAAGGTGCACCCAAAGGCCAAGCATACTGCTGGAAGGCAGGCCCCACGACACCAGCTCATCTCCTGATGACTGTCCCTTTGGAAGGAAGCCCCACGTGTTCTTTCTGCTATGCCCAGATTAGAGAGAAAAGCAACCTGTAACTGGATTTCTCAGGGATGGACAATTTCTGCCCTGAGAAAAGTAGCAGATGAGGCGGAAAAACATGACAACAACACAGAAAATGGAGAAAACCCCTATTTGCTATTGCTGGCAGGTGGCTGGGCTTCTGTCTGCCCACAGCCTGTGAGGAAGCCCTCTGTGCTCGCTCCCTGTGTCTCCGTGTGCGCCCCCACCCCCCGGGGCACGGTGCCGCTCAGATAACTGTGGGTCCCCGCCTGGAGGCCGGCCCGAGAAGCAGAGCGAGCCAGAAACTGTGTGAGCTTTGCCCTTGACAGAGCATCAAGGGCGTTCCAAACCCCTTAACCAGGTTCTACAATCTCGTTCTCATTGTGATTAAAGGAGGCCAACGTGTGATCCAGTCCAGAGAGTAGAGGCAGCCCCAAATACAGCACACCCTGGGACCAACGGCACTGGACCGATGCACACCCTATAATCAATGGCTTTACAGAACTGCGTGAGAGTCCGCGGACACCGTGCAGAGTCCTGTGACACACACCAAGGGGCTGGTGGCATTGAGGGAGACAGAAATCTGTTCAAAAGAGGTGGAATCCCAGTTGTATCTCCGAATCGGCAGAGGGGGAGATCTGGGATGCCCAGCCATCAGTGGATGCCTCATCTCCAGCCCCCACGCCATTCATGCACTGTGCTCACGATTATGGTCTTTCTTATATAAAAATACGCTCAGGTTCCTCCCCTGTGACAAATGCTCCCATGACCTCCCCTGGCTACAGAGCAGAATCCCCACACCTGAGCTCAGCACTCCACGTGTGTCCGGCCTGGTCTCCCCACTCCCCCTCGGGCCGAGCCATTCCCAGTCCCACCTCCCTTTGCATCATCCCTGTGACTTTGCCTCTTCACACAAGGCCATCTGGGAGCCTCCTACATCCTTAAAAGTCCCTAAAGTTTCAAGTCAGTGTGATCCCCCCCGAGTGACCCTTCCATGCCCGAGGACGTTCCTCCCGCCCCCCTGTGTTCTTCAGAGCACACACCTCTGCACCATTAGCTGATCACAGGTCTGTCTCCTTCGTGAAATCTGAAGCTGCCTTGTCGGGACAGCTCCTGGGCAGCCAACTCCGAGAAGGTGGTTAGCACACGGGGGTGTCTTGGGATTCACCTGCGGGGAAGGGCAGGGAGGGAAGGGGGCATTAAGCCAGGGGAGAAGTTGGGCTGGGGTGCAATCTGAACAGAGACCTCAGCCGACCCTGGGCTGGGACTAGTCACTGGAGGGGGAGCGAGGGGGAGAAACGGGGACCAGCAAATGGGCGTGGCCTGGGGAGCTCCCACAGCACATGCATTCCTGTGCGGGCTTCAGCCAAGAGCTGCCTGTCAGGGTGAGTCCTTCATTCCGGGGGGCTAGTTAGGTAGCACAGCCCTGAATGCACATTCCGACATCCACCTGTTACCAGCCACAAGACCATTAAAAATGGCCTCTCACAAATACAGGTGCACTGCCTTGAATTAAATACCCTACAAGTAAGGGATCTCCTCATCTCTCACTGTCTTTAGGAAAACAGAACTTTCCTCTGCCAGGCTGGGTGCCCTGTGGCTGGCAATGAGCTCTGCAGACCTCTTATCTCCAAATGCCGAGCACAAGGAACAACAGGGTTTCCTCGGCCGCCCTCCACCCCTGGCTCTGGAGCCTGCTGGGCAGCGAAGAACATTCCAATTTCTCCAGATCTCCAAGGGTAAGACCGCGCTACCCAGGCGCACAAATCAAGCAGTACTGCATGGAATTCCGAAGCCACGGCTCTGTGCTAAGATGGGTGCATGACAGACAAGTCCCAAGAACATAGCCCACCAGCTCTGCTGGTCTTCGTATTGAAAGCCTGATGCAGGCTGTATGTTCTTTGAGACAGCTTCAGTTAGTCTGCTGGTCAAGCTCAGACTCCGGCGAAGGCGACATGATAGAGACACGAGGGACGGGAGGGCACACTTGGTCACCAGACCCTGCAGAGTGTAAATGTGCAGACACTGAGCTTGCAAAGCCATAAAGTGAGGTAAGCAGCTGATGGGTGGGGCTGCTGATGGCTGGGGGGATCCTGGCCACCGTCAGTATTCGACGCTCTGTCTGTCCGTCCATCCACTGTTCCACCTGCCACGCTTGGTGTCCAGCACGGTGTGCCTGTCATGTGGCCTGAAAGCAGTCTCCTTGGAGCCCCCAGCCACTGCCTCTCCCAGCTCTGTTCTTGTGGGACACGGCGGGGGGGGGGGGGGGTGTGCGCGCAGGTGAGCCCGGGGCTGTACGGAGAAAAGAGAAACACAGCCAAGAGGACGCACAACCACGAGGAGCCACAGTTCAACTTGCCAGGCAATCCTACACCCATCAGACTCTTCCTCCACGGCTTGGAAGAGCCGGGCTGCCACGAGAGGCTCCCAGTGTCCCACCTGCCTCCTCTCCTCCCGGGAACCCTCAGCGAGGGGAGGTTTTGGCGGCAGCAGCAAAGACCTCCATCACCACATGCCCAGAAGTGTGAACGGTCACTCCTGCAGCCCCGACACACACACCAGACTTCCCCGTGGTGTCGCCTCTCCATCCCCATCCCAACACTCACCAACAACCAGAGGCTTTGGGGCCATATTTTTAAACTTTTTTGGGGGGGGTTTGAAAACACCCATTAAAACCTACAAAGCACAGAAGACTTTCATATGATCCTTGTCATTACAAACCAACTCAGCAAATTCTCAGGGTTCAGGGTGTCTCAATAAATAAGACTGTGCCATAATAACGTTTCTAGATGACTCGTTAGGTCTGCTTATTCATTCGCCAACACCTTATGTGAGCCGTGGTAACCTAAACGGTTTCTTCAGTTGACACCGAGGCTTCACACCTTCGTCAGCCGTGAGCCGTGATCACACTTCCTCCTCATCACTGGGAACCATCCCCCGCGCACACTAACTACAGGGCTGAGCTGGTTTCTTCCTTCTCTACTGTCGAGGGTCATCGTCCACAGCTGGAGGGCGGCCTTCGCTTCCCCTCTGATGTGCTAGGAGGCTGACGGGCTGCGCCGTCTGACAGGTGTGCATGAGAAACTAGGGTCTGAGAGGGAGCTCCAGGACCTCCAGCGGCCTGCCAGCCCTCCTGGGTGCAGGGCCCACCTCCCAGGCATATCCCACCCAGCTGGGGCCCCAGGTCTAAGAGCAGCAGAGAGGAGCAGGGGCCCTGGATCCTTTGCTCTTGCCTCTGGGTCTTGTTTCCAAAGAGCTGAGAGGGTCTTACGGGCACATTTGCTCTGAAGGAAAACCGCTTGCTCTGCCACCTTAAATCCCATTTGGTTCCTTACCACTCCATGCAATGATAAGACTTTAAAGTAAAGGCAACTTCGGATTGCAACTCAGAAGCGACCTCCGCTGGTAGTGAGTGCAGCGCTGTCCAGCTGCACCTGCCCTGCTCCTCGGCGCCCGCCCGGAGCCTGGACGCGCAACGGCCGAGCAGGCGGATGGCGGTGTGGGGCGCCCTCTGGCGTCCTCCTCTGGGATAGGCAGCCTGCAAATCGCTTCAAGAGCCAGACCCACGGTGATCACTCACTGGCCACGAACCCTGCAACGACAGGTGCCACTCGCCTCCCGGAACCAGAACTGAAGGAGTGGGAGAACAAAGGGAGGAACGAGAGCGAAGGGCCCATGCCCAGCGTTGGCCCATCCCAGCCCCTTCGCATCCCTGCCACCTTTTCCTCTCCCTGCAACCGTAACAGCTCCATATACATCCCCTGATTGGGAGACCAAGACACCGAGAGTCAGAGAGTTGAAAAAACACACTGAGGTTCACACAATTAATAAATAGGACCGAGGATTAAAACCCTGGCCTCCAGATTCTCAGGTCAGGGCTTATAAACACGATTAGGAACTAATGAATGGAGAAGAACAGATGGGAGGCATCAGGGGTTGAACCAAAAGGAGATTCAGGGTTTGGACAGCATGCATGCACTGGACTTTGCAGGGTGCTCACTAGTAAAAGGAAAGGAACACACCACCTCATAAGCACGGCCCAAATATTAGATGATGTCGTGTACAAGGAAGGCATTCCATTCAGTGGAGTTACTGTTCATATGTGTGTCTTCACTTGTGAAATAGATGGTTTGTTGTGAAATTACTACCAAAGATTAACCTACCCAATGAATCAGTAATTCATACAATTCTACAATCCCTTATACACACACAACCACACACATCTCCTCCAAGAAATGACCCAAACCACTAGTGCATATGGTTGCCACATTTAGCAAATATAAACATAGGGCATCCAGGTAAATTTGAATTTCAGATAAACAATGAATGTGGGAGGTATGCAGAGAGAGAGGTAAGGGGAAACATCAAGGAACACAAACCTCGGGGCCAGCCCAGTTCACGAGTGAGATAGCTACACAGACAAATGAGGTTATGCATTATGCCAGGAAAATTAGTACTATGGTGTCCGTTCCGAGCAATAGTCTTTCACATCTGACTACTGTATTCAGTGGAGGTGGGGAGAAATGACTTTTCTATTAATAAATATTTCACACCTCTTCATATTCAAAATAAGACATTCATTAAGTGCCCTGAATGTAATATAATATTTTACCCTATTTGGAATTGATGGTAATGAATCTTTTATGGATCTACTTCTGCATAAATGGGGCTAAAAATGTACACTTTGTTCATTATGTCAGACATGGGGAAACTGGTACTGTGTTTCTGCGTTATTCAAATATTGTCTAAATACGTATTACAGATCAGTGCCTCGGGCAGCTTCCTGGCAAACCCACCCCTTAACCCAGATGTGAACGGTATCTCGTTCAGAGAGTGTCACTTATGTCTTTGCTGGGGCAAGATGTTGAAGAACATAAATATGGCGGATGGCTGGCGCTGGCTTCCGGGGTCTTCACAGACTTGTCTCCACCCAGTCCCCTTTCCATCACCACCCCTAACTTAAAAATAAGTGAGTTTCCAACTTTCATGCATGGAAGGATATAAGCCTATCTCCCACTCATCCACAAAATCATCAAAACACCAACGAGAGGCCAGTCCCCCCACCAATCTTGGTGAAGAGGACCAGAATCATTTCATGTGAACAGTGGGGAAAAAAAAACACAACAGAAACAAACAAAAAAATGCTTATGCTTAGGGCTTTTCGGGTACAAAAAATAAAATGGACCTTGTTTATTAAGTACATGCCAGCCAGCAAGTGCCTAGTCCACGCCTCAGTTTCCAAGTCTAAACACAGGGCATGACAACAGTAATTTGCAGAGTTTTGGGGGAGAACTAGAGGAACTGATTCACAGAAAGTGTTCAGAACATGCCTGGCATTGTACACATTTAAACCAGCCACGGTCATTAACAACAGCTCACACGTGCTGGAGGGCGTCCAGGGGAGGGTATCTGATCTAAGGGTAGGCAAAGTTCTGGTGTCTCCCTCTCTCGCAAGCTGACTAGGCAAAGGCCGAGGACCCTCCACCTCCGAGATCACCGGGCAGTTTGGGGAGAAAGGTCACGGGACGTTTCTGCGAAGTGGCCGAGCATCTGAAACGGCGCAGATCACGGGCGGCTGTGGCCAAAGTCAGCATGGCATCATTTTGGTTTGGTCTGGCAGGTGCCGGCCTTTTTGAAGATTTCAAACACGAATACTGTATTCGTTTGCGAGGGTTGTTAACAAAGTACCTCAAACTGAGCAGCTTAAAGACAGCAATTCACCACCGCACACTTCCGGCGGCTGGAAGTCCGAGATCCAGGTGTGGACAGGGCTTCTGAGGGCTGCGGGGGGAGAGGCGGCTGATCCACAGCATTCCTGGCGGTGTGGAAGCATCACCCGCCTCCACCCACTTGTAATAAGGATGAAGTGGATGTGCGTGTGGACCCGGCGCATCGTAAATGCCGTATCAACGTTACCCCTGGTTATCACTGCCACTGTCTTGGGCTTTTACAAAGCTGAGCACAGACCATTGCAAACCTCAAGGCGTTTAATGCAGCGGGGGACTCAGGCACAAACTCACGGGCAGGTCGGTCAGGTTAAATCCTCAGGTGGCCGGAGGCCATGCACAGAGACGCATCATGGTCAGCAGCTGATGTAGGATCTGCGCTGACGGGGAAGGTGTCTGAGGTCTGGAAGCTAGAGGCCACGGTCAGTTACCAATGTTTAACGGCACGCTTGAACAAACTGAGATTACGAGGGACATTTTTCTGGGAAGAAATCAGAGAGGGAGACAAACCATGAGAGACTCTTGACTCTGGGAAACAAACTGAGGGTTATGGAAAGGGAGGAGGGTGGCGGGATGAGGTAACTGGGTGATGGGCTTTAAGGAGGGCATGTGATGTGATGAGCACTGGGTGTTATACGCAACTAATGAATCATTGAACATTACATCAAAAACTAATGATGTACCATATGTTGGTTAATTGAATTTAAATTAAAAAATTTTTAAAAATAAAATAAAATAAAATAAAAAGAGGGACATTTTTATGAGCCTGGACTTTAGGTACAAAAAACTCAGTCGCTAGCAGCCCACAATCCAAAACGGTCCTGATCTGCAAAGGACGGTGCATCCAAGGCCCACTGCTCGCTTTATCCAGTTCCTAGAACTGCCCCCCGTGTCCAGGCTGCGAGTCCGTTGCCACCTGCACAAGCCGACGGCAGCCCCGGCGGTCACCAGCCGCCATCCAAGAGACCGGCGCATCCAGGAGCATCCGGTCGGTGCAGAGTCACGGCCCCCTGGTGTCCCGTCAGCACCGACCACAGGGTGGGATGGGCGGGATGGGTGAGGGCCGCGGGGGACGGGGACCCAGCTCGCTCGCTGCAATTGCCTTTCTCTGCATGCTCTCTAAGACATTTCAATGACTACTTAGGTTCAAAAAGTAAGCCAGCCAATTCCCCTAGTGCCGGAGATGCGTGCATCCGAGCCTGCTGATTTACATTTGCCTCAGACGGATCGCGAATTCCCTTATCTGCCTTTGGCAAATAAGCTATTCTTGCAAGGTCTTCATTACTTCCTAATTGTCGGGATATATTTGCTTCATTTTTCTTGTTAGGAAACATTTAAAAAATTAATCTCCAGTCTTGGGCTTCTGTTAATTTAAAAGCTCCTCCTCATTTATTAATGGCATCATTTGTCACTCAATCGTCCCCCACAACAGCCACAGCCCCCCCCCACAGCAGCACGCATGAGCGCACCCACATCCTGTGGATTCAAAGTCCTTCCTCTGCTGTCTCCCTTTTCTGGTAAAAACTCGATTTTCCATCCACGCAGTGAGCGCTGTCTCTGTCGTATCTAGGTGACTGGACGGAGTCGCTCGATGAACGTTAGCATCAAAAACTGATGGAGTGGGTGATCCCCAGGCTGCCCTGGGGTGCTCACGGTGCCCGTGACCCACTCCCACCGCTCCATCGCCAATGCCACCCAGCCCCCATCAACGCAGCTTACCAAGTGCAGTAAGCGGTGCAGGTCCCGGGCACTAGTGAAGCCCCTGCCTCAGCCCCTTCCCCAGCTCTGCCCACAGTGAGCTCCCAGCCAGGTGGTGCCAAGAAATGCTCCATACTTCGGCATCAGAAACCCACCAATGTTAGTGAAAAATTAATTAGAAGGTACTTAATATGAGAACAATCATTGGTTTTATTAGCCAACAGCAATAAAGAGAATCCCCTAAAATCAGAACGGCAAACAGATTTCCTCTCTAGTGCCAACTCTGAACGACTGCGTTCATGGACTCTTCCAGAAGATTCTGAGGCTGCATTTGGGGTCGGGAGGAAAGAGCATGGCAGCAGTTACCCAGAACCTCCCCGGCTGGAGAGAGGGGGCTGGCAGTTCAGGTGTGTGCGCTCCGCAGAGAACAGAGCGAATAGGACACAGACACGTATGAGATACTATTTTAAGAAGTTGGCTCACAGTTGTAGGACCCGGAAAGTGTGAAGCTGGGAGGGTTGGCCAGCAGTCTGAAAACTCAGGTAAAAGTTGGCATTGCAGTTCTGAATCTGAAATATGTAGGGCGGGATGCAGGCTGGAAGCTTGGGCAGGAGCTGCTACTGCAGTCTTGAGGCAGGATTTCTTCTTGAGGAACCCTCAGTCTTTGCTCTTAATTAAAGCCATCAGCTGATGAGGGGCACCTGGTGGCCCCGTCGGTTTCAGCCCTGGTCACGATCTCGGGGTCGTGGGAACTGGGCAGGGAGTCTGCTTGGGAGTCTCTCTCTTCCTCTTCCTCTGCCCCTCCCCACACGCCACTCTCACATGCGTGCTTTAAAAAAAAAAAGCCGCCAAGTGATTAGAGGAAGCCCACCCACGTTATGGAGGGTAATCTCCTTCACTTAGATTGTGCAGATCTATACAGAGAACTGGCGGTTGCTGGAGGGGAGAGGTGGGGAATGGGCGAGGAGAGGGGAAGGTACAGGCTCCCCATTACAGAACGAAGGAGTCCTGGGAGTAAGACTCAGCGTAGGGAATAGGGTATCGTGATGACGTCGTATAGCGACAGACGGGAGCTACGCATGTGGTGAGACAGCCTGATGTTTAGAGACATCGAATCGCTATGTTGTACGCCTGAAACTCACGTCACATTGTGTGTCAACGATACTCAAATGTTAACATTTTAAAAAAACAAACAAGTAACTATAAAAACCAAAGCCAACTGCTACTGTGCATGCTAATCACACCTACTGAATACCTTCAAGGTAACATCTAGACTCGTGCTTGACCAAACAACTGGGTGCCATCGCCTAGACAAGCGGACCCATAACATCACCCTGACTCGTCCCAGTTTTAGAAAGTGGCCCCTCCTCCAGCCTATACCCATCCACACCATCTGCACCCTTGAAACAAGGCACTGGCCATGCACTCAACGGGTTCTCCACAGGATCAAGCTGACACTTGATCACAGAATTCAGAAGCCAGGAGGACCTTTGCGATCCGAATATAAAGTTCCCTGAGCGCCCAAGAAGCATCTAGTGAGCACCTGGTTTGCTCCTCTGCTTCCGGCAGGATTCCCGTGCGCCATTTCTGAAGTCCTAGAGTCTCCTCCCCAGTGCCTGAGAGAGGGACAGGAGAGCGGGGTTTAAAGAAAAGTGGAATTAATATCCAATATGCACTAATAGTTTAATAAGCTGAAATAAATTGATTTTCCATTAAAAGCCAGGAGCCAACAGTCAGACTAAACAGGCCTTCTCTTGCTTATGGCCTGTACTCATAGTAACGTATGGATGCAGTAAGACTTAATTGGTTTTGTTGAGACTGCACAGAAGAAAAAAATCACAGAACCCAATTGCTACCACTAATTAGAATTTCAGAAAGCGCCATTGCGGAAACAGATCACCCACTTCCTCAGTCATTTTCCAATCTTCTTGATCCAATTTATGCGCCCGCCCTCCCCAGTTCCTCCCCAGCGCACCCCTCCATCAGGTCCGCACAATGAGGTCACCCTGGTGGGTAGCCGCAGACTCTCAGCCCTGGTTGACTAACAGGGGGCAGCCGGTCGGTGAGCATCTCCTTTGCTCAGCTTTGCGGCTCCAACTCACAAAAGCTGCCTTGAGTCTCCAACTCCAGGGGCGCCTGGGTGGCTCAGTCGTTAAGCGTCTGCCTTCCGCTCAGGTCGTGGTCCCAGGGTCCTGGGGTCGAGCCCCGCGTCGGGCTCCCTGCTCGGCGGGAAGCCTGCTTCGTCTCCCTCTGCTGCTCCCCCTGCTTGTGCGCGATCTCTCTCTCAAATAAATAGACTCTCTTTCCCCACGGGGGCCTCCCCAGCCACAGAGACCACACATCCACATGCTGTGTTGACCCCCTGCAGCCTGACCCGTGGCAACACTCGGGACGTCGAGTGGATGTCTCGTCTCTGGATCAGAATTGCAAATGTTTAGAATGGTGGCCTTGTGTCCCATTCTTCTGGCCGACGAACGCTCCAAGAATGATGCTCCTTTACACAGACATCGGCCAAACTTAAGCACCATCATGACAGCAGTGACTTTGCAAAGGGCATGCATCATCCTCACTGATTCTCTAACATCCCTGCAAGGTAAGCTCCCGGATTCTTGTGCTGTCAAGATGGAGACCGAGTACCAGGCCTTTGGTTACACAGATCACAATCGTCCACACGGGGCTCATCCTTTGGCTTCAACGTGCAGAATCCGAACTCTCTTCCACGTGAAGCCGGGAGGATCGGATTCCCTTCCAGCTCTGAGTGGGCAGGGGAGGGGTCAGCATGAAACCCCCACGCGGCAGAACCACAAGTAACCAGAAGTGGGCCGAGTGTGCCCCTGGCTTCCTCGGCCTTCCAGTCAGGCACCTCACGCCCTCCTGCCCCACTCTCCCTACCCTCCTGGAGAGAGGACATTTGTCATTTCTCATGTCAGTCTACGGTCTCAAGCTGCTTCAACAGAACATTTGCATTTTAAGTGAGTTGTTTCTAACTGTAAAATGTAAAACTTTGATCTGTTAGACATTCATTCAGAAGTAGGTAGTGTGGACACCACAAGCACACCCACGGTGTGTGGCAATTAGACTCAGTAAAGGTGGGGAAAACAAACAAAAAATAATGAGTCTACTTGGGGGGTGCCAGTGTGGGAGGGGTCAGAATGGTGGGGCACCTCCTCCAGCTCCTTCTTGCCCCCCAGTCCTCTCCTGGTGCACAGGGTCCCCCACATTCCTCCATCACTCTTCCCCAGGCCGGAGAGCACCTCAGCCTCTCTGCTCCTCTGGCCGAGCACCGTGGAGTCAGGCCAAAGGAAGCACCCGCCCCGTCCCTCTCCACCCCACCCCATCCCTCCCCACCCTGCCCCAGTTCAGCCTTCTTCCCATCGGCTCCCATGAGAACTTCTCAACCATTAAACCAACAGCCTTTCCGAGTTTAACCAGGGATCCAGCTTTGCTAGAATTATCAAAGCATGTGAGATTCAGGCTCTCTCTTCCTTCCTCCTCCACTCTACTCTTCTAGGCCCGTTTCCCAAACTTGACTCTGCACACAAATCACCTGGGAACCTATTAAACGCAGAGTCAGATTCAGTAGTTCTGGGGCAAGGACTGAGCGGTCACATGGCTCACAAATTCCTGGAAGACATCGATCCTCCAGTCCAAGGAGCGCCCTATGAGTGGCAAGGCTCCCGTCTTCTCTGGACAATCATGTGGACGGCCAACTCTTTTATTCTAGGCCTCACAACCAAGAGCTTTTGGAAAATTGGATCTTCTGATTTCCTTCTCATTTTTCAAGATCTCGATGCTGCTGGAGAATTTAAAAGCTGGAGCACATATAGGAATGATATTCCCCCAGTTAGTGCACAGCTGGGTCAGTCGGAACAGGTGCTGTCCACCGGCACCGCAGAGGTTGGCGAGGGGCCCTGAACACCAGCCTCCAGTGTGGACTTGCGCAGTAACGGGCTGACCCGTGTCCTCCAAGAAGCTAGGTCGAAGTCCCAACTGCTGGTCCCTAAGAATGGGACCTCGTTTGGAAATAGGGTCTTTGCTGATGAAATTCAGATGGCAGTTAAGGTCACACTGGAGGAGGGTGAACCCCTAACCCAGTACAACAGGTGTCCTTACAAGAAGAGGAGAGACACATGCAGACAGACACACAGAGGGAAGACGGCAGGACTGCAGGGACCCAGACGCCAGCCCGGGGACCCCAAGGAGCGCCAGCCCACCCCAGAAGCTGGCAGAGGGCACGCGGCCCGGCCGACACCTGATTTCAGACCTCTGGCCTCCAGAGCTGGGAGAGAACCCGCTCCTGCTGCTCAAAGCCCCCAGATGTGGCAGTTTATTACAGCACACCTGACAAACTAATACTAATTAATAAAATACTAACTCTAGGGAACAAACTGAGGGTTTCAGAGGGGCGGGGGTGGGGTGGACTAGGGGTTCACAGGGAGTTAAAAGCCAGCCGTGAGTGCCATCCAGGTAAGTGTTCTATTTCCTTAAGATCAAAGAAAAGAGCTCTGGAAAGTGTCAGTGCTCCTGGAGGCTGACCGGATGGACTCCCGGGGAACAGAGCTGAATGTCAGTGCCCCTGAGACCACAGTGCAGGGCAGCCCTGAAGCCCACGGGCTGGGAAGGAGGCTCAGCACCGTTGTCCTTGGAGTCCTCAGCCCACCCTTTTTACAAAGAAATCTATAAAAATTGATCCTTCAACTCAGCTGTGGCCAGTGACCGCTCATGACTGCCCAACACCCACTCCCCTGTTCCTTAATAATAAACCACGGATTCTTAGCGAGGCCCATGGCCATCCAGCTAAATAACTACATTTATCACCACCCCTTGCTGTCAGTTGCTGCCATGTGACCAAGTTCTAGAAAGTGTGGGATGATGTTTCCATGAGGTATCCTAAAAAGGGAGAAGCCATGCTCTGTCACTTCCTTCACCAGGTGGCCGGAATGCAGGTGTGTCAGCTGGAGCTCCAGCCACCACTTTGGGCTAGGAGAACAGGGGCCTCAATCTAGGGCTGGAAGGTTGGAACACTGCAGGGAGCATGGGTCCCTGAGGTCTTCACGGAAACCGTGATGGTGGCCATGGACAGCTACATAAAAACAAACAAAGAGAAGTATGTATTAAACTACCATCAATGCAGTTTTCTGTCATGTGCAGTCAAAATAAGTAGATTCTTTTATTTGCAAATAAAAATTCCACTCTTACATCAGTCCAATAAATATGTGGAGGGAAAAAAAATTTAGGCTGATTAACTAACCTCCTCTATCCCTGGAAAGCTTGTTTGTAAATAATTAGATTCATGAAATGGGAATATTCTCTGACTTGCCTGACAGGAATCATTACTCACCCTGAAGGAGAAGTTACAGAGCTTCAAGATTAAGAACCACTTAAATTACTTCTTTTTGGTTTTTTTCTGCACTAATCCTTAGATTCGTCTTATGCTTCAATCGAACTGTAAACGTGGGCCCCTGTCTTCAGCTGACCTGGGTTCTCTCTGCTCCTGGTTCACAGTCACTGGGTAACATTTTTATTTCTAAAATTGTTCGAAGAATTTGATGCTACAAAAAATACAGTTTAGTGCTGGAACTCGCATTTATCCGTTGTCCCTCGTGACAAAGGGGACAGCTGGGCCAGCTACTCCCTCCCCCACAATCTTTCTCTCGTTCCTCCAGTTCTCTTGTCCCTGCACAAAGGGTTCCGACGGTCCCTGCATTCAGCCCCTGTCCTTCATGTGCTGTTCCCGGGGAGGAGCTCACGTGTTTTTCACTGCTGCAGACACACGGCAGATGAACCAACACAGGGTATTAAGCAACACGTTTAGGATTAGATTGGTGACAAATGAAGGTTAAAAAAGGAGCAAGGGTCTGAGGAAGCCTGAAGTAAACTGGGCATTTCAACTGCCTTCCTCAAAGGCAGCAGAATGAGCCACTTACCCAGGAGACACCCCCTGGAAGCATCTTCCTGACACACTTCATAACCCAGGCTGACACTGAAGCCTCACCTCCAGGCCACAGCCAGATATTTCTGGCAACAATAGAGATATACAGAGATGGAAATTTTTATTACCAGAATTGCAGGGAGCTTCTCCCCACAAGAGAAAGATAGTGTGGGCATGGATGGGACTGCCCCTGCAGGGTGTCTGCAGCAGGGGGCCACTGTTGAAGACAAATGAGCACGGAGCGCCCGGGAGGTGAGGCGGAAGGGGGGGCGTGGAGACACAGAGGAGAGACCGTGGAGGGGTGCTTGTGGAAATCATTGCACGGGACGCGCGCGACCCCACACCAAGCACATCTGCGTGTGTCCTGCCGGGTCGGGACAGGAAAGCTAAGGCCCACTTCCCAGACGGCCTTGCAGGGGGGTTCTGGGTGGAACCAGGGTCTGTTGGGGCAGAGGTCAGATGGGGAGGGCCCCACACAGGGAAATCCGGTCTCCGGCACTGCGGCGGGGGGTGGCGGGGGCAGCCCTGGGTTCTGTTTCAGCAGCTGCAGCAGCAGAGAGCTATGTGGGGGTGGGGGGCCGGGGGCGGTGGATCTGCATTTCTCGTTGGATCCCAGACATTTCTCCTGGTAATTGTGCTCCTGGCTCGGACACACATGTGGTATCCCTGGCGCCCAGGATTATAAAGCCACCTAACACCTGCTCCTTTAAAAAGCTGATTGGAGGGCGCCTGGGTGGCTCAGTCGGTTAAGCGACTGCCTTCGGCTCAGGTCATGATCCCGGAGTCCCGGGATCGAGTCCCGCATCGGGCTCCCTGCTCAGCGGGAAGTCTGCTTCTCCCTCTGACCATCCCCCCTCTCATGTGCTCTCTGTCTCATTCTCTCTCTCACAAATAAATAAATAAAATCTTTAAAAAAATAAATAAATAAATAAAAAATAAAAATAAAAAGCTGATTGGAAGCCCCAAAACATGGGAACGTGGTGGTCAGAGTGTGGTATCTTCCATGCAAAGCCCTGCCCATTCTTCAGGAATTCCGTGCTAAACCTTTCAGCAGTTGGATTTTATTTATGAAAGCACCAACAGCTTTCTGCTCTTGCAAGACTCGGGACAGGTGTTTCTTAAAGTCCCCTTCCCACCTAACTCTGTTGTGTTACCTCACTGTGTTTTTAGTGTATTCTGTCTGTAGCCAACACGCTCGCCAGTGGAGGGTTAGGATAATCAGTTCTGAAGGACGACCTCAACGCAAGGCAGCCCGACTCCAACATTTATTAATAGGAGGCTCTTTGGGGATAAAAAGACAACCTTGCAAAAGTAAAAGGTACATAAGTGTTGTTTGAATTGATCAATGCTTATGCAAACTTTTGCCTGAAATCTGTGGACACGGTTGTTGAAATCCTGTCCTCGCTTCACGTTATGAAGGTAAGTCTCCCTTTGTCAATGACAGCTACAGTCCATAACCCCTGGATGCACTGCCAATAAAATGTCTGCACACGCATTCTCACAGATTGTTAAATTCTGTACTTTCTGACTTGTCCAATACAACCACAGGTTCAAGCTGGATCATCGATTTGTCCTTGGCCAAAAGGAAAATGAAATTGAGTGGAAAATTTGAGTGGGTCCATCGCTGGGAGTGGCCTTGTGCCCGACGCCATCTCTGTCCCACGGTTCAAAGCCATCAGGGGCGCCTGGGTGGCTCAGGCGGTTCATCGTCTGCCTTCAGCTCAGGTCACGATCTCCAGGTCCTGGGATCGAGCCCCATGTCCGGCTTCCGGTTCAGCAGGAAGCCTGCTTCTCCCTCTCCCTCTGCCTCTCCCCCCTACCCGTGCTCTCTCTGTCTCTCTCCCTCTCAAATGAATGAAGAAAAAAAAAAAAGCCATCAGCTGGTCCATAAGCTGCACGGTCTGCCCTCCCCTTCAATCTCCACCCTGGCTGAGAATTATGATTCTAACAGACTCTTAACTCTAGAGAAGATACTGGTGGTGACCAGAGGGGAGGTGGGCGGGGGGACGGGGGAAACGGGATGGGGACTGAGAGTGCACTTGCTGTGAGAGCACCAAGTGTTGTATGGATGTGTTGAATCACTATATTGTACACCTGAAACTAATGTAACACTGCCTGTTAACTAATTGGAATTAAGATAAAAACTTTAAAAAAAAGATTGTGATTCTAGGGGCGCCTGGGTGGCTCAGTCAGTAAAGCGTCTGCCTTCGGCTCAGGTCATGATCTCAGGGTCCTGGGATCGAGCCCCACATCAGGTGATTATCATTTTCACCTGACAAAGAAGAAAGCTGTAACATGCCTCAGGGCCCGCTCAGCACCAAGAGCGAATCATGACAGAAGACAAATCATTGCTTAGGGCTGACATGTGCGTACCCAGGTTTGAGCCCAGCTAGGGGCAAAATGAAAGCCAGGATGTGTGTGGGAAGTCAAGAGACCACTTTCTACCAGGTATATTTACACGTAGGGGCTGCTCACAGGCAGGAGCTTTAGTTTAAAACTCAAACTAAGCCCCCAGGCTCCACCATGACCAACGTCCAGAGCATGACTGGCCGCTTGCCCTCAGCAGGGCAGCTCAGAGGCCCATCCCAACAGAGGGTGCCGGCACCTGCAGGCCTGTGCTGTTGGCCTCCTCCCTCGGGGCGCCCCCACCGCACCCCTCCCGTGCAGCCCGCAGAGCCGGGAGGGCTTCCCCAGCTGCAGCCCAGCACGCCCACCCTGCACTCCCCTCGCCGCCCACCCCGCGGCTCATCCGCTGGTGCTCAGGGACTCGCCCACCTCATTCCAGAAATGCGTGAAAACAGACACTCTGGGGGACAAACTTTATGGGGCAGGGCAGGAGCAGCGGATAAATGCTTCATCCTTACCAGCCCAGGGGGTGATTCTGAGACAGGGCCAAGTAGATTCCTGGCAATTCTTGGAATTTTGACCTAACAGTTCAGTCAATAGTGTTTGTGGGGCTTGGGGGTTCCCCACGACCACCCTGTTTTGACAATTCACTGGAAGGACTCCCAGAACTCCCTGAAATCTGTTGCGTTCACGGCTAGGGCTCACGACAGCGAACAGACACAGCTTAACGGCAGCCAAGGGACGAGGCGCCCAGGCAGGGCCGAGCTTGTCCCCTCCCAGGGCTGCTGTGGACGGC
>NC_138380.1:4104295-4135097 GCF_054177405.1 Leptonychotes weddellii
GGTGGCTCAGTTGGTTAAGCGACTGCCTTCGGCTCAGGTCATGATCCTGGAGTCCCGGGATCGAGTCCCGCATCGGGCTCCCTGCTCAGCAGGGAGTCTGCTTCTCCCTCTGACCCTCCTCCCTCTCATGCTCTCTGTCTCTCATTCTCTCTGTCTCAAATAAATAAATAAAATCTTTAAAAAAAAAAAAAAAAAAAAAGAATGTTCCCCAGAGCACACAACTTAATGTAGAGAAAACTGGGGGTTCTTACTCGGGAACAAAAGATGAGTCAGCAGAGCATCACGTCATTCTTATTCTTATCCTGCTCATGAAAGGGGGTTGTTTTCACTAAAAAATAGAAATCAGATGTCAGAGTGATTACCACGCGGTTAATACTGTAGGAATCACTGGCACCTCTAAATCCCTTCCCTTTGGGGCATTTTGTTTATATTTGAGATAGAATTCTAATAAATGAAAATTACGTCCTTAAGGAACAAATGTCTGCCTGAATGCAGTCTGAAGAGAGTAAGACAGAACGTCTGCGTTGTCTTAGAGGAGTGTGAGCATGAGAAATGATCAACTACAAAAAGAAACATGAGACAGCCCTTTTTGTTCATCTCTCCGCAAAGTATCGAAATACCCTCTGCCACTTAATGTTCCTTACTTACCACCAGTGACCATCAGAACCACAATCACGATGTCTCTTCAAAGCAAAATAAAATATTCCAAAGGGAAAAAACTCCTCTTTAGAACCCTCAACTTCTCTCTCACTCGACGGTCTACCAAGGGCAGGAACACGGGCAGCCCCCCATCGGCAGCCCCCTCGGAGGGCAGCTCTTCCAAGGGGACCCCTCAGAGATGGGTCTCCCAAACTGTGGCCTCAGGAGCCCGGGCCCGAGAGCCATCACCGGCCTGGCGGGAGGTGGCCGACATGGAGGCCTTCGTACTAGTCCATGGGGCTCCTGCGCAGGAGGACGCCATGCTTCCCCGCTCATTAGAAGCTCTCGTCCACTCGATGAAGAGACATGTTGCACTTGCACACGAGGCTTCTCAAGCAGGTTTGGCCCCGGGACCTGTTTCTCCTACCTCTGCTGGAGCAAGCGCACTCAGAGGCCACCCCTTAGTATTACACCGCGGCTCACGGTGAGCAGGACTGCCCGTAACTCGCTGGTCTCCTCCACAGGGGGCTCGCAGGTGTGACTCCCGTGTACCCAGCGAGCCTCCGACCACCCCACGCGCCATCAGTCACTTAGCACAGCTCCTCAAGAGGACGAGGTCATCGGGAGGGGAGGCAGCGGCGAATGGGCTGGTCTGACGGGCTGTACTTCGTCATCCCAAGGACCCATCTCTGACCCTGGGGTGAGAACACCAAACCCACTCCCTGCTCTGCTCAAACTGGCCACGAGCACCGCCTCCGTCTGGGCAGGGACTGAGTAGACTGAATTGCAGTACTCCCAGCCCCAGGCCTTCCAGAGCAACCCATCATAAAGGTGGAGTTTAAGATTTAAGAAGAAAACCATAAGCTCAAAACTGTGTGTCCTTTTGTGTGAATGTATCAATGGCTTTTTTTTGACAAGCAAAGAACAAAACCCTGAAAACAAAGCCCCATCAATATTGTTACTGGCCATGAGATCAGGCACCCACTCTCAGCGCGTCATGAGTAGAAGGACTTCCCGGGGCGCCGGCACCGCAAACCCCTCACACACGTCACCGTGCGTGGTCTGGTGACCACAATACGCTACTGAGCACGCTCCCACCTGGAAACCACGCTGTTTACAAAGTCTCCGTGCAAGTGCTATCGGCCCTTTAAAAGCTACTCAATTGTCGAAATAAGTCAGTCAGAGAAAGACAAATACCACGTAATTTCGCTCATATGTGGAATTTAAGAAACAAATGAGCAAAAGGAAAAAAAGACAAACCAAGAAACAGACCCTCAACTACAAAGAACACACTGGGGGTTGGCAGAGGGGGGGCGGGGGATGGGGGAGACAGATGAAGGGATTACAGAGCACACACACACGGTGAACACGGAGTCGTTGAATCACTATACTGTACACGTGAAACTAACAGAACACTGCATGTTAACTACACTGGAATTAAAATAAAGACTTAATTAAAAAGGGGCTCCTGGCTGGCTCAGTCAGAAGAGCATGCGACTCTTGATCTTGCGGTTGTGAATTCAAGCCCCTCATTGTGTGCAGAAATTACGTTAAAAAAAAAAACCTTAATTTAATTAAACTTTCTAAGAAGTTACTCAACAGTCAATCAACCAGGACATAAGCTGCGTATTTCTAGAAAGTTTATAATGCTATCGACCTTTGCCATTAGGGGACATTTAACTTGTGTGCCCTATCGCAATAACATTCTTACACTCTCCCGCAGAGAGCTGCAATTCTATCATGTAATAATGTTTCGATTACCTATAAAGTTTAATTTACTGTGGACATAAGACCTAATGAATAATGTTAGAACATACTGATTCAGTTCAAGGAAACCACTGCAAGTCAGAAACCCAAGTTCATATACGAGCCCAACTGAGACGAGACACGTCAGCGGAACAGCTTCAGTCGGTCGTTGGCACCGTTACACCTCACAATTTATCTCACTAAGTAGCTAATTTCTAACTATTATTATGAGTCCTTTCTCTGCACTACGCTGTTATCCAAAATGCTTTGACAGTTCTCAAATATCACCGGTAATGGACAAATCACAGTAGCTTTTTCTGCAAAAAGAGCACCACGCTAAGGATACAAAAAGACCTTGCTATTTCTAAATACAGCCAGAGAAATTATCTTTCCATTTTAAGACTGAAAACTGCGTCCACCAGCTACGTATTTTAGTATCCCTAAACTTCAAAATGTTTGCTCCCTACCTTCACCTAAAGATCACAGGATCTGGCCATTCTGATTTCTGACTCCCTCCTGACACTCCTCCTCAACTCTGCCCGTTGTTTTACAGAGTAAGACATAAAGCTTTCAGCTTCTCCTTCCTGTCAGTGCCTCCCAGGCCATCTGGTCTCGTGCGGACTTCTCTGGAGCTGCCCATTCTCGAGCTCCAGAGCAGCATTCCGGTCCAGCTCGCGTCACCTGCCCTGTTCTAGGTCTGCCCCGTGACTCGAGAAAAGCTACAGCTCTTGGTAGAAACTCCCAGGCGTGTCTGTGCAAATCTGAGAATCCCTCTGTACTTCTTAAGGGCTTTATTCCTAAGAGAAAGGCCAAAACTCTCACCCCAGCCCCGCCTCGGACACCCTTACCTCCTCGCTGCCCTCCATACCAGGCTATTAGCGCTGCCTTTAAAACTGCCGTGGAAACCTCCTCCTGGACGCCTGCTCCCCGCGCATCCTTCACTGGCCTCCACGCACTCCCAGGATCTCAGCTGAACACCGCTCGCTTGGGAGCCTCCACCCAGGCCCCCCCAACTCCCGTGCTGGCTCAGGCCCTGTGTGTCCCCAGACCCGGCGCCTCGCCCCCAGGGCCCCGCCATGGTCAGTCACAGTGTGTGACTCTGTAATTAATGTCCATCTCTTCCCTGGGAGAGGACACCCGTGTCCGTCGGCACCGCACCCCTGACTGGCACACCGTAGCTCACAGGCGCTTACAGAAGTGACCTGGGACTCACGGGACCAACGACCAGCCAGGCGCAGCACTGGGGTGAGAAGTCGGAATCTCACACAACCTGTTCTGTGCCCCACACCCCCAGCTCCACTACACTGTCATGAGCCAACGACACAGAGCGCCCCTCGCTGAAGACCTCTATCATCCGGGCACCGCTGCCAAGCACAAACCAGAAGTGGGAAGAAAGACTACTCAAGGCCAAAGTGGGTCTAGTGGGAAACTTGAGAATTTATCTGTAGAAGTGCACATGCGGCCAAGGGTGAATTAAATGGAGCTCTGATCAATTATTACAGCTGATCTGACTCCTTAATATTGAAAATACAGCCAGAGCACATCATTTATATTTTGACATCATAAACCCTTAGGTTTGTGATTATTAATTTTTTAATAATTTAAAGTTATATTCCTTTTTATCAATTACAAAATTCTGAAATTTTTAGCAAGTCCTACTAAATTAATATACATTTATTGCACACACACACATGATTAGAAATCATCCATAGCAGCCCAAGCTAAAAACAAAACGGTGAAACCTGAGAAGTCAACCAGGGAATAAACCGCTGACTTCTGAGACATAATACAGGGTAGAAAGAACTAACATCTCAATATTAGAAACCTCCTTCCATGATACCAATATCAAGCTGTAGTTTCTTTTCCCCTTTTTAAAAAGATTTATTTCCATCTGACCACGTGAAATTGATGTAATTGCCAATTAGAGACCCACACAATTATTTTGCCAATCAATTTATATTTCTACTTAACAAGCCTGACAGCAACTTTTAAAAGAAACATTATGAAATATTCTTCAATTAAGTAAAGAATTATTTAACAGATAAATATTCTTAATGGGGCTCTCCTGTGGTTTTAAATAAGCTGAGCACTTGATTAACCTCACAGGCTTGTTTGGCACAACCGTAATTTTTACAAATGGGATAGAACGGAGGGATCATAAAGAAGGAATTAATCACAGAACAATCGGTGCTTCAGTCACGAGAGCTCTTTATTCATATTAGTTAAGTTGGAGAATGAACTGGCTATTACTACCATAAAGTACACTCAGGTCTTCAAGATCACCGTGCCCACGCTCAGACACATGCTACAGCATCGCACATCCGCCTTCCAGGTACACAGAACGCCTACCGGGGTCACTGTTTAGAGCTAGATTTTATATCCTTAGCAGTCTTAAGGTAATGACAGTTAACGTCCCAGACACTGGAAAACCAGCTCTCTTACAAGGTTCCCCAAACACGTAACACTTCTCGGTATAGAGCACATGCAGCCTGGAGAAACCAGCGAGGGAGTCTCCATGTGAACAGGAATTCGGTTCAGTATTTGCTGGGCGTTGGGAGGTCCTGGGGGTACAAAGATCATTCCCCATTTTTAAGGACCTCAGTCTGGGGAGGGGCATAGGGCATCAGTGGTGCATGGGTAAGGAGAAGCTGGCTCGATGGGGGCTTCATCCAAAGGGGGTGCTGGAGCACTCCAGGGAAACGGAACCCTTCTGGGGGCCGGTCACTCCAGGATGCTGGTACCGTCCTGCCGCCGAGATCACCCAGTGATATAAAGCCCGTCCGTGGAATATGCCTCACCCAAACCGAGGACATCTTCGTGCTGATTGTAGAAGGAGGGCTCACAGCACAGAGCTCGGTGGGAAGACAACGGCTGTGCCCACAGCAAAGGGTGACTTTTACATGAATAAAAGTGATTCAGTTGTATCAGCAATGTAATACTAAGAAAAGGCCAGGTGATGTTTAGATCCTACAATTCTATACAGAGAGCTTTTTAAAATATTTTCTTACTGAAAGTTCTAAAGGCCATTTAGTTCACAAACCTAAAATTCTTTTCTCCCACCGAAACTATTTTTTAATGCAATTGTGATGAGGAGGGCTCTCAGGACACAATAATTGCTTTATAACGTAATAACAATGGCAAAGATTTATTGCATACTTACTGTGGGCCCATTACAGCTCTAAACGCTCAAACAACTCTTTTTATCTTACTTGTGAAATACAACAAAGTCAATGCATGTAACAAAACATACGTTGGCAAAGCATTATGAACAAAAATGAAAATAATTCAACATCAAAATGTCCTATGTGGGTGGCTTCCTAGAACACATTACTTACCAAAGGATTTGGATCAGAGGGGGAATACTTTATAGCTCCTCATGGCCATTTCCAAACTCTTTTTATTCCAGTATCTAAGGGAATTCATTCGAGAGACTCACGCCATTGGGTCTGACCACCCACTCTCCCACCTGACTGCCGTTATTCTCCTACTCTTACTAGGACGGTTATGGCACCCTTCAGAACAGATGGGAGTCATGACTTCTCTGCTTCCTAGCTGTGCTCGTGAGCAGGCACTGAATTTCTTTCAGCCATGGTTTCCTATCTGGAAAATGGGGATCACGGTAATTCCGATTTCCTAGGGCTGTTGTTAAGATTAAATAAGGTCCTGCGTAGCCTGCACTTAGCAAAGTCGCACCGCACACAGCACTCCTGCGACCACGCGTGGGATGCATGGGTGTGCGCGTCTGAAGGCATACAGATCGGCCCGGAACTCGGTGCGATAGTGGCTGGAGAAACCATGAGAAACCGAAACAGTCTAGTGATCCTGAGAACCAAGTGGTCTGAGACTCTCCAGTGGGGAGACCGAGGGTCTGGGGTCACTGACAATTAATCAGAAATAAGCAGGGACTGCCTTCGGCATGGAGAACTTGGATTTCCCCATGCTCAGCGGAGAATTTACATTATTATTCTCATACTTGCTTCTAAACTTAAACAATGAAACTAAATCTTTCTTGATGAAGGCAAATTTTCAGAGAATAAAACCTACGTCATGACTTAAAACAAACACCGTAACAGTTTAAAAAGTAATGTCAGTATTACACGAAGAATGGAGCAACCCTAGATCCCTTAATTTAACAAAGTACCTTTCAAGCCAGCGATCTACGCAGCAAATGTCAGAGCAGTTACTGAAAGCTTAGCAAGGATTCTGAATTCCTAGCAAGGGCTGCTGGAAATCCGTAGAAGCATCCCCCCCACACACCCCACAGCACTTCCCGGACTCCCCGGGGGGACGGAGCGGTCAATGAGGACAGGCAGTCCTCGTCCCTCTGGGAAATCTCCTTCCGCAAGCTTGGTACCAATCACCAAATCCTCCAGTGACAGGAAACAAATTTCAGCCTTCTTCAAAAGAAGTAATGGGCACAGAGGGGAAAACCAAAAGACCAGCACAGCACAGCAGGAAATCTTTATAAAGAGTCTAAGTGCTTTTATTACGAGGGTGCAAGGCAGCATTTCATCCAACACTCACCAACAGCAAACCGGCATCTTCCATAGAACACTTCCAGAAAGTTCAAACAGGAAAATGAAAAGATACATTATCTGTAATGATTCTCATACAACAGTGTTTAGTGTTGAAACTTCATGTCACTCCAAGAAAGTGTAATCATTTTCTAGCAAACGTGGCAAAAAAAGTTTGCTGTTTTATTTTGTTTGCCTACAGACATATCAGAACATGCCTCACAATTAAAACGTTTTTTTACGGCACTCCATGACACCAATATCTATTCGTGCTTAGGATCAGCCAGTTGTACCAAATACCAGAAAATACAAAATGATAGGAAATATAAACATCAATTTGTATTTCAAGTTTATAACATTTTATTTACAAAAATAGGCCGGGAGGAAAAGGGTTTGCAGCCCCATATTCTTTCCTGGGGGGACTATTTTGCGTCATCTTCTCCGTTTTTTCCCTAACAATTTTTAAAGTCACAGGTGAATTCCTCCAGAATTCAATTCGCCAACTAGAAGCTGGGGAGGCGGGGAGGACGGGGACGGGAGGGGGAGGCAGGGGGCGGGGCGGGCCGTCGGACAGCGGGCACACGGATGCGTGCACTGGACGGCCTCATGCACTCGGCGACGCAAGCACGCTTCTCGACATCGACACAAACGCCACTATTTACAGGAGCTGCGGTCTCGTGCGGCCCTGACGTGCCTGCTCACCGGCGCGACGTGCCCGGGTGACCGTGTCGAGGCGGACGCTACGACATGACTCCGAAGACGGGGTTGTGGCGGCAGATGCTGGGGCCATACTCCTCGTAGTCCTTCTTGGTGTGGCACACCTGGAAGAACTCGGGCTGGGGGGCAGCGGTTAGAGGGCATCGAGAGACCTTCCCAGAAGGAGGTCAGAGTCCTACACCGTGATGCAAGCCAGAGACTCTCCTGACCCGGCACCCCACTCCTTAGCCAGACCCCTGCGGGAAGGTCTGCGCCCCTCCGAGGCCTGAGCTACGAACCAGGACTTCATTTCATTTCTTTAAAATGTACTCAGCCCCCACTTAGGACCAGCTACATGCTCACCCTAAATTAGCAATTCACTGGCTACTCACAAATTTGAGGAGAAAAAGGAATAATTACTTGAAAAAGTCACTGGAATTAATGATTAATGCAAGATGTCTGAGGTTGTCTCTGGATTTCACTTATCCATATTACCTGTAACTCCTTTTAGCAAGAATTAGCCGTGCAGCTGAAATTACCTCTAAGACATTTTTTCTATCTCCCGGAACTAAAAGAGCCACACATGATTCGAACACACACTATTTAACCTTCACGGGACAACATTTATTCAAACTCAACAAAGAGCGCGGGAATGAAAATACAGAGCAGTCTAGAAAAGGACTTACAGTTGAAGCAAGCATGGAGCCTCCAAACCACACCGCATAGCGCTGCATATGATGCGTTATCACCTGGACCTCCACAGGCTTCGGCTGGAAAGGAGAGTAACGTAGGTCACTCGCCAGGCGAGACGACAGGTCGCCTGATAACCTGTCTGCAGACAAGAGCACAGCTCTGCTGTGAGTGGCGACCGACGTGGGCCTCCTCCCAGCTGATGGCGCGAGGCCCGTCCCTTGTGCTCAAGTCCCTCTGGGGTGGCATGAGCCACGTGTGACTCTGAAAGGAAGCGTCTGAGCCACTCCCATGGCCAAAGCCACCCAGCGCCGGCCCCTGTCCGGCTGGTGCAGGGATCAAAGCACACCAGTCAAGGAGCATGTATCGTTCACAACGCTAAAGGCATTTTTAACGGTAAAAAATCCAAGCAACTAACGCAACTGATTTTTTTTTTTTTACTAAACCAATTAGATGTTTTAGCATCGTAGAGCTAATTCCAAACACTACGTGTCCCAAATCTACTGTGAAAATGACCCTTTGCCAAGAGTGTGATCTGCTAGGTTAAAGGGTGCATGTTTGCTCCCACTTACCCCACACCAGAGCCCAGTCCTGCTTGGAAGCCCAGGGAACATCACCCGCTCATGAAGAACGATCACCTCAGAGGGACACACACTGAAACTCCCTGCTACTATTGGTTATTGTCGTTTAATGAGAACGTTTCCAAAGGACGTGAAGCCCCTCACGGCACACGGACCGCCTCTCCCTAGATGCTGGTCATCACACAACAGGCCCCGTCTCTCGCAAGGCAGAGAAACCAGCAGGTGCGGGTCGGCGTGGGCGCCGGGCAGCTGCCGCCAGCCCAGTGGCCCTCGGCCTTAGCGACACTTGGAAGGAGTCAGACAGCAAATCTCCGAACGTAATCTCATGGTGCAGCTGAGACAGTGCCTCGAACCTGTTCCGACTTCAGGCCCCCGCCGCTCGCTCATCGGTCAGGGGGAGACCAGCCGTGGGAGGGGGCCAGAGCAGCCAGGCTAGCGCGCCCGTCCCGCCCGCCCCCTACCTTGATCCGGCCTCCGCTGAGCTCCTCACTGAGTCTCAGTCGGGCGTCCACCACTCGTTTCAGATCCCTCTGCAGCCGACGTCCAAAGTCCCTGAACATCGTTGAACCTCCTGAAAGAACGACATTCTAAAAGACACAAAGCAGAGGGGTTTCCTTTGATGAAATCACCCACCCACGCCGTCCTGGTAACCCGCCCCCTGCTCCTGTGAGCAACACCCTGCGACCCACGTGGGAAGATAAAGCTGAAGCAAAGTCACTGCTGTCAAAGAGCGTCCACCGTGTCTTGTTCCTGCACCACAAATTCGGCCTCTCGGTACTTTTCCTCAACAATAACCAAGTGAAAGCAGAAATTCTGCTCCACGTGCTCCTTCAGCAATGAGAGAACTTCACAAGGACCAGGAGGCCCAAACACACTATGAACCAACAAACTGACTTGCTAGAATAATCTAAGGCCAAAGGAACAGTGGATCTTTAGTTATTTTGCCTTAATAATTACGGGGGGGGGGGAAGTCTTCCAATTAATACTTGAACATTTTTAGAAGCGTGAGGCCAGGGAGGGAGGGTGCCTTTGGGGGCCACTGGGAGCTGCCCACTGGCCTCCACCACTCACATTCTGCTCGGTGGCCAACAGAAGCCTGCGTGGGGGGGAGGGGGCTTTACTAAATCTCATCAGATTTTGATGAGAGACAAATGTGTTCTTTCAGGCTACAGGATATTATTTAGGACAATGAAAGCGAAAGTAGGCATGTCCTGACAATTTTTTTACAGAAAACATCACTTGAGGAAACTGTACAGAAGGCTCCTTCCCGGAGCCAGAAAGCCCTACTTCATCAACACCGGACCTACCCCTGCTCTGATACCAGCAGGGACTGCAGGACTCCTCGGGTAAGCTCCGTCCCAACAGTCGATCCCTCCCCACATGAACAGAAGGGCGAAGCACACCTCCCTGTCCCAGTTGGCCCAGATCACAGGTGACATGACATGGCGTTAGAGTACCCCTTTCCTGACCCCTGCCGCTCTTGCGAACAGCCAGCCCAGCACCCACTTAGACTCGGGACGAGACAGGTGAGATCAGAGACGGGACGAGACAGGAGCAGGGGCCAGGAGAGGCCACTGGTGATCCTGTCTCCTACCTGGACCCACGCCAACTCCACCCCTGAGGGTCTGCACAGAGAAATATCACCTTCATGACCTATCAGCAGACTGCCCATCAACCAGAACGCGCCCTCCAGTCACTGGGCTGAAGAGAACTGCCAGAGGCTGAGGCTTTCAGGGGGCCTTAGCTGGGGATGGGCCAGGAGAAGCCATCAGCAAGCGGCCACCAAACTGAACTCACATCTTCTATCACCTTCAAAAGTCTCACGTACAAGCTACTTTTAAGAAATGATCTGCGGGCGCCTGGGTGGCTCAGTGGGTGAAGCGTCTGACTCCTGATTTCAGCTCAGGTCATGATCTCAGGGTCATGAGATCGAGCCCCTCACCGAGCTCCACACTCAGCCGGGGGTCTGATTGAGATTTTCTCTCTCCCTCTCCCTCTGCTCCTCCCTGCTGCCGCTCACTAATGTGCACGCTCTCTCTCTCAAATAAATAAATCTTTAAAAAGAGAGAGAGAGAGGATCTGGGCTTGGCCTTTAAGGCCAGGAATGAGGGGGGATTCTGACTTTAGACATCCACGGCCCTCCCTAGCGGGAGAAGCACTATGGGAGCCCAGAGCCCTGACCTACACCACGGTGCTGCCCTTGTCCCCCCTTCTTCCAACCTTCTACTGAAAGGAAAACACCACCGCACACTGCAGACACCCTAGGCAGGGAAGCCCTCCTCAGAGAGCATCTAGGAATAAACACATCAGATGAAGCACCGCGGAAGGGTCCTGGCCACCAGAATGGTGCACGGCCAGTCCCCACCTGTGCACTTCAATGCACACAAACCTGACTGCTCTTAGCAAAGTGTGGGCTCAGTCCCCAGGAAGCCCAGCCTCTTCCATTTCTTAAGGGGCAATCTTCTCCTGATCCCCCCCACACACAGACACACACAGTCAGGCACCCGTCTGTTCTTGACGAGCTGCAAACCCAGATCTTTCAAGCAACATCCCATCCCAGGATCAGTGTCATGAATAATCACTGTTGCGCTCTGTCTCCTTGGGGAGAACTCTCTCAGAAACAACAGGAGGGGGTCTGGTTCCTGTCAGAGTCAAGGGGGCATCCCCCACAGTCAGAGCAACAGACACACAGAACTGGGGGTCACCCTGGGCACTGACGGTCGTGCATGACACCACCAAGAGGTAAGACCTGCAGGACCAAGTGCCTGATGGACCAGATAAAGTAAAACCCATCTCCTTTCAGAGAGGTGTTGTCACCTGGGGACACAAACTATGTATCTGTTTGCTGTTAAGAATCACAACTTAAGGGGCGCCGGGGTGGCTCAGTCATTAAGCGTCTGCCTTCGGCTCAGGTCATGATCCTGGGGTCCTGGAATCGAGCCCCGCATCGGGCTCCCTGCTCGGCGGGAGGCCTGCTTCTCCCTCTCCCACTCCCCCTGCTTGTGTTCCCTCTCTTACTGTGTCTCTCTCTGTCAAATAAATAAATAAAATCTTTAAAAAAAAAAAAAAAAGAATCACAACTTAAAAGCATTCTTGACATTTTGGTCATCGTATGCTAGACCAAGCCTCAACTGGCAACTGGTCCTGCTTTCTAAATGCTGGTCAGACCGGCTGACTATCTTCTGGAAGGAAAGACCTCAGCTTCTATCACAGAAGAATTCAGCAGGAGCTTGGCGGGGCGGGGGGGTGCCCAAGGACAGCACCTGCCTGAAATCTGACATCTCTAAGTGTGCTTTTACTGACATGCCTTGTTTTCAGTTTTTTGCTATTGTTTTTCACTTACTTTGATTTCTTAAATTCCACCACAGACAACTCCTCTAAAACCTTTCCAGGCTAAGATGACCACAGCCTTGCTCTGTGGCATGAACTCAAAACAACCCCGTGTCGGGCGGGGCCCCGCGGGTTCCTGAGGAAGCCCGGGTCTGTCTGGGAGCCCCCGATGGCCCATCTCAGTGTAGGGAAGAGGGCCACAGTGGCTCCTTGAAAGTCACAGGAAGACTCTGTGAGTTATCCTGCCCTCAGATGACTGTCAAAAGATATGGAACTGCTTTTAACTGAATACCCAATACTATGAACCAAGAATTTTCTGCTGCCCAATCTCCAAACTGGGTGGTGGTTATTTTGAAGGACAATGTGAAGAGCATGCAGCTCATTCACGCTTCTAAGTGATCTCAGTGTTATTACTACATCAAAACAGGCCATCAGAGAGCTACCTGGGTGCTCGGTGTCCTCTTGGTATCCACCCAAAGGACCATTAATCTAGACTCCCTGCCCTCAGCACAGGCCACCAGACAGAGCAGTGAATTTCTCACTAGTAGAGATGGGTGGAGAAGGTAGTAGAGATGGGTGGAGAAGGTACTCTCAGTGAAGGTCTGAGGAAGCAGCTTCTAGGAGCACGTGGGTGGCTCAGTCGGTTAAGCATCTGCCTTCGGCTCAGGTCATGATCCCAGGGTCCTGGGATCAAGCCCCGTGTCGGGCTCCCTGATCTGCGGGAAGCCTGCTTCTCCCTTTCCCACTCCCCCTGTTTATGTTCCCTCTCTCGCTGTGTCTCTCTGTCAAATAAATAAAATCTTTAAAAAAAAAAAAAAAAAAAAAGCAGCAGCAGCTTCTCTCAGGTCTCAGTGTCAGGAAAAGCTGGGCTCTCGGGAAAACTCACTGGTTTTGATCACATGTCTCAGAGGCCCTGTGACTCCTGTCACAGATTAAGCCGTCCCTCTCTCCTCTGGTTCTAGGCCCTTCCTGAATGGCTGGATAGAACCGTGCTGTGCTCCGCTCTGTCCTCGTCTTGCCCTATGTCACTCTGCTACCCCTGTTCTCCCATGCCCAGACTGCTCTTACATGGGATGTATCTTCCCGACTGCCTCAAACTCCACGCACTAAAGGTTGGGCAGGTAGGAAGGGGCAAGTTTCTAGGGGCAGACAAATAGGAAAGTTGAACACATTAGAACTGGCTTCAGACAAAATAGGGCAGAGGGTTAAATGAGACTGGAGTTTATGCAAGAATGCTTAGTCTTCATTTTGAATTCCTTCTTTCCATCCTTCCTTCCCTACACAACAAACCTCGACAGCCTGGAGTCTGCCGTGATCACCACTGAACCTCCTAGGCTCCTCCATGCACACCTGTTGTCACAGGTGCCAACAAAGGACCTCTGGAGCCCCAAAGAGCAGAGACTGTACCTGGGTGCTGCAAGTTCATTCACAGACTGGAAGAAAATGTCCGAATCCCAGGAATCTAGAGATTCCCAAAGGGGCCTGAGAGATCTCAAAAAAGTTAGAAAATGTAAAAAATGAAACTTTAAAACACAACTTTCTATCACTGTGGAGATTTACATTTTAAAAAGTTAGTATCGTGAATCTCCTAAAAGCATTTTAAAGTTGTTCATTTCAGATTTTTCTCTAAAAAGGAACTGTTTGTTTCTTGCATGAGAAAGAAATGGCTCTGTGACTGTTCTTTTTTTTTTTTTTTTTAATTCATTCGAGACACAGAGATAAAGAGGGAGAGAATATGAGCAGGGGGGAGAAGCAGGGAGGGGGAGAAGAAGGCCCCCCCGCCGAGCAGGGAGCCTGATGCAGGGCTCGATCCCAGGACCCCGGGATCATGACCTGAGCCGAAGGCAGACGCTTAACCAACTGAGCCACCCAGGCACCCCTCTGTGACTGAATCTTGATTATCACTTGAGAGGTGCCCAGGAAGGTCAGTGCAAGCCCAAGCTCTGGATGCTCTTGAACTGGCAGTGATTTGGCTCTGGAAGCAGGGTCCCTGCATCGTTGGCGGAACTACCCCCAGGTGCCCACTCATCACCATTAACGAGAGCTACATACATGCATCCACCCAACAGGTCCCTGAAAAAGAGAGGAGTCATCTGGGGAGCAGGCGTCCATCTCAGGAGAATCTACAAGGCAAGGTCACACCCAGTGACAGGTAAAAGACAAACAACCCTCTTTTCCATTGCTTTGCTTGTTATCCAGAATTATTTCGTCCTCATTGTGAAATGCATATGAGCTCAAAATCACAGGCTGGAGCTCCATCCACACTGTTATTATACTCTAAGTCAGCACAGTTAATATGGTCAAAGACCGTGAACTCGGACACTGCGCAACACAAGGAAACCTGAAGAAAATACCAGCATGAATACTGGCAAGATTCAAGATAGCTCTACCCATCAAGAAGATTCTGGAGAGGTCAGAAAGTTTAGAAAACAACATCATAAGCTCAGAAGATACTCAACAAATGATAGGAATGTGGAACAGGACAGATAGCAGAAAGCAGAACTGAAGAGACTAAAGTAGGGGTGGTCTGAATCCAGGTTGTAATAAGATTTACTTACATAGAATATTCTGTGTGCAAATGTATATTTAAACTTCACTGTATGACTAGAGATGAAGAAAAACGAATCCCTGAACTAAGTCAATTAAGACACTCAGAGGGACGGGGCGCCTGGGTGGCTCAGTCGTTAAGCAGCTGCCTTGGGCCCAGGTCATGATCCCAGGGTCCTGGGATCGAGCCCCGCATCGGGCTCCCTGCTCAGCGGGAAGCCTGCTTCTCCCTCTCCCACTCCCCCTGTTTGCGTTCCCTCTCTCGCTGTGTATCTCTCTGTCAAATAAATAAATAAAATCTTAAAAAAAAAAAAAAAAAAAGACACTCAGAGGGACAAGTGGTGAGATAAAACACCAATGGGTCCCCCTTGTGGACAAGATGGCTCTCATTGACTATGGTAAGTGGACAGGATGGCTCTTACTGACCACAGTAAATGGAAAAAATGGCTCTCACCAGGGTAAGTGGAGTAGATAGTTCTCACTGGCCATCATTAAGTGGACAAGGTAGCTTTCACTCTCCATTGCAAGCGGACAAAATGGCTCTCACTGACCAGGGTAAATGGACAAGATGGTTCTCGCTGACCATGGTAAATGGACAGGATGGCTCTCATTGACCAGATCAACTAAGCATCACTTTATGAGAACTTACTGGCTATACTGATTTCACTCTAAATCCTTTCTCATTTCTGCCCTGGAATAGATCATCTGTATCTGGCAGATTATAAGGCTTCTTCTGTTGATTTTGTTGTGGCAGAAAATAGATCAAATACAAAATAGTACTTAGTAAAACACAGCTGGGTTGACATTAAGTCCCTGAAGTGATGCCTGAACTTAACAGTGATCCTGTCTTCTTGACTAAGACATACGCAGGGATCTTGTGCACAGGGCTCTTAGTAACTTTAAATCACTCACATCAATCAAACTAGGTACTTAAAGATATTTTAAGAAATAGAAACTATCAACAGAAAATTTCAATTAGGCCAGTTTACCCAAGAGAACTCAGAGCTGGGTTTCAGAGACAGAGAATTTGCAACATAAGCCATCATCATAAAATACTTTAAACACTGAGTAGATTACATCCAAAATGGCCATTTATTTTTCAATTCCTATTTACATTTCAAACAAGATAAGCACAGTAACCTAGCTTTTTTTAAAAAATCACCGTTAACGGCTATTTTAATACATTTAATCCTACTTTTTTGGAGAAGGCAAATATTAAAATCTGATGTAATGGATTTCTTTTTACTTTTTATTTGAAAAGAAAAAACTTTCCATTTGGAAATAAGTAATTTCAAGGTAGCAAAAGTGGTACACACCCTTTATTCAGATTTACCTGCTGTGAATACTTAACCACATCTGTTCCATCGTTGGCACTCTCTCCACACACACGCGCACACACTCCTTTACTCATTTGAGAGTAAATTATATGCATCACAGTCCTTTATTCCTAAATACTTTAGTGTGTATCTATTAAAAACAGGGACATTCTCTTACGTTACCACAGCACAACTGTCAACTTTGTAAACTTACATGAACACAAAACTTTTATCCAATCTATTATCCCCATTCCAGTTTTGTCACTTGACCTATTAATAGTCTTTATAGCAATTTTATCCCTCCAGTCCAGGAGCCAGTCTAGGGTTACTGCAATTATTTGTCATATCTCTGTAATGGATTTTTTAATTAAGAAATAATTCACCAGAGTATGAACATGAATGTTCATTATGATACTTTAGAAGCATTGCAAGATCTTGAGTTGCCTTCAGAGAAATAATATGTAAAATCCAATTTCTCATTCATGCAATAAAAATGCCACTGCATACATATGTAGCCAACTGATTTTAGACAAAGTTGCCTAGGCACTTCAATAGGGAAGGAACAGTCTTTCTCAAAAAATGACACTAGAATAACTGATATCCATGGAAGGATGTGGACACTCACTACCATCCTTCATATACACAGTGTAACTCAAAATGGATCAGACTTAAATGTAAAGCTAGAACTATAGAATCTCTAGAAGAAAATTTTTTTAATCTTCATGACTTTGATGTTGGCAAAAAATGTCTTTGATGACACATAAAAAAAAGTATTAACCATAAAAGATAAAAATGGATAAACTGGACTTCATAAAGTGAAAAACTTCTGTTCTTCAAAAGATACCATTAAGAGGGGCGCCTGGCTGGCTCAGTAAGTGGAGCATGTGACTCCTGATCTCAGGTCATGAGATCGAGCCCCACGTTGGGGGCAGACATTACTTAAAAATAAACAAACAAACAAAAGATACCACTATCTTTGAAAATGAAAAGACGAGCCACGGACTAGGAAAAAAATATTTGCCACACATATATCTAACAACGGACTTGTATCCAGAATGAAAAACACAACTCTTACAACTCAATAAAACAAATCAATTAAAAAAATAGGCAAAAAGTTTAGACATTTCACAAAAGAAGGTACACAAATGATCAACATGAAAAGACAGTCAACAGCCTCTGTAATCAGGATCATACTAATTAAATCCATTACAGAGCAAGTTCAGGTTAAGACAGGAACAGACGGCACAACCACTCTGGGCAAAGTCTGCTGGTCTTTATAAAGTTAAACTACACTTATCACGTAACAAAGCAATTGCACTCCCAGGTATTTGCCCAAGGGAAATAAAACACATATCCACACAGACTTGTACCCAGATGTTCAGCACAGGTTTTCTGTGGTAACCAAAACCTAGAAACAAGCCAAATTCTGCATCGGTGGGGGGAAAGATCCGTTGTGGGATATCATACAGCAGTGCTAACTGGCACAAAAACGAGTACGCTGCAGCTCCAAAGCACAAACAGAGCACAGGGAACAGAGGGTGCACGTATGACTCCGCGTGCATGCAGCCCCAGAAAGTCAAGTCTGACGTGCAGTGACGGAGAGCAGGTCCGTGCTCTCCAGCAGCCGGGGCCAAGGGACAGGGATGGCCGGGGAGAGGACGGGGACCGTGTATGGGCGATGGTCACGTTCTCTGTCTTAACTGTGGTGCCAATTCTATGGCTATGTAGACTTGTCCAATCTCCTTGAAACTGGGTTTGTTTTATTGTAAGTGGAATTTTTACAAACAGGGCAATCCAACAGAAAGCTATGATGAATGGAGGACTTGCTGAAGAGGCAGGCCCCGCACCGAGCCACGCGCGGGGGAGGCCGGAGGGACCTGCGGTCTCTAGACCTTCCCTGCCTTACCACCCTCTGCCCATGTGAGGAAGGAAGCACAGGCCAAGCGTATCAAACACTGGACTCCCTCCCAGGGGCTGATATGCACAGAGCGCTCCAGGCCTCACCCCAGTTCCAAGCCTCACTGGGAGCTGAGAAATTCTAATGTGGCCCAGTAATCTCAACGGACTTACGGAGGACCAACCCTTGATCTCAACCCACTCGCCCACAAGGAACTGCCCACCCTCTGGACACAGAGCCGTCGTCCTGGACCCCCGCTCCGATGCCTCCCCACCAGCAAGCAGCTTCCTTCACACAGACACGTGACACAGCAGCCCCGGGGGGAGGTCTGTGGTGCCCGGACCGTGTCACGAGTCTAGCTCTCGTGTTTGGCTCCCGCCTGGGCTTCTGAGCACCACAGCTACTGGGGACACGTCCACGTGTGTGCTCCACACCCGTGACCCAATGGGTGGGTCCCGGAGCCTGGCAACAACGTGGAGTCAGTAACCTCTCTGCGTACTCCTAGATGCCCGGCGGGGCCTACCACCCACCCACAGCACCCCTCACGCTGACCCTGCTGCAACTCCTTCCCCGGCCCCGCGGCCCCGCAGAGCCTCAGGGGATGGGGAGCCTGCCATGTGCGATGGAGGGGGATACAGTTTGAAAAGGAAGATATGCCTACTGTTTATACTGCATACAGCAGAAAGCCAGGCTCCAGGAAATCCTCCTGCCTGAAAGGAATACGAGGCCAGAGCAAGAAAAGAACTAGAACACAGCATTCTAAAAGATGAGCAAACACGGACTGCGGGGATGCTGTTTTCCTGGCGAGGCATTCCAACTCTTCCCGTCTGAGCCCCAACCTCTGCTCTACTCCACCAGCGCCAGGAATGATGGGCCAAGGGCAGCTCACGCTCCTCTGCCGGTTTTGAGACCAAAGGTCAAACATTTTCACCTCCCTGGACTTGAACTTCCTCATCACGTAGCCCACGAGGTTTTTAAGGAAACTGAAGTAGGTGAGGTGTGCACAGCGGCCGGCCCGGGGCTGGCATCCAGAGCACGAGCGCGCTCCCAACGCTGGTGGGACCATCACCACCCTCTGCCACACTCAGGACCGAGCAGGGCACGCCCACCCTCACCCCCGCTCTCCGGCTACACTCTCTGCACCCCATCACTCGGCACAGGCGTAGCAACACAGCGGGGCCTCAACAAATGTTTGTGGGAGAGTGGAGGGGCCCAACAGTAAAGGATGTTGTTGGCTTTACTGAACTCTGGAATAAAGGGAGGAAGGGAAGGAAAAGGACTCCAGCAAGTAATTCAGGAACCACGAGTAAGAGTATGGAATCATCTCTACTAAATTCTTGAACCTCGGTCATCTCACGCTTCTCCCTAGGGCACAGGTTCTCAACCAGGGATGAGTTTGCCCCCGGGGGGCATTCAGGATTGTGTGGAGATGTGTGGATAGTCAGGAACGGGGAGGTGGGATGCTCCTGGCACCCAGCGGGTACACGCCGCGCGTGCTGCTGAAGCTCTCACCGTGCACAGGGCAGCCCCCACGGAAGAGGATCATCCGGCCCGAATGTCCACAGCACCAAGGCTAAGAAACTCCGCTCTGATGTTAAGCAATAAAACCAAAGAGACCCGCGCAGCAGCAAGGCGAGGGGCCCCAGGGAAGGGGCGCCCCACTCTGCAGCTAAACCCAGCTGTACAACAATCCCCAAATCAGCAGCTGCTGCAAAGAGAGAGCAGAGGAAACTAGGAAAATCCCTGGGAACTTGAAAAACAGAAAAGTCGATCATCTGGAGCCCACCATGGGTCCTGAAGATCCGTCGACCGGGCCTGGATGCGAGGGCATCTAGAACATCGCCAGCCGCCATTTACGGAATGTGGTAATGCTGCTTACTACGTGCCTGGCGCTGGTGAAAGCACTTCCAAGTACCAACTCACGGATCTTCCCAACAGCGGCACGAAGTGGGGACCATATGCCCCATCTGCCGATGAGGATACTGAGGTCCAGTGAGGTCAAGCAGCTGCCGAGGTCACAGAGCTGAACAAGCTGTGGGGAGGGCTCAGACCCCACCTCACACACGCACCCTGCACTGCAACCACTGGGCACACGGCGTCCCTCCCGTCACAGGGAGTTCCGACCCAGCCATGCGGGACGGACAGCGGGTGGGACAGCTGTCCCCTGCAGAGCTGAAGCCCCCCCATCGCGCACGCACTCTGGCCACCGGCACCACCGCTCACCCCTTTCCACACAACTGCCCTCGGGGCTCCCCACCAAATCTGCCTTCTCAAGTGCCTCAGAGCCATTTCCTTCCATCTGCCCCCACAGAGCAGCTCCACTGAGACCTCTCAATAACCGGGTGACCCCTCTCTGGACATGCTGCGGACCTTGATAACAAGCCGCTTCCAGTGTGCCCTCCCCGCCCCCCGCACACACATGCAGCACAATCTCAGGGCGGGTGCAGCAGTGCTTAGGATAAACAACTCCAAAGGGTGAACGGAGTCCTGCCCTGGGGGCCAACCAAGGCCAAATGACGTCCCTTCTCCTAACAGAGCAAAAAACACACGGTGGCTATAAAAGGGCTACACCCAAAGCAGCAGGAATTAGAGGACGCACTAGTTCAAGTCCCTCGGGCGGAGGAGGATGAACAATTCTTAAATCACCCACCAGGCTGGACATTACAAACAGGAGATCAAAAATTCTATTTTTCCTTAACTAACCAAGGAAAAAATTTCTCAACATCCAACTATAAAAATACACCTTTCCCCTCACCCCAAGCAGAACCTGAGTGGCAAAGTTACACAGAGACAGGAAGTCGGACCTCACCTCACCACCCAGCCTCTGGGCCCCTGCACCTGAGTCAGCGCGCTGCTCCTGCCCACGAAGATGCCAGAAATAAGTTACTCAGGAGCCACAACGAGGCCGGTCCTCAGCCCCTCGGCCACATCATCGGCAGTGTACCATCCGCCCCGCTGAGAGCCGGCCTGTCGCTCCCGACTCGGGTCCGCGGGATTCCTGACGACGGGACAGACGCGAGACGTGCAGGGAGCAGCGGGGCGCGGCAAGGAGACCGCGCACGATCTGCCTGGACACTTGCCGGCGTTCCTGACCGGCCGCCGGTGGCCTGCGTGCGAACGGGGCTGGTTTCCTACCTAGCGTCTCAAGAGCAGCAAAATGGTAACGGAACTGGCTAGTTTTAACCCAAGTGAGTGTTCAGAGGGCTGTCCTAACAGTTCACGTCTGGCTTTCAAGCAGCATCTGTTTCGTTTAGTGCTTGTTTCCCTTTCAGAGCTGGAGGGGGGAGGGGGTGGTGGAGCAGAAGCAGAAACAGAGGAATCCGTGAAATGACCAATAAACATATTCTCTCCATCTCACTGCAAAAAGAGGCAATAAGGCTCACAGCCATGGCTCTGTGCTCAGAAGCACGAGCATTTACCCAGCAGTGTTCTTGCTCCATTCCCACACAGAAGAGTAAGGAAACGTTCTTCGAAGGGAGTCTGTCCACAGGTCACCACAAATAATAAAATTTTAATATTATAAAATCAAATCCTTTACTGACAGAAAAGAAACAGACCCATGAAGGAGATTACCACAGCCCGCGCGCGGGTCTTGAGAGAAAGCTCACAGCAGAAATCTAGCACAGAAAAAGCACCTTAACAGCCCTATTTCTCTAACAGCATTTTCAAAGTTAGAGAAACAGTGTTTCCCACTACTTTCCCTGTCTGTAAAGCACAGGTCACCATGACCTCTTAAAATAAGATTTTGAACTCAATGTTTATTTTGACAGCTGAACAAATACTTACTGAGCCTAGTCTTCAAAACACTTTTTTCACTAAGATTCTAGATTTGGTCTTAATTAAGCCCAATTTCCTTGGGAGCACATACAAAGGCCCTTCTTTGTTTTTGTTTTTAGATCTTATTTATTTCTTTGCAACAGAGAGAGGACATGCGCAGGGAGAGGGAGAAGCAGACTCCCCACTGAGCGTGGAGCCCAACGTAGGGTAGGGCTCGACCCCAGGACCTTGAGATCACGACCCTGAGCCCCCCCGGCGCCCCTACAAAGGCCCTCCTGATCTCACTCCGGGCTACCTGCCCTGCCTCCTCGTGGCCACGCCCACCTGGCCCCTGCAGCACCGTGTCCTCCCTGCCTCCACATGCTGGCATCTGTGCCCGGACAGCAATGCTCACCATCCTTCAGGACTCACGACACCTCCTCCCCTGCCGAGGTATAAGCAGCAAAGGCACCTGTCTCTGAGCTCACAAAGCTCTCCGTGCTCTTGTGCATTCTCCAGCAACATTTACTGAGAGCCTGCCGTGTGCCAGAAACTGCTGGTCAGTGTTGAACCTAACAGGTCAAAATGGGGAAGGGAGCAGAGATACGTGCTGTGCAGGACACACTAAGGCAAGGAAGGGTGAAACAGGGTGTAAGGGGCAGGGCAGAGAGGCTATTTTCAGCAGGCTGGTCAGGAAGCCTCATGAGAAGATGACATTCGAGCAAGGAGTGGAAGGTACCAAGGAAGTGAGTCAGGTGGATACCTGGAAGAATCTCCCACAATGGCAGGGATTTTTTTCCCCTGCTTTGGTCACAGCTGACCCCGGAGGGCCCAGAACAATGAGCAGCACACAGCAGGTTCCCCACAAGCACTGCTCAATGAATAAATGAACTGAAGGACTGTGCATGAGGCCCGTGCAGGAGCCAGGCACACCCCTGCCCAAGGGTCTTCACTGAGAGCCTTCCCTCACCTCAGCCACCCCTTCTCCCGCCCAGCTGACGGTTCTACTTCTGTTCAACAAAAGCCAGTGTTCACTGTGATTCATTCTAAAGGCAGTTTAATTTAGAAAACAGACCAAGTGATTCCCCACCACAGAGAACGAGAGCAGTCAGCTTCCTGGGTCAGAGTCCCAGCAGTCAGGACCGTCTACACAGACGCCTTCCCAATCGGTGCCCGCCAATTCCTCCTGCAGGCCCACCGGGATTTTGGCCGGAAATCCACGAGTGATCAAAGACCTGTTGCCCCAGACGAGCGCTGCAGCCAGGAAGCAGCTGCTGCGCCCCCGCCCACAACCAGCGGCTCAGACGGCATCATAATGACATGCCGCCGTGAGGGTCAGACGATGTCCTGGCAAGACAGAGATCTTGACCTAGGCTACAAAGTATCAAAACCCTAATGTAAGAAAAGAGTTGGATACTGAAACAGACACAGGACAGAGCATTAGATCCCATTAAAAATAATGTTTTTGAAGAACGCTGATTACTTAAGAAAACGTTCACAACATAATGCTAAGTTAATATACAGGATACGAAATATACATGTAGCACGACAGATCTACCTATTCATGTTTCAAAAACATGAAAAAGAAAGGTAATCAAAGTAATGATAAGCAATGATTACAGAGGAGTGACTTCGGTTTTATTAAAGATTTTGGTATTTCTCAAATTTTCTAAATGCATTTTAAGTGGTAAATAATCTTCTTTGCTCATCTATGGAGTCTAAGCTTTCTAGACTCAATTTTATCTTAGGATGCGGTGCCCTGACTTGCTAAATGGCCACGAATCCTCACTGCACAGCACCCCTCTCACTCTGTGTTCGGTCTGTTGATTCAGGTCACTGTGGTGGCTGGATTTCTCAGTGGCCCTGGGCAATTACAGTTAATACCTTACCTGGCTGCACAAATGCTTGTTTCATGATGGCAAATACAAGTCTCAATTATAAGACCCCTCCACAGACAGAAAGGTCCTGTCTTTATGACAGGGAAGACAAGGGCAGCGCTTACCATTATGTGGCACCTCTTGGCCCCTTGGAGCCTAAGTCAGAAAGACTTGAAATAACGTGTCACCAGTAAGTTCATTCCATTAACACCTAATATGGTATTAAAAACGGCAAAAATTCCCACTCCTGTAATGCTAAGCAGATTCTGGGCTAGAGACTCTATTCTTATTTTTAACCAGCTTGACAGACATACACTGCCACCTACCCACCATCCTGTGTAACTTTAACCCGCTTCCTGGGTTCCTGCAGCACACAGTACAGTGCTCAAGGGGAGTCTCCCCCTGCCGCTCACTGCAGGTCAGCTGACAACCCCATCAGAACCTCCTGGGAACCCCCACTGCACTCTTTCTTTTTTTTAAGATTTTATTTATTTATTTGACACAGCGAGAGCAGGAACACAAGCAGGGGGAGTGGGAGAGGGAGAAGCAGGCTTCCCACAGAGCAGGGAGCTGGATGCAGGGCTCCATCCCAGGACCCTGGGACCATGACCTGAGCCGAAGGCAGACGCTTAACGACTGAGCCACCCAGGTGCCACCCCCTGCACTGTATTTTTTTTTTTTAAGATTTTATTTATTTATTTGAGAGAGAGAGAGCACAAGAGGGGGGAGCGGAAGAGGGAAAAGCAAACTCCCCGCTGAGCAGGGAGCCCGATGCGGGACTCAATCCCGGGACTCCAGGATCATGACCTGAGCCGAAGGCAGTCGCTTAACCAACTGAGCCACCCAGGCACCCCCCTTCACTGTATCCTCGAAAGGCTGTCCCTCTTGAGGGACAAGAGCTTCTTGACTCTCGGGCAGATCCCAGAGACCACAATCCCAGCCAAGTTTGAACAAGCCTATCTCTAAAATGTGGGCCGTAGGACACAGCCCCGTGTCCCAGAGAAAATCCAAGTGAACCTCCAGGGCTGGCTGTAAACAGCTGCCTGATTTGGGGGATGAGACAACTAATGACAAATGTCTGCACACCCCCCTCTCCCTCGTGACCCCTCTTTCTCCTGCAACTGCTGTAATCGTGTCCCTGCCCAACTCCTCCCAGGCTGCTCACCTCTTCCCCAAAAACCTGACGGCCACTTCTCCACCCTCATCCTGCGTGACCTCTCAGCATCACCTGACAAGGCTGGTGACAGTCATCTTCCCTTGGCTTCCAGAGTTTTCTTTCTTCTTTCTTCAACTACTCCCTCTTAGCTTCTGTGATGGTTAATTTTATGTGTCAGCCTGGGCTGGCTATCATACCCAGTGATTTAATCAACATTAACCTAGACGTCATTATGAGGGTATCTGGTAGATGCAGTTAATGTACGAGTACCCTCAATAATGTGGATGGGCCTCATTCACACAGGTGAAGGCCTGTCTGAAGAGCAAAAACCTAGATTCCCACAGTAGAAGGAATCCTGCCTTAAGGCTGCGGGGTCAACCCTTGTCTGGGTTTCCAACCTGCCAGTCTGCCCTAAACATTTTGGACTTGCCAGACTGAAGGCAGTCCAATTCTTTAAAATAAATATATAGAGAGCTAGAGCAAGATCAGATAGATAGATAGACAGACAGACAGACAGACAGGTAGAAGATAGATACAGATTGGGGAGGGGGGTGATATCCTATTGATTGTTCTGCAGGAGACCCTGACTGATGGCCTCCTTGGCCTCAACCCTTACACTGATAAGGGAAATCTGTGTCCTGAGATGGCCCACCGAGCCAGCAAGGGAGTCCCAGCCTGTCTCGGGGCTCTTCCAGGTTCTTCTCCCTGCTCTGCTTCCTGCTCGTGCCAATCCGGGTTCCTCTCCCTGCCCCCCTTCACGCACGCTCCAAAAGTGCCAAGTATGCGGAAGTAGAAGTGTATAAATTACCCCCTTTATTTGTGCTCAGGGCTCAGACCTTTGGAGACCACTCTTCTCTGAGCCTGCTGGCGTTAAATAAACCTCCAATCCTCCAAGATATCTGAGTGCCGCTTGGTTCTTCCGTCGGGCAATCCAGTCCAGGTTCCGTAACATTTGGTTCCCTGGTCAGGAAACCCAATCGCGCTGGTCCATTGTTGCCACCGCTTTGGGGGCAACAGCGGGGCGGTGACAGAACGAGATATCATAACGGAGAAGGCGCGCCCTAATTTTTGGCAGTCTCCCGCCCCGGTCGCCTCAGGCCAGCCCTGCTCCGCTGTTCTTGCAGGACTCGAGGAGACTTGGCAGGTGAGGACCTGTCCCAACGTCGGATTCCGGTAAGGCCTGGGGGCCCCAGGACCCAGACAGGCCCACCCCCATTGGGGTGGAAGGGGAGCCTGATCACCTCCCAGAGGCCTCTTAGAGGTCTCACAGGTAGGGATTCCCAGGGAGGGAATGTAATAACTTCCGGAGTGTGAACGTGTGAGGGACTGTGCAGTCCGACCTGGCTTGCTCAAGCAGACTGATTCTGTGACTCCACGGGCGGGCACCCTTAAGGTCCCCAGAAGCCTACGGAGTCTGCATGGGTCCATCTGCGATTCCATGGTCAACGGCATACTGTCTAGGGAGGCATCGGAACAGTTTCCGATCGTAAGTCACAACGCTGAGACCACTACGGCTAAGCCTCACCTAAGCTCCTTCGGAACACGGCCAGACGGGCACCTGATTGGTCTCCTCATCTCAGGAGGCACCCCCCCCATTTTCTGTCTCTGCGCCACTGCACACGGGGACATCACCATGGGGTCAGGGCAAAGTAAACCTACGGTTCTAGAGACCATGATCAAACATTTCAAGAAGGGGTTTTCGGGAGACTATGGAGTCAGGATGAACCCCGGCAAGTTGAGAACCCTATGTGAATGGGAATGGCCCACGTTTAATGTCGGGTGGCCTTCAGAAGGGACACTGGATGTCCCAACGATTCGTCGAGTATGGCGAGTCTTAACAGGAGAACCAGGACACCCCGACCAGTTTCTGTACATTGACTCCTGGCTAAGAATTGCTCAGACCCTTCCTGCCTGGGTGCGATTCGCTTACAATAGGCAGGGATAGGTCAGGGTCTTAATCGCCTCATCCAAGAGACCTAAAGAAAATCAGCAAAAGCCCCAATCTCCACAAATCCTAGCCAGAGATCCCAAGGACGAACTAACCCTGCCCCCACCATACGTAACCCCAAGGCCGTCTACACCCGGCCCTTCAGCTCCAGACACTCCACCGCCATCAGTTTCACCGGCACCCCCAGGCCCAGAGGATCCACCGGCTGCACCCCAGGCCAGACGCAAGCGCCCTCCAAATGCTGGTACGAGAGACACGAGAACCCGAGAGGCACAATGAAGACAGGACGGTCCAACCCAGCTGTTCCATGATGTATTATCAGCCCGTCTCCACCTCCGACCTTCTCAACTGGAAACATAACACCCCATCCTATTCTGAGAAACCACAGGCTATGGCAGACCTCATAGATTACCTCTTCCAGACTCATCAGCCAACCTGGGAGGACTGCCAACAGTTACTCCACACCCTGTTTAACACAGAGGAAAGGAGGAGAATAATGAAAGGTGCACAGCAGTACCTGGAAGAGCACGCACCAGCGGGAGTCATCGACCCTGCTGCCTGGGCTAATACAGCCTCACCCAAAGAGCGCCCAGCATGGGACTTCACCACAACCGAGGGACAGGCCCACCTGTCCAGGTACCAGGAGGCCCTCCTCCGGGGAATCCGGGCGGGAGCTAAGAAACCCACGAACACTTGGGGCACCTGGGTGGCTCAGTTGGTTGAGCGACTGCCTTCAGCTCAGGTCATGATCCTGGAGTCCCGGGATCGAGTCCCGCATCGGGCTCCCTGCTCGGCAGGGAGTCTGCTTCTCCCTCTGACCCTCCCCCCCTCTCATGTGCTCTCTCTCTCTCTCTCTCTCTCTCATTCTCTTTTTCTCAAATAAATAAATAAAATCTTTGAAAAAAAAAGAAACCCATGAACATTACTAAGGTATCCTTGGTCACTCAACAACCAGGGGAATCCCCCAGGGACTACTACAAAAAACTATGTGAAGCCTACAGGATATACACTCCATTTGACCCCAAGGCACAGGAAAGCCAACAGATAGTAAACACCTCCTTCGTGGCTCAGCCCGCCCCAGACATCAGAAAAAAACTTCAGAAACTAGAGGGTTTTGCCGGGATGAATATCACCCAGCTAATAAAGATTGCCAATAAGGTCTACATGAATAGGGAGGTCGCAGCCGAACGGGAAGCTGACAAAAATATGAAAAAGAAAGTCAGCCTCCTCGCCGCCACCCCGAAAGAAAAGGATAACACAAAGGCGGGGAGACCCCGACCACCGAAAGGGGGGAAACCCAGAACCCCCTTGGCAAGGGATCAATGTGCCTACTGTAAGGAGAAAGGATATTGGAAAAACAAATGTCCCAACTGGGGAAAGGTTCAGAAGCCCAGCCGCTACAAGGAAGAACCCCAAGAGGAGGACCTCATAGGCCTTGCGGGAATGGACTCAGACTGAGGGGGACCGGGCTCTTTCTCCTCGGCCCCCATGAACCCACAGTCAGAATGAAGGTGGGGGGCCAACCAGTGACTTTTATGGTTGATACTGGGGCCAAGCACTCTGATGTCACCTCCCCAGTGGCCCCTTTAAGCAGAAGGACTGTGACCATCCTCGGGGCCACCGGGACGCGGGCGATACAACAGCCCTTTTGCCAGGCTCACCAGTGTGAACTCGGGGGCCACAAGGTCCAAAATGAATTCCTTATCTGCCTGATTGCCCCATCCCTCTCCCAGGCCAAGACATACTCTCCAAGCTTAGGGCTCAGATAACCTTTGAGCCCACCGGACACACTAGCCTCCGATTGAACCCAAGGCAAGAGGAGACGGGGTCTCTGGTACTAGCAATTACCACCCCGAGGGAAGAAGAATGGAGGCTAGTGTGCCCAGGCCCAACCGAGCAGCCCACCGGAGTTCAGACTCGCCCTTCCTTCAGTATGGGCTGAAAACAACCCACATGGACTAGCCCGGAATCGGGCCCCTATCATTGTTGAACTGATCCCAGGAGCCCAACCTCAGAGGCAAAGGCAATACCCCCTTCCACAAGAAGCTAAGATCGGCATCCAAGAACATCTGGCCAAACTCAAAGAAGGAGGTATCCTAGTCGAGTGCCAGTCGGCCAGGAATACCCCACTCCTGCCAGTCAAGAAGCCAGGAGGGGGATACCGATCAGTTCAGGATTTGCGGGCCATCAATAAGGTGACCATCTCCCTGCACCCAGTGGTCCCGAATCCATATACCCTCCTCAGCCAAATCCCAGGGTCGGCCAGATGGTTCACTTGCCTAGATTTGAAGGATGCCTTCTTCTGCCTCCGCTTAGCTCCCCAGAGCCAGTCACTGTTTGCCATTGAATGGACTGAACCTGATACAGGGCGCCAGATGCAACTGACTTGGACGCGCCTCCCACAGGGGTTTAAAAACTCACCAACCCTCTTTGGGGAAGCACTGGCCGCGGACCTCGCCAGCTTCCCAAGAGAGACCACACGATGCACCCTCCTCCAGTATGTGGATGACCTCCTCCTCGCCAGTGACACATAAGAAGTCTGCACAAAAGGCACAAAGGCCCTCCTACAGCTCCTGTCAGACTCGGGATACCGAGCCTCATGGAAGAAGGCACAAATGTGCCAACAACAGGTCCGATACCTCGGTTTCCTCCTCGCCCTAGGGAAGAGAGAACTAGGGCTGGGGAGAAAGAAAGTCATCATCTCCCTGCGACAGCCCTAGACAAAAAGGGGTCTATGAGAATTCCTGGGGTCTGCAGGATTCTGCCACATCTGGATCCCTGGGTTCTCGGCAATAGCAAGACCCCTCTATGATCTCTTAGGGGGACCAGATCGAGAACCCCCTGCCTGGACTGAGGAAGCAGAAGCCGCTTTCACAGAGATAAAGACAACCCTGGGGCAGGCTCCAGCCCTGGGCCTACCAGATGTAGAAAAACCCTTCAATCTCTTTGTGCATGAAAAGGAAAAAATAGGGGCACCTGGGTGGCTCAGTCATTAAGCATCTGCCTTCGGCTCAGGTCATGATCCCAGGGTCCTGGGATGGAGCCCCGCATTGGGCTCCCTGCTCAGCAGGAAGCCTGCTTGTGTTCCCTCTCTCACTGTGTCTCTCTCTGTCAGATAAATAAAATCTTAAAAAAAAAAAAAAAGAACGAAAGAAAAGGGAAAAACAGCACTCGGGGTACTCACCCAGGCTGTTGGACCCTGGCAACGGCCAGTTGCTTACCTGTCAAAGAAGCTGGACGCCGTGGCAGCAGGATGGCCACCGTGCCTCGGGGCGCTGGCAGCCACAGTCCTACTCATCAAGGAGGCGGACAAACTTACCCTGGGGCAAGGACTTAACGTCAAGGTCCCTCATACAGTTGTGTCCCTCATGAACGCACAGGGACACCGCTTCCTTCCCAACTCTCGGCTAGCACAATACCAAGGGCTCCTCTGCGAAAACCCACGGGTCACCCTCGAAACAGTAAGGACATTAAATCCAGCAACCTTTCTCCCCACAGAAGAGGGGAAACCAGACAATGACTGCTCTGCATTGACTGATGAAGTCTGCACGAGCCGTCCAGATCTGCGGGATCAAGCCGTAAAGAATCCAGAGCTCACGCTGTTCAGCGATGGCAGCAGTTACCTACAGGAGGGTGCCCGGAAAGCAGGTTATACAGTAACCACAACCACTGAAGTCCTAGAAGCTAAGGCATCACCAGCTGGATGGTCAGCTCAACGGGCTGAATTATATGCCTTAGTCTGAGCCCTCACCCTCGGTGAAGGCAAGCGAGTCAGTATGTATGCTGACTCTCAGTACGTCTTCACTACTGTACATATACATGGAGCCATCTACAAGGAAAGGGGCCTCCTAACTGCACCAGGAAAAACTATCAAGAACAAGGAGATACTGAGACTCCTCGAAGCTGTCTGGCTTCCAAAGGAAGTAGCAATCCTGCACTGTAAGGGAGACCAGAAAGGAGACGACCCCATAGTGTGGGGAAATCGTCTGGCAGATGAGGCAGCCAAGACCGCAGCCAGTGAGGACATGGGCAGAGCCCCTTCCCTCACCATGGCCCTGACACCCCCAGGAGAAGTCCCTCCACCCAGTTACACTAAAAAGGAAAAGGAA
>NC_138380.1:4135197-4168422 GCF_054177405.1 Leptonychotes weddellii
TGGATGATGCCAGACGGGCGCATCTTTGTTCCAACAGCAACTGGAGGGCATCTGGTCAAGGAACACCACCGACTCACTCATCTGGGAAAAACTGCATTAGAGGCCCTTCTCAAGAAGCACTACTACATCAGTCAGCTGCCAGCACTGTGCTGAGCAACAAGTGAACGATGCATGACATGTGCTAAACATAATGCTCGGTCTGCACCGCGGCCCCCACCAGGTGTCCAGAGGATGGGAGCAACCCCCTTCGAAGATCTAGAGGTAGACTCCACAGATGTGCAGCCGAGCAGGGGGTTCAGATATCTCCTAGTAACAGTATGCACATACTCTGGGTGGGTCGAAGCCTTCCCGACTAGGACGGAGCAAAGCCGGGAAGTAGCTAAAGTCCTCTTGCGGGAGATCGTGCCCTGGTTTGGCCTGCCGTTAACAATCCACGGTGACAATGGACCCACATTTGTGACAGACATTGTACAGGTCTTGACCAAATCTCTCAACATCACCTGGGGACTCCACACTGCTTACCGGCCCCAAAGTTCAGGGAATGTAGAGTGAATGAACTGTACCCTCAAGGGAATCTTAGCAAAGTTTTGTCCGGAGACTAACCTCCCATGGCCGGATCTGCTACCCCTAGCTCTCCGGAGTGCTCGCTGCACGCCCGGGACATCAGGTTTCTCCCCATTCGAATTAATATATGGACGGCCTCCCCCGTGCTTGGGAAGCCTTCTAGGAAACTTGCATCAGGTTGGAGATAAAGGGATAAAGGAGCAGCTTCAGGCCCTGGGGGCCACCCTAAATAAATTACAAAAGTACACCATCGGGAGGGCCCCAATCTCCTTAGGGTCTCAGGTACACTCCTTCAAGACAGGGGACTCAGTTTGGGTCAAAGATTGGAAGAAAGACCCCCTCAAACCGCAGAGGACAGGGCCCCTCACTGTTGCTCTAACCGCCCCTACTGCCCTCAAGGTCTCAGGTGTCACCCCGTGGGTCCACCACTCCAGAGTGAAGAAAGTTCATCATTCGGACGAAGAGCCGCACCAGTGGAGAGTCCAGCCAGACTTCACGAACCCACTCCAGCTTCACCTTTGACAACTGATGGACACCTGCTCACTGTGGTCCCTCTCACTGGTGTGATTTCCCTCATCTTGGGAGTTGGACTCTACACTGTTGCCCCTCCTGACTGGACTTTCCCCCAGAGATTTACTATTGTCATTGCTTATTGGGTGTCCCTAGGGTGTATTACTGCACTTACTTGTCCACGGGTTTCATCTGCTGACGGGTTAGCCTCGATGGCTCCCTCTATTTTACTGGCCTTCTGCTGTCTCCTCCTGAGAACATTTCACCATGGTTTTCCTGGCCCCAGTCAGTCCCGGTCTTCTGCTACCTGGTGTGCGGTTCCTCCACACTGCCTCTAGCTGCCCAGCCAGGCACGAGAGGCAAACTCTCATATCACCATTACTGGCAAATGGACTTTCCAGCTTATCCCCCTCAATCCCCCACCAGCGCCCTCACTGACTTCTTCCACCTGGGATGGGTGCACACCAAAGGTTGACCTCCATTCTGATGGATGCCAGCTTCTTGATACCTCCTGGGAACCTCATAGACGGTGTTCCTACCATGGCCCTCACTCAGGTTACCGGCTGGTAGATATCTACATCTGTGGGGGCCCTACGCCTCAACAGCCCAACACCCACCCTCAGTTCTGCTCACAAGCCTGGGGATGTCAGTCATGGGTAGCGACTTGGCCCAGAATGGAACGATGGTCCACCAGGCGGTGGCACCTCAAAGAGCGCAGTGACATCCGGATTTCCTTGTCACGCAACGACACCCCATCCTCTTGCTCTAACAATCACTGTATACCGTCCACCCTCTCGGTCTCAGAACCCAATGCCACATCATGGGCTACAGGAATCATTCTCCTGTTGAGCCAGTATCACCCTATAGGGACTGACCCCATGGCCAAATTTATGATTAAGTCCATGTTCACTCCAAGCCTTACAGTCAACACCCAGAGTCAGACAGAAAATAACTCCCCCTGGCACATCCCTGGGTCCCCCATCCACACACAGCAAGCATCTATAGCGCAACTGTTAGGTATGATTAATGCCTCCCACCAAGCGCTTAACCACTCGAATCCACCCCTAGCGTCTGACTGCTGGATCTGTGTGAAGCCCGGTCCCGTCCAATACCTAGGTGTCATCCTCAACCAGTCCACCGTGTCACCTCCCACCTCGGCACCAGGGACCTCAGATTATCCCTTTCTGGCTCCAGTACCGCTGTATGGCAACTCTTCCTCTCCCATCACGGGCCACAGTCAGGTCTGTGCGCCTAACAACACTTTTCTGGCTTGTGATCAAGATGTATACATCTGCATCACCCCACGCAATCACTCATGCATGCTTGTCAGTCTCTTACCTGATCTCTCAGTCCTCCCCAGGAGCGATGCCCCACTCATATGGAGACTTCCTAGCCGCCCTCGACACTCCCCCACGGCCATCCCTCTTATTGTGAGCCTGCCAGCCAGGTCAGGTGTTGCCCTCGGCGCCACTGGTGTCGGATGTCTCAGGTTCAGTACCAGGGGTTAACTCAACAACTCAGGCGGATTTTTCTGCCCTCACTCAGTCAGCCCTGGCCCTGCAGCGCCAACTCGATTCACTGGCCTCAGTGATCCTCCAAAACAGGCGTGGGCTCAACTTGCTCACGGCCGCGCAAGGGGGGGCTCTGCCTCTTCTTACAGGAGGAATGTTGTTTCTATATTAATGAGTCGGGGGTGGTCTTAGAAACTATGACCCAATTATAGGAACGAGTACATCGCCGGTGGGAAACACTCCAGTGGACAACTTGGTGGGATACCCTCTCACAATGGTTCCCTTGGTTTGCCCCCCTCGTCCGCCTCCTCCTAATGCTCCTCCTCATAGTAGCATTTGGTCCTTGTATTCTTAATGCCCTTACTAGGTTTGTGACTACTCAAATTGCTAAAATCAGACTCCAGTTACTCCTTACTATCGCCCCTTAGAAGATGAAGATGATGGCCTCTAAACTAGGTGTTTAAAGGGGCATCAAAGGGGGGAATGATAAGGGAAATCTGTGTCCTAAGATGGCCCACTGAGCCAGCAAGGGAGTCCCAGCCCCTGTCCCGGGGCTCTTCCGGGTTCCTCTCCCTGCCCTGCTTCGCGCACGTGCCAACAGTGCCCAGTATGTGGAAATAAAAGTGTATAAATTGCCCCCTTTGTTTGTGCTTGGGACTCAGACCTTTGGGGACCACTCTCCTCTGAGCCCGCCAGCGTTAAATAAACCTCCTATCCTCCAAGATCTCTGAGTGCCACTTGGTTCTTCCATCGGGCGATCCAATCCAGGTTCCGTAACAACACAACCCTGCACAACCTTTACAATCTGACCTTCCTGTGGACTTGACCCAAGGTCTTCTTATCTTGTCACCTGTATACTCTCCCTTGGTGACAGTCACATCGATGATCCTCAAAAATCTAACTCAGATATTCCTGAACCTCCAGCCTATGTATTCATCTCAGTATCACTGGAAGCTGGAACTCATCTTCTGACTCCTCAGTGGGCTCCCCTTTTCCTGCATTTCCTATCCTAGTAAATGACATCCCCATCCTCCCAGATGTGCAAGTAAGAAACCTAAACCTCTTCCCCACCTCATCAAAATACCATCAGACACTCCAGAGCCTCTCTCTCATCTCTCTCCACCCACCCATCTTCTTCCATATCTCCCGCCACTTCCCCAGTCTGGGCACCCACCTGCCTGGCCTGCAGCCTTCCTGGCCCCAATCATTTCTTCTGGTATAGCACTTCTAAAACTTAAATCAGATTGTGTCACCTCCCTGCACAAAACCCTCAATACCCTCAGGATAAAAACGAACTCCATGCGAGGTCCCTCCAGGCGGACATGCCACACCACCTCTGAACCCCGTTTGGTACACGGCAGCTCACATCACCCCTGCTGTGGGCCCCATGCACATCCCAGGCTCCATCCTCCCGTGTCCGGTCCAGAGATGCTGAATGCCTTCCAGACCTACACATGCTCTGCTGGCCTTCACCCCTGGCCCTGCAAACAGGTTTCTTCCACGAACTAGCATATCCTTCCCCTCCTGTTGCCGCATTCCCTGCTCAGACACAGCCTTCAGGACAGAGAGGGTCTGAGCAGTCCCTCGTGGCAGCCATTAGCCACAGATGGCCGTTTATGTTTAAGGTCAACAAAATTCTAAATGCTGCTCCTTAGTCGCACTACTCACATCCCAAGAGCTCCGCAGCCACACATGGCGAGTGGCCACTCTATGAAACCACACACAGTGTCCACCATCCCAGGAAAGTGCGTAAGAACACGGGCCAGACACTGCTCACCAGGAGCTCTCCCCCACACCCCCACCGGAGTGAGCATGCTCTCTGTGCCCTCACAGCTCACTGCCCATCTGTGCCCTCAGGGCCTATGGGGAGGCCTGGCCTTCTGCAGGTGCTCAGTGCACATCCACTCGGCATTGTCAACACAGTGGACGGGTCACTGATGCCTTCACCACTCAGGTTACAATGAGCTTCTGAGAATCCTTGGCGTGGCAAGTCAACGTCCCGTGGCGGGACCCCCATGATGGGCATCCCCGTGATGGGCATCCCTGCTTCTCCCCAGTGATGCGAGAACCTCACAGTTCCGGACATGTCAGCAGGATGCACCACGGAGACTTACGGGGGATACAAGTGCGAAGTCAGGGCTGGACTAGGAGAGTTCTGGAACCTTCTCTGTCCACTACCCTGTGGTTTGTTTCCCTCTTATCTGTTCACATGTCAGACTCGAATCAGGATTTCATCTGAATAAAAGGCCTATTTAGAAAAGGGTTGGAAAAAAACAGTAATACCTTAACATATGTATTTTTCTCTCTTAAATACTAAAGATATTTGAACTTACTCAACATTAAGAAGGAAAATAATAAATATAATTCATTTACTTTGCAACACGCTTCTCTGATTTAAAAGGCATTACCATAATTAAAATATGTATACCCAACTCAAGCCATTTGTTACAGAAAAATCATTCCTTGAACTATATCAAGATGTGTTCACATCTGCTTGACAAACATAATGAATAAGACTTTTTAACAGCTCCCAACCCACTATGTGCTAAAGCACATTTAACAGTATTTTATCGCTGGCCCTGCCCTCCGTCCTAGATTTGTTTCCATCTACCTTCAGTACCACCTTAGGATCCACCGAAACAGATTTCTGAAACACCTGCCCCATTCTCCCACTGCCACCTAGGAAGCTCTGTCTCCCCGCTCACCCCCTGCCGGGCCAAGCCTTCAGACTCTGCTCAACCGCCACCTTCTGCAGCCTTTTGGGATCCCCTCCAATTAAATGCAATCTGCCCCTTCTCTCAATTACCATAATTTGCACGACTCACTTTAATGACCTTTTACCTTGTTACAAGTGGTTCCATTAAAATTATTTCAGTATTATTTGTAGCTTTTTTATAAGCTCTTGAAGACAAGAACCACCTCTCATAGGCACATCCTCTAATTTAGCAACAATAGAGTCTTGCATTTAGTGGGGCACTCATGTATCTGACAAACGGAATTCAGAAGTAGAAGACATCCGGTTACACTACAAAGCAACTCAAACTTGGCTTTGCCCTCAAGTAAAGATTAAAGTTACTAAACACTGACCAATCCGAGAGTGAACTAGTTGCTAACAGTGGTATTCAATTTAGTTGCACATTAGAATCACCTGGGAAGCTTTTAAAATCCAGATGTCCAGGCCCAGCCTGGTTATATCAGAATCTCCGGGGTGGGGCCCGGGCATGTGTGTATTTTTGCACTCAGGGGTGTTGGCCATAAGCAGCCAGGGCTGAAAATTTCTTGTTTCCAGAAGCACCTGCTCCTTGTAAGGACTTGGCCTTTTGGGGAAATCACAGGCCTAACCAAGACTGGGCCCTCACCCGAGTCCCCCCATCCAGGCCCCACCTCCATAATGTAGCAACTGAACAGAGAAGGAGGCATGTAAATACATATCCTTCTAATCTACAAGCCAGAACGAAATAAAAATTAGATTGGGACTACTTTCATCTAAAAAATTATGGGGTGCCCGGCTGGCTCAGTCGAGCATGCAACTCTTGATCTCGGGGTTTTGGTTTAAACCCCACATTGGGTGTAGAGAATCTTTTTTACCATAGCACATACCCTCCCCAATGTCCATCACCCAGCCACCCCATCCCTCCCACCCCCCACCACTCCAGCAACCCTCAGTTTATTTCCTGAGATAAAGAATTCCTCAGCGCTGTGAATTGTGTAAGACTAACGAATCACAGACCTGTACCTCTGAAACAAATAATACGTTATATGCTAAAAAAAAAAAGAAGATAGCAGGAAGGGAAAAATGAAGGGGGGGGGAATCGGAGGGGGAGACGAACCATGAGAGACGATGGACTCTGAGAAACAAACTGAGGGGGGTGGGGGGATGGGTTAGCCCGGTGATGGGTATTAACAAGGGCACGTTCTGCACGGAGCACTGGGTGTTATGCACAAACAATGAATCATGGAACACTACATCAAAAACTAATGATGTACTGTATGGTGATTAACATATAACAAAACTGAATTTAAAAAAATCTTTTTTAAAGATAAATAAATAAAAATAAAAATGAAAAGCTCTTTTGCTTTTATAAAGATTCTAAGTTTTCAAAGCCACCTCTTACTCTCATCTGTCCACCATTTCTGCTTTCCTGTCTGCTGGCCTGAGTAAAGGTGTTAACTCAAGGGCCAGGAAGGCCTCAGGTGTTTTCAACAGAGCCCGAAACAAGCCTCCTCCCAAGAAACCACCAGCAGTTACCGGGAGCAGGTCTGGTAACCTCACAAGTCCTGTCCGGCTGGGCTGACGGCACCACTGGGAGCAAGCCGGCCACAGGAAGACAACTACGCCTGAAGCCAAGGGCAGACCCTCGGGGCAGCGAGGGGCTGGCTCTGCGCTCCTTCCTGCTGGGCCTCTAGCGCCTCGCTGCTGCGGAGTCAGCCACCACGGCAGCCCGAGTGAGGCTGCGGGGACTGGAGGGGCGGCGCACGGTGGCTCCAGGGCCAGGAACCCAGCACCTAGAGCCTGGAGGGGCGGCCTGCCTACGTGGCTACGCACCGCCCGGAACATCACCCCACTGGGCACCCCTGTGGCGCTGGCAGGCCATCCCAGCCTCCTCCGTGGCCATCCCTGTCCCGTGGCGAGCCATGCCGCCAGGCCCCGGGACCAAAAGAACAGAGCGAATCTGAACCGTGAAGCCCAGGAGAGCCGTCGGGACCTCACACAGTGGCGTCTTTCCTGAAAGCAGCCCGGGACCGCGGGCCAACGAACAGAGGCCACACCCGACCTACACAGCCTGGCGAGGCCTGGTCCGGACGGTGTTAGGGTTGGGCTTCCACAAGTAATTACCTCGACCACAGGCTGATGTTTTCAGAGGCTCCTCCTGCCGTCCGTGCGTCGTCCACGGCAGCTTTGGCAGGACTGAGTAAATGCAACACAGAACCAGTGGCCTGAAAAGCCAAAAATGTTACCACCTGGCCCTTTGCAGAAAAATCGCCCTGAGGAGAAAGCCCTGCCACAGCCCCTTGCTGGCAGGTGTCTGGAGGCCTCTCGATGTCCCATGAAGCCCGTGTTTTGGAAAAAAGTCCCTTTCGTGGTGGCCATAGCGGACACAGCGGTGCCCAGCGGACCTTCCACCGCCCTCCCCACCTCCCAGGCCCAGCGGCACAGCTGGCCGCGTGACAGGGATGCCCACGGAGAGTGGGGGGGCCTACCAGCACCGCAGGGTGACCTGTGAGGTGATGTTCCAGGCGGTGCCGCCCCACACCGTTTGCGTCCCTTGAGCAAGCAAGGAAACCTCCGCTGCTGAGCACAGAAGATCTCAGGGTTAGGTCTTCCCGTAACACGTTCTAGTCCCCTCTGGTATCTCACAAAGGTGGCACAGGGGTGCGGTCCCCTCTGCGTCCCTCTTTCCCCACAGGGCACAGAGCCTGGCCATACGACAAAGGCCGGGATAACCCTGCAGAGGCCGCCACAGAAAAACTCACGTGGCTGAAGGAGCACAAGACTGACTCAGCACAAACAACCGCGGCCAAGCTCACACCCTCCCCACCACCGGGGAGAGACGACAGCCCTATGGGTGAAGTGTCAGGGACAGGCTTCCCCTGTGCACATACAGCTTCTGTGGCGGCTACGGGGGAGTCACCTGCAAGCGTCTAGAAAGTGGATGGAATTGGAGGCTAGATCCCCCGAGTGGTGAGGAGGCAAAGCACCCGATCTGAGCAGCCTCTGCAGAAGACTTTCTCATTCCCAGCCCCCAAAACTCATTTTCCCTCCTCCACTTTATGTCATATCCTCTCCCACTTGTAATCCTTCTTCTCTCTGATGACTCTGCTATGAGCACACTGCTGTTAGCAACTTAAAGATCCTGCACCTGGAAATGGCATCCCAGTGCAATTACTGGTCAGACAGGAAGGAGCAGGAACCCCACAAGGGAAGACACAAGAGGCCGACTCCTTGAGGGACCCTGGGCAGAACACGGTGAAAGGAAAGACGGTCTCCTCTTTTCTAAGCAGCAAAGACTGTCCTCCCCGCCCAACCTTACCAGTTCCAGTCACTGGGGTTAAGGAACCTGTCCTGCGACAAGAGACGTTAAGCGGGACCAAAGAAAGCCTGAGAGCGATCCGCTCCACTTGGCCTGGGCACCTCTAGCTTTGCCTCCTGCGCCCACCTCTGGGTCGGTCCACACAGTCTCCAAGGCCATCTCTTCTTCGAGAATCCTAGAAATCACTGGACGTGAACTACAGTGTCATGAGAAAGCCCTCCCCCCACCACGAGCAATCCGTAGCCACTGCTGGGAGCTGAACACACTTGCCCCTCACCTTCGGGGACGAGGGACACAGCCGGCCTCCCGTGAGAGTTAAGAAGGGGGAGCAGGGCCCACGCCACTCTAACAGTACAAACGCGAAGCCTCAATCCCCCAGTCTGGCCTCAGTTTCCCTTTCTCGCACACTTTACTTGAGGAGAAAGATGTTAAGATATGCAACAAATACAAATAGAATTATAATTTTTTTCACCCATAAAAAGTTACCTACATAGTGAATTTTTTCCAATAATAAAAATAACATTTGTTAGCTATGAAATTTCCAATAATTTTAAAACACTAGTAGAAAGTAAAAGCTATCCATTCCTCACCCCCAAAGACACGGCACAATCATTCAACTCCTTTTCTCGTATACACACGCAAACTCTATTTTTACATAAAATGACATAATACTATGTGCAAATCGTGTAACTTGCTTTCTCACTTAACAATACACACTGTAGACATCTTTTAATTTGAACTTACATGATTTACCTCACGCTCCTTAAAAACTGCGTAGTATTCCACCGCACAGACGAAACAAGACTTAATAGCCCTCTTCCCTGAGCCTGATTCTCTCTCCTGTCACGCGCCGCCACCCGAGTCCGGGTACGGTGGGCCGGAGCCGGAGGGCCCACGGCTGACAGCATGACGCACTCAGGCAGAAGCCAGTTTACGATGAAGGCCAACGGACCTCCACCCTCTGCTCTCAATACGTGGCTGTCAGCAATTTCTCCTTCTATCCTACAATGACATGGGCTAGATTTTTCTCATTTCAAGGTCCAAAATTCCTCGCAATCAAAGAATTTTGGAGAAAATATTACGTGGCCATTTTCTCTTTGACTGTTTCATCTCAGCCTCTAACTTCTGGCAACATCACATTTGGCACCAAACCTACATATGCACGAAACAAGACCAGTGGATTTCAAGGAAAGCATGAGGGCAAGTATCACTTCCATCTTTCAACCAATATACATGGTTAAGGTTGTCCAATTTAAAATATAGCTTGCCAGATAAGACTAGAAAATCCTAGAATATTTAAATTAAATATCTCTAGTTAACTGAGTCATATTTCCAAATCTTTAAGTCATCCCCAGTCTAAGAAAAATATTTTACCATCACACTGGCCTTTAACAAAGCCTACTATCGAACAAGAGTGAAACAGGAATGTCTGCATATTCTTTAATGCTGAAATGAAATCAAAGCACCTTACCCAAGCAGCTTATACCTTATACAGCGGACGGCGCACATCGATGGGGCAGTTCTGTATTACTTCATCAACGACATCTGAGATGGATTCCATAAAATCTGGGTTGGCAAACTAAATTTTACATAAATATAAAAGAAACATTATACATTTCTCTCAATACAAAAGAAAATTCTTTTTAAAAAGTACCTTTAACAAATACAGAATTTACCATACCTTTCAAAACTTCAATTGGAATGTATAACATGTCAAATGAACCCCATGTGACTGTGTGTAGTGATGAAGACATATGTCCCCTCAAGAGAGGAGGTGGCTGGGTTTAGTGAAGGAAAACTAGCAAACTGAACAAAGAGGCTAGCCCTGCGTTAGGAATACACGGTGTATCATGCTGATAAGAGACTATAAAAGCACGTTCATGATACATAATGAGAAACACCATGAGCAGATGATGAGCATAACACTTATGAATATTCGTATCTTGAAAGTAATTAGCCAAGATATAACCAAAAAAAAAAAAAAAAAAAAAACCACAGTCAATGAAAGATCACTGTAGTGGGCCAGAAGATGGGCGCAGGGGTACCCTATCTGATGATGGTGGCTTTATTTTTTTTAAGCAGGCTCCACGCCCAGCTCACGACCCTGAGATCAAGACCTAAGCTGAGATCAAGAGCCGGACGCTTCACCAACTGAGCCACCCAGGTGCCCCTGACCTGATGATGGGGGCTTTAAAATGACATAACCAACATGGTGATGATCAAGCTACTGAGTGAACAATCTTATACTTGATTCTCTAAGTTAAATACGCTAAAGTATAAATCAATTGCATTTTAAGCAGATTTTAAAAATCAAGAAAAGCTTTAATGTACATTAGTTTCAAGGAAAGAAGGTAACACCCAGTTGCTCTCTAGCTGTTCACCAGACACTGTCCGTTTCATGTCTGTTTTAGGTCATTATCACCAAAGGCATGCGTGAGCGAGCATGATGCCATTAGGTAACAGTAACACAGACATCTGTGTCACTTCCTACACAACAGTCATATACGCACCTAAAAATAGGCAGCAGTCTGTAACCTAGTGAATATAAACTGAATTAGGCAGGAAAATATACCAAAATACAAATGAAATGCCTTCTATTTAAACCTTAAAATGCTGCCTCATGCTTACCGCTCCTGCAAAAGTAATAATTCTTTGTGACTAGCAGTTAAAGTGCTGACATTGTAATCCTTACACTACTTGACTAACGGAAAGACTAGTCCTCCTCCGACAGAAGCTGTAACTGCCCCGCAGGACCAAAAGTCCTGGTGAAAACCCGGACTAGGAAGGGTGGTCATGAAAGACGGAAAGAGTCTACGTTACCCCACTTTTAAAAAGAGGCAACTTGCACTTGGTCCCTGAGACTGACTAGTTTTCCCATCAGTGTGAGATTGATTTTAATTCCATTCCTTCTACTGCTCTTCCCAACCACCCACGGTATGATCGGTCATGAACCATTTAACAACCGGGTCTGTGCAGAGGCAAACTGAAACAGCCGCCCGGACACACGGACACATGGACACATGGCAGACGGCACGGGGCCTGGCGTGGGGCCTGGCGCGGGCACACCAGCCCTCCTCACACTGCTCTCCACACACACAAGGTGGCAGTAGCGCTCCACGGACGCCTGACTTGCACACACAAAGGCAAACCTGATCTCACCTCTGGGTGAAAGAAAATTTCAGGTCCCAGGAATCTTTCATAGCCGACATCTATGATGAACTTCTTCTGGTTGATCGCATTGATACCCGTGTACTGCTTGATCCATTTCCGGGGATCCACGTCGTATTTGGCAAATTCCTTGACTATGTCAGGGCAAATGTAGCAGTATTTCTCCTGCAGACACGAACACAAACAAAGAGACGTCCACAGGCATTAACTAGGCAGGGTCTCCTCCCGCTACCAAATACCCAGTGACCCCACGCGTTAAACACAGCACGACAGTGTGTGGACGTGCCGTCAGGCCTCCTTTCTGTCCTCCTTCACAGCCGACGGGACCATGCTTCGATTCTGGACATGTAAGTCGGCTTTCTCAGTAGCTCAGCTATAAATCTCAGCCTTACTTTAGCACATTTTGTTGCCATATGATCTGAAACAATGTCTAAAAATGTCTACTAAGTGTCCTATCTCGGGGTGCCTGGGGGGCCCATCCGGTTGACATCTGCCTTCAGCTCAGGTCATGGTCCCGCCAGGCTCCCTGCTCAGCGGGGAGTCTGCTTCTCCCTCTCCCTCTGTGATCTCTCTCGCTCGCTCTCTCAAATAAATAAAGAAAAATCTTTAAGTGTCCTGTGTCATCTTTCCTTTACTCCTCTGAGGTCCCCCTCTGGACCAGCAGACCTGCGCTGAGTGCAGTAGACTAATCCTCACGCCTACCATGACCAGTAATTCGGTTGTGAGCCTGCTGTGCAGTCTGACACGGCACGGTCCCGGGCTCTGTGACAAGTATTTACTGAGGGCCCGGGCACATGGGAGCTACAAAGGAACAAAACACACACAGAGCCCTGCCGCTGGAACATACGCTCTGGCTGAGAGCTGGACAGTAAATGACGGCCGTGGTAAATAAGTAAGTGACACAGTATGTTACAAGGTGGTGGATGCCCCCGAGAAAACAGAACAGGCAGATGTAGACGGGAGGACCGGGGCTCCTATACGCTACTGCTGCATGAGAACCCGCTGATGCTCGGCAGCCGGCACCGGCAGCCAACCTGAGACGCGCCCAGCGTCCCCTCAGCATCTGGTAACGTGTGACTGGGAATCTTTGTCCCCAGAGCTGACCTCAGCAAACCAGCAGGTGGCACTGGGGTACCAGCTTCTGCAAGTAAGCGTTCTGTGGGCCAAGCGGGCTCTGTTCACCAGCGGCACTGCGTCGGGCACGCAGCTCGTGCTCATTACGCATTTTGGGAGGACCTCTGCAGGTGTTTTCCTGATATTAAGTCCAAAGTTCTTTAGAATTCCCGAAATGTATTCTAATACCATCCTTAATAGACTCTCGCACAATTCTGAGACTTGACAAGCCAGGGTTGTTACCATCCCTGCGCTCCCTGATGCTAGAGAGAGGGTGAGTCAGGCAATATGACTCTAAAGCCACCAGGCTGGAGACAAAGACGTTAGGCTGTCAGAGGCCTGGTCCGTTTCCTGCGGCATCTCAGCTGGCTTCACGGATCCATAAAGAGCCTCAACCGAGTTGGCTGGAGCGTGGCAGTGTGAGTCTTAAATTCTGGAACCTGCTGCAAGGATGCTGTGTGCCTACTCGTGACCATGGGGGACGGCCACGGGAGTAACATGACACTGGGGTACCTCCCAACCACTCTTGCCAGAATCTTTTCTTTTACAGAAAGCAGAGAGGAGACAACGAACAGCAGGCTCAGCCACACAACAGGGCCAGCACAGCTCATCCGGAGGGCACAGGAGGACGCCCGGCCTTCACTGCTGAGCAAGACATGGTCACAACCTGAATGGCAAGCTCCAATTTCAGGGCCACAATTGGACCCCGGACAGCCTGTGAGCAGAGTAAACACTGCTACAAGGACCAGGACTGCACACGTCATCATACTCAGAAATCTTTACTAAAAATGGAACTTTCACAGTCACCAGGTGGAGGACCCCTGAGTGTCAGGGACAAGAAGTTCAATCCTGATTCACATTAGTGACAGATTTGGGGTGACAAGAGAACATGGATCAAATATCCAAATTTCTTTCGTTGACGAAAGGCAAGGAAAAAGGGAAAATCTTGGGAAATATTTTAGTCTAAAAAGAAAGTCTTATAATACTGCTGTAACCTCTGCCCCCAGGTTTGCCCAGGGCAAACTGTTCTAGCCCTGCGGGTACCCAAGCCCTGACACTCCAGTCCTAGGGACGCTGGGGCAGCTAGCCATCCTACCAGCCGCACCCTGTCTGAAAAATACCAGTTTTTACCAAGAGCGGCATGCAAAACATGGGGTCCTCACTGATGACTTTTCTTCGACCAGCCTGCTCCTGGGTGCTTAGATGGGAGGTGGGGGTTTAGGCTCGCCTCCCCTTAACAAGCATGTGTTCAATGAAACAGGAGATGCTCATGGTCACACGTCACACTTCAAAATTATATTCCTCTCCGAAAATAAACAAAACCCTTCCCTCTTCATCCATGAGGGTTATCCTCGTATTACTAAAAGTCTCTTGCATTTTGGTTAAAAAAAAATTTGTCTTGATTTTGAAACCTAAAAAGAGAAGTTCCTTCAGAAAGGGTTTGTCAGCTGCCACATACAGAGTAATACAAAGACTAAACTGATGGATCAGGTCACGTGGACACTTTAAGTAAGGACCAATGAGCCATTTTTCTTCTAATCTTACTGATTTAAATTGCAAAACGTCCTGTGACTTCTCCAGCGTGGTACCAGAGTCTAGAAAAGGCAGATGGATTTTGTTTAATGACCTGAGATTCTAGAATGGCACTACTCTCAACTGTCATTCTCAGGACACAGAACCTCACCCGAGTACCAGCCATCAGTCTAAGTACCAGCTGACTCGGCCGAATTCCCAGCACCGCTGTTGCTGGGGTTTACTCCTTATTCCAGACATGAAGCACAGAGGGAGATATGGAAGGCACATTCCGTTAACTGAAGGTTCCATCTAATTAGGCTCCAATTAGATGATGCTGTACTCCATGCACCCTGTGCTCAATACCAGTTATCAAGCTGTTCCCATTTACGGCCAGAACCTCCACAGCATTCACACGCTCAGAGGAAAAGGCTAAGCTTTGAGGCTTTCAGCCCCTTGACTCAAGTGGCAAACAGAATAAGACCCACATTTTCGGGAGGGGAGAGGAAGGAGGGTGGGAGCAGGGGTGATGGCAGAAGGGCAAGTGTCCAAACACCATTTCTCTCTCACCCCCAAACCGGCCCATTTCCCATCTGTTTTTACCTTAATGGCTTTTGCGGTCTCCAGTGATTGCTCAGGAGGGATTCCCACCTCCCTCTCCCTTAGCAGCTGCTGAATGAAATACGTAATATCTCTACCTGCAATCGGGATGTGTTTGATGCAGCTTCCAATGACATAACCTTCTGCCTAGGGAAGAAGAGGAGGCAGAACGACGGGAATGAGTAACTCTAGCGGGCAGAGCTCCCCAGACTCTCTGCTTCCTACCCCCTTGTAGCACAGCATTTACTGAATCCCCACGCCGGGCAAAGCTCAGGACTGGAGGTCTTTTAAAATGACTGCATGCACAATTCCCTTAATATAACCTGAGACTCTCTGTAAGCAACCAAAATGATTACATCAGAAAAGTGAAGAGAAAAACCAGTGCATTTCCAAAAAGTCATGCCGTCTGTCAGAACAGCAAACTGTTTTATGTTCCTTTAACAACAAGGAAAAAACTTTACCTATAAACTGTTAAACCAACTATAAACCTACTTATATTTAAGAGTCAACAATCTGGTTAAGTACATGGGGCTTAGACTCAGACAACCTGGGTTCAAATCCTGGTTCCACGACTGTCCGCTGAGTGACCACGGACAAGCCTGTCAACGCGTTTCAGCCCCAAAACCTTCATCCACACCATGGGGCAAACAATACCCCACATGTGGTTTACAACACAGACTTAAACACAGTTTAAGTCAAGCGCATAGCACTGTTTGGGGGATGTACTCGATATTTGATAAATGGTCCCATTTACTGTACCAAGAGCTGCACTTGTTAGGAATAATTCTGATAAGTTACCCCAAACCCGGTGCAGTTTGAGACCAGTGCTGGTCAGGAGTTGGAACCCTCTGGCTGGACTGCGGGGACCAGGAGAGGACTGCGGCGCAGAGTTCGCAGGCCGGCCCCAGCCCCTCAACCAGCCATTCGGGGGGCACAAGTTGTTCCGGAAGCCAGGGCCTGGGCCCACAGCCCGCTTGCTCTCTGGGGGCTGGTGGCCATAGTAGACGGCTTCCTACCACAGTTCCATCCGAAAAGAGGAGACACTCCAGGCTCCACATTCCAGCACCGGCTTCTATGCCACGTGCCCATGGGAGACGGGGGATGGAAGTGACTGCCAACCTCACCTTACGGGCAGGTCGGAGCTAAGGATTACCAGCACCAGACCCAATCAGCAGTTAAGCTGCAAGGACAGGTGCCCGAATTCCCCTCGTGTGTTTTCTGATGTACCTGAACTCTAGAAGTAAGACAAGATTTGGCCTCTCCACAGTGTCCAAGCTATTTGTGAAATATTTAAGATGGAAATAAAAGATATGTACAAATTATTAAAGTAATAAAGATTAACTTAAACTCACAAGAATACTAGCTAACACAAACTATTCACAATTATTACATTCTATGCATTACATGTAGCATTTTCTAAAATGAAGTCAACCAGCGTTAAGTATTGGCTTCATCACAACATTAAAAACATTGAAAAAAAAAAAACCCTACATGTCATACAACAGGAAAATAAATGAGTAAATTATCCCATACCTACATGATGGGCTATATGCAATTATTAAATATTCACAGAATATTTAACCATAAGAGAAAATAGTAGGGATAAGTCAATATGCAAAACATAACTTCAGGATCGTATTATACAATTAGAATACACAACCAGACATAGAATATTCCAATTTTGCTTAAAGTGTGCATCCTTGTGCACCTAAGAAAAAGAACTGGGAAGGTGCTCCAAACCAAAGCATAATGCGGTTCTCTGGGCAGATTTATGGGTCATGTTACTTTCTTCTCCACATTTCTCTGTTTTACACAAATTTTGTACAACAAATGTAATTTTTACAATCAGAAAAAAACTGATAAAAAGACACAAATAAAAATTTTTAAAAACACTTCCTCAGTGGACCTGTACACTATGTGAAATCTGTTTTCTTTACTTCTCCTCATTTGAGACATGGGATGGGCCAAGCAGCAGGCCCTCCAGCAGCCCCACCCCCGGGGCTCCGTCTGCACTGAGGTTTGAGGGCATGATCTCAGAGAGAAGCCCGATGCCAGAATTTCCCAGTCAGCGTTACAGATTGAGTGGCACTAACACTTCACAATGACCCAGAAGAGGAGTAAGTGTACTGAGACAGGCCCAGTACTCCCAGCCCAGGATCTGCAGCTGTCACCGGTGCCTGCCCTGTCTCTCCCGACCCCTCTCCAGCAGGGGCCCCAGGATGGAGCATGGGACAAATCCGGCATTTCTTCTTCCTGACTACAGATGTCTCTTGAAGCCTGAATGAGGAGTCACTTCTCTAATGTTTTGAAAATTAAAACCAAAAAGTGACATTGCAGAGTATTCTGTGAGTCAAAATGTATAATCTCTCCTTCGTTCTTGAATACATTTTAAAAAAACAAGAAGTTATTCCTCTAAAGCACGAGGTGGTCAAAGCCATACACATCCTGTCACGGAACAAGTGGTCGTGCCCCACGCCGACAATCTGGTCTCCAAGATGCAGCTCGGCACGTAAGCCGGGAAAACCCCACGGGTGATGCTACAGTGAGAGGAGCGGCAGAGGCCACGGAGTCCAAACCACGGCAGACGCCCTGACTGCGGACATCTGCCACTGCAAACTGAGAACCTCCAATGCCACGGTGAAGGGGCATCTGTCCTTTCTCCTATACCTGGTTTTCAAACCTCCTGTTACCTTTTCTAAGTACAGCCATGACTCTTAAAGTGGTATTTTAATTACACAAGGGGTTTTTTCTTTCATTTCTACCCTTACCTCAAAATTAGGTGAGGCCTACAGAGAGTGACGCATTGACTATCCTGCTTACCACTGGGATAGCGTGAGTGACCCCATCCCCGCTGTCAATGACGATCCCTGTTAACGTGCGTTCCCCAACTTGCCGAGATGTCCAGGATGCAGCTAAGGCCAGCACTGCCTGGATAAAGGACGCAGAAACTGTTAGCACACAGGGAAATGTTTCTCAAGTCTTCTGCCTGCTTGTTCTCAGGCTCACTGACAAGCTCTTTCTTAGTTACTCCAAGTAACTCTCAACCTTCCCTATCCTCCATCCTCCCCCCGCCGCTCCAAAATTCAAATTCCAAATTGCACAACACACAAATTTAGTATACTTAAACTGGATGGGTCAAGTTTTCGATAAAGTAAATCAAACGTTTACAAAGGAAAGCCCGTGGGAAAGAAACTTCACTATGGAGTAAGAGGATTTTAATTTCTAAGCCACTAATTCCCAGCGTGGGTCCACAGATGGGCTGCGGTAAGATCACTTGCGGAGTTTTTTAAAAAACAGATTAGTAGGCCTCACGCCCACAAACTCTAATCTGGTAGGACCAGGGCAGTGGTGCTCAGCCAGGGGATCTTTGCAACGTCTCGAACCATTTTGGATTGTCGCACTTGGAGAAGGGGAGGCTGGTGGTAGTGCTTCTTCTAGTGGGTAGAGGCCAGAAAGCTAAACATCCTGCAACACACAGGTCAGCCCCTACCACGCAGAACTACACATTCCGAAGCACTGAGGTTGGAAAGCCTTGGTCTGAGATGAAGCCTAAGAATCTGTTCTCATATAAAAACTTCTCCAAGCAACCTTGACACCTGGCTGTGGTTCAGTGTTTTCTAAAGTACTTCCCTACTCCATGGGATGTAAATAATCCGGGGAAGAGGAGACTTCTGGTTAAATAAATTCGGAAGTGCTGGAATGAACAGATTTCTTCAATGCAGGCGTTCTCAGGGCCTTTACTCTGCTACTCACTGTGAACCACCAAGTGCAGGCTACAGCGCGCAGGATCTCCCAAATGATTTTCCTATGCAACTCCTCCTCCTTTTCCTTAAAAGGGACTAGTTTGATGCAGAAAATATTTTGGGAAACACCTATCTCATTATTCCCAAAATTTCAGCCAATTCCTTTATATAGGACGGCAGACAAATAACCAGCAAAACCAACAAAAATCCCCATGCTATGAACAAGTAGCTTCAAAGGAAGTTCTGTAAGTTCATGGAACCACAGGAGCCCAAAATCCATAGGGGGGACCCTCTAAAAGTATTTTTTTATTTTTTAACAGACTCTATAGTATCTTTTCTCTATTATGATCAGGAGTGAAAGAAGTCAAAAAAAGAACCACACCTACTTCCCGATCTTGTCACCCAAAGAGAAATACGTTGGATTTTAATGCATGTAAAAACAGCCAGATAAATCCTGTATCAACAGCGTAAACGTAAAAACTAAACCACAGAACACATTCTCTACAGTGTTTGAGCTCAAACCTGAGTGGGGTTGGGGTGTGAGCTGAGGAAGTGGGAAAGGGAAGAACATAGCGCACCATCATCCCATGGAGAGCCTCTGGAATCACCGTTTCTCCCACCGCTGGACAGCTAAGGTCTGTTGGGAATTGTAAAAATAACTTTGTTTTTACCTGAACCGCAATGTAGAGTCCTGGTACATTAAATGATTCAAACATAATTTCTGCAAGATATTCTCTATTTTCTGGCGTATTCAGTGGAGGCTCTGTCTGTAAGAAAACATTCACTATATTTAGCCTTCACCCAAATTTCCTGTAATTAAATCAGAGCCAGGAAAAAATTAACCTAAAAGCATGTTAATTAGGATGCTGTACCGTTCCCTAATTTTACAGATAGAGTATATTTACAGTGATTAATTAAAGAAATCTGGTGTGGGTCTTAAAAGCTTTAAGATGGCAAAGACCTCTCAAAACATTTCTGCTCTTATTAACCACCCCAAAACAAGAACAAGTTACAGAAAAGGAAATTCTTTCTTCAAGAACATAATATCTAAAATACCCTGAAACTGAAAAGACCTGCAGCAAACTGCCAAGTGCAGTAAAAACTCAACCAAGACACGTGAAGACAAACACCAAGAGGGAACACCAGTGACTCTGGATCCCAGGCAAAGAATAGAGCTCTCCACAGAAGAGCAAAAGCATGAGTCAGCCCTGGCTTGGAACCAGAATGTCAGTTTGAGCAGAAGAGCTGGAGACGCCTCCCAAGCCCCACCTGCCCTCAGAGCGCATGAGGCAAGGTCAGAGGAAACATCCTCGTCGTCAGCTACAAGGCAGGAAAGTGCAGGTGAGAGGCAGCTTCACCCATACTCAGCACGGCCCCCAGCCCAGCCTGAGCTCAGCACACAGTCCAGGAAGAACTCCCCCAGAGTTCAGAGGTGAGGAAAGTACGCACAGAAACCAGCCAGACACCATACGGAAATACTAAAAGAAAACAAGAGGGGAGAGAGAGAAAACAGGAAAAACAAACAGCAGGCAAAACACGCATGCCCAGGAAGATATAAAAACAAAGCAGATACAAATCAAGACCAAGAACAGCTTGAAAAACTCAAATATCCATTTTAAAATCATCATTATCAAATAGGATTATAGAAAGATAAAAAGAATAAATAAACCTGCTTTTTGTCATTCAGCAGTATGTTGTGAACATTTTTCCATGTCAATAAATATGGACATACATCACATTTAACGCTGCAAAAAGAAAAAAAAAGAATAAATAAAAATTCTCTGGGCCTTTTGGCAAAAAACAAAAACAAAAAAGTCCACATGACCCTTCATTATAGACCGAACTGTGTCCCCAAAATTCATATGTTGAAGCCCAACCCCCAAAGTGACTGTATTTGGAGATGGAGCCTCTAGGGAGGTGATCACGGTTAAACAAGGCCATAAGAGTAGGGCCCTAATTCGCTATCATGAATGCCTTCATGAGAAAAGGAAGAGACACCCGAGAGCTCTCTCCGTCCCTACACGTCAACACAGAGGAAAGGCCACGTGAGCACATGGCGAGAAGGTGGCCACCTGCCAGCCAGGAAGAGAGCCCTCACCACAAACAACCCTGACAGCACCGGGATCTTGCACCTACAGCCTCCGGAACTGTGAGAACACAAATGCCTGTTGTTGAAGACACCCAGCCTGTGGTACTTTGTTTCGGCAGTTTGCACACACTTTGAAACCTCTCAAGTGGGAAAAGCACAGCTGGCCCCGGGGAAGGGGCAGAGCTTCATTTAACACTGGGACACATGGGGCCATATATATAGTCTTCTGAGCAGGAAGGTGTGACCCAAGAACTCTACATATGGTCACACTGCCAATCAAGCATGTTACAAAAACAAAATTATCTTTAAACATAAAAGAACTTGAAGAAGTGAATTAACTCTACCAGAAGATAAAGTTCAGCCAAAAAAAAGAATGCACAAAGTACAGCCAAAGACTTACAGTGAGCAATTAATCCATGTAGGATGTAGAACTAAAGACTGGTCTTTTCTGGGGTTTATACAATAGAATGCAAATGTTACAAATTAAAACAGCAGAAATAATATCAAGCTGAGAGGTATAAAAGAAAAGGAGAGAATATAAAAACAGTGATATCTTCTTATCATGGAAGTAAACACATCGTTCTAGACTGATCACATTAGTACACATCATGTTATAAATGTTGATATGAGAACAAGTTCAGTAACAACCAATCAAAAGCAGGAGGTAGAAGGAAGGAAGAGGAGGTAAGAAAATGTGGAAATGTACCAACTTGCTCACTAATCACAGTAGGAAATAGTTAATCACCCCTAAACAAATACCAGGTAAATATATACAATCATAGTTACACTAAAAAATGTTTTAGGGGCGCCTGGGTGGCTCAGTCGTTAAGCGTCTGCCTTCGGCTCAGGTCATGATCCCAGGGTCCTGGGATCGAGCCCCACATCGGGCTCTCTGCTCAGCGGGAAGCCTGCTTCTCCCTCTCCCACTCCCCCTACTTGTGTTCCCTCTCGCTGTCTCTCTGTCAAATAAATAAATATTTAAAAAAAAAATGTTTTAAAAAAAATACCAAATTATTAGAAAGAATACACACTCACTACAAAGCAAAGAGAAAACCAAGCCAGAGGTTTGTTTTTTTTTTTTAACATTTTATTTATTTAGTTGAGAGAGAGAGAGACAGAGACAGTGACAGAGATAGTAAGAGAGAGCACAAGCTGGTAGGGAGAGGGAGAAGCAGACTCCCCACCGAGGAGGGAGCCCGATGCGGGACTCGATCCCGGGACTCTGGGATCATGACCTGAGCCAAAGGCAGACGCTTTACTGACTGAGCCACCCGGGCACCCCACCAAGCCGGAGTCTTAAAAAATAAACACATAAAGAAAACACATTAAACAGAGAAAGCATAACAGAGTGTAAAATAGCTCATCAAAGAGCAAGCATGTCTGTCACGTAGCTGCAGGCCAGACCAGTGGAGTTCACATGAGGGTTCTGAAGTCCCAGTAGTTGGGTTAAATCCTAGCCTTCAATTTTACTGTGCTTGGAAAGTGATTTTCTGGGGCGCCTGGGTGGCTCAGTCATTTAAGGGGCCAACTCTGGATTTCTGCTCAGGTCATTATCTCAGGGTGGTGAGATCGAGCCCCGCATCAGGCTCTGCGCTCAGCAGGGAGTCGAAGCCTGCTTGAGATTCTCTCCCTCTCCTTCTGCCCCTCCCCCTGCTTGTGTGCACACTCTCTAATATAAATAAATAAATATTAAAAAAAAAAAAAGGAAAGTGATTTTCTCTCTCTGTCTGGAATTAGTACCTACCTCACAGAGCTGGAAAGACAGATGGAGTCTAAGTAAACTGTGTACAGCAGCACCTGGCACATGGAATGGGCTCAATGAAAGTGAGTTATTTTTACTAAAATCTTTAGCAAACACAAGTGAGAAACTCACCTACTAAAAAGAAAAAATGTCTCTCAGCTAAGACCATGAAAGAAAATCAAGTTACATTCTGTAGGCAAGACAGCCATCTAAAGCAAGATGCTCCAGAGAGGGCGAACGTCAGCCCTGGTCGTATGAGAAGATGAGAAACCTAAATGCCATCTTGAAGGGAGCGATTAGGTAAATTATGCGGCGTCCAGAGAGTAGAACACTCCACAGCAATTAGGAAGAACGAGCTCTCTCTGTGCCCCCAGGAAACAATCTGTGAGAAGCTGCTACATGAGAGAAAGGCGTCTCCAAGTCGTACACATGCTCAACTGTTCTTTGGTGTCAGTGATTTTTAACAAAAACTTTTTAGAAAACAGTGTGGGGAGGGAAACGGGGAGCTGCCCCCCAGGCATGGAGGCTGCTCGGCAAAAGCGGACACGGACTAGAGTTCCGCTTCACAGCAATGTGAACAGAGAACACGACTGAACTACGCATTTACAAACGGTCGGGGGGGTAAATTTCACATCACATGTTTGTCACAACATTTTTATTTTCTTGAATAAAAAAGAAACAAGGTGTACAAGGTATACACTTTGTTACCATGTGTATAAAACAAGAGTTTATGTATAATCCATATGCCTGTACACAATTACCTCTGGGAAGAGAAACAATTAGCTGGTTAAGAACTGATAAAGGTGGCTTCCTCCTGGAGGAGGGTCTGGGAACCAGAACAGAGGGGAGGGCGCCTGGGTGGCTCAGTCGCTAAGCGTCTGCCTTCGGCTCAGGTCATGATCCCAGGGTCCTGGGATCGAGCCCCGCATCAGGCTCCCTGCTCAGCGGGAAGCCTGCTGCTCCCTCTCCCACTCCCCCTGCTTGTGTCCCTCTCTTGCTGTGTCTCTGTCAAATAAAAAGATAAATAAATCTTTTAAAAAAAAAAAGGGTGCCTGGGTGGCTCAGTCGGTTGAGCGACTGCCTTCGGCTCAGGTCATGATCCTGGAGTCCCGGGATCGAGTCCCGCATCGGGCTCCCTGCTCGGCGGGGAGTCTGCTTCTCCCTCTGACCCTCCCCCCTCTCATGTGCTCTCTCTCATTCTCTCTCTCTGAAATAAATAAATAAAATCTTAAAAAAAAAAAAAAAAAAGAACAGAGGGGAGAAGGAAACCTACTTTGCACTGGAAATCCTTCCGCACCTTTTGAATGCTGTGCTTTTGTATTACCTCATCAAATGAACAAACCTAGAGACCCGCCAGCTGCATGCTTTGGTTCAGACTCCTGCACAGCAAGCGGTACAAGGCTCAAACACAGTGCCACAAGGAAGTTTTAATCACTGTAATTAGAAGCAATATATTCCCTGGATGGGAGAGAGAAAGCAATCTTAAAACACAGGAGAGAAGCAATGAAGTCATATGCAAAAGCAGGTTGTAAATAAGGGATCTAAAAGTCACTCAACAATATATTACTTATGTTAATGTGCTTATTACCCTGAACGGCGGAGAGTAAATTTGTTAATACCTGTGAAGTGCCCAGCACATGCTTAACACTATAAATGTTAGTGTTTATTTCATTCAAAGCACATGATCAATGGCTGCAGATGTCCAACAATATTGGCTACAATGTCCCTCTCTTAAGGAACCTCCTATCAGTCTAAAAATTGGGGCTAATAACTACCTACCTACGCCTCAAGGTTGTTGGTAGAATGAAATAAATGAGTTAATACATGTAAACACTTGGGAGGCAGGGAGCCTGGGCACATAGCATGTATTCAAGAAATTCAGCTCTAATTATCAGTAAATGTTATTCAGACCAGCAGAAATAACATACATTAACTAAAGAGATCTACATTTTTTTTTCCCCTTTAACAGGAATCTAAGCACCTTAATAATAAGTTAAGTTTACTTAAAAAAAAAAATAAGGGGGGCATTTAAGCTGCACAGAAGGGGGAGAGAAAGGTTTAAAATGTCGGAAGAGCATGAGCATAGGTCACATAAGTCAAGGAGTGCTTCCTGCCTACCAGGTAGGAGCTTCCTACGTGGTCTGGAGCAAAAGGTGAGCCTCCAGGAAGATACCACCAGCAGAGAGTAGATTAACCCTGGCTCCCCGGATCTCTCCTGGGTTTAAAATCTGTGTCAAATTATGTACCAAATAACCCCAAATGGATGAAGATTGATATAAACATCAAAGGAAAATAGATTTACTACATAAAAATTTAAAGTTATAGATGTTCGGGCGCCTGGGTGGCTCAGTTGGTTAAGCGACTGCCTTCGGCTCAGGTCATGATCCTGGAGTCCCTGGATCGAGTCCCGCATCGGGCTCCCTGCATGGCAGGGAGTCTGCTTCTCCCTCTCCCACTCCCCGTTTGTGTTCCCTCTCTCGCTGTGTCTTTCTCTGTCAAATAAATAAATAAAATCTTTAAAAAAAAAAAAAATAAAGTTATAGATGTTCAAAAAACATAAGCCTACAAAAGCAAGGAAAAAAATCAACTGAGAAAAACATAATCTGGTGCTGACAAAAGCTTCCTATCATCTGCAAGAGCTCACAGAATAAACAAAACGCAGGACATGCATACACCGGGATCTTACTCAGCCCTAAAAAGGACGTCCTGACACCTCCTACGACATGGATGAACCTGAGCATCATGCAAAGAAATATGTCAGTCACAGAAGGACAAATCCTGTGTGATGCCCGTTCAGGAGGGCCCTGGAGTGGTCAGATTCACAGACCCAGAAAGTAGAGGGGTGGGCGCCAGGGGCTGGGGGAGGGGACGGGGATGCGTGTTTCATGGGGACAGTTTCAGTCTGGGAAGAGGAAGAGTTCTGGACATGAGGGTGCTGATGGTTGCACAACGGTGTGAATGTACTTCATGCCCCTTAATTGTTCACTTAAAGATAGTTAAGATGGTAAATTTTATAGTGTGTACATTTTATCACAAAAAAATTTCTAAGAAAAAAGTTCATAGAAATCATAGCAGGAAGAGAAGCAATAAAACACTGAAATGCACGAGAGCTGAGGACATGAACCGGCAATTCACAGGACGTAATACAACCAGTACAGATGTGAAAAATGTTTACAAAGTTCTCAAAAAATGCAAATTAAAAACAAGGTGAACTTTCACTCCATCAAATAATCAGAAATGGTATCAACCATCGCTAACAGGAGTACAGAGTGGCCTCTGTACATTGCATACAGAACCCGAGGCAGTAAGCTAAAGACTCATACGGTATTAATACTTCTGGACCCCAGAACACTGGTAGTTCTTTTTATAGAAAAAATGCTCTAAATGTAGAAAGAAACTGTATGTGCAAAGACCGTATTGTTTCTAACAAAATCAAGAAATTGGAAACATAGTAAACATCTAAAAGGAGCAGAACTGAACAGACAGGAAGCATCCACTGGAAGATGAGTGCAGGGCCATTAAGCAGGAGTGATGGAAACTGCGTGAGAAAGGCAGGGGGGCGCCAGGGACACCGTACTGACTGCATCATCAAAACACATGTGAAGATACCAGACGTTGTCATTCCATTCCTGTGACAGGACAGTGCGAAGTCCCAGAGATGGCCTCCACACGTTCTGTCATAATCACAGTTCCGTAATGGGAGGGGTGAAGCCCTGGGTCGCGGCCTGCTGGGGAAAGGCCACAGGAACTCCTAAGACAACCTCCTGTCTTATGAATCCACAGAGGGAGACAACAGGAGCCAGAGAGCCCCCGCGCAGGAGCAGAAGCAGCACACCCTGACAGGGCCCTCCCCTGGCCCGCTGGCTCCCCGGAGTGGATGGCCCTCTCCACACAGGTAGGATCCAGCCAGGGTTTTGTAAACAGCTCAGTTCTTGTTTTGCCACTGTCCTCATAGGCAGTCACATCATATGCAGTATCCATTCTCCCCTCTGCCATACTGACAGAGCACCGATCACTCACAGGAGGTGGCAGCGATCCCAGAGGAGACGCATTTCTCACACTTCCTTGTGGACAGGGAAGACCAAGTGAGTAAGTTCAGGCCAATAAGAAGCAAAAGCTGGTAAGAGTATGGCTTCTAGGAAAGCACCTTATAAGGTTAGGACTTGAGTCGTAGACTCCCCTTGCCCTTAACCCCTTCTTCTCTCCTGGAATGCAGATGTGATGACTGGAGCTGCAGTATCCAACTTGTGATCATGAGGCTTCCTTATCGTGGGAGCCATATGCTAAAGATACTAGAGCCCAGAGATCTCTAATGACACCAGAGAACTGCCGTACCAGCACTGGCCTCCCTACTACTGCTATCAAAGAAAAATAAAACCCCTAACTTGTTTAAATGACTGTTTTTTACACTTTTATTACTTACTGCCAAACAATTCACCATCTGTGAAGAATTTACACTAAAAGCTATGTATTTCCACTTAAGGGAACGTTTATATTATAATTAGGTTCTCCTGGTTCCTGAATCGAATTCAGTTAAGGGCAATATCCTCAAAGGTTCTGAGAAACATAATCATAAATCCATTTCTTCCTCAATCCTCCATTTCTTCTACACTTCCTGCCGGTAGCTGTTCCTTTAGGAGATCCAATTTATTTATTTATGTATTTTTAAATGTGGAACACTCCACAAATTTGCATGTCATCCTTGTGCAGGAGCCATGCTAATCTTCTCTGTATCATTCCCACATTGGTGTGTGTGCTCCCAAAGTGAACACAGATCAATTTATTTATTTTTTTTTTTAAAGATTTTATTTATTTATTTGACAGAGAGAGAGACAGCAAGAGCAGGAACACAAGCAGGGGGAGTGGGAGAGGGAGAAGCAGGCTTCCCTCTGAGCAGGGAGCCCGATGTGGGACTCGATCCCAGGACCCTGGGATCATGACCTGAGCCGAAGGCAGACGCTTAACGACTGAGCCACCCAGGTGCCCAAACACAGATCAATTTAAATAAAACTTTCCCAAACCATTATGTATAACAAGACCTAAAGTGTAAGTATTGAGTTTTTATTTTTTTAAATACTAAAGCATATGATTAAAATATCATAGGAATGCAAGCAACATAAACATTTTTGTTCATAACAATGGTAAAGTATCATCTGGTATTAATTCAGAAATGAATAATTAATCAGGACCATAAAAATCAATCCATATTTCTGGATAACGATAGCAAAATGAACACATGTACCTAATATTGCTCCACTCCCATATGCCTCTATAACAGCAATAAAGAAACCTTTTTAAAAATATAAATCCTCGGGGCACCTGGGTGGCTCAGTCGTTAAGCTTCTGCCTTCGGCTCAGGTCATGATCCCAGGGTCCTGGGATCGAGTCCCACATCGGGCTCCCTGCTTGGCAGGAAGCCTACTTCTCCCTCTCCCACTCCCCCTGCTTGTGTTCCTGCTCTCGCTATCTCTCTCTCTGTCAAATAAATAAATAAAATCTTTTAAAAAAAAAAAAGTAAAAAAATATAAATCCTCAAGGAAGGAGAGTGGGAGAGGAGAGGACAGTATACTGGAATCGGGGAAGCACGGGGCCGGTGGGAACTGACTTAGTGAGCCCGAGGATGTCCAGCTCTGCCCAGGCTGGTGGCTACAGCATTGCACAGAGCGGGTCTACATCATTCACAAGTCAGGACATACCACGTGCGACAGTTAATTTTATGTGCCAACTTGACCTGTCTAAGGGATGCCCAGAGAACTGGTTAAACATTATTTCTGGGTGTGTTGTGAGGCTGTTTCTGGAGGAGATTAGCATTCAGTAGACTGAGTAAAGAGATCTGTTCTCACCAATGTGCGTGGGACCAGAATAGAACAAAAAGGCAGAGGATGGGAGATTCTCTCTCTCTCTCTCTCTCTCTCCCCCCACCCCACCTTGGGCTGGGATGTCCATCCTCCCTGGTCTTGGACACTGGAGCTCCTCATTCTCGGGCCTTCTTGAGCAGCATGCGCTGCTTGCTCATTCTTGCTTGATTCATATTCAAAAAATTTGCAAATCTCTTCTGAAGTTATAACTCAATTTCTACTCAAGAGCACTGCAATTCTTTAAAATACATGATTCTATTTTGAACACTGGGCAACTCAGTACTGAAAGGAGTACAATTCCCATTTGCTATCTGCTCAATCCACATGACCAATATGACTGGAGTCTCTGAAACTTCTTGAAAGATATGAGCTGTAATGAGCTCATCCTCACCCTGGTATGTTCAGATGTCTGCTCACAAAGTCAGAAAGAACAATTTTGTGAGCTACCGAGGGACCTATAATTTAGACCTCTGAGACTCTAACACCAAGAAGCTCTTATCTGATGTAGCAGTTCAGTAAATGTCTTCAATTAACTTCTCTGACTTGGCCATAAATCTCTATACTTGTTTTATTCCCCTTTAACTGTTCCATTAACTGATGATTAAGGGTATAAACCTGAAAGAAATTTACCATTCTCACCACTTCCTCGAGCACCTCCTGCAATGAATGGACTTGCAGGATTCAAAGCACAATGTGTTTTAATTCTTTCATTAAATTCTTTCATCTGAACATTCATTACAGATACTCCTTTCTGGCCAATGGACTTCAGCTTTTCCATATTCAAACACCTCTGATTCCTTCCTGGCAAGTGGTTTTGCCTTACTGGCCTATATGTGCCAGCTAAATCAGATAAAAATTTCTTTCATCAGGAAAAACTTCCTGTGTGGCCATGTCCTGGTGGCCCCCTGTGTGTGGAGAGAAGGGGAGAACGCCGGGCCCAGCAAGCTGGAGAAGACAGAAGGAAGCAGCTGGGCATGGTGCCTGCTCCTAAAATCCTATCCAACAGGTAGTTATGTGATGTGCTAAAGGAGGAAAAAAGCCAAGTGTGACAGGTGGGAGCCTGTGATTTGTTTTGGCTATAAAGACACACTGTCAGTTTCCTGGCTCTGTATCTTACCTAAACCACGGTAGATACACAGCGTAGAAAATATACAGTGGCCTGTAAAACACAGGACCCATCCTTGGCAATTCCCAGTTGTGAAGACACAGCCAGAAAGATCAGAGCACTTTCAAGGACTTGCTTTAATAGACATTAAATATATAGATTCCACTACCATAATAGTCTTATAGTTAACATATTTTAAGTCAGATAATTCTAAAGAACACTCCATATTTAACATTAGAAAGAATTATATAATTGGATCTGGGACCATTTGACAATATACTTGTGTGGAAAAAATCCAAAGCTAAATTATGTACGTTTTAATATGCAGCTTATGTTACATGCAATTGCTCTCTATAAAGCAAGTGTTGTGAACATGTAATTAATTTTAACTTAAAAAGAACATTTCATGGAAGGAAACACATAATGTTGAGTAGAACAACTAGAACAGATTCCATAACCAAGAGACATTTCTCCTCATATCTTTGTAATGTTTTATTTTACCTGAACAAGATCAATTAAGTACCATAATCAGGGCCCATAACTCAGCTCAATTTTATTTTATAATAAGATTTAAACCCTGGGGTGCCTGGCTGGCTCAGTTGGAAGAGCATGAGACTTGATCTCGGGGGTCATGAGTTCAAGCCCCATGTTGGGTGTAGAGATTACTTAAAAATAAACAATAAACTAAAAAAAAAAAAAAAAAAAAGATTTAAACCCTGGCAAAATAATCTTTTGACTCGGTTTCCTCTGCTATAAAGCAAAAATCATGGTCATCAAGTTACTTCAGGAGGACATCAAAGTACACAGATGGTTTCCTACCCAGATGCATTCCTCCCTCCATCTTCCTTACACAGGGAGGCCTGTTTAGGTACTTACCGTCCTGGGGCCAGGTGATCAGAGACAGTCCCCCACCCAGCCCCAGGGAAGAAATGTGATTAGTCTACTGTTATTCCATTCCCCTTGCTAGCGACCAGGCCAGGCAGGAACAGATGGACACATCTGCTGGGAACTTCATTCTTACAAAACGCTTCTACCTCTGAAAGTGTATAAACCGAAAGGTGGTACAGGGGCTTGGGCGGCCACCCCGGGACCTGCAGGGAATCAACACAAGAGGCCACGCTAGAGCCCAAGGGTAACCAGCCCTGGAACCGCCCAGCTCTGGCCTTCCTCTTCTGAGAGATAACGAGCCCCTTTTGATTTTGGACATTTCTGTTGAATTTTCTGTTATTTGCCAAAAAAAAGCACCCCAATTCATACAAACAAATTTAACAAGAATTAAAAACTCTCCAGAGGAGAATATCTTGAGTTTAAAATCTAAGTAATCTGGAAAAAAAAAAAAATCTACGTAATTTGGAATTCTGAAGGATATAATCCCCTTAGTTCCAGTTACTCACCATTAAAAAGTAATGATCCTCAGGTTCAGCTCGAAGATACTTAAAAATCACTTGTTCCATGAACCTTTCCATAAGATCCCAGTCTTCGATTATTCCATGTCTTATTGGCCACTATGGCAAGAGAAACCAAAATACGTCAAGCTTCAGTTCACAGCAGTAAGACTAAGAGCCCCACAACGCCGGCCCAGGACAGACTGGGTTAGTGGAGAGTCCGGCCTTCTGCACGGGGACTGACGCGAATTCACGGAAAGAAACAACAGGCACTTTAGCAGAGAGATTAAGCTACACTACTGTTTATATTCTACTGCACCCACTTCGAAGTACGGAGAACCATCCTAACAATGGGTAACAGATGGAAAAGTGCAGACAATCCATGATACCATTCAATCTGGAGGGTTTTTTTTTCCTAGAACAAATGTCTACTTAATTTTAGTCCTTTTTTTCATTAATCCATCTGTAACTTCCCGTACCTGACGGGTTAATCAGTCAACCTGCAACTGCACAGAAGCAGATCATGCTCTTGCATGTAACCCACAGCTGCCATGTCAGGTGTGCCTTCCAGAGTTTTGTAAATTCATTTCACTCCCCGCATCAGAAATACCCCACTCAAAAACAGCAAACCTTCTTTTTAAACATAAGAATAAAAATAGACCCCTAACACGTAAGTACAATTTCCAGATAATCTGCCATTTTGTGTTATGCATTCTACTGCTCCGTTCTTGGCTACACACTTAAAGAAGCAAATTCCTCAGGAGCTCACCTTCGTGGCATACGTGGGCTTATCTATGGCCTCATCCCCTATGAAAAAGTCCAGGTCATCGACTCCCCTCAACACCCTCCTTTGGGCTTGATCAACTACCTTTGCCGACTCTCTGATGGCAATACCTTAAAAAAAAACAAAAACAAAAACAAAGATTTCCATCACTATTCACATTTATTTGAATGATCAAGAAAGGACACTATAATCCCCATCTTTGTACAAGTACATTTTCAGTGTTAGGGTTTTATCGGGGGTGGAGGTGTTCACAGAAAACGCACTATCAATGAGTACATAAAATACAGAAACAAGTTTTCTGTCACAGCGTTCTTTTCAGAATGGCACAAAGGAACTTCGCTGATCTGCTGCTAATCGGACAGAAGTGACATCACTAAATCTCTCAATTTCATCTGGAAAAATCCCTCGAGATAGTAAATGAAATGCCCATGGAGTACAGTATATATCAATAGGTTCCAAATTTTAAAATACAATACAGAAGTAGACAAAGTTAAAAATATGATACAAAAGAGTAAACTGAAAAATAATACCTATACACTCTTAAGTCATTTCACTAAAACTCTGCATCAGATTTAAAATATTTATTTTTAATCTTATCATAGGAAAATAACTGACTTCATTAAAAGGAAAAATAAAGAGATTGCTGGCTAATATCCATCATGAAAAGGTAAGTACAATAATCAAATAGCTGTATTATCTAAAAGTATCAATGGCTTTATGATACATTATTTCCTTAAGAGGTTAACCTTGGTATTTGGGAGTATACTTAGTAGTAAATAATCAAATAGGACTTCACTCCAGAATTTAACATCTAATGAAATGTGGAAGCTTCACAAAGATTCAATTTCCCACTTAAATTTCTAAGCCTTGATCACCCTCTGAGCTCCCATTAATTCATCTTCATCAAATTTATTCCAAAACAAATTAGTAAACATATACAATTGTTTTTAAAGTAGATTATGTGAAATCCCCAATTTACTACAAATGAAGAATCGTAACAAAGCTTCACAAGTGACTGAATCCTTCCTCTCAGAAAGGCGTCTCTTGCAGTAACAGGTGGAAGAGGTGAAAAGGGAAAGTTCCAGGACAGAAACCACTCTGCCCACCTCCTTTCCTCACTCCAACTCACTGCCACATTTAGACTCAAAGCTTTTGAGTTATAAAAGGTGGCACAAATCTAAGGGACAGGATTTCTGCTGGACTGAAGAAGCAGGTGTGGTGTGGAAATGCTGGGGACAGAGCCTAGCGAGAGTGTCCAAGTCGGAGGCAGTGAGCATGTCCAGAGCCCTGAGGCTGGTGACAGGGCAAAGAAGTCTGGTGGGCCCTAACTGGCTGAGGCGATCTGTAGAAACAAATAAAACCACCTTTGAAAACTGACCACGCCACACACGGACAGACACACTGCATCACCCGATGCGCACGTTCTGTACTGCGAAGGGCCCCCGGCAAGATGGCTCGCGGCAGATCTCCCGGTCCTCACATGGTGTACCAGTACAAGGGACAGATTCTA
>NC_138380.1:4168922-4199338 GCF_054177405.1 Leptonychotes weddellii
AAAAAAAAAAAAAAAAAATCAACAAGTAAAACACAACTATTAAATATGGACCATGTTCAAGACACCATTTATGAAAACAAAGAAGCATTTTTTTTAATCCCTGTCAGTTTCCTAGCTAGAAACATGTAGTAGGCATACCATGAGGATACTAAGAAGGGAGGGGGAAAAGCATGGCCCCGGTCCTCAAAATAGTCCTCAAAATGTTTACCTATTAGAAATCGGATTTCAAATTGATTTTTTTTTTTTTATTGAAGCATGACCTACCTTCTCTGGTAGGCAAGTTTAAGTTCACCTGGGTAGGCTTCCAGAAAAAATGTACCAAACCTTCTGAACAGATCATCAGGGAAACTTCTAAAATACATATTCCCAGTACCCGCCCCAGAATCACTGATGGGAATCTCCAGAGAAGGAGCCTGGGCACCTGTATTTTTAACATCTTCTATCCCAACCCCGTGGTTCTGATGGTCAACGTGCTTAGAAATCACTAGACAGGGGGCGCCTGGGTGGCTCAGTCGTGATCCCGGGGTCCCGGGATCGAGCGCCACATCAGGCTCCCTGCTCCGCGGGAAGCCTGCTTCTCCCTCTCCCACTCCCCCTGCTTGTGTTCCCTCTCTCGCTGTGTCTCTCTCTGTCAAATAAATAAATAAAATCTTTGAAAAAAAAAAAAGAAATCACTAGACAGTACAAATCACAAAGAACTAAAAAGAAGGAGTAACACTGGAAAGGAGGAGACAAAAATTTATTTATAAATGAAAACTGCAGACTGGACTATCTAAGGGAATTAAGTAGAAAATTAAAGGAAATAGGGAATTCAGTAAGATGGCCAGTTACTAAATAGACAAAAATCAACAACTTTCCTACCTGATGAGAAGTGAGAATACACACCGAATGAAAAGATCCCATTCACAACGGCAATAACACAGTATCATATTACCTTCAAGACTAAACTACACAGACAGAGGGACATACAGAGATGGGGAGAGAGATGTGCGCGAAGAACTCTCGGTACACAAACAGGCAAATAAATTGAGACAGGCCTTACTCTTACATAGGAAGAGTGATATTTTTTTAAGAAATGTCAAATAGCATTAAATTCACCTACAAATCGGTTTCAAGACCATTCAACATCTGGGCCAATACTAAAGAAGGTGATGGTAAATTATACATGGGTGGCAGTAAAAGCCTGAAGAGTCATTATACAGGGAAGTTTCACATTATCTATCAGAATTTTAAATGCATATCCCCTGTTGTCCAAATAGCACATTTCTGGGAATTTACCCCACAGTAGCACTTTTAGATGTAGGCAAAGATAGGAACAAAAAATGTTCACTGCAGCATTGTAATAGCAAACAACAAAACACTAGAAACACTCAAATGCATCAACACAGGACATATTAAGTAAATCATAATAATTCCATAAAATGCTATACAGCCATCAAAAATGGAGATTTATGTTACTGCCATACACAGATAGGCAATATGTACTGTTTGAAACAGTACATATTTATGATGTGAGGGAGTTTAATGGGGCTGGCAATGCTGGGTTCAAAACACAGCAGTATATGACTTTAGGCAAGTAAATTAATCCCTCCATACTTCAGTTTCTTCATCTGTAAAAGGTAAATAATAATAATCCCTACCTAATGTTAAATATTATCATTTCCAGAAAATATTAAATATTACCATTTCCAGAAAAAATTTCTAATTCAAAAAGTAAAAGGATCCATTATTTGATAATTTTCTTTGTTACTATTAAATGTTATTTGAGGGGCTCCTGGGTGGCTCAGTTGGTTGAGTACCCGACTCCTGACTTCAAGAGTCACGACTTCAGGGTTGTGAGATCGAGCCCAGCGACAGCCCACACTCCAGGCAGAGTCTGCTTGAGTTTCTCACCCTCTGCCCCTCGCCCTGCACACACGCACGCTCTCTAATAAATAAATACATCTTTTTTAAAAATGTTATTTGAGGTGTATGAGCCATCTATATTTTTCCACATACTACCCTTAGATAATTTTCTACTAGAGCTTTAGTACCTTATCAATTTGTGCAAATCCTTACGTACTGAGGATATGAATCCTTGCTCTTACACATCACCAATTTTTCCCAGTTACACATTTCCTGGAATATAACTGTTGACAGTTTAGACGATCAAATGTACCAATTATCTTCCTGAATAACTTCCTGTGTAGTTTCTACTTTGAAAGTCCCTCGCTATACTAAAATTTCATATTGTTTCTCTTCCAGTTCTATGTATATCTTTTCATCCAAATGGGAAGAGCTATGTCAATCAAATTTTCCCAATGTACATAAGGAATCAAGACCAACAACTTTTATGTTAAAAGCCCTTGATTTTTTGTTTGTTTGAACACTCTCTTCCAAAAGGATAGCCAGCGTAGTAAAGGTAGGCACCCTTCTCGAAGAAAACATAAACTATGCCACATTCTCAAGCTCAGGGCTACTTCCATGCATCCCCTGGCCTGAAAGTCTTTTTCACATGCCAACAGAATGAGGAGCTGCATAGAGTAAAACCCATAGTCACCACTCTGCCTCATACACAAGTATGTCCTCCTAGTTCAGACTTCAAAACACCATAGAAAGGTATCCATTAAGAAGTCTCACTCCCAAGCCTATACCGTCCACCCCACTTCTGCCTTCCACCACCTCCTATTCTTATGTATCCTTCCAAAGTCTGTTTCTGTAAATACAATATATCCTCATTTGCCCCAAACATTTTAAACAGCCCTGGTGCAAAGCTTCTTTCACTCTTCTGTTAAACGCCACTATTTTTCCACAGCAGTAACACACAGACTTTTCAATTCTGCCGTCAAGAGAATTAATCTGACTACTGTCAACTCAACATATTTATATATAGTTAAAATTCCTCCTACAACCATGTGTCTAGAGCAGAAGGTGACAACTTAAGCTCAATTAATCTATGTTTAAAAGTGGAAATGTCACATCCTAGAACAGTGTTTTTCAAACTGTATCCTGTGGGGAGGTTCTTTTGGTTGAGACCCCTTATGAGGTCCAGTCTTAAACCCCGAACTTCAGCCAAAATAGCTCTACTCCTTCCTAAGGTTTTCAGTTTAAAAAAGTGACTACACCTGCCTTAGAAGATGGTTCTGATAAAACTAAAATTATCCCCAGATCTCAAGTACAGTTTCTAAATAATACACACCCTCTCTACACTGTACACTGTGAATTAATACACGATCAAGTTCTTCAAACATTCCTTGGGTTACTGAATAGAAAAGGGTAGTCTGTTTATAGGACAAAAAGTTCAATATATAACTTCAAATTTACTAGCTTTTTTATCTAAATCCAATATCCTTTTTTTGTCTATGTGATCTGTGAATTTTACATTACTGAACACACCTGTCCATTTGTCCTTCTATAAGCAGCATTTTTTGATCTGTGTTTGGTAAATATAAGACCATGAGGTATGGTCTTTTTCTGGATTTTGGTCATTATAAAGTGAACTCTAACTTTCAGATTAAAATGGTGGACTAAATATATAATATAATTATTTCACTCCATCCCAAAGCCCCACTAAAATCAAAGCAAAATGATTTTTTGAAAGATATATTAAACCACAACGATAGGAAGAAAAGAAGAGGAGGCGATAGATAGCAAAGGTTTGGTTCTGGGTAGCGGACCATCAGTGGTAACTGGCTTCGAGAGAAGGAAACAGGAGAAGCCAAGCTGAGAACCAGCCCAGCACACATGCCTGCATCCTTAAAGGTTCCAGATGGGTAGCTGCACAGGGGCCCGTGGAAGTGAGACTGCAGGGCCCAAGTCCCGGGGCCCGGGTGAGATGCTCCTCCCCCACCCTGCGCTGGGGGCCATGGCTCCTCCCTGACCCCAGCATTCTCCAGAAGCTGATTCTCTGGAGACGGTAAAGCAAAGGGTCTCTGGACTCCAAGTCACTGGGCATGGGGGAGGCCAGCACCATCCTGACCACAAGGGCCCTCCCGACTGCATCCAGTGTAAACGCTGATGGCTCAGACATCTTCTCCCACGCCCTCCTCTCTCCCGCTTTCAGCTCTCAGAACACCAGCACCCAGGCCCCGCCCGCCAAGCAGAGGATCCCAGGTACAGTCTCTGGGGAAATGACCAGTTCAAAAGGAAAGATTGAAAGACCCTAATGCCAGGAGACTCCACAACAAACAACCTGCCCGTATCAGCCATGGTGAAGCTCAAAATCAATAAGCAAATCTACACATTGAGAGTCCAATGACTCTCCATCATGAGCGGGCAGCCAGAAATTACCAACATCTGAGGAAAGCCTCTACCACAAAATAGAGATGAAAGCACACAAATCAAAACCCAACTTAGAAGAAAAAAACCTACGTAGGGAGAGACCCCACCAACACGACCACCAAAAAAACCACCATCCTCAAAACCCTATGAGAAGATACCACAACCAAGAAACAAAATGAGAGGCTATTAGTAAAAGAACATTTAGGAAACAAAAGGAATTCTTGAAAATTGAAAGTAAGAGCAGAATGGAAACACTGAAGAGAAGGGCTAAGGAGACAAGGTGCATCCTGGAAGCAAGGGACCAGGACCGGATGACGGGAAACGAGAGAGACAAGAAAATCAGAGAGACAGCCCAAGAATTCTACACAGAAACCAAAGGAGTTGCAGAAAGCGTGCACACAAGCACGGGACACACACACACACACACACACAACACACACACACAGCGGAGGAAGAAATAATCTGAAAGAATTACCCAGAATTCAAAGATGCTCGTTTCCAGACGGAAGGAGCGCACAAAATGCCCAGCACAACAAAGGAACACAAACCCACTTCAAGGCACGTTGTTGTGAAATTTCAGAAACCAGTGACAAAGAGAACTCCTAAAAGCTCCCAGAAAGGAGAATGGGGGAGTCAAAGTCATTTACAAAGTGTTCAGACTTCTCAGCAGCAAAACCAGAAGCAAGAAAACAAAGAATCAGCGTCTTAAAAATTCTGAAGGAAAATTATTTCCAACAGTGAATACTACACTCTAACAATCAACCAAGTGAGGGATTAGAGATAAAACATTTCAGAAAAGCAAGACATTTTAAAAATTTACCTCCCACATGTCCTTTCCCAGAAAGCTACTGGAGGATGCCCTCTACCAAAACAAAGGAGAAAACCAAAAAAGAAGACATGGAAGAGACACACAGGCGAGAGGTTCGTGAACCCTCAGAACAATGGCAGGAGATGCCAGGATGACAAACGTGCATGGGTCAGATGGGTAGACGTGAGACTCAGGACCCGGGCACGGCAAAGGCACCCACCACGAACCCCTGCACCGCCGGGTTACCTTCCCTGCTCCACAAAGCTGGCTACTGGAGGACCACCAGCAGGGAGGAAAGCAGAGAGCAGGAAGGAATGCACTTGGGAAACACACTCAATCCAGGAGAAAGGCAAAGGAAAGGCCTAGAAGGTTATAAGGAAAGTTCCGGGCTATGTGGCAGGCCTGGCAAGCAACCACCCCAGAGAGGAGGACAGAGGTCTGCAAAGGGGGGGTCTCCAAAAACAAACATACTCTGGTAGGGCGTATAATGTGATTAGCCTTATGGAAAACTGTACTGAGAAGGTGGCTATTTGAAAATATGGAAAATAATTAGCAGTGGATACAAGGAAAACAAAACAAAGGAGGCAATCATTAAGTTCCATAACAACAAAATTTAAGAGAAAAACACTTACGGTACACTTTCATGAACGAGGATGTATACTTGCACTGTAATACAAACAGTGATCACAAATTAAGCGGAAAATGTAATAATATACCTCTGTTGGGAGAACAGGGGAGAAGAAACAAGGCAAAGGCAGGATGCAAGACACCATCATCTAACAACAGTAAATTAACAGATAACGTGAAAAACTGATAATCAAAAGACAGATCCACATGCCCATTATTTAGAAACACGCAAATCCATAAATGCTAGAAGACACAGAATGAAAAGCTGAAAGTAGCTGTTTCTGGGCAAAGACAGAAGAGCAGGCAGGACAGCACCCCATGTCTGCACATTAGCCTCTGAGCACTACCTGACTCTTAATTAGCGTGCATATTACTCTGAGATGAAGTCTAAATTTTTATCAAAACTTTTCACATTGTGTTTAAATAATACCCCTGCGTTCTGTGGCTTTGCATTTGTTTGGTATGTATTTGACCATCCTTTTACTTTCTGGCAAAGCAGATCGCAGACTCTCAGGAGCCCGAAAGGCCCCCGGAAACAGGGCACCATCACACGCTACAGCACCAGCTGGGGGAGACACTCCATGAGGCAGCAGTACCGTACCTGCACAAAGCAAGGGGAAATAGTGACAGAAGACCTGACACACCACCCTCAGCCCAACACAGAGTAAGTGGGGGGAAAACTGCAAGACATAAATAACACCATGCGTAAGGCAGCTCATGTCGAACTCTGAACACACTAACAGAGAACAGATCTTCACGTACAGGCAGAACATGCGCAGAACGGACCACGTCTTAGACACCATCAAGTCCAAAGAATAGAAATAAAGCAAACAGCACTCTCTGAACATGCTGCAACAACACTAGAAATTAAAAACAAAATTAAAAAAATAAACAGGCCTCTATACCTGAAAATTTTAAAACATGCTAGTATAGAAATACTAGTTGTGGGGGAAACTCGAAAGAAAAATACAGAAATTTCTTGAAAATTATAATAAAAAATATATCTAAATCTAAGGGATACATACAGCTTAAGATATAGCAGCCAAAATTCTGTAGTATTAAGTACCTTCAATTAAAGGAAAAAATAAAAATGAATATAACATCCAATTCAAAAACAAAGGAAAGCAGAAAAAAAATAAAAGCATAAATGAGTCAAAAAACAGAAAAATCACAAAACCAATAAGTAAACCCCAAAGCTCATTCTTTGAAAAAAGATGCACAAGACAAGTCACTAGGTAAACCAAGAAAAAGGATGAGAACAAAACACATAAATTTGAGTGACAAAAGGGAAAATAACCATAAATACAGAAGACATTTTTTTAAATCATGAGGCTACTATATACATACATTTGAAAAATCTAGATGAAATGAAAATTTTTTAGACAAATACAACACAAAAAAATTGATTCCACTTGAGATGGAACATCCAACAGGCTTTTAAGAAATAGGATGAGTAGCAGAAGTCTCCCTACAAGCAAGCACTAAGTCCATCCAGACAGTTTCTTGGGGTAATTCTACCAAGACCTTAAAACTCAGGTAATCCCAACACCACAACAGACTACTCCAGAGCACGGAAAGAGAAGGGAAATTTCTTAATTTCTTTATGAAGAGAGTGTGACACTGATCTCAAAATCTGACAGGGATTCCACCAAAAAACCAAACTATAAATCACTCACACTTATACTGATGCAAAAACCTGAATAAAACATTAACAATCTACCTACGCAGCAAAAAATAATGCATCATGATCAAACGGGGATTATCCCAGAATGCAAGTGGTTCACTACGAGGAAATCCATTAATACAACCCATCATATTAACTGGATTAGGAAGAAACTACATGTTCCATTTATGATAAAGTATGTGACAACATCCAACACCCATATAAACATTCCAAAAAATAGAAATGGACTACTAACATGATACATGCACACGCACGCACACACACACACACACACACAGAGCAGCAGCAGTGGCGCAAAAGCCAGCATCTTTTTTTTATTTAAATTCAATTTAGTTAACGTGTAGTGTATTATTAGTTTCAGAGGTAGAATTCAGTGATTCATCAGTTGCATATAACACCCAGTGCTCATCACATCACATGCCCTCCTTAATGTCCATCCCCCAGTTACCCCATCCTCCCACCTCCCCTTCAGCAACTCTCAGTTTGTTCCCTAGAGTTAAGAGTCTCTCACAGTTTGTCTCCCTCTCTGATTTAATCTTACTTTTTCCTTCCATTCCCGTATGATCCTGTTTTGTTTCTTAAATTCCACATATGAGTAAAATCATGTGGTTGTCTTTACCTGACTTATTTCACTTAGCATAATATCCTCTAGTTCCATCCACATTGTTACAAATTGCAAGATTTCATTCTTTTTGATGGCTGAGTAATATACCATTGTAGATATATATCACATCTTCTTTTTCCAGTCATCTGTCAATAGACATCTTAACTCTTTCCATATTTTGGCTGTTGTAGACATTGCTGCTATAAACATTGGGGTGCAGGAGTCCCTTTGGATCACTATGTTTGTATCCTTTGTATTAAATACCTAGTAGTGCAATTGCTGGGTCACAGGATAGCTCTATTTTTACCTTTTTGAGGAACCTCCATACTGTTTTCCAGAGTGGCTGCACCAGCTTGCATTCCCACCAACAGTGTAGGAGGGTTCCCCTTTCTCCGCATCCCCGCCAACATCTGTCGTTTCCTGACTTGTTAATTTTAGCCATTCTGACTGGTGTGAGGTGGTATCTCATTGTAGTTTTGATTTGCATTTCCCTAATGCCAAGTGATGTGGAGCATTTTTTCATGTCTATAAGCCATTTGTTTGTCTTCTTTGGAGAAATGTCTGTTCATGTCTTCTTACCATTTCTTTAGTGGATTTTTGGGTTTTTGGGTGTTGAGTTTGATAAGTTCTTTGTAGATTTTGGATACCAGCCCTTTAGCCAATATGTCATTTGTGAATATCTTCTCCCATTCCATAGGTCAGCATCTTATTTTAGAAACACCAGAAGCTGCCACACTAAAGTAAAGAACAAAAGAATAATGCCCACTGACTCCATTCCTATTTAACATTATTTTGGAGGTAATGGTCACTGCAGTGTGTCAAAAAAAAGCAAATAGAGTTCCTACCAATAAAAAGGAAGGGGTAAAACCCTCTCTATTTGCCAAAGATTCCATATCTGGAAAATCTTAAAGATCAAGGGAAAAATTCATACAACCTAAGAGTATTTTGTAAAGTAGGTTACAAAATTGACAGAAAAAAACTAAGAGCCTTAATGTATTGAAGAAAAACAGAAAACATAATGAAAAAGAAGACACCATTTATGATAGCGAAACAGAAATCACATACTTAGGTGTAAACTTAACAAGAAATCCACCTGAGGGAAGCACAGTATTCCCAAAGACACAAAACAGACTTGATCTAATGGAAAGAGATGCCATGTTCTTCCATGGGAGGACTCACCATCACAAAGATGATGGTCCTCATTAAATTAACTTATAAATTTAATAGAATCCAAATAAAAATACCATCAGGCATTCTCCCTATGGAACTAGAGAAGCTGAGTTTAAGTTCATTAGGAGGAACAACAAGCAAAAATTTACCAGAAAGCCCTAAAAAAAGGGACATGTAGGAGAGGCCAGCCCCACCAGGTATGAAATCATTCTAAAGCCTCAGTAATTAAAACTCTGTGGTGGCGGTGGTATATGAATAGATAGATTAATGCAACTCGAAACAAAATCTAGAAATAAACACAACTGCATAGACAAATTTAGTACATGATAAAGGCAGAATCTCCAAGCACAGGGTTGTTTTGTTTTGTTTTGTTTTCCATAAATGATGTTGAGATAAATGAGATAGCCAGAAGGAAAAAAGACAGAAATAGTTCCAACTGGGTCCTTTCCTCATACCATATCCCAGGATACATTCCAAATGGATTAAAGATTTAAATAGAGGGTGGGGGGGTAATGAAACCATTAGAAAAAAACACCATATAACCTGGGAATGGCAGGGGGGGACTTTCTTAACTATGACTCAAAATCTAGAAACAATAAGGAAAAGATAAATAAATTTGATTACTTTAAAAAACCTTTGCGTGGCAAAAGACAAATGATATAGAGGGAAAATGTATTTGTGACTTACATCATCAAGAGCTAACAGCCCAACACGCAGAAAAGAGTTAACAGGCCCAAGACTGTGCTCTTTAGAAATCCTGCTTGCAAGCCTGGCCACCCAGCTGGCATCTGGGAACTCTGGGCTCAGGAGGATTCCCGCCATTCCCTCAATGGTATTCACTGTGCCTAAACCACGCAAACAATAGTTTAAGCTGAACATCTGCTTTCCCTCATGGGGCTCTGCCATTTTGGTATGTGCTAGGCAGGGGTGCCGGGGCCAGCCTCGACAATGCTGGGCATGGAGTCTTTAAGGAGCTTCCTTGATGTGCTGTCAGAACTGGTGGCTGACGAAGCACGTCCGTGTGGTTCCAGTGAGAGAGGACTCCGGAAGCTTGCTCCTGGTTTCCTCCTGGCCCTGCTTCATGTGCCTTTTCCCTTGGCTGATTTTGCTTTGTACTTTTTCACTACAGTCCTGGAATTGCTCCTAGCAAATCACTGAAGCCAGGAGCGGTCTGTGGGACCTCCAAACACCCTAATACTTCCGAAATCAAAGAAACACAAAACCAAAAACACACAGAAAAATGGGCCAGAGAAATGACACGACAGAATACAGAAATGTAAATGTCTCTTAACCAAATGAAAAGATGCCCATCTTCCCACATAAGAAGAAATTCAAATTAAAACAATAATATCATTTCTTACCCTCTAGATTGGTAAAAATAAAAAAAATTTGACAATATACTCTGTTAGTGAGTCTGTAAGAAGACACAGGCAGTTTCATACATTACTGGTGAGGATACACACTGCTGAGTGGCATTTCACACCCACTAGCAAAATTACATATGCAGTTACTCTTTGACCCAGAAACTTCTAGAAATCTATCCCAGATATACCCAGCAAAAAGTACAAAAAGATGTATGCACACACATGACTATCACTGCAGTCTATTGATAATAGCAACATGCTCAAAAAAAAAAAAAAAAAGACAGGGCCATGTCTAAAGAACACCAGAAACAGTTTGAATGGGCTTTTATTGGTCAAATCTCAAACAATTTAAGCGTCAAAACAAATAATGGCAATAACAGATAATAACCCATTAAATATAGTAAGAACAACCTTTTGAATAAAATAATAACCCATACAAATGATAAATAAATAGATGAGAACTATGGGAAAGTGTGCGCTTAGAGTAAAACATTAACTAATAAATGTAGACATGACACTAGAGTATAAATAATCACAATGTGGCCATCATCACTGCAATTATCAATTAGGGCAAAAATCACCAATGGAGACTAAGACAAATGGGTGAAAGTTTAACGAAGAACAGGCATTTACATAATCTCAAAATATCTCTCCATAAATGACATTAATTACAAAGGGAAAAATGAACAATGCAGTGGGGATATCTAGTGGACATCACCCCATCCAAATAACCCAAGTGAACTTCATTAAGGAGGAGGCATATCACTATTTTAAGCCTTCCGACTAGAGGGATCTCATGTACAGTACAGCACTGTACTGTAATACTGTTCACTGTATTATATACTGTGATATACTATATACACTGTAATACTGTATTATAAACCTGAAAGTTGCTAAGAGACTAGAACTTAAATGTTCTCACCACAAAAAAGAAATGGCAACTATGTGATATGAGGGAGGTGTGAGCTAAAGCTATGGTGGTAATTATTTTGCAATATATAAATATATCAAATCAAAATGTTGTACAACCTTAAACTTACACAATGTTATATGTCAATTATATCTCAGTAATGCCGGGGGTGGGGAGATTCTGGTGGGGTGCACCAAGAAAGATGGGCGTCGCTTCTGCAATATTCCTGACAAAAACGCATACCCTGAATCTATCATGGGGAAACACCAGACAAGCTGACACTGAGGGACAGTATACGTAGCAACTGGCTCCCAAAAATGTGAACGTCCTGAAAACCAGAACAAGGCTAAGGAACTGGTCCAGTTGGATGAGACTTAAAAGACAGGTGCAGTGCTGGACGAGGGAGGGGAGTAAGAGTCCACAAAACACAGACAGGACCATTCATGGGAATCCAGACAGCATATTAGAGAACACCACTGCATAAATGTCAGACTTTTTTTACTTTAAATCATTGGTCTCTGATTATATAAGAGGAAGTCCCTCTTCTTAGTATGCACTGAAGTATTTTGGTATAAAAGGGCACAATATCTGCAACTTCCTCTCAAACAGTGCAGAAAAATAATAATATGTATAGATTATATAGAGAATGATAAAGCAAATGTTAATAGTTGGTGAAAATGGATGAAGAATATATAGTAGAGGCAGGGGCGCCTGGGTGGCTCAGTCAGTGAAGCATCCGACTCTTGATTTCAGCTCACTTCATGATCTCAGGCTGTGAGATCCAGCCCCACGTTGGGTTCCACGCTGGGTGTGGAGCCTACTTAAGATTCTCTTTCTGCCCCTCCCTCCACGCCTGCTCCTCTCTCTCTACCCCTCTTTCCTTCCCTCCCCCCCCAAAAATATATACATAATAGTGTTTTTTGGTACTCTTCTTGCAGTTTTTTAGTAAATCTGAAATTTTTTCAAAGTAAGTTTAAAAATGCAAGAAAAGGGGCATCTGGCTGGCTAAGTCAGTGGAGGTGCAACTCTTGATCTTGGAATTATGGGTTCAAGCCCTGTACTGGGCGTAGAGATTACTTAAAAAAAAAAAAAATCTTTTTAAAAAAATACCAAAAAAGGTAAGAGAAGTGAGACTAGAATTTGTGGAATAGTCTCTGAAAACTATGCAGCCCAGTAATCCCTTTAAATAAACAAAGCTTTATCTTTGGATCAAAGAGGTACCTTGGTCCACGTTATCCTGCCCCCCCTCCCCAGCACGCTTGTGCTGAGTTGGTCTCAGGGACTATTAGAGGAGGATGCACAGCTACAAGAACGAATTTTATTTACAATAAAGAAAACAGTACTTGGTACACTATTAAATGACTACTGTTCACTATGTGTAGTTCCACGTGAATTTTTCTTTTAGAATTTAGTACTAGAAAAAAAGCTTTTTCACCTAAGAAGCAGGTATTTCTCTTCCTTCTTGATGACAAGAATTGCATAACTGACAATGACTCTACTAATTTTGTCAGACAGGCAGACTAAGGCCAAATGTGGGGCCCAACCACAGTGACCACTGGTCTACAGTTTAGGGTGACTACCTAGGTCTTTTTCCTTCGTCCCAGTTATTTTTATGGGCATTTTACCCTTTTTAAATCCTATTTTGATGTAAAAGTCAAAAACAATTTCCACTCTCTGGGAAATATAAGAACTATTGATATGCTCAAGTAAATTTAAGCCCTCCGAGGCTGCTCCTTCTGACCATATACTGGACCCTGGGAATTCATGGTAAATCACAGTCATTTCCACGACAGAATATGTCCATGTGAAACCTAGCGGGACGATTCCCTGCCACTGTCTACAACAGACTGCCAAAGCCTACAACAGACAAAAGACAACTGCATTGATTTGGGGTCATAAAACAATGATATACTGAAGTTGTATCTCCAAGTGAGCCAAGTTACATTTACCACTTACCTCAAAAGGTCAGAACAGCACCACGGTTTAGACATTTATAGCAAGAATGATGAGTAAGGCCCCCAGCTTACTAATATTAAAGGTATGACAAACTCTGTGGCCATTACCTTAATGCTACTACCAAGAAAAGCTTTAGATTTCAATAGGTTTACAAGACCAAAAATACAAAAGTCAAAATTTCACATGCACATGTGGAAAAAATACATTTACCTGCTGCCTTCACTCTTGACACAACCAGACCTCAGGTGGGCATGGGATGAATACCCATATTGTGGGAGAAGGGGGCATAAGGAGGCAACAATGGGGGCGGGGGGGGGGTGTTCACATGAATTTTGATTTTCGGTTGTGTTCTAGGTAGCAAAACAACTTCTAAAATAAAGAGCCACAAAACTTCTGATACAATACTTATTTCAAAAAGAATTAGCACAAGCCAAGAGGCCATTTTTTCCAGCCTGTAATCAATGCTAGTGGCTTCAGCAGCAAAAGGAAAGCATGATCAGTAGGAGATGGACTGTAACAAATTAAAGAAGACACCCCCACAAGGTTGTCAAGGAAACCAAACCAAGTGCATTTTTCTACAGAAAGAATCAAGGCTAAGGTGAACATGCCATGGAAGATTTTCTGACAAAAATATGTAAAGTCCCATGTCAAAAAATCTTTAAGAGACTAAATTTACTTCCAGGCTATTTCATTAAGCACTTCATCTATAATGCAAGCAGGCATGCCTAAATCTCCAAACTACCAGCTAGATGGATTCACCTTCCTAAAATCAGCTAAGCTTGGGCCACTGAAAATACAGGAAATTTCCTAAAATCTCTTCTGCATGTTGTAACATCAAAAGAAACAATCTCAACCAAAAAGTAAAGAGGAAAAAAAAAAACAAAAAACTATACCACAAAGAGGCTTGCCCAGATTTAGACTTTGTTTTTCAAAATGGAGCCTTTTTAACATTTTTTTTAAGCGAAAAGGCAAGTGAACGCAAACTGAAGCAAGAGCTCAGCCCGAGTGAGCCGTTCGATACTGGAAGAGAGCAAAGCGGGCTGCACAAAAGGTGTCAAGTTGGTAGAGTGATGTGAAACCCTCCACAAGTAAGTGGTCAAGAATCCTGAGCAAGAAGTGACAGGCACTTGGGGGCACAGGGAGAGGCATGGCTGGGCAGGTGGAAGGCAAGTAACGTCAGCAGGGTCTGCAGCGGCCCGGCGCGCGGGAGGAGTGGGAGGCGAGGCGAGGTGCGCGCACCGCTACCGCGATCCGCGCCCTTCAAGGTGAGCGGTCGCTGCGCGTGGCCCCGGGGGCCGGGAGGAGGGGGCGGGGCGCACAGGTGGCCGGCCGAGCGCCGGGCCCGGGCCCCGCGGCGGGGCGTTGTGCGGCCGCCAGGTGAGCCAGGGCGGGCCGCGGAGCAGGTGCTCGGCGTCGGGGCAGGGGCGGGCCGCGCGGGAGCGGGGCGGGCGCCGGCGGCTCTTACCCGGTGCCGCAGTCCACCACGCAGGGAGGCAGGGAGCCCGCCATGCTCGGCACGCGTGCCGCTTGGCCCACGCGGGCGGCCCGGGAGGCGCCGCCGCCGTCCGCTCGCCGCGCCGCCCGCTCCCGGGAGCCTCCGTAGCGCCGCCGCCGGGGGCCCGGATGCTCGGCGGCCGCCCACGTGACGCTGCCCAGCCGGCCAATCAGGTTGCGGGCACGCCCCGCCCCGCCCCGCCGCCCGACCGCCATCTTTACTACTGGCGGCGAGGCCTCCTCGCGTGGACGTCCAATACCGCTGCTGAAGAGGTTGGGGGCTATTTTTAACTGACTTACCACGAACGTGACCTCGTTTCCGGGGCCTGGCTCCTTCTCATCCTTTAAATCTCGGCTGGAAAGTCACCTTCTCAAGAAGTTGTTCCTAATCATCCTAAGTAGGTCCCCTCCCTGCACCTTACTCTATCTCAAGGACCTATTACTTTCATTGACAGCGCTTGGAGCAAATTTTTAATGCTGATTTATTTGTGGTTCCCCCAGCCCCGCCCCACGGGACTGTAGGCTCCGCCAGGATGGGGCTGGTGTCTGTCTCACCATGGGTGACCTGGTGCTCAGCACAGTAGTTAGTGCATACATGGGAAGCACCTAAGTGTTTGTTGAGTGAATGAATAACCTTCACCTTAAAGATGAAACAATCACCATCAGAACTGATGGATAGTGACCTTAGATGGAGGTAATACCCCAGCAAGATCATCACGGGAAGATGTTTTCAAGTATCAAACATGAGATGATTCTCCCAAAGTTCTTAGTGAAACCAGGAACCAGGGGTGCCTGGCTGGCTTGGTCAGTAGAGCATGTGGCTCTTGATCTCTGGGCCCTGAGTTCAAACCCCATATGGGGTGCAGAAATAACTAAATAAACTTTTTTCTAAAAGGAGTTAGTGGGGGAGAGGGAGGCAAAGCAGACAAGTACCTACCCACTATGTTATGAAGGCATGAAAGCCCCACTTGCTTCCAGCTCCCTGCCCTACCATATATTCTTGACATTAATTTTTTAGGAGCTTCTGGAGACTTAGTTTCATGTAGTATCACTAATATTTAAAGCAATGTGTTTTTTCCCTAGAAGAAGTACTAGATGTATTGGTCATTCTAGGTAACCCATGATCATTCCTTTCCCCTCCCCCACCCCAAGTGAAGTGGAGAGAGGAGTAGAAGATGAGAGGGAAATGACAGGTCAGGAGGGTGGAGGAATCCCTGAATAGGACCCCAAGGCCAGGGACAAACAGTGACTTGCCTGCTTTGTGTGTTGCCAAGGGCCTGCCCAGCTCCTGTTCTTTGAAGGCCCTAGTCAGAGTGTTGTAGGTAAACTCTGGGTTGCAAACTGTGGCACTGCCTTGTCTCTTATTTTCCTTCACTTAGTACATATTTATCAAGTGCCTACTGTGAGGTAGGCTTTGTATTATATTGGGCATGAAACAGGAAGCAGAGGACTCAACAGTGTTTGCCTCCAAACTGTAGAGTCTAGTGAGGGGTAGAGACAGTAAACGGGCAACCACAACACAGTGTGGTAAATGCTAAGATGGGGGAAGTCCAGGGTGCCCAGAAAGCCAATAACAGGGCATCTGACCCAAACCTGGGAGTCAATGAAGTCTTCTCAAAGCGATGGTATCTAAGCTGACACCCAGAGGGTGGGTGGAGAGTAGCTGCATGGTGGAGAATGTGGGGTGGGAGAGTATTTCTGGGATGAGAAATATATACAAAACCCAGCAGGACCTCAAGGCTCATATATGGCCCAGTTTGCTTTGCCAGAGAAGAAGCCTCAGTGGAACTGGGACTAGCTAGTAATAAAGCATATGTGCGGGGCACCAGGGTGGCTCAGTTGGTTAAGCATCCGCCTTCAGCTCGGGTCATGATCTCAGGGTCCTGGGATCGAGTTCCACATCGGGCTGCCTGCTCAGCAGGTAGCCTGCTTCTCCCTCAGCCTCTGTCCCTCCCCCCTGCTTGTGCTCTGTCTCTCTCTCAAATAAATAAATAAATAAAATCTTTTTAAAAAATAAAAATAAATATATAAAGCATATGTGCCTTTGTGGGGAGTGTCCCTTCTGCATAGGACTCATTGGGAATGGTGGCCACAATCAGCAGCTGGTAGGAAATAAAAGATTTCCTGACCCTAATTATTTCCTCTAGACACCACTAACCCTTCATTATCAGCTAAGATGTTTCCATATGCAGATAACAGAAAATTTAAGGTGCCACAAGGAATGAGCACATTTTATTTCATACGATAGGAAATCCAGAAACTCCAGGATAATTCCACCACTTGAATTCAACCATTCAACCAAATGACATATTGTAGGCCTGTACATTCCATTCCACCAGCACATTGGCCTTTGTCCTCAGACTTATCCCTTGCCGTTGAGACGTGGCCATAGCCACTCCACACACCATAACTGGAATGGATGGGGAGCGGGGGAAATGCCCCCATCTTCCTTCCTAAGAGGGAGGAAATGCTTTCCCAGAATTCCCTAGCTGCTTCCCTCATGTTTCATTAACCTGGCTCAATTAGTATCCTGGGGCTGCTGAAACAAAGCCCACAAACTGGGGCGCTTAAAACAATAAACACTTGGGGTGCCTGGGTGGCTCAGTCAGTTAAGTGTCTGACTCTTGATTTTGGCTCAGGTCATGATCTCAGGGTGGTGAGATAGAGCCCCGCATCAGGCTCTGTGCTTGAGATTCTCTCCCTCTCCCTCTCCCTCTGCCCCTCCCCTGACTCACACTCTCAAATAAATAAATAAATAAATAAATAAATAAATAAATAAATAAATAAAATCTTAAAAAAAAAAAAAAGGGCATTTATTCTCTCACAGTTCTAGAGAAAAGAAGGCCAAAATCAGGTGTTGGCAATGTTGTGTCCTCTCTGAAGACTCTTGGGGAGAATCTTTCCATGTGTTTCTCTTAGCTTCTGGTGTTGCCAGCAATACTTGGTGTTCCTTGGCTTATAGATGCATCGCTCCAATCTCTGCCTCTTCCATCACATAGGGTTCTCCCCATGTGCCCACATCATCACATGGCGTTCTCCTCTTCTTAGAAGGACATCAGTCATATTGGATTCAGGCCCACTCTAATGACCTCATCTTAATTTGATGACATCTGCCAAGGCCTTTTTCCAGATAAGATCACATTCACAGGTACCAGGGCCTAGGACTTCTACGTGTCTTTTAGGGACACAATTCAATATCAGCCTATGCTAAAAGCAACCATTGGTACAGGGAACTGATGGGCTGTGATGGGCTTACACTATTAAAGACCACCTCCCTTGGGCTGGAAAGGGACCTGTGTCCTCTGAAGCATGTGGTTGCCAATACCTGGTTGGAATCGGGTTTGAGCAACAAGAAGGGGAATGACAATCAACAGTTGCTGTTTTGCTTGTAATTTTCCCAACTAAACCATATATTCTAACTCATTCTATGCTTTTTCACTCCTCTAGCCTCTGCTTTGGAAGGTCGCTGAAACAAGTCATCCTTGTTGACCCAGCTCGAGCTGTGCCACCTCTGTGAAGCTATCCTTCTCCTCACCACTCTCTCCTCTGTGCTCCCAGAGAGACTTGTGCACCCTTCCACCCCTGCCTTATTGGATGGCATCGTGAGGGTGACGCTTCCATCACTCCCATGCACAGGAGCTCCCTGATAGTTGAGGCATGTCTTTTATATACTTCTGTCTCCAGTTCATTACACACTACCTAGCATCCTGTCGCCACTTTCAAGGAATGATTATTGAATAAATAAAAGCCATCAGGAAATTTTTAAAGCGCTCAGTTACACATGACTTTTGCTTTTATTTACTTTTTTGTTGTCATCAAAAGCAAAGGAAAGCAAACCTTAGGCATAACTTCTATGTTCATGTTTTTGCCATTTTTTTCTATATATTATAAATATGCATCTGTGTCATTCTTCTTAGATTATAAATGATACATCAGAGACTAATGGCTTTGCTTGAGACAGTGTTAGGACAAAACACCCACAGAGAAATAAACCTCATGTTCTGGAAGAAGCGCTTCAAGTACAATCTCTAGTAATAATATTGCCAAAGAGGTTTGTTCCCTCCAATATACTTTGCAAAATTCTACTCATTTGATTTGTAGTTGGCTTTCTTAAGCAGAAAGAGGCATCTCTTTATTGCGCTTCTCCCCAACAATGACTCCCGCTCCACCTTCTCCCAACCAGCAGAAATGTGGAAGCCAGAACACTTCCCAAAAGGTCAGCATCTCTTCCATGGCACATGATGTGAGCGTTTCCCAACCGCTATCCTGAGTCCTGAATAACTCAGGACCACTTTTTTTTTTTTCTTAAGATTTGTTTATTTATTTGAGAGAGAGACAGCACGAGCAGAAGGGGCAGAGGGAGAGGGAGAAAGAATCCCAAGCAGACTCCACACTGAGCACAGAGCCCAATGCGGGGCTCGATCTCAGGACCCTGAGATCACAACCTGAGCCGAAACCAAGAGTCGATCGCTCAACTGACTGAGCCACCCAGGTGCCCAGGACCACTTTCAAAAGAACTTTTAACAAACACCTTTTGATGCTGGGAATGATGCATATTTATGCACATGAAGACAACTTTAAAACAAAATAATCAGGGCTTAGAGATTGTCAATCTAATGCAGCTTAATCAGTGAGCACCCAGACAATGTGATCTTAATTTCCTGTGTTTAACTAGTTGTGCTGGGCCAAGAAGGAAAAAGAACATAAAAACCAAAGGCTGCCTTCAAAAACTGCCCACCCCGCCGCTCTGTGAATCTTAAATCGTAAAGCTGTAAGCAGGAACGATCTGTGTGTTCCCTGTTGCCGTGAGATTGCAAATAGAGAAGAGTACCAAAAAATCAGTACCCGTTCCTTTGAAAGTAGCTGGCATTCTCCTTTAAGAGGAAGGGCCTGTCACTACACTCAATGGACTTCCCGGAGGTCTTGGCAACCGCTGGAGAAAATGGTCCAAACCAGAGCTGGTTGGCCAGAGTGTGGTGAGTGTGTCAGAAAGTTGATAATAGACCCAAACCATAGGACGGGTAAGGAAATCACCGAGATCATGAACACATTCAGACCACCTCTGCTGTGTTTCTGCCTCCACCCGTGGCACTTAGGCCGGAAGTCCTCCTCGGCCTCCCTCCTCCCATCCTGTTCAGCGGCCAAGTCCAGCTCATTCAGTCCACCCACTTCCCCTGCGTCTGCAGCCCGGCTTTCTATCCCACCATCACTCTGACTGAACTATTCGGTGACTTCCCACCAGCCACCCTGTCTCCATGCTTTGCCTGTCCAACACAACTTTTGGGCAAGTTATACTGTTATGAGAGGTGTCGTGGCAAAATACAGAAGGTTTGTACATCATGCCAGCAACCTCTTTCCCCATAGCCTTTCATGAATCCCTATGAATTACTGTGGAATTCGACCCAAACCCTGATTGTGGCATTCAAGGTCCTCCACAACCCGCTCCTGAGTTACCTTTCTAATCTCATCTCACGTTATGCCCTTGACACATCAGGGCAGCACACCAGACCACACACCAAACGCTCTGTATTGTCAAGTCAGTCTAGAACGTTCTTCTTCACCTGCCCATCCTCTTCATCCTTCAAGATTCCATCCAAAGTTCACTCATCCTTCAATTGCAATTCAAAACCACTTCCTTTATTTACAAAGGAACAAAATAAGGTGAGTGCTTCTTTATGTCTCTAATCAGATCAATCACTAGTTCTATGTCTACCAGTCAGAATCTAGAAAAGAATCCACAGATGTGCATATTAATAAGACCCTCTGTTCTACCAAACAGTATTATAATTTTATTTGTAATGATGTCCTATCCAACTCTGATGGAGAACTGAATTACAATAATGTCTTGGTTTACAAAGCATTTTCAGGACATCGTCACACTTACTCTCCATCACATTCCATGAGGCAGGTATTATAAATACCTTTTAATCAAAAAAGAAAACTGGGGTTCATACTTTTCAAATTAGGATATATTAATTCATTAATTCATTTTCATTCAGGGTACCTTCTTTAGGCCCTCTTGAGAAAACAGGGAAATGCTAACGTGTCATAACACCAGCATCTGGAAGCACAGAGATAATGTGTGTGCGGAGCCGGGAGGGATCCCAAAAGCCTGCCCTTCAGACTGACCTGGACCTTTGATCATTTCAAAGACACTTTGAAAATTTTGAGCTCTTAACCTTGAATGTTTTCTATTTCTAGTAACAATTGCCCATGAACTTCCATTAGGCAATGACTGTATGTTCTAGAGACTGAGTAGCATCCAATAAAAGTCTAATTCTTTTACCAATAGGAATGAAACCGCTGAGTAGTGTAATTGGATGCCAGGCACTCTGGACAGAGCGTACTGCCAACAGCGAAGTCCAAATGTCTCTTGCCACTGTGCAATCTCACAAGCAACAGGTTTTGGAGGAGTTGGCTGCCCAGGGGCCTCTCCTTTCCTTACTGATGTCCATTCTAGAATGTTTTTTTAGAAGCAACACAGCAGGAACTTTTATGTAACTGGAATGAATGAAGCAAGACTGTGCCACTTCAAAATATCTTCACCAGATGTTGACTTGGTCCTTTTGGGCCAGAGAAGTTGTTCAGGGAAACTCAAAGAGGGCATAGTGAATGCTGTGGAACACCTGAACAGTGGCACGTGAAAGGGCAGGGAGCAAGAACCCAGGCCGGCTAAGTTTGAGTCTTTTCATCCAGCCAAAATTCTGGTTGCAACAGTGTGTTGCAACTGGACCATGTCTTAGATCACTATTTCTTGTGCTCGCCTTACTTACCAAGGTGCGAAATGAATTCTAAGCAAGAACAGTTTGCAGAAAAAGAGTCACTGTGTTCCTGATAAATGTAGCTGATAACAAATAGCTATCAGTTAACGTAAAAATTATACTGTATTCTTAATCTAGACATTTTTAGTTGTATTAATAATAACAATAAAAAATGTATAAAATTAGGGGCGCCTGGGTGGCTCAGTCGGTTAAGCGACTGCCTTCGACTCAGGTCATGATCCTGGAGTCCGGGGATCGAGTCCCGCATCGGGCTCCCTGCTCAGCGGGGAGTCTGCTTCTCCCTCTGACCCTCCTCCCTCTCGTGTTCTCTGTCTCTCATTCTCTCTCGCAAATAAATAAATAAAATCTTTAAAAAAAATGTATAAAATTAATTTTATTAGCATATGGAAAGAGCCCAGATTTTGAAGTCTTTGTGGATGTGTTCAAATGCCATCTCAGAAACTTAAATGTGTTTCTGCATGAGTTATTCACTATCTCTGAGCTTTAGTTTCCTTATTGGTAAGGAAGGGTTTTTCTGAGCTGCACAGTGAGTTTACAAAAATGCCAGGCACTGTAATAGGGAAAGTGTTCACTGTGTTCACTGTCCTCACTGTCTTGGCTCCCAGCAGCTGCTTTTCCCTCTGATTAGTAATTCTCATGTTCTCAGATTTGTGTGCCCACAATCTGTGGTCTCTATTCTGACTATTTGGATGATAACTAAGGTATTAAAAAGGGTTGAATAGACTGATCCTCACTATTACTTAAGATTTGAGACATTTTTCCATTCGTGGACAAATCATTCATGTCCTCTCACCGGCTCTCCCTATGACCAGGCTCACTTAATTCTCATGATGCTAAAACTTGTCTAATTCAGAGTTAAATGGTTTATATCGGTAAAAGGTATATCTTTGAAGTCAAATGGCCTGAGTTTGAATTTCAGCACTGACTTTACAAATTTGTGATCTCGGGCAAGTTATTTAACCTCTCTGTGCCTCAATTTCCATCTTGGTAAAATTAAGGAAATAATATTACCTGCTTCATGAAGGCTGGTACAAAGAATAAAGAGATAATTTAGGTAAAACGCTTACAATGGTGCCTGATACCTAGCAAGTATTAAATAGTTATTATCATCATAATGTTATAATTATTGTTGCTATATGGGAATCAAGTGTTACAGGTTGACCTCATTAGTACTTAGCTTTTTTGAGAGAGAGAGCGTGTGCTCATGTGCGCACACAAGCAGGGGGGTGGTGTGCAGAGGGAGAAGGAGAGAGAGGATCTTAAGGAGTCTGCACGCCCAGCTTGGACCATGACGTGGGGTTCAATCTCATAACCCTGAGATCATGACCTGAACCAAAATCAAGAGTCAGATGCTTAACCAACTGAGACACCCAGGCGCCCCAGTACTTAGTTTTTAACCCATCCAGCTATAGAAAAACTACCACTGGAAAATTTTCTAGTCATTCCAAGCTGAATACCTCATTTCTGCCTTGAAGAAGAAAGTGAGCTCTATTTAAAAGTGCTTAGCACCCATGGAAAGCTGTGTTGCTTTTGCACTTGCAATGTGCAAAAGGCTATGGGCTTACTCGTGCTCACCTTGGAAGCAGTCTCATTCAGAGGAGCATTGGTCAGGTATTTAAAATCACTGAAAGACTAAACTAGGTGGCAATTTTTCAAGCAAACACTAAAGAGGGGGATGGCATGAGGGCCTTGCATGACCCCACCGTGCAGACTGGCCCGAAGCCCCGTCTACAGGCTCACTCGCTCAGTCTGCCTGTCCCAAGCTCCAAGTCAGCCCACACGGGTCCCTTCCTCCTACCACGACTCGTTTCTCTCATCAGTAACTTTGCCCTTGCAAAATTTACCCATCTAGCTCTTGAGTTTTGTCTTTTTTTCCACAAAACAAATAATAAAATGGCAATAAATACATATCTATCAACAATTACTTTGAATGTGGGCACCTGGGTGGCTCAGTTGGTTAAGCGTCTGCCTTCGGCTTGGGTCATGATCCTGGAGTCCTGGGATCGAGTCCAGCATCGGGCTCCCTGCTCAGGGGGGAGCCTGCTTCTCCCTCTCCCCTCCCCCTGCTTGTGTTCCCCTCTCTCACTGTGTCTCTCTCCATCAAATAAATAAATAAAAATCTTTAAAAAATAATAATAATAATTACTTTGAATGTAAATGGATGAAATGCTCCAATCAAAAGACATAGGGTGACAGAATGGATCAAAAAACAAGACCCATCTATATGTTGCCTAGAAGAGACTCATTTTAGACCTAAAAACACCTGCAGATTGAAAGCGAGGGGATGGAGAAATATTAATCAGGCAACTGGCATGCTAAAAGAAAGCCAGAGTAGCCATACTTACATCAGACAAAATAGACTTGACTCTTTTCATTTGTAGGCTCTAAGCCCAATGTGGGCCTTGAACTCAAGACCCCATGATCCAAGAGTTGCATGCTCTACCTACTGAGCCAGCCAGGCACCCCAGATAAAAAAGACTTTAGAACAAAGACTGTAACAAGAGTTTTGTCTTTTCTGTTCCCATCTGTAGGTCTTGCTCACGGAAGAAAATGGTTATTGACAGCAGTAGTTCAGACTGATCTCAGCTGAAACCCTTCCCAACACTCTCCTCATTGGGCAAAGAGGAGGTTGCTAATGTGTTCTCTACCCCACAGTTTATATATAAATATGAATATTTATGCCATCATGATACAGAGTTCTCTACCACTCAGGAGTCGGTATAAGCACAGTTTCACACTTTTGAAGTGGCTGAATATTCAATTGCATGAAGACAGATCCTGGTTACCACCAGCCTACTGGCCACAGGAGCTGGTCACTTGTGGTTTGGTAACTGTGAACCCCATTGTCTCTATATGGATATCCGTCTCACAGCCAAAAACACAGCTCCATTCAGAACTCAGTTAGCTAACGGAATTCCTGCCAATCAAATTCTTGCTGGCTAGTTTTGGAAAATGCCATCTTTAGTCAAGTATCAGAACTTTCTCCCCTTTCTCCATACCTCTCCTCACATGCTTCCTCCTCCCAGCCATTCTCCTGACCCAGCTTTGGTGCATAGAAATCAGAAGACAGTGTCCTCCCCTCTGCAAAATGTTAAAAACCTGGAAGGATGACCAAAGGTCCCTTTGAGATGTGATTCTGCAAATAATCAAGGGATCAGGATACTTACTGTAAGAAAACAGACAAGAGGCCTTTTGTGGGTGATCAGTGTGAACGTCAGCCTCAGAAGGTTTCAGTTACCTTCTTCTCCCCTCCTTTTGTTACAGCCTCTCTCTTGCCTTCCCCCTCCCTTCTGTCCCTGGGTCACTGGGCAGGAACACCGTGCATGGCAGGGCTCGCTTTGTTGGCCGTCATCTGAACGCACACACTAGAAGGGCCCCATGCCTGGTTTAATGCTCCACTGTGGCAGCTGTCCCGAAATTCTTAATCATCTTTTTAACCAAGGGCTGGGCATTTCCATTCTGTAGCTGCTCCTAATGCCTGGTCTTACAGCGGTGCCCTTCCAGGACAGTCATCCTGATTTACATCCCTAGCCAGCATGGGAGAAGTGGAGGCCAGGCTGCTGGACAAGGGGATCCTACCCTGCCCATCTCTGAATCAATCCCCAACACCCAGCAGGGGCCTGGCACACGGGGCAAATCAACAACTCTGTGTGGAGGGGAGGGGAGGGGAGAGGGAGGACTAAGAGGGAGGGGGAGAGAAGGGTGGAGGGAAGGAAAGGGAAGGGCTATAAGATTCACTCAAGTACCATTTTTTTTCTTAAGATTTTATTTGTTTATTTAAAGAGAGAGAGAGCATGAGCAGGGGGAGGGGGCTGGGGGAAAGAATCTCAAGAAGTCTGCGCTGAGTACAGACCTTGATCCCACATCATGATCTGAGCCAAAACCAAGAGTCGGACACTTAACCGACTGAGCCACCCAGGTGCCCCTCACTCAAGCACCATTTTAACTGAACACTCCTCAAAAAGAAAATACCCTTCCTCTGAGTCCCTTTTGTTGTGTGAAATGAGGGAGGAGAATGGGTCTTCTGCCTGAGAACCAGAATGAACCTGGTCACCTCTTCACTGATGTAGAGTGAATTTCCCCTTAATAAGCCAATGGAAATGGCCAGTATGTGCCATTTATTGGATTTCTGTAGCTACCGGCCTGAAGGCAGCCGGACACCCCACGTGGCCTCCTTCGGTGCGTCATCCCCTCCACTGAACAGAACATGTTCCCTCCCACTGCAGACAGCATTCTAAGCTTCTGCGTCAAACGTCCTTCCCCAGTTTCCACCTTCAAGACTCACTTGCAGAAGCTTCCCGACCTTTCCCTGCAACGCCTGGACTTCCCGCAGGGGGTGCGGGCACAGGGCCACCGCCGGGGCTCCCTCTGCTGTTAGCCTTTGTTGAGCCATTGCTGATTTACTTGCCTCTGTGAGGACCACCATTCTGTCCCTCATCTCTCTTGCCCCTGAGCTCACCCACATCTCTCCTCTCCCATATGCAGACTCTCTGGTCCTCTAGCCTGGCCATAGCGCTCAAATGTCACCATTCTTTTTAGGTTTAGTCAAGAACTGAGTCTTCCAAGAGCCCACTATTGCACTACGATTGTTTTGAGATGCACGTCACATTAACCTAGTATCCATGATTACTGAGTAGGGATTAGCACGAAGTGAATCACTTTTGAGAGTAAATGGACATAACACAGCAAGGGGCAGTGAGAGAACGCGGGGCCCCACACTGGGGAGTTTGGAGCAGGCAAGGAGTTGCACCCTAGGCATTAAAATGGGCCATGTGGGGGCGCCTGGGTGGCTCAGTTCGTTAAGCGACTGCCTTCGGCTCAGGTCATGATCCTGGAGTCCCGGGATTGAGTCCCGCATCGGGCTCCCTGCTCCGCAGGGAGTCTGCTTCTCCCTCTAACCCTCCCCACTCTCATGTGCTCTCTCTCATTCTCTCTCTCTCAAATAAATAAATAAAATCTTAAAAAAAAAAAAAAAAGAATGCAAAATGGGCCATGTGGAGAGGAGAGAGCATTGTACCCTGAGGCAGGAGGTGAGGGCCGGGAGAGCTGTGGATGTCAACATTTGTTTGCCTGGTTGGAAGTGTAGGGGAGGGGAAGAAAACTGTTCCTCCACCCTCTTAGGTTAGTGACTGAGACATGTGAATTAGCAGGAGAAAGGTTTGTTTCATATACACACAGGGAGCCTCCCCCCAAGAAAGTGAAAACCCTAAAAAGCAGTGAGGCCTGGGAGCTTATATACCACGTTAACAGAGGGCAATACATGGGGGAAAGTGACAAGACAAATAAAAGAGGTGTGGGCCTCTAGGGGCAGTACATTATGGGAAGGTAAATATATGGGGGAAATTAACGGAAAACAAGGGTTATTTGTAAGGTTTGTTTATGCAGACCCATCTCCATGCTGACTTTCTATCTTCTGGGATCGGGCTGTTCCCTTCCCCTGGCTCAGGAAGGGGGCAGCACCTGCACAAAAGGAAATTTATGTCCTGCTTTCAGGCAGAAAGGGAGAGGGCAGAGAGTTCCTCCTGCAACTGCTGTTGCTTAATTGCCTTCAGCTCAAAATAATCATATGCCAAAGTGGCATCTTTTGGGGTGGCATATTCTGGTCCAAACTTCAGAGATATGAAAGAAGATGTCCCCAAGATGCAGTCACCCTCTGCCAAAATAAAAGATTTTCAACACATTTTATACACAATTATTAAGTCCCTTTTAGATGCTGGCTAAGGGACTGGGGTCTAAAGATGAACACCGGCAAGGGTGTAGAGAAGGAGACGCATACAAGTCGGTCTGTGAACATGGCTAGGACAGAGTGGGGACATTTTAGGGAGCACCAAGGAGAGAACAAATAATTCTGATTAGGAGAACTAGGACAAGCTCCATTGAAAATAAAATAATGAAAAGCGGGAAAAGAGCAGCATTTGCAGAAGCACAGAGGATTTCAGGGAATGGCTAATAGCCCAGTGTGAGCTAGCGCAGGATGCACTGAGTGAGATGAAGTTGGAAAGAAAGGTTTGAAACCAAGTTGGGAAACGTCTTCAATGCTATTCTATGACATGTGTACATTATTCTCGACAATAAATATCCAAAAGTGTTTTAGGAAGGAGGTGTGTGTGTGTGTGTGTGTGTGTGTGTGTGTGTGCGCGCACCTGGAGGAGGTGGGGAAGGGAGGAAATTATTTAGGAAATTATGGAGGTGGTATCAATAGAGGATCTTTATGGCACTCAGGATAAACAAGACATTTTCATGGTAGAAACAAAAGGTCTCGGGGACCAGTTGGGTTTAAAAAAAAAGCGAGGAAAAAGAAGATGAAATAATTGCTATTATTAGAGATGGCTCTGTGCATGGCAAAGCCATGACCTCAGCCGGAAGGACCAGCAGGATCATTTTGAGGCACTTCTAGGGTATCCAGGGAAAGATACTTAAGAAGCAGTTGGAAAGGTTGGCCAGGAGCTAAGCAGAGAGGACAGGGCAATGCTCATGGTTCCAGTACCATAAAAAGGATGTAATTAATTCTCTGTTATATTTGGAAGAGGCATAGGGTGTGGCTGGGTCATCCATCCCTGTCTCTGTCTATGACCCAGGGATAGAGACATGTCAGTCCTGCCCGCTGCCCTGTTGCCCGCCCCTTGCCAGCCACCGCCTAGCTCTTTCAGCCGCCCTATCTCTGGCCTGCATCCCAGTTTCAAAGATTCAGCCCCACTGTCCCCATAAATTTATCTGTATTTGTCAGATTGTGTGTCCCAATTTTTGGTTTGGACAATACGAGTACCTTAGTCATCAGTTATCCATAACCCACACATTCTGCCACTGGCTTGGACATACTCCTTGTGTCCCACAGATAATGGACAATCCTTGGCTTAGTCACTGACCAAGTACGTACCCCATCTGAGGTCCCAATGTCTGCCAGAGACCCTCCACCTTGCAGCTCGCTGAAAAACTGCTGGGGCTCTTGGAGAAACTGCTTTAAGGAATGGGAGAAGGAAAGAGGTGATGAAGACAGCGAGGCCAACTTAGGGGAGAGGATCCCCAGGGACCAGCTGGTCTGCTTCCAAGTCCTGTCGGCAAAGGTGTTTTATAAGAAAACAGAGTAGGGGGCAGTTAATCCTGTCGGAGGAGCCCCAAAACAACGTTGTAGGAAGGGCATTCTTAACGTCCCAGTGCTACAGATCCTGGGCTCGTGCTCTGTTTCACCGCCTGAAATTCTAGATTCCATTTCTTTAAAAATGGAAACAACTTTGGGAAGGAGAAGGGGATTCGGGGCATTCACATATCATCATAAACTAGTGGTTGCTTTCCTGAGCCAGCTACTGAGGAAATGGGATATTGGATGCAGGGTGCACAGGGCAAAGGTGGCTGGGAGAAGAGGCTGTTTATTTTTTTAAGGTCTGGACAACTGCCAGAGGCACTGAATATTTCATCACCGCTGCAGGAAGGGAATCAGAGTGAAGCAGAAAACCTGCTGTAGAATGGGGGCTGAACGCAGCTTGTGGGCTCTTGAACTCAGCGCCCTGAGAACAGCCCTGGGGTGCGGTAGACGGGGCCCTGCCCCCTTCCCACGCTGCAGAGCCCCGCTCCTGGGATGCACATCCAGGCTCCTGCTCCATCAGCAACACTAGGTAGTATTTACGGGAAATCAAATCAAATGCCTGATATTCTTTACGTGGGCAAATATGTTCGGAGTTCAAACAACTGAAAGTAAAATGAGCTTTTGGAGCTCAGGCCATGTGTAAGCTGGGAGTGGTCTAATAATAAAAATAGCGAACTTTTTTTTTTTTTTTTTGAGAAGGATCACCTCTTCTAACCCCTTCACTTTACAAACAAGGAAGCTGAGACTTAGGGAGGCTATGTGCTTTGCTGAAGGTCCCATATTTTGAAACTGATAAAGGACGTTCAAAATGATTTTCTCAGTGACTTACTATTTCAAGTCCCTGCTCCTCCACAGCTCTGTCCAAGCGCAGAATTGAACATCTGTAGCCATTAAGTCTGGTCCTGCCTAATCCCTGAGTTCATGAGAAAAGAAAACTAAAAACTATTCGGGATGGTTCCATTCATCCCTAATGGCTGGGTGAGGAATTCGTTCACTCGTCCTCACTCATGGGGCCTAGGATACTGTAGTTATGGCTGGGGGCTTGGCAGCCTGCCGAGCGACCCCCTCTCAGCGTGACCCTTACCATCATCATGCTAGGTAACAAGCCTGAGGCTTGGTGACGGATCCTTTACAACCTGTTGAGTGCTTGACATCTCCCTTTTCCTGGAGCATCAGTCTCCAAACCGGGGTATATGTCAGTCAATCTGTGAGGTTGCAGGGAAATATAAAGAATTCTGATTGAGGGTGCCTGGGTGGCTCAGTTGTTAGATGTCTGCCTTCGGCTCGGGTCATGATCCCAGGACCCTGGGATCGAGCCCCACATCGGGCTCCCTGCTCCGCGGGAAGCCTGCTTCTCCCTCTCCCTCTCCCCCTGCTTGTGTTCCCTCTCTCGCTGTGTCTCTCTCTGTCAAATAAATAAATAAATAAAAGACTGCTACTTAGATAATACATATTTTAAAAAAAGGGATTCTGGGGCACCTGGGTGGCTCAGATGGTTAAGCGTCTGCCTTCGGCTCAGGTCATGATCCCAGGGTCCTGGGATCGAGTCCCGCATCGGGCTCCCTGCTAGGCGGGGAGCCTGCTTCTCCCTCTGCCTCTGCCCCTCTCTCTCTCTCTCTCTCTCTGACTCTCATGAATAAATAAATAAAACATTTTAAAAAAAAAGGAATTCT